>NC_067400.1:626333597-626933597 GCF_016432865.1 Antechinus flavipes | reverse complement strand
TAAGAAAAAATTCCACATATAATATCCAGAAAAAAATAAAGTAAATATTAAAGACCAATCATAAGTGGTTCTATTAGACATATGAAAATATAAGTTCTTTTATGACTCATTTTTATTTAGGTAGTTGGAAGAACCCAACTCAGCTTGGGTTGAGCTGAGTATAATGGGGTGATTCTAAAAATATATATGCATATATGTGTGTGTATACATATAGGTACAAATACATTTTATTCATAATACATATGTATACATACCATGTAGGGACAGATAAAAAGAAGCAATTATGCAAACAAATGAGGCAAAATAAAAGAAACATAAATAGAAAAGAAGTAAGGAGTGCAGGGAAGGCTAACCTTATTCTCATCAGGAATGTGTTAAAAAGGGAACAACGTATACATATAGAAGGGTATAAAAGTCTTCTAAATTCAAAAAGAAATGAGGACAAAGGGAAGGATTCTTGCAGGGGAGAATTAAGGAATAGGAAGGCAAGATAGCTGGCAGAAGTAAAGCAAAGGATTGAGAAGGGGTGGGAATATAGCATGAGAAGAATAATAAAAATAGAAAGGAAGAAAATATATGTGGTTCATGACCCCATATGGTGTCTTGTAACTCAGTGTGTGTGTGTGTGGGGGGGAGTTGTAAAATTATGTTATGATCAATAAATATTCGATCTGTATATCTGTTTCATATACCGATATACCTGGGGTCACATAAAAATTTCTAAGGTAAAAAGAGGGTCACAGATGGAAAATGTTTAAGAAACTATAACAGAGTATGAATGGATTGTACTTATCCATATACAAATATTAACACAAAATACTTTTTATACAAATAAAGTTAGATGTAAATAGTTGAAATAATGTTTATTGTTTATGAATAGGAAAAGTCAATATAATTTTTAAAATGATGATTTCACCTAACTAACCTATTTATATAATTCCATCCCAATCAAATTAGTAAAAAAAATAATTTTACTGAATTAGAAAAAATAATAAAGTTCAATTAGAAGAAGAAAAGTCAGGAACTTCAAAGAAACCAGGGAAAAAAGATGCAAAGAAAGCAGATTCAATTTTATCAGAACTTAAACCATATTATAAGATAAAGCATTGTTGAAGTCTAAAATGAATAATTTTGATTATTTTGAATTTTCTTATATAAGTAAAACTTAAATAACCATAAATAGAAGGAGTACATTAAAATGGGAGCAAAAACTTTTATAGATAATTTCTTAGGTAGAAATTGGTTAGATTGAAATATTGCTGTGATTTAGAAAATGAAGAACTGGTTGATTTAGAAAAACACGGAAAGACTTGAACTGATGAAAGTAGATGCTATCTACTCCTAGAGAAATAAATGACATGTGGAAACATAGTACACACACACACACACACATATATATGTGTACATATACACACATATATATATATATATAATATATGTTATGAGTATACAGGTGTATGTTTATAGATATCAATGTATATGTATGTGTAGATGTGTAAATATGAACATAGGTAGATATATCTACTTATATCTATTTATATGTGTATTCTTGCCTAATTGTAGCCTCCTTTGTAGGGATAGGGGAGGGAGGGAAAAAATAAAATAAAAAGTGCACAGCAAAGGACAAAAGAAAATCTATAAGAAAACAAAGAAAAACTGAGCACACTACTACAATGTGTAGTATTTATTATATAGATTTTCTTCAAACAGAAATTAATTTCTTTATATTGAATCCTCTTGTGTACTCTATGTGTACATAACAATTTTTTTTCTTTTCTTATTTTACAAAGGAAAATAATTTTACATATTTTACACAATTAAAAAAAAAAAAGAAAGAAAGAAGATTAACAGTGTGGTATAAAACATCCCGGGAGAAAGATTTTCCAGGATAAAAAGTTTAGAATGTTGGCCCCCTTCCTTATCTTTCTCTTGTATCTGTTTTCTTTATTTTCTCTCTTTTCCCTCCCTGCCTCCCCACCCCCTACCATGGTTATTATTAGACACAAGTAGGGATATGTGCATATAAAATTATTCTATATATGCTTCTACTTATCAGTTCTTTTTCTAGATGCAGTTGGTATTTTTATAAGTCCTTTACATTTAATTTATATATTCATAATAGTAAAAATGACTAAGTTGTTCAAAGTCATTTCTAAAACCATATAAGTTTTACTGTATACAGTGTTTTCTTGGTTCTGCTCGCTTTACTATTCCTTATTTCACACAAGACTTTCCATGCCTTTCTAAGATCATTGAGTTCATTATTTCTTACAGTGCAATAATATTCCATCACAACAAACACAATAAATTGTTCAACCATTCCCCAATTGCTGGAGATCCTTGCAATTTCCAGTTCTTTGCTATCACAAAGAGAGTTGCTATAATCACCCGATTCACATTCAAAATTATAATAATCATTTATGAATTTTCTCCATCTTAAGTTACTTACTATTCTCTTCTTCATTCTCTCTTTTCACCCTATCCCTGTTACCTTATCTTCTCCTCCACATTGCCAACCCTACTTCACCCATTTTTCCAAAAGTCCTTCATCTCCTAACCCTCTCCCAACTCCCAATCCACACACTTCCTTTTAAGTCCTTCCTCTACCCTTTCCCCCAGTTTTCTCACCTCTCTAAATTTTTGGAAAATGACTACATCCTTCCAGACACACAAATGAGAGTAAGATTCCAGTATTACCAACCCTTCATTCCTACCTGCTTCTTTGTATTGGTTCTTCCTTTCACGTTCCATTTTTGCAACATAATTGCTCCTTTTTACTTTTTTTACCCAATTTTGTCATTTAGAATCATCCCATCTTATACAACTCAGCCCCAAATTTTCTTTCAAAGTATCTTAGTGATGATGACAATTTAAAGAATACTGAAAATACATTTTCTTAAACATTTTCAATCTGTGACCCTCTTTTTACCTTAGAAATTTTTATGTGACCCCAGGTATATCGATATATGAAACAGATATACAGATCAAATATTTATTGAGCACAACATAATTTTACAACACACACACACACACACACACACACACACACACACACACACACACACAGTTACAAGATACCATATGGGGTCATGAACCACAGTTTAAGAAGCTGGGATATATACAATAAACAGTATGAATTCAATTAGTGCCTTATAATTAATTTTTAATGTTTTCCTTATATTTCTTCTGGGCCTTTTTATATCAAATTTTCCATTACTTCTAGACTTTTTGTTACAAATACCTAAAGTCTTTCAGTTTGTTAGATGTTCTTTTTTTTTCCATTCAGGATGATATTCAACTTTGCTAGATAAGTTATTCTTGGACTCACCCCAGCTCTTTTGCTTTTTGAAATATGGCCTTTGTTGGACTACATGGGAGAGCTGCTGAAATACATGGGAGCCACCTGACAGTAGCTGCTGGAGATCCAACCCAGAATGGATCTCCTCGTGTGAGAGGATAATACAAGGAGACTTGAGAGGCAGTTGCTGTTCTCTGACCTCTCTGATTTAGAGGCAGTTGCATTGTCTGATCTCTCTCCTCTTCCCTTTGCCTCCAATTTATCTCATTCCCAGTCTGCAACACCTGTATCAACAAAGGCTGCCCTGCTACTCCCTCAGATGCTATGATCCATAGCTGTGGAGGCTCTCGGGGAATTGACCTGTCCCTTAACATGCCTTTAAGAGTAGAAGTTGCTAGGTTTTTTGAAATGCTGACTATATTTCCATAGTATTGAAATTGGTTCTTTCTTGTTGCCTGCAGTATATTCTCTTTAACATGGGTAACTTGGTAATGACATTTCTGTACATTTTCCTTCTGGATCTCTTTCATTTGGTGAATGGTAGATTTTTTTTCTATTTCTACTGTATCTATTTGTTCTCTAATTTCAGGGATATTTTCTATAATAATCCTTGTAATATTGTATCCAGATCATGTTTTTTATCATAACTTTGAGGTAGTCCAACAATTCTTGTTATCTCTCCTCAATCTGTTCTCCAAATCAGTTGTTCTTATAATGAGATGTTTCAAATTCTCTTTTGTTTTTTTCTGTTTTTATTATTTCTTGGTTCTTATAATATTCAATTCCTTTTGCTCAATTCTAGTTTTCAAGAAGCTTTTTTCTTCCTTAAGATTTTAGACCTCTTTTTCTATTTGGTTAACTTTGTTAACTCATGTCTGTTTTCCTAAAACTAACATGGTTCAGGAAAGCCCTTGTTCAATATTTGGGTAGGAATTGGTATTCCTTGAACAAATCCTTGGCCTTTTCTTCAGTTCACTACTGGCGGATCATGTGTCCCATTGATCAGGGTTGTGGCTGTATCTTTGCTGCCCGAGCTGCTAAAATAGCTCTTTATAATATATAATATATAATATAATTTATAATAGAATGAGATTTTAAAACAGAAACCATATGTAGCCTTCTTCTTGATGAGGAACGTTTCATGTGAAAGACCCAGAGGCAACTTTCTCTTTGCAGGATTAGTGACACAAACTCCTATTGGAAGGGAGAAAACTCCAAGTCATCCATAATATTAATAATGGATCATATAACTAGGTCATGGGCCTGACTACATGTTGAGGATATGATATGGAATAGAAACGGGCTCTATTTTTTCAGATAAAAGAAGTATTATATGAGATTAAATGTCTGACTCAGTGGTCTAGCCTCTCCAGGACTACAACTTCATCCATGAAAATCATCCTGCTTGCTTCTCTGGGCCCTTGCTTTAAGTGTTTATTAGTGTTAGGTAATTCTTCTGGGAATTTATTTTGGGCCTGATACCAATTAACATTTTTCTTTGAGCTTTGGATGTAGCAGTTTAGCTTTGTTGTTTTCTTTTGAGTTTATATTTTGATCTTCCTTGTTATCATAATAATTTCTAAAGTCAGTATCTTTTTTTTTGCTCACTTTCCAATCTATTTTTTGAATTTTAATTCTATATTCAATAATAGCTGTGAGAGAAGCAGCAAAAAAGGCCTAAGGCTTGAGGCAGTGCCCTTTCTACTCCAGGAGTAAGGCTTGTAATTTTTCAGTTCTTCCAATGTGGCATGATTTAAGGAGAAGTGTGGTCACTATTCTCCTGACCTGTGCTCCGGGCTGTGAGTGACAAGCACTCTTTTCTACACTGGATTTGTGATTATAATTCCTGCTCTTCTGCAGCCCCAAGCTCTGATGTGCTAGTGCCCCTCCTCATTCTAGGAATGAAATCCAGGACTGCAACAAGAATCTGATTATGGAAGATATTTAAAAAATCTTGCACCCAGTATAGCAAAGATGACCTTGTAATCTCCTGACTATGGACAGTCAGTTATTAGCCAATTACTAAAGCCAATTATTAAACACATGACAGTATATCCCTGAATGTATACTATGGTATAGTATTTCACAAATTTCATTGTTTCTTAAATATAATGTTAAACAATGTTAATTCAATGTTAAACACACTGTGCTATCATAAAAAAGTGAATCTACAATTTAAAAAATAATTTAACATTTTATTTTCCTCACTTACATGCAAAAACAATCTTTACTATTGGTTTTTCTTAAATTTCTGTGTTCCAAATTCTCTCTCTCCTTTCCCTACTCTCTTCCCCCATTGAGAAGACAAGTGATTTAGTATAGTTATACATGTGTACTTATGCAAAACACTTCCACTTTAATTGGATTGTGAAAGAAAACAGACAAACAAGAAGAAAGCTAAAGAAAGCAAAGAAAAAGTGCTTTTATCTTCATTCAGATTCCTGCTCATTTCTTATAGTATTCTATCACAATCATATACTACCACTTGTTCAGCCACTCCGCAATTGATGAGCATCCTCTGAATTTCCTATTTTGTCACCATTAAAAGGGCTGCTATAAATATTTTTGTACATATAGATTCATTTCTTTTTTAAAAATAATACCTAGCAGTGGTGAAAGAATATGCATGATTTTATAGTCTTTTATAGCCCATTATCTTTCAAAAACCCCAATCCTCCTTATTTCATTTTTTTTAATTAATGATATCACCATCCTTCTGGCTATCTTGTTTGGAAAAATTAGAAAAGTTGGGCAAAGAAAGGGGAGATGACACAGCAAATGGAAGCCACCAATAGACTATTCAGCAAGTGTCTAAGTACTTTATCTACTGGATCTGAAGCCAGGAGGACTCATCTTCCTGAGTTCAAATCTGGACTCTTACTAGCTTTGGAATTCTGGGCAAGTCACTTAATCCAGTTTGCCCCAGTTTCCTTCTCTATAAAATGATCTGGGGAAGGAAACAACAACCACTCCAGTGTCTTTGCCAGGAATACTCAAAAGGCATCACAAAGAGTTCTATGGGATGAATAACTGAAGAACAAATCCCAGTACAGCAAAACTCCTGAGAAATCATGGAAGGTCTAAGGAATGAAGCCACAAAACCACTGCTACAGGTGAGAACTAGACCCAGAGCCAGGGATGGTGGGCCTAGAATAATTAGCACAATATATAAAAGGTCCATTATCTTTTGGAGTCTAAGAGTTCTGAACTTTCTTGCAGAATCCCTGATTATAGGATAGCACAGATATTCCCCAATCTCCTCCTCTAAGGAGCATTGATATGTTTGCTAAAGAGTGCATAAGGGGCAGATAGATGATTCAGTGGATAGAGCACCAGCCCTGAAGTCAGGAGGACCTGAGTTCAAATCTGGCCCTAGACATCTAACACTTCCTGGCTGTGTGACCCAAGGCAAGTCACTTAACCCCAATTGACTCAGCAATTGCTTCCCATATTGGGTAGAGTCTGCACTGAGCACATAAAATAAAAGATTTTGTGTGCTTTGTTAGGCATGAGTCAAATACTATATCCAAGGACAGAGGCTGTTCTATCGGTGCTGGGAAAATATCCCATCACTGGGATGAAAGAAGTGTTCGCCAAATTCACAGGTAAGAATTTGATCCCAAATTTGGAAATTTACATGTGGCTGTCTGATATCTCTCTAAAAGAAGTATAATGCAGGGTTCCAGAGATATCGTCAAAAAATATCGAAATAGCACTGGGGGAAAGAGATGGAATTAAACATTCTCATTGAAAGGAGTGTAAGATAAAGAATTCTTTATCTTTAACATATTGATGATGATGATGAATTGATTTATTCATCTGTCAGGGACAATTCCTTTTCCAAAAATATTTCAAGTGACTTCCATGATGGATCTTTGGTTTCTAAGAGAACCACTGAATTTAATTTATTTATTATCTTCTAGCCCAATTAACAAATTGGCTACTAATTGTCCAGAAACTATGTTTCAGATTTTCCTTTTATTTCATCATCAAATTAAAGTATCTGTGCCCAAAATAGGTATAAATCTAGATCAAAGTTTCTTAAATTGTGTTACAATCCCATATAGGGCTGTGTAACTGAATGTAGGGATCACGAAAATATGATCTGTTATCAGTAAATGTTTGATTTGTATAACTATTTCATAAATTTATATGCCTAGGTCACATAAAAATTTCTCAGGCAAAAAGGGGTCACAAATAAAAAAAGTTTAAGAAGCCCTGATTTAACTATATGTCTTCCATTGTCCTATTTTACAATGTTCTCAAAATCCCAATTGTAAATTTTGTTGCTTCCCATTCACCAACACTGCTATAATCTTGTTTTCTCTGGTGCCCTCCCCCCCCACACACACACACTATTGCTAGAAACAAAGAGTGGTCCATGACTATTTGCCAGGTGAAACCTGTCTCCCTACACCTTCCTCCATAGATTTCTCAAACTACACTCAGGGGTTGTGGGTGTAGTCACTGCAATTAAGGGTTTTTAGACAAGCCATGACACTTCTGAAAAGCTCTACTTGTTAGAATGCTTCCCTCCAGATAACAATCTGAGATGTGATGTATTATAAGTGATCAATTCAAATTTAATTAGGTTCTACAAAAATTCAGGTTTGTTAGGTCCTACAATAAATTCTATTGTCTTCAGAATTGTTCTCAAAAATAACAACATTAAAAATTAAAAATTAAAAATTTAGGTGTCACTGAACTAAAAGGCAGCAAATTACTTTCTTGATCATGTAATGAATGAATTTTTCTCTAAGATTTTTTGCTAATATACATTGAGCATAAAAATAAATTAATCACAATTCCTAATGAGATAATTCCTAATAATAATTCCTACAATTAAATAGGGATTATGAACTATATATAGGAGGATTTGAACAGAATCCACAGGAAAAGGAGATCAGGAAATTAAAAGTCCTTAGAGGTTAAATTGAGAGAACATTAATAGACACAAAATTGCTTTCAGAGTTGTACCTGGCATCCAACTTGAGACCTGCTTTCCCTACTTTCTATTTAGCAAACTCTGGCTTCTGCCCACCCTACAATACTACTTTCCATAGCCTAAATTTAATTGAAGAATAACATGAAAACATACTGTTCTCTAACTAAATAATTAATGTTCATAGAAGAGTGTCCCTCAGGCTTACAGATCTTGTTCATAGCAAGGCTTTCTTAATCTGAATCACCCTCCCAATGCAGTAGATTCTGTCCTATAATGAGAAGAAAAAGAAAAACAAGGGTATTTTTGTACCATGTTCCTTTAAATGATGGGGGTGGTATGTAAGAGAGAGAGGGGGTTCTACTCTCATTTGTCCAGGTCAGATGAAAGTAAGTTTCAAGTAAGAACAGCTTTCACCAGTTGTTCCTTGTTTTTATAATTATTCTTATTAATCCTGATAATGCAAGTTAATAAGTTCCCCTTTCCATTTCTCCCTTTTTCCCTACTATGTCTTTTCCTACCTGTCATTTTTTTCTTCTTTTAAGGTCATCAAAACACACTATCATTCATTCCTAGCTCCCTATATAATTTTACTCTGTACGACCTGATACTATCATCCTAACAGAATGTGTATTAGGATATCAGTAATTTTTCATTAAAGATTGATAAGATTTTATGACATCATCAAACTGCAGATCCAGGGGAGTGAAAACCCGCCAAACTTCCAAAGAACTTCAGATGTTTACAAAGTCTGAAGTACTTTCCCAAATAGTAATTACTTGTGTTCGTTTTCAAGCAAAAATCTCTACCAAAAAAGGAGGTACTTTTTCAATGATACAATTATGTGGTCAGCTACATAGCATAGTTTATAGAGTTTCAGGGCTGAAGTTAAGAGACTCCTCATCCTGAGTTCAAATCTGGCCTCAGACACTTTCAGTTATGTGACCTTGGGCAAGTATCAAATCTTGTCTGCCTCAGTTTCCTCAAGTGTCACATGAGAACAGCAAACCACTCCAATATCTTTACCAAGAAAATCCCAAGAGGTCATGAAAAGTCCAATACAATTGAACTATATATGCATACATACATGTATATACAATACACACATATAAAATATATACATATATGTATTTCCCTTACATGTCTATCCCCTACTGATTGTATATGTCACAATTTTAAGTAAACTTCCGTGTACTTGTCTTCTTGTATCTCGAGTTGCCTTATTCATGCCATAGCATGATTAGCTAAAAGGACTCTGAAAAATCTTACTATAGGATGGTTGTTGGATCAAATGAGATAACTGTAAAGCACTTAGCAGAGTACTAGAGACAAAGTGCTACTTCTATAAGATTTATATGAATCTTAGCTATTATATCTTAAAGACATCAGAGTTAGAGCCCAGATATTCTATTTTTTAAAAATGCAGCCCAAGTCTCTTTAAGACTTGAAGTCAAAGTAGAAAAAGAATTTACTCATCACCTTGGAGGAAAAAAAAAAACTCCACAATAAAAACTTATGGGATCATCACATATCCAGGACTTTAAGGTCAAAGAAAAAATACTGCAAGAACAAATTCAAACAGTGAAGAGCCATGGACTTGGACAACACAAGAATATTGTGCTTGGTTATACATATCTCTAGTAGGGGGTTTGTTTTTCTTTCTTGCTCATTTGAGTTGGATGGAAGAAGTGGAATTTTTACTGATGGAATGAAAAAACAAGAACAGAAGAAAACATATTTAGGTACCATTCACAACCGTGGCTTGAATTTTTAATCCAAAATATAAATTTTGTTGAAAGAGTAGATAATCTGAAGTATAGAAAATTTTACAAATTTGAAAAAAATAAATGAAGATCAAATGCTATGGAATGTTATTGATCATAAAGACAGATTTCAAAAAATAATTATTAAGTTATGAACAGTATGAAATATGCAGGTGTCTAAAAAGTCTATACCACAGCAAGAGGCCTAGTCTCACTACTCAGATCTGTAAGTTTTATTTCCAGAATGATTTCTCCAATTTGTAATGAAACATGAATTCTTATGTATAGGCCTTGACAATGACAAAAGGTATTGCTTTTATAAATCTTCCTTCCAGCATGAATATTCTAATATCTAGTGATCTTTCTATCAAACAAAATCATGTTCCCATTGAAGAAATGTGTACAATTTCTCTCCAAAAATGAATCTTCTGATATAAATTAAGAGATGCTCTCTGAATGAAAGCCTATCTCCATTTAGTCCATATAGAGCATCCTTTCAGAATTAATTTTCTGATGTTGAACAAGCTCTATACTCCATTTGAATATCTTTCCTCATTAATTATGGTGATAAAATTTCTATCTTATAGGAATTTTCTAATGAAAATTAGGGATGACTGTTACTTAAAAGCTTTGTCACACTAATTACATTCATAAGGTTTCTTTCCAGTTTGGATTCCCCAATGAAGAGGAAAACTAGAGATGTTTGAAAGCCTTCCTACAGTGATTATATTCCTATTATTTCTCTCCAGTGTGAATTCTCTGATGTTGAGTAAGTGAAGCCCTCTGTCTGAAAGTCTTTCCACAATGATTACATTCAAAAGGTTTCTCTCCAGTGTGGCTTCTCTGATGTACAACAAGACTGGAGTTCTGTCTGAAAGTCTTGCCACACTGATTACATTCGTAGGGTTTCTCTCCAGTGTGGATTCTCTGATGCACAGCAAGACTAGAGTTCTGTGTAAAAGCTTTTCCACATTGATTACACTCGTAGGGTTTCTCTCCAGTGTGAATTCTCAGATGGTTAGCAAGATTGGAGTTCTGTGTAAAAGCCTTTCCACAATAATTACATTGATAAGGTCTCTCTCCGGTGTGGATTCTTACATGGTTAGTCAGATTGGCCCTATCTGGGAAAGCCTTTCCACACTGATCACAATCATAAATTTTCTCCCCAGAATGGATTCTCTGATGTATGTGAAGAGTGGATCTTTTTGTGAAAGTCTTTCCACACTGATTACATTCATAAGTTTTCTCTCCAGTATGGATTCTTTGATGGAGGTAAAGACTGGAGCTCTGTCTGAAAGTCTTTCCACACTGATTACATTTATAAGGTTTTTCTCCAGTGTGGATTCTCTGATGTTCACTAAGACTGGATCTCGTTCTGAAAGTCTTTCCACATTGAGTACAGTCATAAGGTTTCTCTCCAGTGTGGATTCTCAGATGGTTAGCAAGAGTGGATCTTTTTGTGAAAGTTTTTCCACATTGCATACATTCATAAGTTTTTTCTCCAGTGTGAATTCTTTGATGAAGATAAAGACTGGAGCTCTGTCTGAAAGACTTTCCACATTGATTACAGTTATAAGGTTTTTCTCCAGTGTGGATTCTCTGATGTTCATTAAGACTGGATCTCGTTCTGAAAGTCTTTCCACATTGAGTACAATCATAAGGTTTTTCTCCAGTGTGGATTCTCTCATGTATAGCAAGACTGGACCTATTTGTGAAAGCCTTTCCACAATGATTACATTCATAAGGTTTCCCTGGAATGTGAATCTTATGTTGGCCAATGAGCTTTGAGTTCTGGCTAAAGGTCTTCCTATCTTCATTAAATATATAAACCATTTTCCCAGTATAATTTTTCTGAGGTCTAATGAGGTCTTTAGTCAAACTGAAGGCCATTTCCCTTTGGTTCCCTTGATACATTTGCATTTCAGAAAGCTTCTCAGAAGCTTGCATAAGACTAACCTTTTCAGGAAAGCATTCCCTTTCTTCACTGAATTGAAAACATTCATTTCCTGAAGTCATTTTTTTACACTGAATTAAGGCTGAATATTGTCTGAAACCTTTTCTATCTTTACCAAATTCATAGTGATTATTTAGGTCTTTCTCTATCTTGATATCCAAATCACAGATTTCTCTCAAATTAAAGTCACAGGGCCCATCAGTCATCAACCTTTGCTGATGAAATTTTCCCACAGAAATGCTTAACTCTGCAGGAGTCTCATTCACTTCAGATCTTGTCTCAACATCTAAAAGGGGAAAAAAAAATATATTTGTAGATATACATGCATATAAATAAATCTTCTGTCCATTGGAAGTAAATACATTGACTTATATTCTATTCCCCCAATCAAAAAGAAGAGTTTTCAAACAGAATCTATCAATTGAAAATGCCAGAATGATTTAATTTACAAGGAACTTCGCAAACAATAACATAGTATCTTCTCTACAAACCGTGACATGGCCAGGGTGGGGATTCTCATTACATTTTATAATTCAAGTCATCAGCTCAGAATAGCCAAGTGATATGACCAACATCTCAACAGGAAAAACTAGGACTCTAGGACTGATTGTGTTCAACCCCTAGCACCAAATGGCCATACTCCATTTGACTTACAGTCCTTCACTGAAATGCCTTTTGCTGATTATTATTTTCATTTTGTAGTACTCATAAAAGTTTCCTGCTCTTCTATATGGATCAGGTTTGATTCATTATCCCTGTGTCATCCTAGGTAAATTTTTTATTAAACTAAGAAAGAGATTTACACTTTTTTCTTGTCATATTAATTTAAATATTATATTATATACATATTCAATTTTTATGTTATATTCAACTTTTCTTACATTCTATTCAGATCCATAATTATCCCATGTGCTGCACACATTAAAAATTTCTTTGAGCATAATGTAATGTCCCTGGTGATCCTTTTTAATCTATTAATAGTTCATGAACACACTGAAGATTCTTGGTTGTATCTAAGGGAACCAAGCCAAAAATTCTTCAGTGGTATCTTAAGCTGTAAATAATAGCCTGATTTTGTTGCAAACATATTTCTCCTCTGCAACAATAAGCATGTTTGAAACATAAAAGATTTCTTTATGCTGTGATTTCAAATAGTCATATTCAAGCATACAATGGTTTGGATGTTCACACAGTGATTATATCAAATTTTGATATGAGTAAAACAGACACTGCTTCTCAGCTTCTCATCATTTCTAAACTGTCAGAATGATTTGACATTCAAGCACAAACAAGTGCCCATTGGATGGTCACATGTATGCAATACCCTCATTTGTTATCTGTATCATTAGGGCACCAGAGTAGTCCTCTCATTCCAAAGTTACCTTAGAATTTCATGAAATCCATGCTATAATCATTGATCAGAATGATACAGATGTCTGTGTTTTTGCAGTGAAGATGGCAGATTCTCTGAAAAGCATGCTTAGTAGACATGGATTTTACAATGTATCTTGCAACTATCAGGGACCATAATAACCATTCTACAAAAAAAATGCCCCTTATAGTTAAAAACTATTTTTGAAATCTGAATATATCTTCTTCTATTGCGTCGATTTTCAAAGGATCACGTTAATAAAAGGACCACCATTTGGCAGAATTTCTGTAAGAGTGTAGACAATGTGCCAACAATAGATAAAAGAAAGTTACAAAAACACTTTTATATAAATGCATCACTTTTTAAAAAGCAAAGCAAGATAAGCAAATGAAGTTCCAGGAAATTCTCCCATTTTCCACTTCCCCCATGCATGAGAGAGCATTTTCACTAACCTGGTCACAAATCGAAATTTAAATGGAATAGAGAAGTCGGCAGAGCAATAAAGAGACCTGAGTTCAAATCCCTCCTCAGATACTTATTGGCTCTATGACACTGGGCAAGCCTCTTATCTTCTTTTTATCTCTGTTTACTCAATTATAAAGTGGGGATAACATTGTCTACCTTATGGTATTTTGAGGATCAGATGAAATTATGTCTATTAAGCACTTAACCCAATGTCTGGCGTATCATAGAAACTACATAATGTCACTTATTATTCTAATTTTTACTGTTGTTTTTCTTATTACTAAATACTGAAAGCAGAACCACATTGGAGATTGACTTTGGCAGCTGTTGAACCAAGTGGAGCAAATTTTTGTTTAAAAAAAAAAAGCCCAAATGTAAAAAGAATTTCACATAGTAAATTATGTTTAACAACTTCCTGATTATAACTTATATGATGAAAAAATGCTATTCATATTCAACAAAATCTGTAAAATAAATTTATACTGAACTCTTATAGATAAGAAGTCTTACTATTTTTCTAAAAAATTCATCATCTTCCCCTTCTCTTCTTTTTCAGTCTTCTTTCACTTACTCCTGTTCCACATGTTCCAATAGAACAGGTCTCTTTTCTGTTACCTAAACAGGAGCCTCTAACTCTTGACTCCAAATTTTTCCCCAGCTGCCACCATGACTAGAAGTCCTATGTAAAAGCTCATCTTCTACAATAAGTCCTTTCCAGTCCTTCTTACTCCGTGTCTTTCCTCTTTTAATTAACTGTAATTCATTCTGCATATAGCAGGACTCTACATGTTGTCTTCCCTACTAGTTTTTGAACTCCCTTTGACCAAGGCACAGTTATCTATTGTACTTAGTATGAGTGTGTGGCACACGCTGAATAAATGCTTGTGGACTTGATGGTGTATGTTGTGATACAGAAGTCACCTGCCAGTGGCTGCTGGAGGTCTAACTCAGACCCGTAGAATGGATCTCTTCCTGTGATAGGCAGATGATGATACAAGGAGACTGAGAGGCCATTGTGTTATCTAACCTCTCTCCTCTTCCCTCGGCCTCCAATTTATTTCATTCCCAGTCTACAAGGAACCTGTGCTGCGAAGTCTACCTTGCAACTCCAGATGCTTTGATCCACAGCCAAGGAGGCTCTCGAAGAAATGACCTGCCCCTTCACTTAGGGATGGTCCTTAAAAAGTGTAGGAAAGAGCTACTACAGGACAGCCTCAGCCCTTTTTGGATGCTTTCAGATTTCCATGCCCCAATATTCTACATAATGACTTTTTGTAGGATCACAGATTTATTGCTAGAAGGGAAACGAAAGGCCATGGTGTCCAAACTTCTAATTTCATAGATGGGAAACACTGATGCTCAGAGGCTCGTTACTCCCAGGATCTTACTGCTAAAAAGCATCTAAAAAAAGAATCCCAAGTCAGGTCTTCCTGCCCCCAATCCTAGCATTCTCTTCCCTACCGCACTGATGCTTCTTGTGGTAACAGCCCTCATATACCTGCTCTTGTCTCACTCACCTGGACAGAGGTTCCTCAGGTCTATTTGATCCAGGATCCACGATGCTTCCCTTTCCTCAAAGTGGGAGACCAACTCTTCTCTGAGAACTGGAATTCCTTGGCACGGGGAATAAGGAGTGATGATGGAGAGAAATGTACACTTCAGCTCTCTTTAGGGAAAGGGGAAATGCAAGCAAGGACCTCAGGAGGGTTCCAGGACTCCAGGAAGTTTATTGTTGGGGTCTTGGGGCTGGAGGCAGGGAGGAAGGGATGGGTGCAATCATAGAGCTAAATGGGAATAAGAAAATTCTGTCTTTGCCTCCTTCACAGAAACATAATCACATCCTATGGCTTCCATGATCTAGAACCAGGAGCCCATTACAAGCTCAGTAGTGGGAGAGCCAGGCAGGAGATCAGGAAGACTCAGCTCCAACTGAGCCTTAGACACGTAGGAGCCGCATATCCCTGAACAAGTCACTGAATTTGTTTCTTTAGGTTCATCAGCCAAATGACAGCATTGTAAGGATCAGCACCTAGAGCAGCACCAGGCATATGATAGGACTATGTAAATGCTTGTTCCTTCCTTTTGTGCTATCTGTGCTAGAATTTGGAGAAGAATGAAGGAAAAACCAAGATATACAAAGCCAACTAGGACTAGGGATTTATGTTTGTTAATAACAGCCAACTTTAAGACTTGACCCATCCCAAGGGAGGAGTGACCTTGTTGGTCCCTTCACTGCCCTTCTTCAAGGAAAAGGTGCACGAGTCGTTTGCCGAGAGCCTGCAGACAAAATCCATTTTCCAGGCAGGGCCTACGTGGCATAATCTCTGAGATTATTTCCAAGTCTCAGGCTCCATAACCCGTTTGTTTTGTAACCTGAAGTTACTTGAAATAGGAAAGAGACAACTTCAGGAGTAGGAAAAGAAAATCCCAGCTTCCTATCACAAAACACAAAGACTTTTTGTCAAGAAAACCAAGCAGCAGGAGAACCCACCCCTTTTACTTGCTAATAAACGGCAAATATCCAAACCCCCACACTACTCCTGTGACAGCCAATTCAGAGTTCCTCGGGGAGGTGTGCTTACCCAGGAAGAGCAGGTTCTGGGAGTTTTCCAGCATGACTTCCTTGTAGAGCTCTTTCTGAGAACGGTCCAAGAGGCTCCACTCCTCCTGGGTGAAGTCCACAGCCACATCCTTGAATGTCAGGGACTCCTAACCATCAAAATTCACAAGACTTAGAGCTGAGATTCAGAACTCTTCTAGTCCAACTCTCATCAATTTACAGGAGAAAACTGGAGCACAGATGCTTCCTGTCTAATTGACTCTCTAGCTTCCTTCTCAAACCTTCCATGTGCATCCTTCACCACCATGGGGTGAGGTCACAAGCTGCAAATTTCCTTTCGGGAAAAAGCTCGATTCTCACCAGATGAGGATCTCACCATACTAACTCTGGACTTGCCTGTAGGCCATCTCCACCATTCCCCAGGAGGCTCCCTGTGGGGACATCCCGGCAGCTTTAGCACTCCACCTCATCACTACCTGCAGCTTCTCTGGTGGAGGATGGGGCCACAAACTCCAGACTTCCACTGGAGGACAGGGCTGAGCTCAGATACTTCACCTCCCATCTGGCTGCTCCACTCTGGGGCTTCTGCCTTCCCCACCGTGCCTCAGTGTTTGCTGGGTTATCTCTGACCTCCATGGGCTTCTTTTTGTATGTTGGCTTCCCCTCTCCATGGGAGTGTAAGCTCTGTGAGGTTAGAGACTGTCTTTGTTTTGGGGGATCTGAATTAGCCCTTATGATATGCCTGATGTATCATAAACACAATAAATATGTATTAACTACTGACACCCAGTCTCATCTGAACATCTTACCTCTTATTTTAATTTAAAAGTTGATGTGATTTTAAAAAATTAATAATGTGAGTCATCTCTGATCTCAACTTCCTTTCAGACATATCAGTGGATATTTTAAATTCAACATATCCAAAATGTAATTTATTACCCCGTTCTGTTAAGATTCACCCTCTCCCCCCTACCATCCCTATTACTGTTAAGGGCAGCAGCAACCACCCAATCGCTGGAGTTCCTAATTCAGATGTGAAATTTGACTCCTGTCTTTCCTTGTCCCTTATCCAGTCTAGTGCTAATACCTATTCATTTCACTTTTATAACATTCCCCCAATAAACTAGCTTCTCTTCTCTGATGTTGCACCAACCCTGGCACAGACCCTCACCATCTATTCCTTGGAGTATCACAATAGTTTGCTAAGAGGATGGCCCCTACTCCATTGCCTCCTCTATCTGGCCAATGAAGTGCTTTTGCTATACTGCAAGTCAAGCCACTTCACTCACCTGCCATGAGAATCTTTGGGGTCCAGGAGCCATGCCCTCCTCAGGTGGAACAAGGGAAGGAGAAGGATCCCAGAGGGGGAGACGTCTGCCCGTCACTGCCTGGGCGAGGGGCTGGCCTACAAAGATTCAGAGAGTGAGGTTCCTGGGGAGTCACCCAGTTCCTGGCACTGCCTTCTGGGGAGAAGCTCCACCCAAAAGAGGAAAGCAGCAGGTGGAGTTAGGCTTGGAAACCAAGATGGTCTGAATTGAAGACTACTGTCTACCCTCTCTTATTCCTTCTTCTGTCTCATCCCTCTATAGAGCCCCAAGAGGCAGGAAAGGTATTCATATTCCAAATGGGCAGGTGCCAGTCGGTTTCAATGACTCCTGAATCAGAATTCTTCCCTCCACGAGACTCTGAGTGAGGTGTGAAGGTTGGGACCCATGGTAAGAGATGGCCCTTCAGGATATTTAGGATGGGAGGGGAACCTGAACAAGAAGCAGGAGCTGGAAATCAGCCCAGAGCCAGGCCTGACAGGGAACCATGATCCTGGTATCCCTGTAAGACACTCACCAAGAGATCAGAAGGGTAGTATGGGCCAAATGGAAAGGGCTTCCAGCAGCAGAATATCTGTTAGGATCAATCCTCAACTTTCACAGGCTAACATTCTTAGAAATATATCTGTATGACATAGGTAACATTCCTAGAAACAGAATAAAAGTAAAAAACATGAATGTCACCACAGTGAACTTAGGAAAAATAAGTTTCTGCAACCACCAAAAACTATGATCTTTCACTAGAGATTACTGAAAATATATTTTTCGGCATACAATTCTTTTTAACAAAATAACAAAACAAAAAAATTTAACAAAATATACTTTTCTTATCTCAATAACCATAATATAACCCATAAAATTCAGTACACAAAATAAAACTGGTAACATGTAAAACATTTTTTCTTGCTAGTAATTCGTCACAATTCTGTAACCTTTTGTGTTAACATGTCAGTTTAATTTATCAATTGGGGAACGACTCTTACATTTATATATTTGTGCCAGTTCCTATATATTTGAGAAAAAAGGCCTTTATCAGAAAAAATGTGTTGTAAAAATTATTTCCCCAGTTTTCTTATTCTCATTTTGGCTATATTGCACAACATTGAAATTATGCAAAAATATTTTAATTTAACTTAATAAATATTATCCCTTTTACCTTCCATGATCTTCTGTGTGTCGTGGCAGGGAGACTTCCAAGTGTTTCATACTTCCTGCAGTTACTTTAAATGGAATTTTTCTTTCGATCTCTTGCTGCTATGTTTTGTTGGTGAAATAAAGAAATGGTAATGATGTTGTAATTTTGTAACTGAATTTTGTAAACTGAAACTTTGCTGAAGTTGTTTATTGTTTCAATTAACTTTTAGTTGTATCTTTAGGGTTCTCTTAAGTAAACCATTATATCTGCAAAAACGTGATAGTTTTGTTCCCTGTTGCCAATCTTATTGCTTCAATTTCTTTTTATGTCGTTGGGGGGAGGGGGAAGGAATTACATAGCAACAGACTTATACTATGGATAGCTAAACTTCCTTAAAAGTTCCTTTGTAGATCTCTATAACTAATTTCCAGTTCGTGGCAAAAAAAAATTATCAGTTTACTTCAAGTAACATACAACTCTTAGCAGGCAGGTCATCCACATTGAAGCTTGGATCAACTGTTGCTGTTCATTTTTGCTATAATGCCCTAGAACTATATATTTACCTACAATACAGAACTTGCTAATAAATGAAAAAAAAAATTACTAGAATGAAAAATGAAAAGGATGAATGCACCACTAATAAAGATGAAATTAAAGCAATTATTAGGAGTTATTTTGTCTATATGACAGTAAAACTGATGATCTAAGTGAATGAATGAATATTTGTAAAAACACAAACTACCCAGATAACAGAAAAAATGGAATATTTAAATATTTTATTTTAGATAACTTATTTTAGAAAAGGAAATGGAACAAGCCATTAATAAGCTCCCTAAAACAAAACAAAAAATTAACTCAGGACCAGATATTTACCACATTTACCACATATCTACCACAAGTAAATTCTACCAAATATTTAAGGAACAATTAATGCCAACATCCATATAAACTAACTGAAAAAACTAGGCAAAGAAGGGTGTTCTAACAAATTTCTTTCATGACATAAATATAAGTTTTGATACTTAAACCAGGGAAAGCAAAAATGGAGAAAGAAAACTATATATCAATTTCCTTACTGAATATCAATATGAAAATTTAATTAAAATACTAGTAACCAATATAATTATTGCCCCTTAATAATAAAGTAATGGGAGAAGCTGAGAATTAGCCTACCTCCTTATTAAAATATCCACCAATCAGAGTTGCCTTCTATTGGCTAGGGAAGATGTCCAAACTATAAAGGGTCTTGCCAATCAGAAGGAAGATCCTGCTAGGTTTAAAAAGGACTTTGGGCTCTTCCTCCAGTCTTTGACACATGGAACCTAGCATCATTTGAATTGTCTTAGGAAGATTCTGAAGATTGCCTTGCAGGATAAGGAACCAGACACTGAGGTCCTGTCTCGAACTACACTGCCAAGCACAACTCCATTGGGCCAGCCACACGGTTCAAATGCCAACACGCTTGCCAAGAAGGTTATATCATGCAGAACTCACACAAGGCAAGCGCACACAAGGGAGTCAGAAAAAAAGGGATACAAGGACGCTCTCAAAGTCTCTCTGAAGAACTTTAGAACTGACTATGAAGTGAAAGACACTGGCACAGGATGACCAGCCCGGCGTGCCCTCCTCAGAGAAGGGGCTATGTGTGTTCTGACCAAAACAGAGTTGGTTAATGCACAAAGTTAGAGTATCCACCCCAAGTGTTCATAGGGGCTGTCTGCATCCAAACTGGGACAGAGCACTCCAAAGTCATGCTGGCCCGATCAGCCAGTCAGATACACTCTAACTCGACTCTAACTCAAATGTCATTTCGGTCCTCTTCAGCAATGAAGGGCAATCACCACCAAGACCAGGCTTTGTTTCCAGGCTACATGCCCCTGCTAATAAAGGACATCTTGCTCAAAGAATTGCCTTGCTCTGACCTTTATTAAATCTCACTTCCAATATTATTACCAGATGAGACTGAAACAGGAATGCAGGGGTAATTCAATATTAGGAAGATTATTAGCATAATTGATCATAACAATCAAAAATTATATAACTATATCAACTGATATAAAAAGTCCTTTGACACCATACACTAAGCATTTTTACTAAAATCACTAGAAAGCAGAGAAATCAATGGAACTTTTCTTAAAATTGTAAGTAGGATATATCTAAAACCAAAAGCATTAACTATAATAGGGATAAACTTGAAGCCTTCCCAGTAAGATTAGGAGTGAAGCAAAAGTGTCTATTATCACCAGTATTATGCAATGTTATATTAGAAATGCTAGCCTAGCTATTGCAATAAAGAATTGAAAGAAAACTGGACAATGAAGAAATAAAATTATCACTCTACAGAGGATATAGTATACTTAGAGAATTCTAAAGAATCAACTCAAAAAACTACTTGAAACAATTATAGGATGTAAAATAAACTTTAAAAATCACCAGCATTTCTATATACTACAAAGTCCAGTAGCAAAAGATGGAAAGAGAAATTCCATTTAAAATAACTTAAGACAATAGAAAATACTTGGGATTGTTTCTGTCCAGAAAAACTCAGGGATCATATGAACACAATTATAAAACGTTTTTCACTCACATGAAGTCAGATCTAAACAACTAAAGAAATATTAATTGCTCATGGGTAGACCTAAACTAATATAATGACACTCCTACCTAAGTTAATGTACTTATTCAGTACCATGCCAATCAAATTATCAAAATATTATTTTACAATTAGAAAAAATAGTAACAAAATTCACCTGGAGGAACAAAAGGTTACGAACATCAAAAGAACAAGAAAAAAAAAATGTGAAACATGGCAACCCAGAATTTCCAGATATTACAAAGCAATAATCATCAGAACAATCTGATACTGGCTAAGAAATAAAGTGATAGAAAAGTGGCATAGACTAGGTAAATAATACACAATAGTAAATAACACTGTCATCTAGTGTTTGATAAACCCTAAGACCCAAGCTTTGGGGGTGAGAACTCTATATCTGACAAAAATTAAATGAGCAAAGGATGTTTTCGGAACAAATCAAAGAAAAACTGGCCTAAATCACTATTGATTAGAGAAATATAAATTTAAAAACTGGGAGATATTATCTCACACCTATCAGACTGGCTAACGTGACAGAAAAGAAAATGATAAATGCTGAAGAGTACATGGGAAAATTGGAACTCGAAAGCATGGGAAGGTTGCGAACTAATCCAACCATTCGGGAGAATCATTTGAAATTATGTCCCAAAGTGTATAAAACTGTGTACATCTTTTAACCCAGCAATACTACAAGCATGTCTTTAACCCAAGGAGATTAAAAAGGGGGCTTGAGGGCAAAGGTGGAAGACCCATTTGTTCAAAAATATTGAAAGCTGCTCTTTTTGTGGTGGCAAAGAATTGGACGGCCATCAAGAGGGGAATGGATGAACTTTTTAGGATTATGTGATTGTGATTAAATACTATTGTGCTGTAAGAAATGACAAGTCGGATGGTTTGAGGAAAACCCGGGAAGATTTATGTGAACTCCCGCAAACTGAAGTGAGTAAACCCAAAACATTGCGAATGACCACTTGTGAAGGACTTGGCTGCTCGGGTTCAAGGCATCGATCCAAGACAATTCCAAAAGACCCATGATGAAAAATACTATCCCTCCTCTGAAGTTAGCTTGAAGCACAGTTTTTCTTTAAAACAAACAAAAAAGAAATTTCCTTGTTTTTATTTTGTGTTTTCTTTTGCAATTTAGCAAATATGGAAATATGTATTGTATGATTTCACATTTATAACCCACATCCAATTGTTTTATTTTCTCAAGGAGGGGAAAGGGACGCAAAGAAGGGAGAGAATTTGGAATTCAAAAATTTGTAAACGATTTTTTAGTAGGTGGTGATTGGAATTATTTAACGAAATAAAAATATTTTTACGAAAAAGGCTCCCACCCACCTCTTTGACAGTGGCCACGCCCTTCCCCTTGAAACCAAAGTAAGTGCCCCTTCCCCAAACAGCCCTCAGCGGCTCTGCTTCAGCCCTTCCCAAGCTTTCACTTCCAATGCCAAGGAGCCCCCACTCCCCGAGGGGCTTTCATACTTCCTTCTCGAGCCCACTTATCACATCTGTCCTCCAACCCCTGTCTGTCCCCTTCTACCCTCCTCCGTTACAGGGGTTGCTCCCCCCGGACCTGATCACCCAGAATGGGGGCGGCACCGCAGGAACAAGCAGGAACTCTGGGCTCCGGGACCCCTTCCAGCTCTGAAGGCGCAGGCGCACCCCTCCCCCAGGCCGGGAAAGTACGCATGCGCTTACACCTAGAGTTTCCCAAAATTCCCAGGCAACCTCTTCAGTAACCCTCACCCTCCCCTTATTTTCTCATTTATCGCGTGTTAGAGGGCTCCCTCTACGTACGTTCTCTCAAAGTTCCTAAGATTCACTAAGATTATAAGCGGTAATGGGTGTCCAGACTGGGGAAGACAAGCTTAATTCTTTTAACTGGCCCTTTTCTAGGATTTGGCCAGATTGGGCCGGAGCAGGAGTTCATTGCACCACGACTGCCAATCAGAAGACACGCCAAACTCCCGCCTTCAAAGGTCACGCTACGATACCGCCAATCAGAGAACACGATTTCGTTCTGCCAATCAGAGGGAACGCTACCCTCCGTCAATTCTCACTTCCTCTGCTCTCCCGGGAGGGCCTGTGCGGAGGCCAGGGATGGAGGGCCGGCCTTCAGGCCCTGAGGCCAGCGGCATTCTCCGGTTGTGACCCTGAGGACCATTGGAGACTTGCCAGACTCCCGAAGACTCAGGGGCGGGGCGGGGAGGGATTTCAGGGCCCGGGAGGCGCCACCCCTAACAGCCTCGCCCGGAGGCTGGACTGTGGGAGCCGACATCCCCCTCACTACTCCCGGAGGTCCGAGCCCGGCACCTGCGGCTCTGGGGGCCTTCTCCCGGACCTCGCGGTGAGTCTTCCCGGGAACCAGGAGTGCGCTCCCCTCCGGCCTGGCTCGGGGACCCGGCTTCTTATCCAGGCTCCCCAGCCGGTCCCTCGCATCCAGGGGCGCCCTCCTCTGCCTTTACTCCGGGTCTCTCAGCCCGACCTTCCTCCCTAACCCGGAGCCTCTGATGCACAAGCCGGGGAGGGGGAGGAACGGACTGTTTTCCTTCGGCGGGGGTCGGAAACGCCTTCCAGCCCCTTGTGTCTCCTTGGGAGCGTGGGAGGGAGGCAGAAGAAAGGGGAGGAGGTGATCCCCGGGGGCAGCTTCTCCTTGAGGGAAGTGCCAGGGGCATGCTGGGGGACTCCTTGGGGACCTCATCTCTGAATCCTTGTAGGCCAACCCTCTCCTCCCCCCGCCCCCGCCCGGGCAGTGACTGGACTGACGTGTTACTCCCCGATCCTTTTCCCTCCCGAGCTCAGCCTGAAGAGGACCCCAGCCGGCCCAAGCCGGGAGCCTGAGGACATGGCCCCCGGAGCCAGCAAACCCTCCTGGCAGGTGAGTGG
Organism: Antechinus flavipes; assembly: GCF_016432865.1. Lineage (NCBI taxonomy): Eukaryota > Metazoa > Chordata > Mammalia > Dasyuromorphia > Dasyuridae > Antechinus > Antechinus flavipes. The sequence continues at coordinate 626,909,301 of NC_067400.1, read as the reverse complement.
AGGGGATGGCCACAGGCTGGGCCGAGGTTCAGCCTTCCCCCTCCCGTCTCCCTCTGCTTGTGAGCATCTCCCCCCTCCCTTAATTATCATTTGTTTAAATAAATGTGGATGTGACGGAACTTCTCGGCCCCGCCCCCTCCGGAGTTTGTGGGGTTCCCCTAGGTCTTGGCTGTAGGGTTCTTTTCTCTAGCAATGGCCCCCTCTCCCCCCCACTAGCTGCCTCCTGTTCTTTGCACCGGAACTCATTTGTTAGTCTCTTACACAGAGATCCTTTTCTTTCTTTCTGCCCACACCCACAGGCACAGACACACTCATTCTTTAGTTTCTTACACAGAGATCCCCCTTTCTTTCTGCATTCCTTGCACACCCACACCCTCGTTTATTAGTCTCTTACACAGGTCCTTCCTTTTCACGTCTCATTCTTTAGTTTCTTACACGGAAATCCTCTTTTCTTTCTGCATTCCTTGCACACCCACACTCTATTAGTCTCTTACACAGATCCTTCCCTTTCTCTTTCTGCCCCCACACACAGGCACAGACACACTGTCATTCTTTAGTTTCTTACACAGAGATCCTTCCTTTTTGCATTCCTTGCACACCCACACTCTTTCTCTTAACAGGTCCTTCCTTTTCTCTTTCTGCCCACACCCACAGGCACAGACACACTCATTCTTTAGTTTCTTACACAGAAATCCCCCTTTCTTTCTGCATTCCTTGCACACCCACACCCTCGTTTATTAGTCTCTTACACAGGTCCTTCCTTTTCACATCTCATTCTTTAGTTTCTTACACGGAAATCCTCTTTTCTTTCTGCATTCCTTGCACATCCACACTCTTTATTAGTCTCTTACACAGATCCTTCCCTTTCTCTTTCTGCCCCCCCACACAGGCACAGACACACATCTCATTCTTTAGTTTCTTACACAGAGATCCTTCCTTTTTGCATTCCTTGCACACCCACACTCTTTATTAGTCTCTTAACAGGTCCTTCCTTTTCTCTTTCTGCCCACACCACAGGCACAGACACACTCATTCTTTAGTTTCTTACACAGAAATCCCCCTTTCTTTCTGCATTCCTTGCACACCTACACTCTTTATTAGTCTCTTAACAGGTCCTTCCTTTTCACATCTCATTCTTTAGTTTCTTACACGGAAATCCTCTTTTCTTTCTGCATTCCTTGCACATCCACACTCTTTATTAGTCTCTTACACAGATCCTTCCCTTTCTCTTTCTGCCCCCACACACAGGCACAGACACACATCTCATTCTTTAGTTTCTTACATGGAAATCCTCTTTTCTTTCTTTCTGTATTCCTTGCACACCCACACCCTCGTTTATTAGTCTCTTACACAGATCCTTCCCTTTCTCTTTCTGCCCCCACACACAGGCACAACATTTCATTCTTTAGTTTCTTACACAGAAATCCTTTCTTTTCTTTCTGCATTACTTGCACATAGACACATACCCCTTGTTTATTAGTCTCTTAACACAGAGATCCTTTCTTTTCTTTCTGCATTCCTTGCACACAAACATTCCTCATTTATTAGTCTCTTACACAGAGATCCTTTTCATTCTTTCTGCATTTCTTGCTCGCACATGCACACACACACCTCATTCTTTAGTCTCTTGCACAGAAATCCTTTCTTTTTGCATTCCTTGCACACATGCACACACACACACACACATCCCTCTTCCACGTCCTCAGTGCTTCCTTTTTTTCAGAGATTTCCCTTGTAACCGTTGAGAATCAAGCACTTCCCATAAGGCTCCTGAGAGCGCAGAGCCCCAACATCATTCCCAACTGTTTTTCTTTGCAAAGTTGTCATCAGCGCATGTTGTCAGACCAGGATCTCCCTGTCCCTGTCACTAAGTGCAGGTTTGGAGATGATACCTTGTAATCAGAGGCAGTAAAAGGAAGTTCAAGGAGAAATAGATGTTTCAACAAAGCAGAAATCAGTGTGTTAAAGCAGAATCAAAATGATGAAAGTGAAAAGACAGCATTACCCATCTAATTGAGAATTGTTCCTACATAATAGAACCTCTGAAAAAGCAAAGGATAATAATAATGGAAATGAGAAATAATGAAGTGAGAGAGCATCAGATGATAAGAGATTGACCCAATACATATTTTACATGTAACAGATTGGAAAAATAGGTGCCTTTCAAGTATCAAGGCATTTCCACATCTAGACAATTTCTTCTGTTTCATCCATCAAACTACATTTTAACTTATTATCCTGACTCTTGCTCTCCACTGTCCTAGACTTTAAGGGATACTTTTAGATAATTTACTTCTTATAAACTAACAATGTTTCCCCTTCCCCCCCCCATAAAGTAGGTTGATCTCCAACCTTACATAGGGAAACATTACATTTTTAATAAATAAAGGCACCCTCCTTTCCCCATCATAGTTACTCTAATTTCTATATAACGAAATATGGAAAAAATTTTTAATTTTTAAAATGTTAGTTTTATTTCCTGCCAAGAATTTTTAACTTTTTTATTTTTAAAAAAATATTTATTTAAAAATAAATAAGAAAAAAACAAAATAGAAAAAGAAATGAAATTTTAAAAGCAAAACAAAATATTGAAATGTGCCCAGATAGTATTCAAAATATTTAACAATAAATTTCCATTTCAAGAAAACTTATATAATAATAAAAAGAGATTATATTATGACTGTATTTGCTTCCTTGTAGGTTATTCTTTTGTTCTCTGTTGTACACAGGCTACAGTTAAGCATAGGGGAGAGGGGATATGTATATTCATATCTACACACATATCTATATTTATACCTACACATGTATCTGATATAGACAGTCATTTACACATGTTGATACTCATCTAAAACAATCTTAATATGACTGACATATTAGATTTCTCTGATTGAATCTTTAAGTTTGACTTCATCTGAGGTCAGTGATTACTAGCACTAAATTTTTTTCTCTAATAAATTCTACTCCTGATCCTTGTTGTATATTTTCCATACCTACTAGACTTATACTTTAATTCTACTCCTTAATTTGCCTTGTTATTACTTAGCATTTCCTCAACCATGAATCCTTCCTTATCTTCTCACTACACCTTTCCCTTCCTCTGTATCCCTTTCCCATTAATTTACACATCTTGTCCTACCATCATTAATCTGCACACCCTTCTATACACCCTCTTATGCTATTCCTTATTTCTGGAGGGTGCTATATATATGTATTGTTCCTTGTTTAACACATTCCCATTGTGATTGGTTTTCAGAACTACCAACCCTTCACCCCCAATGTCTTTTTATTGGTTCTTCCTCTGCACTTCATCCCTATAGCATAATTGATAATTTTTACCTTTTTCTAGAGTTTTACTTCTTAGAGTGAGATCATACTCATCTCTGCCCCAGTTTTTCTTTCGAACTATCCAGTTGTTGATATCAATCTTAAATGTATAGCTTACTTTTTAATTTAAAAAGCACAATTTGTCCTTGTTGAGTATCTTGAAACTAATCTTTCGTGCTGGGTTTTATATATTAAATTTTGTATTGAGTTCAAGTTTGAGACAAAATCCTGAAAATCTGCAAGTTTGTTGAATGTCCTTTTTCTTTTTTTCCTATTCAATATTAGGGTTAATTTTGCTGGATATATTTTTTAAAAAGTTCTGGGAGTTTTCCTGCATGATTTTTTTTTTTTTTTGTTTTTTTGTTTGTGCTGAGGCAATCAGGATTAGGTGAGTTGCCCAAGGTCACACAGATAGGAAATGTTAAGTGCCTGAGATCACATTTGAACTCAGGTCCTCCTGACTTCATGGTTGGTGCTCTATCCACTACACCATCTAGCTGCCCCCTGCATGATTTTTTTTTTATTTGAGTTCAAATTTTTTTCCTTACCTTCTTCCTCTCCAAAAGAAGAAGCAATTTCAACTAGGCTACATATGTGCAATCATGTGTAACATGTTTCCACATTAGTCATGTTGTGAGAGAAGAACTAAACCAAAATGGACAAAGAAAATCAAGAAGGAAAGTGAAAATAGCCTGCTTCTGTCTGCATTTAGACACCACCAGTTAGTTCTCTTGATGGTAGAAAGCATTTTCCATCATGCGTCTTTGGAATTGTCTTCTGTAGTTTTATTGTTGAGAGCTAAGTTATTCAATGTTGCTATTGCTGTATACAGTGTTTTCCTGGTTTGTCTTACTTCACTTTGTATCAGTTCATGTAAGTTTTTCCAGGTTATGAAATATGAATATTAATGAATATGTGCCATGAACAAATAAAAGCATTCATGAAGCAAAAACATGATATTTTGCCTGTAACCTCAAGCCCTCAAAACAACCATAAATAACTCTTTACCTGATTCATTAAAATCTCATACTAACTAAAGTTCAGATTATTGTTATTCTTCTATGAATCTCTTTTGTTTTCTAGTAGATAAGACTTTATTTTAGACTTTTTAGTAATTAACTATATTATTTATTTTTCTTTATTCTCTTTTCAGTGATCCAAGATAATGTCTTTAGAATTAGAATATATAATACTTGACAGCGTTTCACAACTCTTTGTAGAATTTTCTTAACATATCATTAGGAGAGTTCTGATAAGAAGTTTCACATTGTCTCTTTTTCTCTTCTATAGATTCTCATACCTCACTGACAGACCCTATATCTTCTTGATTGCATAGGAAGAGACGATTCATGATAATGTATTTGCCAAATTTATTCCAACTGCAAATACAAAATGCTTTTTCTCATTCCATTTAGCTTTTTAATAACTACAATTTTAAATATTGGCTCTCACACACATAAAAATTTACAAAATCCCTTCTCTGAGCTTCATTTCCCCCCGTACATTATTAAGTGTTGGTCTCAGCACTAAATCTTATGAATTTTAATGATTAGGAATCATTGACATTCAAGGATGTGGCCGTGGACTTCACCCAGGAGGAGTGGTGCCTCTTGGACCATTCTCAGAAAGAGCTCTACAAAGTTGTCATGCAGGAAAACTCCCAGAACCTGCTTTCCATGGGTAAGCGCGTTTTGTCTGGTTTCTCTGAATATGCAGAAATGGTAGTTTCCCAACAGAGTCCTCCTGTTCCCTGGCTCTCGTGGTATTAGGTCTTTGCATTTTGTGACACTTCCTCATGCTGTCTTTTTCCTGTTTTAGGTAGCTTCGGGTTACAAAACTAATGAAATTTATAGAATTTCAGACTTGGAGCTAATCTCAGAGATTATCTAGACTATTTTCTGCCTGGGCATGAATTTTGACTGCAAAATTTCTGAAAACTGATCATTCCGATTTTCCTTATAGATGTACAGTAAAAGGAACCCCTCCGAACCCAACAAGACAAGTCATTCCTTTGTGGGATATAAATTAGTAACTCGTTAATCCTAGTCCTATGTCCCAAGCACTGCCCTAAGTACTTTAGAAGTATAGTTTCCATTTGAATTTACTAATATCTTGTGATTTTTTTTTTTTTTTTTTGCTGTGGTTATCCCCATCTGACAATTAAGGAAATTAAGCTAAACAGGGGTTAAGTGGCACCTAAGTGTCTGAGGCTGATTCCAATTCGAGTCTCTATGACTTCAGACCCAGAGCTCTCAGCAGCGAACTAGGTAGTAGTCATCCTTCTAAGAAAGGCAGAGACCAAATTTTCTTGTTCCAGTTTGGCTGCATGATCTACCCACACCCAAGTTCAAAACAGTTAATACTGGTTCAGCTATCCTTGAGCAGTTCTGGAACCCTTCTGGGGTCCTTGCCTGCATTTCCCCTTTCCCTAAAGAGGACTAAAGTATACATTTCTCTCCATCCTCATTCCTTCTCCATTCCTCATTCCAAGGGATCCCAGTTCTCAAAGAAGATTTGGTATCCCACTTTGAGGAAAGGGAACCATCGTGGATCCTGGATCAAATAGACCTGAAGAACTCTTGTCCAGGTGAGTGAGATGATAGCAGGTATGAGGGCTGTTATTCTAGGAAGCCTCTGTGTTGTAGGGAAGAGAATGCTAGGCTCAGGGACAAGAAGATCTGACTTGGAATTCTTTTTTTAAATGCTTTTTAGCAATAAGATCCTGGGAGTAACGAGCCTCTGAGCATCACTTTTTCCCATCTATGAAATTAGGAGTTGGGAGGTAGAGACTCCCGGGTAGCCTGTAGGACAAAACCTTCCAGTAAGCTAGAAACTTTTGGGTTGAACCATACTTGGTCAGATTCTGTCGGGTTTGAACCAGACAAAGTACTTCCTATTCTCAGTTCCCAAGCATCCATACTATTATTTGGAGACCTGCTATATTCAGGATCAATTAGAATTAATTAAGAGAGGAAAGGCACAATGGTCAAGGAGCACTGCCAAAGATTTCTTGTAGAAGGTGGGGGGTTTTTAAGTGAAGTTTTAGGGAAGCCAGGGTGAGCATTCAAGACATTGGTCTAGAGAAAGCATTTGGAATCAGGAGATAGCGGATCTTATTTAAGGAAAAGAAAGGAGGCCTGTACCCCTGGATTATCACAGGTGGAAGAAGACTGGAAAGGTAGGGGAAGGGAAGATGATGAAGGGCTCTCATACCCAGAAGTTTTTGCTTTCAGTCCTAGTGATAAAGCGCCACTGGAACTCTTTGAGTCGGTACTGACATGGTCAGAAGTGGGCTTTATTCAAGAAGGTGGATTTGATCTTCTTTGGAGGATTAAGTGGACCAAAGAGAGAATTTAGGCAGTAAGACTGACCAGCAAGCTCTTGCCCTACTACAGATGTAAGATTATACAGATCTGAACCAAGAAAGTGGCAGTGTTGGGAGAGACAAGGTATTTGGGAGGAAGGTTACAAAAGTAGTATCAATAGGACTTAACAAAAAAATTAAAATGGAGGGAGTGGGGGGAGGTGCTGGTTTGTGGGTATGGATGAAGAGAGTATCCAGGAAATCTAGAGAAGAGAGTATCCAGGAAAAGGAGGATGCTTGGCAGTGACAGAGAAAACAGAGAAGTCAGGAAAAATGCAGATTGAGAAAAATTCACTGTATTTGGCCAATGAGAGGATTCATAGCTTCACAGAGAATTATTTTATTGCACAAGGAATTTGTAAGCCAAACTGCAGAGATTTTCAAAAATAGTGAAAGGAAAGGAATTGGAGGCACCAATTGTAGATAGCCATTTCTAGGTATTTAGCAATGAAAGGGGCGAAAGATATAAGGAATTATCTATGGGAATGAATGGACTAAGTGAGGCATCTTTGACTGTCAAGGAGACCTGGATTTGTATGTGGCAGTAGAGAAGGAGCCAATAGTCAGCTAAAGATTGAAAATTGGCTGGGAAAATGGGAGGGGGAGAGGAGAGAGTATTCTAAAATAAAAGATACAATCCAATAACACAGTTTTAGATACATTAAAAATGCTATGTACCAGGCATTGTGCTAAGTGCAGTGGATACAATTAATTAAAAAAAAAAAAATAGTCCCTGCCCTTAAGTATCTTACAGTCCGAGGAGGTTTGGGGGAAGGGGAGGAATGGCAGAAAAAAGAAGCAAGAAAGAATAAAGGTGGGTAAGGGAGGGGAAGGAAACTGGGGTGTACTTCATGCATCTTGTTCTGCAGCATTGCCTGCAGAAACCAGGCAAGATGGAGGGAACCTTTAAAAGTCCATTTCTGCTCTTTAGGGAGACATTGGAAGAAGTTTGACACTCCACCTTTCAGCCTTGCAATCCGATGTAGAACAGGAGGCAGCGTATGAGTTCAGTTATGGTTAGGGTTAGGAGCATGATTATGAAATTAGATTGGATGAGAGCTCGACAAATATCTAATTTTTCAATGAAATATGAGACCAAGTTGTCAGTTGAGAGTAGAGATGAGCAAGCCAAATAGGGAAGGATGTGGAAGGATGAAAAGATTTGGAAAAGACACTATGCTAAGGGGGACAGGGAGTCAGGGATCTGAGATTACCGAGCTGAATTTATGTAAGCCAAGTCTGTAATGGACCACGCCATGCTGATTTCATTCTTTTCTTTTGTCTTCCTTTTGGCAGTTGAGAAGGAAAGAAGGTCACTACCTTGCTTAAAAGTAGTTACTCCGGCCTGAGTTTTGCCTAACTTAACAAAAAACCTTTCCTGATCTCTGTGCCCCAATCTTGTCTCAATTTTCAGAAAAGCCTTGACCATTGAAGTGAAGGTTAAGGAGTTGGGAGATAGAGACTGCCAGGCATCCTGTAGCACAAAACCTCGCAGTTGTCCCACACAACACAAACTTGGTCTGGTCAGATTCAGTCGGGTTTGAACCAGACAAAGTATTTCCTTGTAGGTGATAAAATGCAAAAAATAAACAAAAATAGGATTGAGCCCAGAACTTGCATTTCAGAATTAAACACAAATCCAGAATCCAGAGAACAAAGGATTGATTATTTCCTAGTATTAGCCATAGGCCCAGTGAGTCAATAAATATCAGTTAAACACTTCTAGGCACTGTGCTAAGGTTCAGGAGTGCAAAGAATTATTTTTTAAAAATTAAAAAGTCCCTTTTCTTCAGAAGCTCAATCTGGAATATAAACAGGTGGTTTGAGAAGAAACTACAGATCATGAACTTCACTCTTAGCTGATCTAGATTAAGAAGGGTGTTTTGGTAGGGCAGTACATTTAAATTCAACAAGGAAATGAGTGAATGGAAGGTGAGTGTACAAGAACAGTTTAAGGAATACAGGTTTTTAAGGAAATAATCAAATTGCTGATGATAAAAAGCAACACCTTCTGTGTGTCAGGTAATTCACAAATAGTAGCTCATTTGATCCTCACAACAACCCTGAGAGATGAGAGGTATGATTATCCTCTTCTGAAGGATAAGGAAACTGGGGTAAACGGAAGTATTGTGACTTACTTAGCGTTGCTCAAATAGCAAATGTCATTCTGTATTTGAACACATTTTCTTGACTCCAGATCCGTTGCACTATTCACTGCACCACCTGGCTGCCTCAAGATGGAAAATGTTTCCACTAGTGAGACTGTTTCAAATAGATGAGATTAAGAAGGCAGGAACCTTTTAAGATAGTGTTACAAGCAGTTATCAAGGGCTGGAATGGATAACAAAATGAGATGAGAAATGAAGATCATGCCATTTCAATTATAGATTACTAATGTTGATTCCATCTTTTTTTTTTCTCCTAACCATTGAGGCAGGGGTTAAGGGAATATAAAGAAAACTTCATTATCATTACTAAACGTGCATGGGATGAATTCATCCATAATAATGGAGAAAGATAACAGAACCTGACAACATGTTGTATACAAGAAATACCCGTGAAAGAAAGAGTCACCCAGCATTAAAATAAAAGGATTTCCTTTTATAATAGAGTTTGGAACTCTGCTCCCAGACTGACTCATTTGGCTGCCCTTTGACTCAGTGGTTACCACTAGTAAACCTATCAACTAAAGAAATAAATGAGAACTCAAATTATAGACAACCCAAAATTATAGCTGCTTATCTATTTTTTTTTTATTTTTTAGAAATTTAGAAATGGTTCTGATGTTTTAAAATATTTGACAAGATAATACACCTAAACTCAGTGGAGGAGGAAAAGTCCCAATAATATCAGAAGAAAATCATGGGTAGAGAATTGCTTTATAGATAGAAAATAAAAAGTAGTAAACAAATAGTTTTATTTAACTCCAAGGTGACAATGAGATTTGTTAGTCTGTTCCAATTCAAGAAAAAGAACCAAACATTGAGTCAATCCCGTTTTCATTTTCACCATTACTGATACCCACTCCATTAAGTAGTAGCATGAAGAAAATGCCAAACAGGATATCAAAAAGTGGGCAATTTTCTATTCTTTCAGCTTTGCCTCTTTCTAGAGGACTATCTAATTTTCTATTTAGGGGTTTATTTTGGATTTAACTTGGCCTGAATCAGATTTGATCTTTTATCCTGTTTCAAACATATCCTACTTAAACTTACATCATTTCTCAGTGACTTGACGTAATGTCCTCATCTCTCACAAGGATAGAGAAAACATGTTAACTCTATGCCATCATTTATTCTTGGGATACAATAAATTAAAATTTAAATAATGTGTAATGAAATGTCTATTGCTAGATTGTGTTCTACCAAAAATGGGCAGTTCCTCTATAATCCAGTGGACATTCCAATTATGAGGAAGATGTTTTTATTTTTTTTATGTTAAACATGGTAGAAATATATGTTAAATCTAATATATGTATACATATTTATGCAATTATTATGCCACACAAGAAGAAAAGAGAAGCAAAATAAAATACAAGTAAACAACAACAAAAAGTGAATATTTTAGCTGCTATCTTTTTATTGTTTCAAAGAACTGGAAACAAAGATGGTCACTATATATTGGGAAAAGTCTAAAGAAATGATTGCTAATCTGAGAATAAAATGAAAGGGTATTCAGTCTTAAGAAATAATAAAAGGCACAGTTTTAGAGAAACCTGAGAAGATTTGAATGAACAGGTAGTATAGTTCATATGGAGAGACATTCATCAGTGCAACCAACTAACTTCAGAGCAGGGGCTCTTGATTCTTAGGACCTCTCTAAAACAATAACAAGCGTATTAATCTCCCCAGTCACTTAAGCTGTTATTCATATTATTCTTGTTATTTTTGCATTTAATTCCTCCAGTAGTGACCCAGAAAACTGTTGCCCCTCAAAGCTACAAATCAATACTTTTGTTTCAGTGTATTATTATAAAATGTAAAATTTTATTCTGCTTAAATAATGAAACAAAATAACATCCTAATTTTAATGATGAAAATTTAATGTAGGGCTTCCTGCAAGAATTATTTTTTTTAAATAGAGTAGGGCTTCTTAATTATTATTTCTAAAATTTCCATTTAAATTTATTTTCATAGACATCAATGAATATAAATAACATTTTTTTCATAAAATAAATTATAACTCGGAAGGGGTTATATGTACCATAATATATGAAATTCATTAATTAGACTTTTTTCCTTGAATGAAAATTTGCAGTGTTTGGTTCAAGAGCTACCAAATTTTGTATTCAATATGGTTCTGCATCCAGTTGACTTAATAATAAGAAAAACAACAACAACAATAATAATAAACATTTATGTAATGCTTGGAGGGTTCTATACACTGGGCCAAGTAATTAATAGACATTCTCTCGTTTGATCTTTATGGTGCTATGAGATGGGTACTACTCTTGTTCCTACTTTACAATTGAGGAAACAGGAAAAGGTTCAGTGATTTGTTCTAATAAGTAAATGAGGTAGGATTTGAACCCCACTTCTTCCTGATTACTAGCCTCAGATCTTGGGAGATTTGGCTTATAATCATTCACTCTCATATGGGTGAGGTGGAATATGTAGGAGAATTTTATAATTTCCCTTGCTGAGGGATAAAAATTCTTTTTTTCTATTTAGCCCATAAATTCATCATCAAAATAAATCACTAGTTAATATGTAAAATATGTATTTTTCTGTTTCCTAATGTTAAGTAGTATATTAAGTGACAAATGCCTATATTGTTTAATACTTTTACATAAAACAACATTTTTTAAGGAAAGAAATCTTCAGATATGTTTCTTTTTTCTACTACTGGCATACTGTCTACATCCTCACAGAAACACTACAGAAATATCCTCTGAAAACCTTCGTGATAGAAGAATAATACATAAACAGAAGATAAGTTCAAATAGAAAATGGCCTTAAATGGCAGTATGAGGTATTTTTTGGAAAGGTAAACTATATTAATATTTATTAATACAGCAGAGTTTAACTTTTTTTAAAATTTAAGCTTTTTATTTACAAAACATATGCATGGGTAATTTTTCAACATTGACCCTTGCAAAGCCTGTTCCAAATTATCCCCTCCTTTCCCCTTCCCCATTCCCTAGATGGCAGGTAGTCCAGTACAGTTAAATATGTTAAATCCAATATATGTGTACATATTAATACAGTTATCTCGTTGCACAAGAAAAATCGGATCTAGAAAGAAAAAAACCTGAGCAGGAAAACAGAATGCAAGCAAACATCAACAGAAAGCATGAAAATGCTATATTGGGGGCCACACGATTCTCTGAGTGTATATGGCTCTCTTCATCACTGAACAAGTGGAATTGGTTTGAATCATCTCATTGTTGCAGAGAGCCACATCCATCAGAATTGATCATCGTATAGTCTTCTTGTTGCTGTGTATAATATTCTCTTGGTTCTGCTAATTTCATTCAGCATCAGCCCAGACCTCTCTGAAATCATCCTGCTGGTCGTTTCTTATAGAACAATAATATTCCATAACATTCATATACCACAATTTATTCAGCCATTTTCCAATCGATGGGCATCCATTCAGTTTCTAGTTTCTTGAGGCATTTTCTTTTGCAGAAAGGTTGTGATGGTCCTCAGTGGTTCCAAGATGTCTTGTAATGTTCATACCTAATGAGCATGTTTTTCAAAGAATCTTCCAAATGCAAGAACACAAACACTTGTACCATCTTGATCTGATAATAACAGCATTGATGAATTGCAATTCCAAGGTGACCCTGAAATGAGGGAACTACTTTAGTGCAGTATATCACACAAAGCAAATGAGGGTATGTGCACCCCGTAACTATCCACTAGGAATTGACTTCCACTTGAATGTCAAATCTTTCTGACAATTTGGCAACATTTTAATGATGGGTTGAGAAACAGATTTTGTTTAAAAATCAGTTTGATTTAATACTGTATGGACACCAAAATTGTATGCTTGATCATGACTATTTTGAATCATTGCTTGAAGAAAACTATTATTCAAAGTTGCACATACTTGTTGTGCAGAGGAGAAGTATATTTGTAGCAAAATTGTACATATATTTACTACTTTATATGCCATTAAAGAATTTTGTAGCTTAGATCCCTTAGACCATAGTTATGAATCTCCAATGTGTTCATAAATCACTAGCTGGTAAGTATATTCTGTCTACTTCCTGAAAAAAGGAAAATGGTCTGAAGATACAGAAAGAGACCATGTATTTCTGAATGTGGGACATATGTGGATTTTTGTCGTTGTTTCAAATTTCACAAGGACTGGAGTTTTTTTTTTTCTTTGTTTTGTTTTTTATTTTAGGGAACATTAGTATTCAAGATAAATTTTTGAAAAATAAAGACATGATAGCTATCATTTTTTAAAAGCCATGAATCATGCCTCTTGGTGAATAAAAGAAAAAATATTTGGCATTTAAAATGTGATTTTAGAGTTGACAACCGAAAAAAATAAGACTAAAAAGGATTAATAGAAAAATTACATTATGTCAAAACTTTTGTAGATGACAAAACAAATGGTATTTAGTCTATGTGTAGCAAATGGCATAATAGCAATACATCAGAATAGAATGTTAGAAAATATAACACAAAAAGCTAATAAATAAATACAAAACTATTCCTTTGCTTAGCATATGAAATTTACAAAGGATGAACAAGTGATAGTACATCAAATAGAGATAGAAATAGAGAAGCAGAATGCTTTCCTGAGAACAGCAAATTAAAAAGAATGAGCAGCAAAAGTCATTTGATTCATATACCACAATTTACCCAGCCATTCTCCAATTGATGGACATCCATTCATTGTCCAGCTTTTAGCCACTACAAACAGGGCTGCCACAAACATTCTTGCATGTACAGGTCCCTTTTCCTTTTTAAAGATCTCTTTGGGATATAAGCCCAGTAGAAACACTGCTGGATCAAAGGGTATGCACAGTTTGATAACTTTTTGAGCATAGTTCCAAACTGCTCTCCAGAATGGCTGGATGTGTTCACAATTCCACCAACAATGTATCAGTGTCCCTGTTTTCCCACATCCCCTCCAACATTCCGCATTATCCTTCCCTGTCATTCTAGCCAATCTGACAGGTGTGTAGTGGTACCTCAGAGTTGTCTTAATTTGCATTTCTCTGATTAATAATGATTTGGAGCATATTTCCATATGGCTATAAATAATTTTAATTTCTTCATCTGAGAATCATCAATTGGAGAATGGCTTGATTTCTTATAAATTAGAGTCAATTCTCTCTATATTTTGGAAATGAGGCCTTTATCAGAACCTTTGACAGTAAAAATGTTTTCCCAGTTTATTGTTTCCCTTCTAATCTTGTCTGCATTCGTTTTGTAACAAAAGTTATTTGAATGAAGATTCGAAATTAAGTGGAGAAAGACCATTTGGTGCTAGGAATGGAGCATCAGTCCTGAAATTTGAGTTCTGATGTCTTTTACAGAGATATTGGTCATATCACTTGACTATTGTGAGCTCATGGCTTCATTGTAAGTGTAATGAGGATTCTACCTATGTCACAGGTTTGTGGTGAACATCCAGTGTTATTGTTTGTGAAGTTCTTCATAAATTAAATCATCCTGCAGATGTGAGTTAGTGGCATTTTCAGTTGATTAATTCTACCCATTAAGTTTGAAAACTTCTTTTTGACTGGAGAATAGAATATAATTCTCCCTACTTCAAGAGAAGGAAAAGGGTTTTTTTCCCCAGTATATATACATGTGTCTTTGTGTACATGTACACACACATGTGTGTATATACACATGTAACTATGCATGTATGTGTATATATATATATATTTTGTTTATATATATGTATATATTTTGTTTCCTTCAGATACAGAGACAAGGTGTGCAATGAATGAGACTGCTTTGAAGCTCAATGTTTCTGTGGAAGAATCTTGCCAGCAAAGATTCAAAAGTGATACTCCCTGTAACTTGAGTTTGAGAGAAATCTGTGACTCAGGCATCAAGATAGAGAAAAATCAAAACAGTCTCTGTGAATTTGATAAAGATGCAAAGGATTTCAAACAATATTCTGTCCTAATGCAACTTAAGAAAATGACCTCAGAGAATGACTCTTTTCAGTATTGTGAAGATGGTGAATGTGTTAATGAAAAGATTGGTCTTATTCAGTCTTATGAGATGCCCCCTCAAGAACAAATGTATCAAGGTATTCAACAGGAAATGGATATTAGTTTGAATTCAGACATCATTAGACATCAGGAAAGTTATAGTGGAGAAATGGTTTACATAGCAAATGAAAGTGATAAGACTTCCAGCCAGAACTCAAAGCTCATTGACCCTCATAATACTGCTGGGAAACCTTATGAATGTAATCAATGTAGAAAGTCTTTTACAAAAAGATCCACTCTTACTATGCATCAGAGAATCCATACTGGAAAAAAAATTTATGATTGTAATCAGTGTGGAAAGGCTTTCCTAGATAGGGCAAATCTTGAAAACCATCTGAGAATCCACACAGGAGAGAAATCTTATGAATGTAATCAATGTGGAAAGACTTTCAGACGGAGTTCTGGTCTCTTTACACATCAGAAAATTCACACTGTACAAAAACCTTATGAATATGGGAAAACTTTCACTCAGAATTCCCAAATTTTGATGCATCAAAGAATTCACACTGGAGAGAAACCTTATATATGTAGTCATTGTGGAAAGACTTTCAGACAAATTGCTGTTCTCTCTAAACATCAGAGAATCCACACTGCAAAGAAAACTTATGAATGTAATCATTGTGGAAAGAATTTCACAAAAAGATCCGGCCTTATTAACCATTTGAGAATTCACACTGGAGAAAAACCTTATGGATGTAGTCATTGTGGAAAGGCTTTCGCAGAGAAATCCAATCTTACTGTACATCAGAGAATCCACACTCGAGAAAAATCTTATGCATGTGATCAATATGGAAAAGCTTTCCCCGAGAACATTCTTGGTCAAGATCAAAGAATTCACCCTGGAGGGAAACTTCACAATTGTAATCAATGTGAAAAGACTTTCAAAAAAAGATCGAGTCTTCGTGAACATCAGAGAATTCACACTGGAGAGAAACCTTATGAATGTAATCAATGTGGAAAGACTTTCATATCCAGCTCCTGTCTTGCTAAACATCGGAAAAGCCACAGTGGCGAAAAAATTTATGGATGTGCTCAGTGTGGAAAGGCTTTCCCATATAGGGCCAATCTTGCTAACCATTTGAGAATCCACACAGGAGAGAAACCTTATGGATGTAGTCAGTGTGGAAAGGCTTTCACAGAGAAATCTAATCTTGCAGTACATCAGAGAATCCACACTGGAGAGAAACCTTATGAATGTAATCAATGTGGAAAGGCTTTTACAGAAAAATGCAATCTTACTGTACATAAGAGGATCCACACTGGAGAGAAACCTTATGTATGTAATCAGTGTGGAAAGGCTTTCACACAGAATATCATTCTTGCTCAACATCAGAGAATCCACACTGGAGAGAAACCATATGGATGTAATCAGTGTGGGAAGACTTTCAGAACAAGATCCGGTCTTCATGTCCATCAAAGAATTCACACTGAAGAGAAACTTCATGATTGTAATCACTGTGGAAAGATTTTCAAAAAAAGATCAAGTCTTCTTGAACATCAGAGAATTCATACTGGAGAGAAATATGAATGTAGTCAGTGTGGACAGACTTTCATGTCAAGCACATGTCTTGCTAAACATTGTAACATCCACATTGGTGAAAAAATTTATGAATGTAGTCAATGTGGAAAGGCTTTGAGATGCAGTTTTGAACTTGCTAAACATTGGGAAATTCTCCATGGAGAGATATCTCCTGAGTGTCAGGAATGTGGTAAAGTTTTTCATGAACATGCTTCTCTTATTGCACATCAGAGAACCCACTCTAGAGAGAAGAGTAACGAATGTTATCAATGTGGAAAGGCTTTCACACAGAACTCCAAACTAGCTGTACACCTGAGAATCCACACTGGAGAGAAACCTTTTAAATGCACTCAGTGTGGAAAGGCTTTCCCATATAAGGCCAGTCTAGCTAATCATTTAAGAATCCACACTGGAGAAAAACCTTATGGATGTAATCAATGTGGAAAGGCTTTCACAGAGAAATCCAATCTTGCTGTACATCAGCGAATCCACACTGGAGAGAAACCTTATGAATGTAATGAATGTGGGAAGGCTTTTAGAATGAGAACCATTCTTGTTGAACATCAAAGAATTCACACTGGAGAAAAACCTTATAAATGTAGTCAGTGTGAAAAGGCTTTCCCATATAAGGCCAATCTTGCTAACCATTTAAGAATCCACATTGGAGAGAAACCTTATCAATGTCCTCACTGTGAAAAGGCTTTCCCATATAAGACCAGTCTTGCTAACCATTTGAGAATCCACACTGGAGAAAAACCTTACAAATGTACTCAGTGTTCAAAGTCTTTTACAGAGAAATCCAATCTTGATATACATGAGAGAATTCACACTGGAGAAAAACCTTATGTATGCAATCAATGTGGAAAGGCTTTTAGAATGAGAACCGTTCTTGTTGAACATCAGAGAATTCACACTGGAGAGAAACCTTATAAATGTAATCAATGTGGAAAGGCTTTCCCATATAAGGCCAATCTTGCTAACCATTTAAGAATCCATGTTGGAAGGAAACTTTATGAATGTAATCAATGTGGAAAATCTTTCAGAATGAAAACCATTCTTGTTGAGCATCAGAGAATTCACACAGGAGAAAAACCTTATGAATGTAATCAATGTGGAAAGACTTTCAGATCCAGCTCCTGGCTTGATAAACATAAAAAAATCCACACTGAAGAGAAACTTTTTGAATATGACCAATGTGGTGAAACCTTTTAAGTAACAGTCATCCCTTATTTCCCACCAGAGAATTGCTATTAAATATTGTCATAGTGATGGGTGAGGAAAGGCATTTAAATGAATACAAAGATTGTTCAACCTCAGAAAATTCATTTTGGTTAGGTGTCCTATGTGGACACAGTATGGGGAAGACTTTCATCCAGAGATCATCTCTATTTTATATGAGAGGATTCATAGTAGGAAAAAGCTTTAGGAATTAGTTCAATGGAACCAGGATTTTCTCTGGAACAAAGATATCACTAGATATGAGAATATTCATACTGGAATTAAGGTTTATCAAAGCATACCTTTTGTCAGTGTAAAATCCTTTACATAGAGTTCATACTTGATTATACATTGGAAAAATCATGCTGGAGGGAAAATTTATGGATCTGAGTAATGAGGTAAGACCTCTTGCAGTAAAGACTATGTTAGGTTTCTCAAAATTCATATTTTCATAAAGCCCTACAAATATAATGAATTTTTCTGTTAAGAGCTTAATGTTTGTCATTATTCTCAGTAATATTTTTAAACATTCATATACCATGATATCTTCAGCCATTTCATAACTGATTTAGTGTTCACTTTGATTCCTGTTTTCTTAGTGATGCTAAATGTCCTGGTATAAGTATTTTGATATCTGCTAAACATTATTTATTTCTGTAATGATATCTTTAAACAGCTATTTGGCAGAGGGGATAATGTATTATGCCTGGAGCCCCAAGACCTGAATTCAGATTCTATGTATGACACTTATTAACTGTGTGACCCTGGACAAGTCACTTAACTTCTTTCTCCCTGATTTTCCCATCTGTAGAATGGGGTTAATAATAGCAAATACCTCCTAGGGTTGATATAAGGAACAAAGAAGATAATAATAGTAAATATCTTTGCACATATTAAGTCATGGTAGAAGAGATAGCTATTGCTTTTTATTCCATGGGTTATAGGATTCATAGTCAATTTAGTGGGCTAAAATATATAAACTATTTAGTCATTTTTCTATCAACTCATTGATATTCAGAACAGTGTAGAGGAAGTTACTAATTTTAACAAATAGGGCACTAGGTTTTGAATCAAGAAAGTGGGTCAAATCCTGCCTCAAATATTCCCTACCTCTGTATTTTATAGAAAGGAGGAAGTTCTTAAAAATTAGCTTGAGAAATTGAGTAGATCCAAGTACATAATCAGGTACCCAAAAAGGTGAATATAATATGCATGCCTTCAGTAAGTCCCAAGACCCCAAATATGGGGCCAGGATTTTCTAATCACAGAAATACTAGAAAAACTGAAAAGCAGGCTGGCAGAAAAGAGATATAGACCAACATCTCATAGTACCAAGATTAGCACTAAACTGTAGGTGATTTAGATATAAAAGTCCTCTCAAACATAATTGGAAAAGTCATAAAAAAGACAGGGTTTTCCATTTTGAATAGGGGATAAGCTCATTATTAAACAAAAAGAAAGATTCACAGAAAATAAAATGGGCCACATTAACAATCCAATACATGAATTGGATTACATGAAAATGTAAATGTGGCAATTAACTGGGGAAAATTTTCTCTAATAAAGGCTTCACATCCAAGGTTATATACAGGTTATACACAAGTATATAAAGAAATCGTGTAGAATAATGTCAAAAAGTACAAATGGGCAATTTTCAAAGGAAATACAAAGTATAAACAATCCTATGATAAATAAGTCCCATATCTATAATCATTAATGCAAATCACTAATTAGAAAAATTCTTATATTGTTAAAGGTGATAATCAAATATTGGGGGAAATTTATTTTTCTTGATTGAATATTTGATAGAATTTTGAGTTTTGATGTTTTGGGGTTTTTTTCCCTTTTCATCTATGGGAAGGTACATATTTGTTTCATGACATAGAAAATATTTGTTAATTTAGAAATAAAATTTAAATTAAGAAGAAAAAACTCTAATTCACTAATAATTAGATAACTGCAGTTAATCAACTTTAATATCCCCAACCCATATCTATGCAATTGGCAAAGATGATAAGAAAATTGAGCATTGAATTAATAGGCACATGCTTATTTTGCCATTGGTGAAACTATAAAGATAAAAAAGTCATTGAACTGTATATACCCTTTGAATTGTTGATGCCTCTAGAGGATTTTTTCCTCTAAGGAAAGAGGAAAAGGATTCGCGTACAAAACTATAATAGCTCCCTGTGTTATGACAAAGGACTAGTTACTTAAGTGGGTCCCACAAAAGGATAATGGCTGAACAAATTTTGGTATATAAATGAAATGGAACATACAAAGAATTGTATGAAATAATGCAGCATAATGTAATCAGGAGACTAATTGATAATAGTAACAATGTTGTAAAGGCCAGTAAGTTCGAAAGCTATCACAAGTCTTGATTATTAAAATGAGAACCACAATTGCAGAAGATTTATCAAGCTCTGCACCACCTGCTTCTTGAATGAGAAGTGATGTTTGTAGAATAAAGTACTTTTTGAGGACGTGGACTGTGGTGGACTTCATTTTGGTTTACTTCTTCCCTGACGATTTTTTTCCCCCCAGTTTTGGCCAGGAGAGAATGGTAGCAAAGGAGATTAGGAATTAGAAATGCTCTTCCTCCATTTTGAAAAAAAAAAAAGAAGTAAAGGAAATTGATAGATTTTTAAAATACATGTAGCAGAACAAAAGAAAGTTTAGAAGAAATGAAAATAGCTTTGAAAGTGCCATATTGAATTGTTTAATTACTCAAAAAGGAATTCCATTTTTCATGTTAGAACTTGTTCTGTGTGTAATCCTCTTTTTCTGTTTAATGGTATCTATTTCATGTTTGTGAATTTCAAAATTAAAAGTAATCAAATATTAGTTGTTTCTTTTTTGTCATTTTCACCAACTTTGAAAACATTCAAAAGACCTTTTATATAATTATCATCCCTGATAGAGGTCAGAGCGAATACATGCATCTTCTTCCCATATTAAAATATAAGAAGTTCCTCCTTGTTTTATCAGTGGCTTTAGATTTGTATTTCCTTTTTATATTTTTCTTGACTAGGCTCTGAATTTCAGTTTTTGAAAATTTATTTTTATGCCACATTTTAAGTTCTGAAATGTTCCCCTCCTTCCATTCCAACATCACATTAGAGAAGACCAACATTTAGGATATATACATATAGATAGATATTTATATCTATATCTAGCTATGAAACAACAATGTGTATTTACATAAATCAGTTCTTTTCCAGATGCAGATAGTATTTTCCTTTACAAATCCTTCATAGTTGATTTGAGTGATCATAGTACTTGGAATATTTTAGTTATTTAGTTTCTCTTCAAACAGTACAGTCATTACTCTATTCAAAGTTGTCTTAATTCTGCTCATGTAATTTCATGTAAATCTTTCCATGTTTTTCTGAATCTTATCTGCTCATTTCTTACAACACAGTAATATTCCATCATAGTCAAATAATATAGCCATTCCTAATTAATAGGTATACATTCAATTTCCAATTCTTTACCATGACAAAGAGCTGCTATGAATATTTTAGAACATAAAGATTCTTTTCCTTTTTCTCTGATCACCTTGGGAAACAGACTTAATAGTGGTATTGCCAGGTCAAACAGTATACTGTTTTATAATTTGGAGCACATAACTCTAAATTGTTCTTCAAAATAATTGTATTCACAATTCTACCAACAGTGTTAGTGTCCCAATTTTTCCCTTCTATTATAGTAGTTAATCTGATAGATGTGAAATAGTACTTCAGAGTTTTTTTTTGCATTTCTTAATGATAATTTAAAGTATTTTTTTCATATAATTACATATTTTCCCCCAAAACTACCTGTTCATATTCTTTCACCATTTATCAATTGAAAATAAGGCTGCTATTATAAATTTGGTTGAGTGCTTTCTATATTTGAAAGATGAGACTTTTATCTGAGAAACTGGCTATAAAAGTTTCCCCCTCACCTAGTTTTCTGCTTTCCTTCTAATTCTGGCTACATTGGTTTTATTTGTATCAAACTTTTAAATTTAATGTAATAAAAATCATTTTACATCCCATATAATCCTATCTCTTGTTTATTCATATTCTCTTGTCTATAAATCTGATAGGTAACATGTTTCATACTCCTCTAATTTATTTGTTTCCTTTTATGTCTAGATTAGGTATCCATTTTGACTTACCTGGATAAACAGTATAAAAAACTATTACTCTACACCTAGCTTCTATAAAAATCTTATGATTTTCCCAGCAAATTTTTTTTTTATCAGATAGTGAATTCTTATCCTAAAAGCTTAGCTTTTTGTGTTTATCAAACTAACACATTATGTTTGGATTTATGCAAGAAATGTAAGGTTGGTTCAATATTAGCAAAATTACAAGCATGAATGACTATATTAATAACAAAAATAATACCATTACCTCAAAAGATGCAGAAAGGGGTTTTGACAAAATAGTATACTCATTCCTGTTTGCCTCCCCAGCATTATCTTTAATGGGGATAAGGTAGAGGCCATTCCAGTAAAATTAGGGCTGAGCAAAAGATGTTCTCATTATCTTTGTTATTGTATATAATAACATATAAAAAATATTGTGTCATATTGAACAATATGAACAAAACAATGAAGAAACAAAATGATCACTTGATGGTTTATGTTGTGGATTCTAGAAAGCCAACTAAAAACTAGTTGAAACAATTACTTTAGTAAAGTTACAGATATAAAATAAACCCAAACAAATCATCAGCATTTCTGCATATTCAAAAGATAGAGAAATTTCATTAAAAATATCTAGACAGTATAAAATACTTGGGAGTTTATCTGCCTAGACACGAGAACCATATGAACACATTTACAAAACTTAGTTTGCACAAAGAGAAATATTAGTTGCTCATGCATAAACTGAACCAATAAAAAATGGCAGTATTAAATTAATTTACTTGGTGCATATAAACCAAACTAGCAGGAAAAAAATTATTGAACAACAATAATAAAATGGAGAATAGTAAACAAAAAATAAAAACAGTAAAAATGAGAAGGAGCTTAGTAATATACTTCACACTATCCTAGAAAACTATTATCGTGAAAATTTGGCATTGAAATTTGGGTAAGAAATAGGTTTCTCAATGGAAGAGATTGGGTACACAACATACAGAAGTAATGAGCACAATAACTTAATATTTTATTAACTCTAAAACCCTGGTTACTGATCTCACATCATATACCAAGATAATCT
Organism: Antechinus flavipes; assembly: GCF_016432865.1. Taxonomy (NCBI): domain Eukaryota; kingdom Metazoa; phylum Chordata; class Mammalia; order Dasyuromorphia; family Dasyuridae; genus Antechinus; species Antechinus flavipes. The sequence goes on along the minus strand of NC_067400.1, from coordinate 626,886,472 downwards.
CAAAATGGGTGCATGATTTTTAGTGTCTAATTATATCATGGGGAGCATGGAAGAAATTACCTATCAGATCAAGGAAGAATTTATGACCAAATGAGAGAAGTTCATAGAAGACAAAATGCATAATTTTGATTAAAGGAAAACTTTTTGTGCAACAAAAATGCATCTGAAGTTAGCATAAAAGCAGGAAACTGGGGGAAGGGTGGATCTTATTAGCAAATTTCATTTCTAAATATACAGATAACTGAATCAAATTTATAATAACAACCATTCTTCACTTGATAAATGGTCAAAGGTTATGGGTGGGTAGTTTTCTGAGGAAGAAATCCAAGTTTTCAATAATCATGAAAAGATGCCCTGACTAATAAGAGAAATGCACATTAAGGCAACTTTAAGGTACCACCTTACAGCTATCAAATTAGCTAAAGTAAAAATTTCACAAATGCTGGAGAGGATGTAGGAAAATAGGTACACTAATGTGTTGTTGGTGGAGTTGTAAACTAATCCAAGCATTCTGAAAAGAAATTTGGAACTATGCCCCAAAAATAAACTGTTCATCCTATTTGACCCAGCAAAACTTTATACCACAAAGAGAGAAAGGACCCATATTATATCCCCCCCAAAAAAAATTTAGAACAGATCATTTATAGTGATTTTAAAGATTTAGAATTAGGGACTGTCAATTATTAATTGAGAAATGGCTGAACAAGTTATTATATATCAATGTGATGGAATATTGTGCTGTAAGAAATTATTGTAGAGGGTAGAACTTTGGAGAAGTATACTTGAAACAAGGTGTTAACTCAGTGGAATTGATGAGACAATGGTTATCTAGTTTACATATACTAGTATTTACCATGGTGATGTAATAGTTCTACAACTGATGTAATTGTAATAAGATATTTAAACTGAGGACAAAGTCAGCCACAGACATTCCATCTTTGACCATCCTCAGGGTGGCTCTCCTGCCTCCTACATTAAGGAAGAGACTGGTTAAGACTGTCAGATTGCTGGAAGAGACTGCCTGGATCAGACTATGACAGAAAGTTAGCCCAAACATTACAAATTATGAAAGGGATGGTTTCAAAAAACAAAAACCTAGGAAATTCTACATGAATTGGTACAAAGTAAATTTAGAAGGATTAATATAACACTCTGCACAATAGCAGCAATGTTGTAAAATCATGATCAGCTTTGAAAAACTTGGGACAGATCAACATAATGACCCTCTACATTTCCAAAGAACTTTTGGTGAAACCCGACATCCACTTTCACATGGCATATTTTTTCATTTTTTCAAGGTGGGGAAAGAATATGGCTAATATAGAACTTTATTTGGCATGACTATACATATTTAATGAGTTTGGGGGATTTGTTTTCGTGCCTTCTTAAGGAGGGAGAGGAAGGAACAAAAATTTGGAACTAATAAAAATTACAAAAAAGAAAAAGAAAAAAAGAAAGTGAGAGAGAGAGAGATAGCTACTAATCCAACCTATATCTGAAAGGAATCCCCCTCTGTTACTAAATAATAGAGAAGAAGATCTCAAAGATCTCTATCAAAGGTTAATCAACTACTACTTCCACTTTTAAGCAAGCCTAATAATTAGTGTAGAGTGGGGAGAAAGTAGTTTTGGACACCACTGCTCACAAAGTGAGTTAATATAGATACCAAAGCCCTAGACTATAGTCACTAGATTATATAAAGAGTAAAATAATTCCTTTAATTAAATTTAGAGGAGTACAAGATTTTGACCCTTTAGTGCAGACAAATGAAAACTCAGAGGAAATATCTTTTTTTTTAATAAAGTATTTTCTTTTTCCCCAATCACATGTAAAAACAATTTTAACATTCATTTTAAAAATTTTGAGTTCCAAATTCTTTCTTCTTCCTCACCCCCCTCATTGAGAAGACAAGCAATTTGAAATGTGTAGTTATATAAAACACATTAGTCATGTTATAAAAGAAAATACAAAAAGTTTTTTTAAGTTTTAAAAATGTGCTTCATGTTTAACATATATTGAGTTGCTTGCTGTCTGGACGGGGTGAGAGGAGGAGGAGAAAAATTAAAATTTGGAACACAAAGTTCTGCAAAGGTGTATGTTGAAAACTATCTTTGCTTGTATTTGGAAAAATTAAAAGCTATTAAAATGGGGGGAAAGTATGTTTCAATCTATTCAGACTCCAAGTGTTTCCCTGGGAAGGGATAGCATTTTTCATCATAAGACCTTCAGAATTGTCTTGGATCATTCAATTGCTGAGAAAAGCTATGTCATTCACAGTTGATCATATGATATTTCCATTATACTGTGTATAATGTCCTGCTGATTTACTAATTTCACTTTATATCAAGTAAAACAAGTCTTTGCAGTTTTTTCTGAGAGCAGCCTGCTCATCATTTCTTGTATTGTAATAGTATTCCATCACAATCATATACCACAACTTATTCAGTCATTTTCCAATTGATGAGCATCCTCTCAATGTTCAATTCTTTGCCATCATTAAAAGAGAGGCTATAAATAATTTTGTAATTGTAGATCTCTTTCCTTTTTATTTTTTATTTTTTGTCTTTTGGGAAATACTGACCTAATAGTATTTCTGGGTCACAGGAAATATTTTTGTATCCCTTTGGGCCTAGTTCCTAGTTGCCATGTATAATCAGTTCCCAATTCCAGTGTATTAGTGTCTCAATTTTCCCACATCCCCTCCAATATTTGTGTTTTACTTTTCTGCCCTATTAGCCAATCTAATAGAAGTGAGGTAGTACCTCTCATTGTTCTAATTTGCATTTTTCCAATCGATGTAAGAGCATTTTTTCATATAACTATAGATTACTTCATTTGAAAACTGACTATTCATATCTATTGATTATCAAATGGGGAATGACTTATTTTTACAAATCTGACTCAGGTCTCTATATATTTTAGAAATGAGGTCTTTATCAAAGAAATTTGCTTCAAAATTTCAGTTATGATTGCCAACCATATTTCTTTCTGCCTTGTTTCTCCTGTTTATTCTATTCTTTCCTTTTCACTCTGTCCCTCCTCCAAAGTGTTTTGCTTCTGACTATAGTCTACCCCAATCTGCCCTCTCTTCTATCAGTAGTCCCCTAGTTTCTTATCCCCTACCCCTCCTACTTTCTTGTAGGGTTAGATAGATTTCTATATTCAATGGAGTATATATGTTATTCCCCTTTGAGGCAATTCTGATGGCAGTAAGATTCAAGCATTCTCTACCACCTCTCCAATCTTCCTCTCCACTGTAAAAGTTTTCTTCATCTTTTAGATAACATAATTTACCCCATTTTACCTCTCCCTTTCCCTTTTTCCTAGTGTATTCCTCTTATACATCCTTAAATTTTTGGATAATTATCCCATCATGTTCAACTCACATCCATGCCTTTTATCCATATATATACATTCTTCCTAATTGCCCTAATAATGAGAATATTCTTATGAGTTACAAGTATCATCTTCCCACAAAGAAATGTAAACAGTTTAATTTTATTAAGTCCCTTATAATTGATCTTCCCTGTTAATCTTCTTATACTTCTCTTGAGTTTTGTATTTGAAAGCCAAATTTTCTATTCAGCTCTGGTCTTTTCATAAGGAATGCTTTCAAAATCTCCTGTTTCAGTGAATATTTTTCTCCCTGAAGAATTAAACTGTTTCACTGAGTAGATGATTCTTTGTGGTTATTCTAGCTCCATTGTTATTCTAGCTCCTTTATCCTCCAGAATAGCATATTGCAATTTAATGTTTCATCTGGTATTGTCCTGATTGTGTCTCCACAATGCTTGAATTCTCTCTTAATGTTTGCAATATTTTCTCCTTGACCTGGAAGCTCTGAAATTTGGCTCTAATATTTATGGGAGTTTTCATTTTGGCATTTCTTTTAGATTCTTTGAATTTCTGCTTTACCTTCTGTTCCAAATGTCAGGGCAGCTTTCCTTGATAATTTCTTGAAATATAATGTTTAGGCTCTTTTATTCTATCAAGACTTTCCGATAGTTCAATAATTTAAAAATTATCTTTCCTCAGTCTGTTTTCCAGATCAGCTGTTCTTCCCATGGGATATTTCACTTTGCCTTCTATTTTTTTTTATTCTCTTCTGTTTTATTGTTTCTTGATGTATCGTATATTCATTAGCTTCCATTTGCTCAATTATTACTTTTAAGAAAGTATTTTCTTCAGTGAGCATTTGTATCTTCTTTTCCATTTGGCCAATTCTTCCTTCTAAGGAATTATTTTCTTCAGTGAATTTGGTATATTTTTTTCTATTTGGCCATTTCTACTTTTTAAGTTCTTCAGTGAATTTTCTATATCTTAATATTTGGCAAGTTTTACTTTTCAAAGAATTATTCTCCTCATTTGTGTACCTTTTTAAACATTTGGCCTATTTTGGTTTTTAAGGTCTATTCTCTTTGTGAATTTTTCTGCCTCCTTTACCAAATTGTGTCTATTTTCAAGATTTTCTTGTATCACTCACATTTCTCTTCCCAGTTTTTCTTCTACCTCTCTTTTCCTTGTCACCAGACTTTCTTTTCTTTCTCATGTTCTCATTTTCTAGCCTGTTTTTTCACATTTAGCTCGATGCTAAAGCAGGTCTGCTAGTTTTGCGCAGCTATTTTCAGAGATACTTTTAGGAATCTCTAAGTTTCCTTCTTCCAAAGTGGCAGGATCAAAGAAAAAGGTGACCCTGGAATCAGAAAGACCTGATCCCAAATCCAGCCATGTTGTTATATCCTGCTTTCTAGACCCCCCCCTAAGTTGGGGTGATAAAACATACCATTGCTTTCTAGAGCCCCCATAGGAGGGTGATTAGTGAAGTGATTAGAAGGGACTCCAGAGGATGGTGGGAAAAATGGAGTCCGTTTATTTCAAGAACTTTCAGCTATGTATCCAATTCACACCTCCTGATTCTTAAACTTAAGTTCTGTACCCTGGAACAACCACTGGCCACAAAGGTTGAGGTGGACAGTTATTCCACCATATCTAAATCCTTATGATTGAATCCTGGGCACTATGGGGGCTATATTTAGACTCCTTAATTTCTTTCTTCCTCTGTGGTTAGGATGAATTGACTATGTCAGTAATAAAAATCATATATCAATAGGTAATCAATTTTTTTAAAAAGCCTTTGAAAACATATGCTACCCATTAAAAACACTAGAAATCATTAGAATCAATAGAATATTATTAAAATCCTAAGAACTATCTCTCTACAACCAAGAGCAAGACAATGAATGAACCCTTACCAATAAGATTAGGAGCGAAGCAAGGGTGTTCACTATCACAATACATCAGGTCTGTAGCCCAAAGACTTACAAGGGCAGGGAAAGAGACTTATTTGTACAAAAACACTGGTAGTGGCTCTTTTTGTGGTGGCAAAGAATTGGAGATCTGGGGGAGAGCCAACGAGTGGAGGATGGATGAACAAGTCGCCGTACGTGTCGGTGATTAAATACTATTGTACTATATGACAAGCCGGGCGGTGTGAGGAAAATCCGGGAAGATAAAACCCCGGCAAACAGAGAGCGAAACCGGAGAAATGTCCATATAAAAGCGCTCCTGGGAGGGTGATCTCTGGTGAAGGGCTTGGCAGCTCGCATCCTGGCAGCCATCCAAGACCGTGCTCAAGGACCCAGGAGCTCCGGCGCCCTCACCCCTGCGAAGGCAGCTTGAAAAAACTTTCCTTGTTGTTGTTGTATTTGTTTTCTTTGGCAAGGTGGCTAAGATGGAACTACGTTTTGCGTGACTTCACATTTATAAGCCTCATCCATGACTTGTCTTTTCCAGGGGCGGGAGGGACGGAATTTGGAATTCAACTTTTTAAAAATTGACTGTTAAAACTTTTTTCACTAATTGTTATTTGGCTCCTCCCCCAATAGTAGTCACGCCCCTTCCCCAAAAGGCAACCCAGCCCTCCGCCCCTCCCCATCATTCACTCCAAAGCCAAAAAGCCCACACTAAGGAAGAGGGGGGGTCGCTGTCAAGCTTCTTCCTCAACTCTACTTATCACACCAATCCCAACAGTCCATCCTTCCCCACTTAACTGGGGCTGCTTCCTCGGACCTGACCACGTGGGTGTGGGCGGCACCACAGCAATACGTAGCCCCTCCCCCGGGCTGATGAAATACGCATGCGCCCAGGCCTCCTACGAGTCTCAATTTTCTTACAGCTCACTCAACGCTTTTCCCCCTCCCCTTATTTTCCCATTTTCTCAGGTGAAGGGGATTGCGGATTCTCCTCAAAGTTCCCGATTGGACACAATGATTACCAGAGGCAAAGGCCATCCAGAGGAAAGGGCTGTTAGGCTTAACTCTTTGCCAGCACTTGGGCGGGGGCGCAAAACGGAAGTTCATTGCGTCGCAAATATCCTTTAGCCTATCAGAGAGCACCCTAGCTTCCCACCAATCAGAAAGGTTATGCTATACTCCCGCCAATCAGAGGGTAAACCTATCGGAGGGCACACTACATTTCCGTCAATCAGAAAATATTTTACATCTTACCAATCAGAGGTCACGCTAGCCTCCTCCAATCAGAGGACAAGCTGTCGGCCGCCAATCAGAGGGTTTACTTCCTCTGCTCTCCGAAGTGTGCCTGTGCGTAGGTCAGAGATGGAGGGCTGAGGTGGGCGGTGTCCATCGGTTGTGACTCTGAAGGCCATTGGAGGCTTATCAAGCTAAAGGCTCAGAGGCGGGGCGGGGCTCCAGAGCCCGGAAGACGCTCCCCAGAAGTTTAGACCAGAGCCTGGGCTGTGGGAGCCAGTATCCCTTTTACTGCCCCCGGAGGTCGCAGCTTGGTCCCTGCGGCCGCGCTCTGGGGACCCCTCCTGGACCCCGCGGTGAGTACTCCCTGAGCCCAGGAGCGCGCTCCCCTCCGGCCTGGCTCGGGGTCCAGCTTTTTGCCCAAGCTCCCCGCGGGCGCCAAGCCCTGCCTTCGCCCCGGGTCACTCAGCCTGACCTTCTGCCCCGGCCCGGAGCTTCCGTGTGGGTGGAGCTTTAATGCACGAGCCGGGGAGGGGGAGGGACGAATTGGTTTCCTCCTGCGGGGGTCGTAAACGCCTTCCTGCCTGTTAGGTCTCCCTGGGAGCGTGGGAGAGGGCCGGAGAAGCGGCAGGGGCTGGAGGACTCCTTGGAGACCTCATCCTCTGAAAACTCGTAGCCCAGGAATCCCCTGCCGGGGCAGTGACAGGACGGACGTGGTTCTCTCTCTTCCCCTCCCCCCACTCATCCTTGTCCCTGCTAGGCTCAGCCTGGAGAGGACCCGGAGCCGACCCCAACAGGGGGCCTGAAGGCATGGCCCCAGGAGCCCGTAGACTCCCCTGGCAGGTGAGTGGGCAACCGCGGCTTGGCCGAGTGAGCCTCCCTCCTCACTCCCCTAATTATCCTTTCTTTAAATAAATGTGGGTGTGGCTTAACTATTCGGCCCCGCCCCCTCCGGGGTTTGAGGAACGTTCCCTTAGAGCTTGGTCATCTGTTGCAGTGACCCTCCTCCCCCACTGGCTGGCCCCTGTTTTCCCTCATTACACCAGACCTTCTACACACACACACACACATTATCTTACACAGAAATCCTTCCTTTTCTCTCCTGCATTCCTTGCACACACACACTTCATTCTTTAGTCTCTTGCCCAGAAATCCTTTCTTTCCTCTTTGCATTCCTTGCCCACGTGCACACACGCACATCCCTCTTCCATGCCCTCTGTGCTTCCTTTTTTTCAGAGATTTCCCTTGTAACAGTTGAGAGTCGAGCACTTCCCACAAGGCTCCTGTTTGGAGAGTACAGAGCCCCGACATCACCCAACTGGTTTTCTTTGCAAAGTTGTCGTCAGTGCGTGTTGTCAGATCAGGATCCCCTGGCCCATTGACCCAGTTCCCCCACAGTTCCCAGGTCTCTCAGAATCCCTCCCATTTGCCATTTCTTAGGACAAGTCAGTAAGCAGTTAGAAAGTGGCTGCTCTGCACCAGGCACTATTCAGACCTCGTGTGGATATGAAGGAAGGGAAAATTGGTCCCTGCCATTAAGGAGCTCACAGTCCCGGGTGGGAGCCCGCATGTGAGCAGCCGTGTCCATAAAAGCCACAGTGTCGGAGGCAGGGGCTCAGGATTCAGCATCTCAGGAGCAGGAAAAGCCTTTTTTCAGAAGGAGGCATTTGAACTGAGACTGGAAGGGAACCAGGAGGTGGAAAGGAAGAGAAAGCTATTGGAAAGACAGAGATGTAGGGAAGGGAGGGTCTTAACCAAGTGTCTCTGGGGCAGAGATTAGGACCTGAGAATGCCGATGTAGCGGGCACTAGTTATGTGGCACCTTTGGTGTACGAGGAGCAAGACCAGTAATCCTGTCCTCGATGCAGTTACAAGAATCCCCAGGGGCTTGCCAGCCCCAGTCAGAACCGGCAGCTCAGGGTGTGGCCAGGGCAGGGGCTTTGAGTTTGAGAAGCAGGGGACGGATAGGACATCTGGATGCAGGCCAGCTCACCAGCAGACTCGCTGTGGACTCAGGTGGAGGTGAGGAGGGCTGTAGTGTCAGAAAACGGCTTTATAGAGAAAGGCTGCACACTAAAATGAGGAAGCCTTGGCAATAGGCTGGATAAGGGGCTAAGAGAGAGCAGGTGGGGGTGCCGCCTGTCGTGAAGTCCGGGGACTGGGAAGTGGTGGTGCTCCTTACAGTCATAGGGAAGGAAGGGAGGCAAGGGACCCGCTAGGGGACAAGATGCTGAGTTCTATTCGCTGGAGTTTTAAGATAGCTGCTAGACGTCCAGTTTGAGATGAGGGAGGAAGTCGTGATCAGCAGCGACTCACTTTTTAAAGTGAAAGAAGAACCAGAATGTTCAGATGAGGCTGTGGATGGTCAGAACATTTATTCAATTTTGACATTATTCAATTTACAAAGAAAGACAGTCCCTTACCTCATGGAATTTAAAGGCTCAGGAGGGAAGCGGGCAATAAAAAGCCCCCTGGGACTTAAGGTGGAGAGACACCAGATGCTGGGACATGGCAGAGTCCGTCTGGAGAAGTCTGAGCTCAGCACTGTCCCTAATTGCAGGTTTTCATTTAACTCATTACAATCTCACATACTCTATACAGTCCAGATTGTTATTATTCTCTTTTATAAATCTTCTGCATGTTTTCATGTAGATAAGACTTTATTCTAGACTTTTAGGAAGTTAAATTGTTTCTTTTTCTTCTCTTTTTGGTGATCAAAGGTAATGTCTTTAGCCCCACAGTACATGGTATCAACAGCTTTCTATCCATTCTTCATATAATTTTAACATTATTCTAGAATTCTGATGAGGAAGAAATTTCACATCACCTCTTTTTCTCTTCTACAGATTCTCATACCTCACTGATAATATACCTGCTTGATTCCAAAAGGAGAAACATTTTCTGATAAGCTGTTTGTCAGCTTTATTCCAGATGCTAATATTAAGTGCTTTTCTTATCCCATTTGGTTTTTTAATAACTCCATTTTAAGCATTGAAAAGATTTTTGTGTAAGAAACTAAAGAATGAGATGTGTGTGTCTGTGCATGTGTGTGTGGGCAGAAAGGAATAAGATAATAATATAAGAAATAAGAGTTAACCTTTACAAAATCCCTTCTCTGGGCCTCAGTCTTCTCCTGTGCATTAATAAGGGCTGGACCAGATGAATTCAAAATCTCTTTCAGCTCTAAGTCTTGTGAATTTTGATGATTAGGAGTCACTGACGTTCAGGGATGTGGTTGTGGACTTCACCCAGGAGGAATGGAACCTCTTGGACCGTTCTCAGAAACAGCTCTACAAGAAAGTCATGCTGGAAAACTCCCAGAATCTGCTCTCTGTGGGTAAGCACAACTGTCCTGGTAATTCCCTAGCGTGCAGGGTTTGAGCATTTATTACTTGTTAAAAAGGCAGAAGTGGTGGTCTCTCAGCAACATCCTCCTGCTGGCTGGTTTTCCTGACAATAGGACTTTGCATTTGCTCCTAAAGCAGAAATAAGGATTTCAACAAAGCATAAATCAGATATGTTAAAGGAGAAATCAAAATGATGAAAGTGAAAAGTCAGTGTTCTCCGCATGATTGAGAATTGTTCCTACATAATAGAACCTAAAGCTATTGTTTTCCTATTTTGGATAGCTTCACATTTTCAAAACTAAGAAGGTTTATAGAATTTGAGACTTGGAACTAATTTCAGAGGCTAGCTAGTTTAGCCCTCTCTTAGAGGTGAATTTTATCTGCTAAATTTCTGAAAACTGCTTATGCAGATTTTCTTTGAAGATGGGCAGTGAAGGCAATCCTTTATCCAACAAGACAAATCCTTCCTCTTTGGAATAAGACTAGTTTTTCAAATGTTCTTGTTAACAACTGCAAATTTGAACCCATTAATTCTAGTCCTGCCAAGTTTAATTTTGTTCTTTCATTTTCCCCAAAAATTTTAACACAGAGGGTGGGAAAGGAATCAGGTTTTATATAGCTCTAATACATTCTGGGCACTGTTTTTATGTTTTTTAGAAATAACATCTCATCTGATCCTGATGATAATGGGTTTGATGCTGGTATTATCCTTATCTTATAGTTGAGGAAACTAAGGCAAATGGGTTAAGTGACTTATGCAGTGGTTGACAACTACTAAGTGTCTAAGGCCAGAGCCAGAGCTCTCAGCACTGAACTACTAGCTGGCTCTTAATTTCTAGAAAAGGAAGCCATGAAATGTGACCATCTTTCTAGGAAGGGGGCAACGTTCAGAATTTTCTAGTTCGAAATTGGCTGCATAATCTGTCTGCACCCATGCTCCCAACAATAAATGCCATGTCAGCCATTCTTGAGGAACCCTAGGGAACTCATCTGTTGTCCTTGCATGCATGTCCCCTTTCCCTAAAGAGAAATAAAGTAGACGGTTCTCTTCATCCTCATCCCTTTTCCACTGCTCACTCCAAGGAATTCCAGTTCTCAGAGAAGATTTGATCTCCCATTTTGAGGAAAGGGAAGCATCATGGATCCTGCATCATCTAGGACCAAGGAACTCATGTCCAGGTGAGTGAGATGAAAGCAGGTATAGGAGGGCTGATATCACAGATCTGTGTTATAGAGAAGGGAATGCTAGGCTCAGGGACAGAAGACCTGACTTGGAATTCCTTTTTAGACGCCTTTGAGCAATATGATCCTGGGAAAGTCACTGAATTCTGAACAGCAGTTTTTTCCATCTGTGAAATTAGGATATCATGGCTTTTTACTTCCCTTCTATGATTCTGTAATAAATCCAAGTAAAGGGGTATGTTTGGCAAGTAGTAAGACCACTCCTTTTGTAGGAGATAGAACAAAATAGGAAAAGAAGGAGAACCCATAGGTTCTATTTTGGCAAATGAAATAGAACGCCAAGTTATCAGCCTAGAAAGAATAGAAGGGAATAAGTCAAATAGGAGGATTGGAGAAGGCTGAAAAGATTTAGAAAAGATGTAATGAGTAGAATAGTGAATCAGGAAAATGTAGAAGGATTACCTTGCCATAATGAGAATCCAATTCAGTTTATGTAACTTAAATTTGTAGTGGACCCAGCCAAGTTGGTTTCATGATTTCCTCCTCTCCATTCAATAATATTTGAGAAGAATACAGCCTTACTTGGGAGTAATTATCTGTGCTCACCCTTACTTAAGTAATCAATATGTATCCCTTTCTTGATCTTTACGACCCAGTCATTGTCTCAGTTTTCAGAAAAACTTTAGCTGTATTTATTGAGTTAATCATCATCCTCAGGTTAGGGAGTTGGGAGGTTGAGACTCCTAGGCAGCCATGGCAGGAAACTTTCCAGGAACCTGGAAACTTTTGTGATGTCCATACTTGCTCTCATCAGGTCCAGTCAGGGTTGAACCAGAAAAAGTAACTCCTTGTAAGTAGTATGATGGAGGGAGACAAAAATAGGGCTGAATGCATTGGAAGCAGAATGTGAATACCTGCCTTATATAAGAAATAACCCTTGAAACAAAAGATTCACTCACCATTAAAAATGAAGGCATTTCATTTTGTATTACAGTTTGGAACTTTGTCTACATGCTTACTTATTTGAATATTCTTCAACCCAGTGATAATCAGTAGTAGACCTATCAACTAAAGGAATTAATTAAAGATAAATTAAATTTTTAAAAAACCAGACACAAACCAAAATTTTAGGTGCTATTTTTTTTGTTGTCTCAAAGAACTGAAAACAGAGATGATCACCATATATTGGGAAATATCTAAACAAATGTTTCAGTGGTCTAAGAATAAACTGGAAAGTTCTTTTGCTTCAAGAAGGGATAAGACAGTTTCAGAGAAACCTGGGAAGATACGAATTAACCGAATCAACAGAATGGGTAAAATACTTTATATTGTAGCAATTCCAATCCATGCAAAGTTGAAACATGACTTCAGAACAGTTGGTGCAAAATTTGTTGTTCTTAGGACCTCTGTCAGCAAAAACAGGTGAATCTTTTTTTTGTGAATCTTTTGAAGTCATTTAAACTTCCACTTATAGTATTCTTATTTATGTATTTAATTCCTACATTAATCTGTTATATTTCAAAGCCCCAAATCAGCATTTTCATTGCAACATATTATAAAATAGAAAATTTTATTCTGCTTGTATTATGAAATAAAAAGAAATGATAATATACCAAGTATAACATACATTCTTTTTTAAAAAAATATATCAAGAATTCCAACTTATTACCTCTAAGACTTATATTTAATTTTTTTAACAGAGTTTGTGGATTATGAATGGTAATTTTCATCATATAAGTTATAACTTGGAAGATATTAAATATAATGTAATAAGAAAATAATTTAAGAATTGAACTTTTTGAACAAAGGTTTGCAGTATTTGGTTCAAGAGCTACCAAACTCAGGATTCAATCTGGTTCTGCGTCTGTTTAAATATTACAACAACAAAACACAAAAAGAATAATATTTTAAGTAGCACCTGCAATGTGCTGGACATTGGTGCTTTATAGTCATCATCTTGTTCGTTCCTTAAATGCTGGATGTAGATGGTGTTGTTATCCCCATTCTGCAGTGAAGTAAACAAAGGCAAGAGGAGGCGCCGTGATTTGCCTAGAGTCACAGCATTAAAAAATATATGAAGCCAGGTTTCAAAATTGGGTCATCCTGCCTGCTACACCTAGCTCTCTATTTTATTGTTTTGTAGCCAAAACACAGTAAAAATGGATGAGGTGAGAAATGTAGATATTTATAACCTGTCTTGCTGAGGGATAGAAAGTCATTTTTTTTCTTTTCATCCCACAAACAAATCATCAAAATAAATCACTGATTAGGAGATAAAAGATTTATTTTTGTTTCCTGATTACAAGTATTATATTAAGTGATAAATGCTTTTTTTTTTTTTTTTTGCTTTTTTAAAAAAATAATGCTTTTATATAAAAAAACTTGATTTTTTATTTTTTTTTTTTGGCTGAGACAATTGAGGTTAAGTGACTTGCCTAGGGTCACATAGCCAGGAAGTATTAAAGTATCAGAGGTCAAATTCTAGTTTCCCTAAAACAACATTTTTAAGGACAGAAATCTTCAGACATAACTTTTTTTCTTTCTACTACTGGCATACTGTTTACACCCTCATAGAAACTCCAAGCTAGTGTAAAGGTCAGTTTGACCAAAAGTCACTAATTAAAAGGAAAGGATTGTCCTGTTTTATACCATTAGTTCTGTGGTAAAGACACCTGGTATTTAAGACCTAAAACTAGCTTTAAGTGACGTTTTCTTTAAACTGTCTTTATAATTAATCATTTTTGTCTGATCATGACCATTTGGAATCACTGAATAAGGAAACCTATTGTATTTTAAACATGTACATGCTTATTATCCCAGAGGAAAAATATATTGTAACAAAATTGGATAATTATTTACTACTTAAAGTGCCATTTAAGAAATTTTTAGCTCTGATCTCTTAGACCATAATCATAAATACCTAGTATGTTTGTGAACTACTAAATGGGAAGTGCTACTGGAGGAGGAGGATGGTCTAAAGATATAGAATGAGAGAAGTATTAAGTGTCTGAGGCCAGATTTGAACTCGGGTCCTCCTGACTTTAGGGCTGGTGCTCTATCCACTGCCCCACCTAGCTAGTCTGACATCATATTTTACACATGACAAATGCATGAATTTTTTAACATGTGTTCATTATAAAAACTTAGTTTTTCTTTTCTTTTTATTGAAGTAACAAATATTCAAAGAGAAATATTTTTAAATTAAGAAATAATAACTGTCCTTAAAAAAAAATCATGGGCCATAACAAAATCTTATGTTTCTGATGAATTTTTTAAAAACTAATTTTGACCATTCTGATGTGCTCTCAGACATGACAATTGAAAAATAAGATTAAAAAGTCTCACCAGAGAAAATATATTATGCTGCAAGATATGGGTGATAATGAAATAAGAGCAAGTTTTAGCATAAGTATATTAAATGACATAATACCTATGGAATTGAACAGAATATAAAGAAAGTTGAATATAACAATAAAAATTAATACAAGACAAACAAAAAAGGTAAACCTGTTTCTCAGCTTCAGATGAAATTTGCAAAGAATGACCAAGTTATAATGCAGAAAAACTGGTCCGTATTGAAAAACAGAAAGTTTACTGGAATAAGGTAAAATAAAAAGAATAATCAATAAAAGAAAGTGAAATGTAGGAAATGTTAAATTTGAAAATTAAGGTAAACCTAGAGACAAAGTTCTCAGCATGATAAATTGTGTCAGTGGCTTCTCAGTAATCAAAAAGACCTGAGGTAGCATTTACTAGCTTTCTTTAGTTTTAGAAAGTACATCACCAACAAAAAAAGAATATGGTATAGTGTGATTGTTGATAGTTCTGTCATCATCAAGGGGATTAGAACATTATGATTGAATTTCCTGAGGAAAATGGGCTAGTAACTTCATCGGACTACTGACTCTCTCGATAAGGAATGCTGATTGCTTTTTGGAATCCATTTGCATCACATAATCTTTGCTAGTGGATCATAACAGATTCCCTGGTACCTAGAAGGTTTGGTAAAGAGATGTCACCCTTAATGGTACAAGGACACTTTAGGGCAAATATGTCATTTAAAGCTAGCTTTAGAACTTAAATACCAGATGTCTTCACCAAAGAGCTAATTGTATAGAAGATGACAATCCTTTTCTTTTAATTAGTGACTTTTGGTCAGACTGACCTTTAAACTTGCTTGGAGAAAGCTGAATTCTTAAACTTAACTAATGTTAATTTCTTAATTATGTTTAGAAAGGGGGCTTTAACCAAATACAGAATTAATTGCAATATTAAATCAGTACAATATAGAATCTACTACAAAATGCTAGGAAAAGTGCATGCTCAATCTCAGGATTTGAGTTGTAGTGTTATCTACAGGCATGTTGGTCACGTGACTTGGCTTTTCTGAGCTCATGGCTTAAGTTGGAAAGTGTAATGGGAATCCCAGGGTCACAGGTTTTTCCTGAGGATCCAATGTTACTTGTTTGTGAAATTAAATTATCCTATTGATACAAGCTAATGATATTTTCAGTTGATTGATTTTGCCTGTCGACTTTCAAAACTCTTCTTTTTACTAGGGGAAAAGAAAGTTAATTTACTTCCAGTTTCTTCCAATGGGAGGAAGAGAATTCATTTGCATATATGTATATCTGTAAATATGTTTGTTTCTTTCCTTCAGATGAGACCAAGTTTGAAGTGAATGAGACTACTGCAAGGCTGAGCATTTCTATGAAAGAATCTCAACCACAAAGATGCATGAATGGTAGTTCTTGTGACTCAGATACCAAGATAGAGAAAAATCAAAATAATTATTGTAAATTTGGTAAAAATGGAAAGAGTTTCAGACATTGTTCAGTACTAATTTGGTGTAAGAAAATGGCCTTAGGGAATGAGTGTTTTCAGTATACTAAAACTAGGGAATGTTTTAAAAAAATTGGGCTTATTCGGTCTTCTGAGAAACCTCCTGAAAAACGAATATTTCAACAGGAAATGGTATCTAGCTTGAGTTCAGATCTTATTAGACATCGGAAAAGTTACACTGGAGAAATGGCTTCTGTAGAGAATAAAGATAGAAAAGCCTTCAACCAGAACTCAAAGCTCACTGACCATCATAAAATTCACACTGCAGGAAAGTCTTATGCATGTAGTCAATGTGGAAAGACTTTCACAAATAGGTCCAGTCTTGATATACATCAGAGAATCCATACTGGAAAGAAATCTTACAGATGTAATCATTGTGGAAAGACTTTCACACAGAACTCCCGTCTTTTGAAACATCAGAGAATTCACAATGGAGAGAAACCTTATGAATGTGACCAATGCGGAAAAGCTTTCACACAGAACTACAGTCTTGCTCGACATCAGAGAATCCACACTGGAGAGAAACCCTATGAATGTAATCAATGTGGAAAGACTTTCAGAACAAGATCCAGTCTTCATGTGCATCAACGAATTCACACTGGAGAAAAGCCATATGAATGTAATCAATGTGGAAAGACTTTCAGAACAAGATCCAGTCTTCACGTGCATCAAAGAATTCACACTGGAGAAAAACCATATGAATGTAACCAATGTGGAAAGACTTTCAAAAGAAGATCCAGTCTTCTTGAACATCAGAGAATTCACACTGGAAAGAAACCTTATGGCTGTAAACAATGTGGAAACACTTTCCGAACAAAATCAATTCTTGTTGAACATCAGAGAATTCACACTGGAGAGAAACCTTATGAATGTAAACAATGTCAAAAAGCTTTCATCTCCAGCTCTTGTCTTGCAAAACATCAGAAAATCCATGCTGCTGAGAAATCATGTGAATATAATCAGTATGGAAAGGCTTTGAGATGCAGTTTTGAACTTCCTCAAAATCAGAAAATCCTCCATGGAGAGAAACTTCACAAGTGTCGTGAATGTGGTAAAGTTTTTCGTGAACACGCTTCTCTTATTGCTCATCAGAGAACCCACACTGGTGAAAAGACTTACAAATGTAATCAGTGTGGAAAGACTTTCACACAGACCTCCAAACTAGCTGTCCATCTGAGAATCCACACTGGAGAGAAACCTTATGAATGTATTCAGTGTGGAAAGGCTTTCCCATATAGGGCCAATCTTGCTAGCCATCTGAGAATCCACACTGGAGAGAAACCTTATGAATGTAATCAGTGTGGAAAGGCTTTTACAGAGAACTCCAATCTTGTTGCACATCAGAGAATCCACACTGGAGAGAAACCTTATGAATGTAAGCAATGTGGAAAGGCTTTCCGAATAAGATCCATTCTTGTTGACCATCAAAGAATTCACACTGGAGAAAAACCTTATGAATGTAATCAATGTGGAAAAGCTTTCAGATCCAGCTCCTGTCTTGGTAAACATCAAAAAATGCATACTTGAGAGAAACCTTATCTGATCAGTGTGATAAAGCCTTCAAGTAACAGTCATTTCTTATTTCCCATCAGAGAATTACTATTAAATATGAATTCTGTCACTGACATGAAGAAAGACATTCAAATGAGTACAGAGATTGTAGACAATTTATTCAGGGTAGATGGACACAATGGGGGAAAACCTTCAGAGATCATCTCTTTACATGACAGGATTCAGAGTAGGGAGAAACTTTACATATTTGCTCAAGGGAATCAGTTTTTTCTCTGGAACAAGGAGATCCCTAAATTTGAAGTTGTACTGGAAAGAAGGCTTATCAAAGCAATGTCTTTAGTCAATGTCCACGCCTTTACATAGTGCTCATACTTGAATACATATTGGAGAAATCATGTTGGAGATAAAACATGGATCTAAGTAATGAGGTAAGGCCTCTTGCAGTATAAACTTTATTAGACATTCTAAATTATGTAATTTTTCTTTTAAAATCCTAATATTTATTCTCAATAATATTCTGTAGCTTCCATATGCCATAATTTCTCACAGTTCCTAGTCAATTTATTATTTTGTAATGTTTTCTGATTCAGTTTTCTTGGGGTCTCTGGGAGCAGCCTTCCTTTCAGTTCAGTTATCGCCACAAGAGTCGCCAGGGGTTAAAATCCAAATTTTTTATTGTCTCTTTCAAATTCTTCTTGTCCACAAATCTGATATGCTATGTTTTCCACTTTGCTATATTTTTCTTATATTTCCTTTTATGACTAGGTTATATAACCATTTCAATCTTATCTTGGTAAATGGTATAAATATTGGTCTACATTTAACTTCTGCCAGATTGCTTTCCGGTTTTCCTAGCAGTTTTTACCAAATTTTAAGTTTTTATATCAAAATCTTAGATTTGGGGGTTTATCAAAACATTTGCTATTTGACATTTACTATGGTTTATTATGCCTGAGGCAGGTAGGTGGCAGTGAATACAACACTGGGCTTGGAATCAGGAGTACTCATCTTCCCAAGTTCAAAACTAGCGTCAGGTACTTATTAGTTGTGTCACCTTGGACACATCACTTAACTCTGTCTCAGTTCCTTCTTGCTAAATTGAGAAGAAAAGATACTCTAATATCTTTGCCAAAAAAACCTCAAGAGGAGGCCATGGAGAATGAAGTACAACTGAAACGACCAAACAGTAATAAAATGCATAATTACTCTTTTATTTCTTAGGCAATAGCAGATAGTTTTAATAATTATTATCTTATAATTTGAGTTCTGATACTGCTAGACCTTCTTTCCTTACATTTTTCCCCTTTAACTCCCTTGATATTTTTGACCTTTTATTCTTCAAAATGTTCCATTTCTTTTTCTAAAATAGATTTAATCAGATACTGTTTCTTCTATTAACCTGAACAGTTTATATTTTTGTAAATACTTTTCCATTTTACTTAGATTAAATTTATTGGCATATAATTGGACAACATAACTCCTATTAATTGTTTTAATCTCATCTTCATTAGTGATATATTCACTCTTCCATTTTTAATATTAATGATTTGGTTTTCTTTTTTAAAAAATATTAGCCAGTAGTTTATTTTATTGTGTTTCTTTCCTCCATAAAACCAGCTGCTAACATTATTTCTGCCTACAATTCAATACCTTTTTCTTTATAAATTTGAATATTATTTGAGTCATATTTGTTTAGTATTGATATTTCTTCATTTTCTGTGGTACCTTTTAACATAATGAAGTTTCTCTGCTTATCTCTTTTAATCTATTCAATTTTGCCTAAGGTCCCAGCTACTTCTGCTTTTTTTTTTTTTTTTAATGTAGAAACTGTTAATTCTTATATTACTTTTGACTATAACTCACAATATTCGAATTATTTTTTTCTAGTTGCTTGCAGTATTTTCTCCTTGATCTGGAAGCTTTTTAATTTAACTAAACAAAATGTTCCTGTGAGTTTTATTTTTTGTAATCTCTTTCAGGAGGTGATTTTTCCAGTTTCTAGTTTACTCTCTAGTTCTAAAACTTAAGGGCAAGTATAATGTCTAGACTCTGTTTTTGATCATAACTTTCAGGTTGTCCAACAATTCTTATATTATCTATCTTTGATCTGTTTTCCAAGTGTTCTTCCTAAGAAATATTTTATATTCTTTTCTACTTTTTCATTCTTTTGATTTTATTTTAGTATTTCTTGATGTCTTATGAAGTCATTAGCTTCTCTTTACCTAATTCTAATTTTAAGTAGTTGTTTTTAGTGAGTTTTTTAGCCTCTTTTTCCAATTGTTTATAATTTTCTTGTGTTATTTTCTCATTTTTTCCCATACCTCTCTTATCTGATTTTTAAGGGTTTTTAAAAACTCAACAATTCTTTTTTTTTTTTTTTTTGAGGAAGGAGGCCAATAAACCATGTAACAACATGAATTGCTAGCTACTGTATGAAATATTATTTTTCTATCAGCTAATGAAATGTAGTTTTGTATTCTTTTTTACCATTGGCACTCAGGCTGGGTTCCCACAGAAACTCTGGAATGATTCAAACAAGTTGTGAACCAGTTCCTTTGAAAATCCAAATAAAAGAACAATAATTTTAGTGGAATATGAGCTAAACATCAGAAAGCAGAATTAGTACTGCAATGAAAGGCCCATATAAGGTCTGTTTTTATAGAACATTTGTGGATGGTCCATGATGTTTTCCAAGTGAGTTGTAATTCAAATGCCAAAAGCTCATGGTTTTCAAAGCACCTACCATCTTCATTCAAGAATGCAAACATTTCTAATATCAATCTGATGATTACAGTTTGATGACTGCATTCGATCCTCACAACATCCTTGTGGTTTGGGGTGCTAATGTTATCCCCATTTTGCAATGAAGGAAACTCGGGCAAACAGATTATATGCCCGGGCCACCCTACTACTAAGTGTCTGGATTTGAACTCAAGTCTTTCCAGCTCCAGGTCCAAGGCTCTCATTACTGAATAACTAGTTGGCTCTAATTTCCAGGTAATTGAAGTTATAGAATATACTCATCATATGTAAAAGAAAAACACAAAGACGTAATTTTCTAATTTCCAATTGGCTGCATGATCTTCCTTATCCCCAGGTTGTCTTTGAAGAGTCCTTGGGATCCATTGGTCCTTGCTTGCATGTCCCCTCTCCCTAAAAAGGAATAAGTTGTACATTTCTCTATATACTCATCCATTCTTTATTCCGTTTCCTATGTCCAGGAATTACAATTCACAGAGAAGATTTGATCTCTAGTTTTGAGGAGCCCAGAATTCTGAAGCCAAAAGGTCCAAGGAGCTTCTGTCTAGGTGAGTGAGAAGGGGCCAGTGAATTAATGTGATTATGACAGGAAGGATTTATGTGCAGTGGAGCAGGAAGTGTTAGAATTGGGGGCAAAATAACCTGAGTTGGAATTCTTTTTTTAGACACTTTGTTGATGTGATCTTGATTGTTACTAAACCTCAGTCTTCCTGCTTCTGAAATGAGGGAGGTTGGCCTCCAAGACCTTTCACTTCTCTTCCTATGATAAATCTACAATCTCATGAGAAGTCATTGTTTAAAACTTAGGAGTGTGAACCTTTTTTAAATTTTCTTTCCCCCACCCCTTTTAAAAAATTTATTATCACCAGTTACCTATAAAAACAGTGTATCATTTTTGTTTGTTTGATTATATGTGTACATTTGTTAGGATTCTTACAAGGTGCCAAGTCAGTGGAATTGGTGAGATAATGATTCTCTAATTTACATGTGTTTATTACTTACTATAATTCCACAAGATTCACACCTTTAAGAAAGCATATGTAAGAAGGAGCTCTCAGGGCCAAAGAACGGAAGCCCACTAGAAGCTCTGAGCCTCAGCCAGGATTCAGTCAAGAAGATTCACAAGCCAGAGAAGGCAGCTTTAAGCTCTCGGAACCAAGGAGAGAGATAGGCCTCTTATTAAAACTAACTGGGTCCCAGGAGAAGAGACAAGACTTTGAAGGAGACAATAAAGGATTTGGACTTTAATACCTGGCTGCATTTGGGGTGACTACTATGAACTGAAAGGAAGGCTGCTTCCAGAAGCCCCCCAAGAAACCTGCTCCCATAGAACATTAAATTTTAGAGAACAATATTACATATTTCATTTTAACATATTTCTTTACAAATCATATTGGGAGAGAAAAATAAGAACAAAAGGAAAATACTATGAGAAAAAAAATACAGAAAAAAAATGAATATAGCATATGCTGATTTACATTGGTTCCATAGTTCTCTCTCTGGATGTGGAAGGCGTTTTCCATTTAAAGTTTATTGGGATTGCCTTGGATCATTGATCCACTGAAAAGAACCAAATCTGTCATAGTTGATCATCGCACATTCTTGCTGTTGCTGTGTGTATACTGTCTCTTGGTTCTGCTCACTTCATTCAGCATCATTTTGTGTTAAGTCTTTTCAGGCTTTTCTGAAATTATCCTAATCATCATTTCTTATAGAACAACAATATTCCATTACATTAATATCCCATAACTTATTTAGTCATTCCCCAACTGATGGGTATCTACTCAATTACCAGTTTCTTGCCACTACAAAAAAGCTGCTACAAATGTTTTTGCACATGTGGGTCTTTTCCCTCTTTTATGATCTCTTTGGTATACAGATCAAGGCATGAGACTGTTGGATCAAAGGGTATGCACAGTTTTATAGTTTTTTTAACTCAATTCATTCTTTATGATTAGATTGTTTCATCTCCAATTAGTTTTTAATCTATATTTCCATAGTCCTTATTAAATATAATTTTATTGCATTATGATTTGAAAAGGATACTATTAATAGTTCTGCTTTTCTGCTTTTAAGTATAAAATGTTTATGTATTGATATATGATCAATCTTTGTAAGAGTACTATTAGCTGCTGAGAAAAAATTGTATTCCTCTCTTGTTTCCATTCATTTCTCTCCAGATATCGAACATATTTAGCTTATCTAAAATTTTATTTGCTTCCTTAACTTCTATCTTATTTATTTTTTGTTACATTTATCTAATTCTGAGAGTGAAAGATTAAAATCCCCTACTATAATAGTTCTACAGTCTATTTCCACCTATACTTCATTTAACTTTAAAAATTTAGGTGCGAACACCCAAAGAAAGAACACTGGAAAATGAATGCAAACTGTTTGCATTTTTGTTTTTCTTCCCGGGTTATTTATACCTTCTGAATCCAGTTCTTCCTGTGAAACAAGAGAACTGTTTGGTTCTGCCCCCACATATTGTATCTAGGATATACCGTGACCTATTTAACATGCATAGGACTGTTTGCCATCTGGGGGAGGGGGTGGAGGGAGGGAGGGAAAAAGTCGGAACAGAAGTGAGTGCAAGGGATAATGTTGTAAAAAAATTACCCAGGCATGGGTTCTGTCAATAAAAAGTTATAATTATTTAAAAAAAAATTTAGATGCTTTAGTATTTGGTGCATCTAGGTTCAGTATTAATAATGCTTCATTGTTTATGGTACTTTTTATCAAAATGTACTTGCCCTGCTTATCTCCTCTTAATTAAATCTATTTTAACCATAACTTTGTCTGAGATTATAATTGATAGCTTTCTTTTCATAATTTTCTTGGATTTCTTGTATTTCCTATTTTTTCCTTGATCTTTCTTACTTGATTTTTTTAATGCCTTTTTAAAGTTCTTCCAAGAATTGTTTTGGGGTTGGTCTGTTTGATTTTTGGGGAGAAAGGGAGTGTTGGATCAGTTGACATTATTCTTTGGAGTAGGAATGGCTTTTTTCCCTAAATCTTCTGAATATAAATCCAGATCTTTTTAGCTATTCATGGTGAGGATCTTTTCCCTTTATTTACTCATTTTTATTTTTAATTTGTTTTGTTTAATATTATTATTTATTATATATGCAGCTTATTATTATCAAGTTTTAATCCCAAATTGTGGGTAAAGTTGCCCTAGGCCCCACATCCTCCTTATTCTTGTTTCTGAATTCTGTCCAGGTCCTTCTCCTTTCAAGATTCCCTAAGTCTAACCTGGAGGAAGGACTGGGAAAACCTTTGTTGAGCATCTACTAAAGAAAGCATGGAGGCTGGACTTTGAATCAGCTGTGTTGCACTGGAAAAGTCACTTGACCTTTCTCAGGCTTAGATTCCGTGTCTGTAAAATAAATAATAATAGCACCTATTCTACAGGATTTTTGTGGATTGAGTGAGATAAAAGTACTTTTTAGTCTTGAAGCACTAAATAAATGTCCACTATTATTATGGGCAAAGCACCAGGCCTGGGTGCCGGGATATGAATAGAGAAGTCAAAAAAAGTAGATTTTTTTTTTTTAACCACTGTCCTCAAACCTCTGCTAGATTGTAGTGAATATTATTTTCTTTTCTTGGTGTTTCAAAACCATCTATTTTATAATATAGCGCTATATAAGTTTTATAATATGCATATTTTATAATATGTAATACATAAAATATATATATTTGATAAAATATAATACATAATCATATATAACAGAAAATGAAATATTAAAATATATGTAATATATTTACTATATATACAAATTATATAACTATATAATATATTTATAACATATATAAATATGTAATATATAGATTTTGCTAGAAATTAATATCAGGTTTAATCTGCAGTTTACAAAGAAAACATTTCACTTTTACTGAAAGTAGTTTACACGAAGGTCTTGCCATGGATTCCAGTGACTCAGGAGGAAATTTCTATCCCAGCTTCCGATTCTGCCCAGAATTAATTTTTTCTTCACCCCCACCCTGGAGAAATTCCACTTTCTACATGAAGCCTTTCCTCATCCCTCTCATCTAAGGGCATTTTTGTATTTTGTGTGTATATGACGTGGTGCAGCTCTTAGGGAGGATGCAGTCGTAATCCAAAGGTCCCCTGGCCTTGGAAAGGATATAGTTAGAGATGATATATTTCATTAATGAGCAGCAATGATGAGGTACTTAAAGTTGACACGGGAGCATAACAAAATTAGTTACCAGCCACTTGAATTAGTGACATTTCAAGCCTAAAAACACCTCCTCCCTCCATGAGCTCTGCCCAACGGCACCAGACCACTCTTCATCTTCACCTCTAAGCCATATCAGTGACGGAAGCTCCTGCTCTCTCAAACTTTTCCCTGTAAATTACTTTCTTGCTCCTGGTTCTTTGCTAACTTCTTTTGGAATTTAGTCCGCTTTAACTGGTGTTACAATTATAATAAATTTTTCCCCTTGACTTGGAGATGGATCGAAGCCTGCAAATGGTTTTGAGACATCTCTCAACACCAGTCTGGAACCCCAACTTTTTGGGGTCTTTGCCTTTTCTAAACATTGTTCTGTGCTTTCCATTTATCAAACCAGGTCAGTCTTGTCAAAGATCTCTTTTAGGGCAATACCAATTCATGTAAATGCCAATTTATTCATTGGGAAGTGAGTCAAATTTACAAGAATAAGTGTCATTTCCTCCCTAATTGCGAAATAGTAAAGGGATATGAATAAGTTGTCAGAGGATAAAATCAAAGCCATCAATAGCGATATGAAAAAATGCTCTAAATCACTCATAATTTGAGATATACACATTAAAACAACTCTTGAGGTACTGCATCATTCTCGTAAGATTGGTTAAGATGGGGAAAAGTAAAATCTTATTGTTCAGTCATTTCAGTCATTGAACTCTTCATGTCCCCATTTAAGGTCTTCTTGGCCAAAAATACTTAAGTAATTTGCTGTTTCCTTCTCCAGTTCATTTTACAGATGAAGAATTGAGGCAACCAAATTTAAAAACCTGAACATAGGCCCTTCTAATTTGAGATCCAGTGTTTTCTATACTGTTCAAACTGGCTGCCTTACTCTAATTAGAATGGCCACCAGAATTATGGAAATCATCCAAGATAGTAGAATAGAAGGAAACCATGTAGCTATACAACCTAGCCTACAACAGTCACAAGAGATATGCCCCCCCCCCCACCCCTTGCCCCCAGTGGAGGGGTCTTAACCTTTGATTGGGAGAGACAATCCCAGGAGAAAGGAAAGTCTGTGACTAACTCTCAGGCAAGGAGTGGAGGCTTGGCACAGTCATTTTGACCCCTCGATAAGAAGGCATCTGAGTCTCAGAAACCAGACATAAAATGAGCAAACCAAAAAAGAGTTTTATAACTTGGATACCCAAGACATGAACTCAGAGGAGAACTTCAAAACTCATATCAGTAAAACAACTTGCCCACAAGATCTATCAAAATTCCCAGAAGAAATTATGAAAGAAAAGTGTGCTAATAGAGCAAGTGAGCAGTTTGAAGTAGAAGAAAATTCACTAATCATTTCCTGAAAGGAACTTCAAAAAGAACAGAAACTAAAGTCAAAAAATCAGGACTTAACATTTATGATTTCAACTGGCAACTGCAAAAAATAATAATAATAATAATAGATTCAATTTAAAAAGATAAGAAAATTATATTTTACTGAAAGATAACATAGACAAATGCTATTTCAATGTCAATATTTAACAAACATGCACCAAATGGTATGCATAGTATCTTGATACTTAAAAGAAAAGCTAAATTAATTACAAGAAGAAATTGTAAAATTATAATACTGGGGAGATCCTTCAGAGCAAGACATCTAGAAAAATGAAAATGGAATTTTAAAGTAAGTTAGATATAGTAGACATTTGATAATTACTATAGGAACAGAAAATCTTACATGTGTTTCTTTACAGTGAATGGCACCTTTACAAAATTCAATCTCTATTAAATCACAAAAACATCACAAACAAATGCAGAAAAGCAATATTATTCAACACATTCTTTGTTGACCACAATGCAAAAAAATTATGTTTAATAAAGATATTTTTTAAAGGATTGAAACTCTAGATAACAATTTTAAAGAACCAATGGATCAAAGAACAAATCATAGAAATAATTGACTAAAATTTGGAGGAAAGACTATATCAAGAAATTTGGCAGTATTATTTTTAAAAGCATCTTGAAAACAAACCAATTTTAAAACATCACAATAAAAGAAATCAGCCATTAGATAATGAGTAAAAAGAAGAAAGTAAAAACCAAGTTACCAGTATCAAAAATGAAAAAAAAAAATTTCCCCAAAAATGTAGGAAAAAAGGCTATTAATAGATAAACTTTTGCTAATATCTGACAATAAAACTTACAACTTAGATGAAATAGATGAGTGTTTGCTTCCCCTCTCCAAATTCAAATATTCAGATTTCAAACAAATTGAAGAAGCCATGAAGGAAGTCCCAAAGAAAAATCTTCAAGACTAGAACGACTCACAAGATAATTCTATCAAATGAAACTTGTTATATCTGGCCATATTTATATTTTCAAAAAGCTCCAAATCACTGATGATTAGACCACTAGAAATCAAAGTCACTCTGAGGTTTCCCTTCATACCCATCAAATTGGCAAAATTGACCAAAAGAGGAAAATGACTGAAAACAGAAACACTGATTCACAGTTGGAACTATGAAGTGGTATGGCCAATTCTAGAAAGCAATTTGGTGCTGTAACCCCACACTTACTAATGTGTAGATGCCCTTTGAATCAGAGATAACCACTCGTAACTCTTCACCCCAAGTGATCGTAGAAAGAAGAAAAGGACCTAGAGTTATGATGATATAAACACTCTGTAGTGACAAATACCTAATGACTATGGAGTCTGTCAACTATGATATATGAATGCGATGGAATATTATACAAGAAATGAGGAAAGATGGCTTCAGAGAAACCTGGTTAGTTTTTTTATAAAACAACTGAGGGAAGTGAATGATATTGTAAAAATGAGTAATTATGAAACTTCATTACTCTGACCAGCATAATGAGCAACAATTTCCAGATAGATAATCAATAATAAAGAATGCTGTCTACCTCATGACAGAGAGGTAGTAGCTTAACGTGGAGAATTGCACATACACTTTTCAACACAAAGAGGTAATTTGTTTTGCTTGACTTATTTGTTACAAGTTTTCTAATGGGAAGATATGGCAGAGTTGGAAGGGGAAAAAACAGATACTTGCTAATCAAACAATAAGACACTTATTCAATGTAGAGCATTCAAGGGCATGGGAGAAGTTATGCAACATATTTCCGCAGGTTGCAAAATTTTGTTGCTATTCAATCATAGTCATGTCTGACTCTGTGACCTCAAGGATAATACGGAGTTTAATTGGCAAAGATACTGGAGAGATTTGCCATTTCATTCTCCAGTGTCCCCATGTTATAGATGAAGAACTGAGACAAATAGGAATTAAGTGAAATGAAAATCTAGAAAGACAGTTTTAGGTGAGTTTTATTATATGCCCTTCCCCTACTAAAATTTACAAACTATGTGGAATGAAGTTTTTAATATATAAAGACCTAGTAGAGAAAAAGAAAGAAAAAAAAAAACCATGTGGGAACTGGATGCTGTACATATTGTCCCAGTTAGAGCTGCTCAGCTACGAGTCATCTTGGAAATGCATGCAGGGAGCCTATATGGAAAGATGAGTTTACACTGCAGCAGATAATTGGTGGCAATTCCTTAGTCATGACCTAGTTTCATCACAAATAGCATTTTTGAGCCTATGGAGAACCTGTCGGATATTAGAAAAGTTACTAAAAACAGACTTTGGGTGAATATATGCAATAGATAATGGTCCTCATCCTTCCCTCTGCTGTCAGAGGTTTGTTTCCCTTTGCATTGTGCTCACAGACTGGATATTGCCAATTATTGTCCTTCAAAATTTCTCCAGAAAATTCAGCTGCAAAATATATGGTTCTCTTCAGACTAGAAGATATGTGACTTTTTGGTAATGATTTTAGCCTGTGATGGCCCCAAGAAAATTTTCCCTGTTGCCACAGCAGAATCAGGATGCCCCTTGAACAGTGAGCACGCAGAAAAGTGATTTTTGTTACACAGGTTCCCCTACCAGCTATCTACACCAAGTGAAAACATAAATAATAACAACCACTTTGTTGAGTCTTCTTAAGTAAAACCAAGGTCATCATGATTTCAATTTACTTTGATGGGAATGCCCAGAAAACAAAATCATAAATACACCAAAGTAACAAAATATTACAATTCTATCAAGATATAGATTAGAACAGGATGGAATGGAACTTGATTTCTTGAGGCTATACTGTATTTCAGGGTTTATAGTGTGTTCTAGATGGACTAGTACCCCTTTCATGGCTGCTCATCCACCTGGTTCTTATCTGTGGCTCTAAGAAGTGGCAGTACAGGAACAGCCCGACCCCATTTAACTGTCTCCTAGCAGTGGGCTGAATCGGGTTGAAGGTGACCAACGGGCCTCAAACCTCTCTGGGAGTTGGGAGATGTCTACACCTGTATGAGACCTTCCTCCAGTGGCCATAAAGGCAGCTGAAGCAGGTGTGAGAAATGCTCCAAGCTTGCTCAGACCCCAAGACTCCAAGACCATTCAGGCCCCTGCCAGTGATCCGGAGTTTTGTCTCGCTGCTGGACTTTGTGACTCAGCTAGTGATGCAACTCTGTCTCCCTTAAATCCAATTCATGCAGGAGTCAAGATGTCACCCCTTGGTGTCATTAGTCCTGTTCAAAAACAAAGAACCAACTACATGGCAGTCCCTGTGCTGTGCTTCACAAATAGTATCTCGTTTGAGATTTGAGACCTAAGGAATTTTATATTGAGATAGCCGTGCATTTTAAGTATGATAATCCAGAATAGGGGTTCTGAAACATTCATGCAAAGCTAATGTGTTCTTTTTTTTGGGGGGAGGGAGGGTCCCAAACCAGAGAAGTCCTCCCTCCCACCCACCCCCTAAACATTTCAAGCAGTAGACTTATAGTGAGTTATATGTTGTCACAAAGGTTTAGTTAAGTTTGAAGAGATTCACCTCTGCATGGGCTAATGCAGGGGTCCTCAAGCTTTTTAAATAGGGGGCCAGTTCAATGTCCCTCAGAGTGTTGGAGAGCCGGACTATAGTAAAAACAAAAACTTTGTTTTGTGGGCCTTTAAATAAACTCATAGCCCTGGGTGAGGGGGTTAAACCTCCTCAGCTGCTGCATCTGGCCCACGGGACATAGTTTGAGGACCCCTGGATTAATGGGTCAATTCTTCAGCTTTGAAATCTTTTGAAAACTCTCTAAGTGGGAAAGATTAAAATCTCTGTTATGGAGGAAGCTGAAGAAAATCAAATTGCATCCTCAGTGCTTTCAGCTGCTCCTTTTCTTGAATTTCCTCCTGCGACATTATCTTAATAAACAGTGTTCCCCCACATCCTCTTTTAATCTATCCTAGTCATATATACCATTCCTCAGTTTGGCTGCAGGCTTGTTTTGATCCCTCAAGTCCTCAGTGATAGCTGTAAGCCGAGATTCTTGTACCAGGACCTCATTCATCTCGCTGGTCACCCTGACATCTGAGACCACAGATTCTACTCCTTCCTGAATCTTGTCTGGATGAACTTTGGATCTCAGTTATTTTTCAGGTAGTAGAGTTAGGCAGTTAGGTGGTACAGCGGACATGGCGCTAGACCTGGTCAAGAAGACCTGAGACACTGTACGACACTCAGTGTGTGATTTAACCTGTTTCCTCACCTGTAAAGTGGAGACAAAACCATCTCCCTCCTAGCATCACCTTGAGGTGTGTTCAGGATTTAGCACAGATTGGTTAGCTAGTTAAATATTTAATCCATGCTTGTTTGCTTCCCGTTCTCCATAGGATCCAGCTGTGTGTAGAGTCCAGGAAGTATCTTCCTCCACCTTCCGGACATCCTTTATCTACCTCAGGAAAAGCTCTTGTGACAACAGAGAAAGGTGGCCCTTTGCCAGGTCAGAGATGAGAGGTTTGGAGCAGCTGTCACTCAGCTGATTGGGGGCCCCCTTGGTCAGCAATCTGCTACCGAGGGATCAGCACGGCAGGGTTTTAATAAATAATTGGCCGGAGGCTGCAGCTTCTCTGTTCCAATACTTATGCCATCATCACTGAGCATCCAAGTTGAGGGGACCTGTAGTTGAACCTAGGCTCCTGCTCCAGCCCTTATTTCTCACTGGGAAGTCTCATCTGGAAGAAGCTCCTGCCTATTCCCAGGCTTTCTTCACAGGCATTGGAGACCTCCTCAGTTCATCATGTAACATCACTTAAGGGTGTGCTGGGGAAAGAGGGAAGGCCTTGGGAACAAAAGTGTCCATCGCCATTGACTCTTAAAACAAGAAAAAGCTCATTAAAAACGTTCTTAATCTCTCTAATAACATTGGTACAACAAGTGTGATCTATCTTCACTATACCAGTATGTTCATAATCCTAAGGTTGGCCAAACAATGGAGAAATCTTTAAAAGTATCTCATAAGAACTAGGCTTGAACGGACTTTAACTTGTTATGGAACCTGAAGAACTTGGGGCTTGATTCCACACAGACTTTGCCAAGTTCTCTAAATCTTCACCATTCCAG
Source organism: Antechinus flavipes (assembly GCF_016432865.1). Taxonomy (NCBI): domain Eukaryota; kingdom Metazoa; phylum Chordata; class Mammalia; order Dasyuromorphia; family Dasyuridae; genus Antechinus; species Antechinus flavipes. Next base: position 626,855,683 of record NC_067400.1, on the reverse strand, counting down.
TTCTAACACAACATGAGACTTCAGTTTTGCCTAGGTAGACTTTATTTGAAGCCTTCCAGTTTTCTCAGTGGGGAGAAGTCAAATTCTATCTTAACAACTGTACTTTAATTCCTATTAACCCAAGCACCAGCAAGTGCTAGAGATGACCTGGTTGTCGCCGTTTTAATCTCTTGCCAGAACAAAATAAGGGAATGGCTTAGAAATGGCTCCCTCCTGGTGTTTGAAAGCAATTATAGATTTTTTTTCTTTTGGCAAACACAATTGGAGTCAATGACTTGCACAGGGTAATAAATATTATATGTCTGAAGCTGAATTTGCACTCAGGTCCTCCTGATTTCAGGGCCATTGCTCTCTACACACTGTGCAATTCAGCTGCCCTGTAGCTTTAGTCATAATCCCATTTGGTACTTGATTATTCCTCTGACCTTCACTACTCAAGGCCTTCAATTTTTCTGAGCTTCTTTAATATAAAATAACAGATTTAAACTAGGTAACTATCTGCCGTCCCTACATTTATGCTCTTATCTTATTAGTTTTTAAGCTCTCTGCCCAGATGTGTATGATTCAGGAGATGCCTTGTGACTTCTTTTCACCTTTTGATCCGATTTTTCTTGAGCAGCATGAAGAATATGGAAATCTATTTAGAATTGCACATGTTTAACCTACATTGGATTGCTTGCTGTCTAGGGGAGGAGGGAGAAATTTGGAACACAAGGTTTTACAAAGATGAGTATTGAAAACTGTCTACATGTATTTGGGGAAATAAAAAGGCATTAATTTTTGTTGTTGTTGTTGTTCTTTTCGCTTGGCTTTAATCCCTATTTGGATCGTTAGTTTCTAATACACCAGCAATTCCCTCCATTCTTTTTTTCAGGGTGTCTGCTGGTTAACACCAAGGTTTTTCAGTTTCTATCAAAAGAAACCAAAGCTCTAATTTCCTTAGTTTTTCTTTAGATTCCAATTCTAAGTGCTCTAGGAACTGGATATGATGCTATTTCCCTCCTTTCTTGAAACCTAGTTACTGAAAAATATATTTTCTTGTGAAGATTTCTCCCACAAGTTTATTAGCCCGTAGTATTACTTCATTTTATTAGCAGTTTTGCTTGATCTTCATTAATTTACTCTGCTGTATTCCCTCCCCCTTTTTAAAAGAAGTTTTAGGATTTTATAACCGCATCTCTTTTTTGGATATATGTTTAACTGTATGGAAGTAGTGAGCAGGACACGGGTACACAGCCTTTCACTTTAGCCATTATGGCACAATTTTCTGAAAAACCTGTTTTCAACCCAGTAGTTCAGTTTATTGATTCCTCACCTCCTGTGAACTACAAAGAGGGACAATGGCTAGTCCAAGATATCACAAGAAATAGACACAGTTAGAAAACAAAGCAATTTTACTTAAAACAATAGTGATAATAAAGCAGGTTGCAGGCAAAGGACATCAACAGCTGCCATTGAACAAAAATCAAGACAGAGCTCCCTCCCCTGATCCTACTGGATCTCTGAAGTTTGGGTACAGGACTTTGATTCTCTAAGTTTCTTACATTTTGCACAAAACCTTTAGAGCCCAAAGTATAAAGGGGAGAGTATTTCTATGCTATAAGGGTTCTTATGGGTTTGTATATTTTTTTCATTTGTATAATTATTTCAATATAGTGGTTTCCTTTGTAATATTAGGCATTTAAAGCATAAAAATATTCAGAGGGTTTTATAGCCCATGACATAAAAAGTAAAAGCCCCCTGATCTAGGATAAAGCTGGCTGTCATCCATCCAAGCACTCTGTAATAGTGAGATTGCCGGTCCAACAGAGCTGATGTTCAGATGCTACTAAAGGTTTTCAACTTATGACATAACTTGTGTGGCAGCCACCTTTATCCCTTGTCCTAGAATGTATCTTAAGATGATCCCAAAAACGTCCTACCCATTTTACATCATCTCAATAATGAGTTTTAACCCACTGTAGGACATCTCTTAGTATTTTTTTGGTCCCAGCCCAAGATTATTAAGTCTTTTCACATTTAAACAAGGTATCAGAAGTTCACCCGACACTGATTATTAAAGACCCCTTGCAAATAGAACTCTTGCACCATGAATATGTGACAAAGGGAAAATTGTGACATCATTATAGAAATAATCCTGACCTTGTGCAAATCTTCTGATCCTGTTTTTGATATTGGATAAAACTTAGTTTTGGAGATGTGATTTTATACAATATTTCTCCATATTGACTAAAGGATACAATAGTCAAACTGATGGTCAACTAGGTGATGAAGGAAGAGAAATCATTGAAGTTTCAGAAGTCCTGCCAGTAGTCCATCACTGGCCCAGCCTTTCCTGGAATGAACTGAACAGGTGATGGGCCAGTCAGAACCATGATTACAATTTCACCTGCCATCATCCTCCCTTTATTAGCCAGTTGCTGCTACATTAGTACTCACCCCATCCTTTAACTTTTAACAATAGTTTGTTTTCTAATTTATTCTTCTCAGACACCAGAAGCATGTAATTCAAAGGCCAAAGCAAACAAAGAGCTTTTAGTGAGTTTCATTATTGCAAAAGGTCAAACCATCAATGCTGGTTTTACAGGTTTAATTTATCAAATTTTTAAGACCTTCAAATCTTATTATTAAAACTTTCTAAAAGATGTGCTCTGATCTTGATGTCCTCAGAGAGCTAGACTTTCTCTCTGACGGTGGTATCCTGGGAGTTGGGGGAAGAGGGGAGAGCCACTCCTTATCTTAAAAATGTTTATTATTACATATTCATTCAATTGGGTGAGCCCAAAGCTCTAAGTTTAAGCATTTGTCACTTAGCAGTTACAGAAAAGTTCCTGAACCAAGGGAGAAAATAATAAAACAATTACGTGTCATTGATAGGAACTTCAGGCTTTCCAGATTCAATCATCAAATTTTAATTAAGCTCCGGAATAAAACCTTTAGACTGACAAATTTGCATTGGCCCACTTTTCTAAAATGGTTTATCTTATACAGACAGGCAGGAGAGAACAGTAGGTAGAGCCAGTCTGCACCAGGAAGACTCAAACCGAAATTTCACCTCTGCATACACTGGCTATGAACCCTACTCCATCCCCATGGGAAATCACTTCCCAGAACTCTTAAGCAACATTCTAAGAGTTAATCTGCATTAATACCTTTTTCTATCATGGTCTTAACTTAATCTTGATTTTGGGATTATTAAAACTATTTAATTTCTTTGCTCTGCTAGTCTGGTATCTTTACTTGCTAATTCTGCACTTCAAAGCTGCATTTTCAAAATATACACACCCACATCCCTCACTGAAATCAATGTGTCAAAGCTCCCAGGCTACTTAGTCAATGACTATTGTTGAAGGTCCAAATATATTTGAAAGTGAATTCCTATAGCTCACTTTTTTTAGCTTTTTATTATAAAACACATTCCAAGTCTTATGAATTTTGGATCTTTTCAACAATAAAGCATCTTGGCAGATTATGTTCAATAACATTCTAACAAATTGTTTTTTGAAAAGATATGAAAATATTAAGCATATTTATTAAACAGTTAAGAGACAATATGATTCACAATGAAGTATGCAAATCATGGTTCATTGAACTGAGAACTGGCTCACTGAATAACTATTTTTTTATGAGAAACTAAGTTTTAATAATAACTTCTGATAGTAAATAATACAGCGATAGAATATTAGAAGTGGTTGCCATTTGAAATATATAAAGGATAAGACTGAATACTAAAAATACCTTGCTCAGATTTGAACTGGACTATTCTTGCGGAAGAGAGCTATAGAATTCCTGTTTAAACAGAAAATGGAGTATTTGTTCTCAGCTCATAGAAACATGGCTACACATGAGGAAATAAATCTTTATAAGTGCTGAGTCTACAGTTCCAATTGTCTTAACTTTACAGAAACTTTCTGCAAAAACAAGTAGCCCTCTTTTCTCTTCATATGTAGAGTTAGAAGGCTGATAATTTTCTAAGTATTTTGCATTTGGTAGTAGCTTGGTAAAGAAAAGGAGAATAAATCTTACGCTAAAGTAATTCTAAATACATTGATTGATATATACATTTGAACCACAAACTCAGATGCATGTGTCACAACACTACACACACAGAATAGGTTTAATGTGGAATTATAGAAATATTCGTAATCGTTTGTCAGGAGGCTGATACCCATGTGTCTATTAGACAAATATCCCCAGTACTTGTTTCGTAAATAGGAGAATTCTAGCTTTTTCAAATCCATGTCAAAATTCCAGCTATCTGTGAAATTAAGCTTGAAAGTCATTAGGAATCAACCAGATTCTTTGGAGAAAAACCCTATGTCCACAGGGGACAATCTTTGGATTACTGAAGTTTAGCTCTCATTTTCTGTTATCAATAGGAAAAAAAAATGCTATTTTAGGTTCCTTCCAATCAAGTCACCTTACATTCGTAACAGATATTTCTCCAGGGAAAGTTCATGGCTCTCAACTTCTAAGTCCAATCTCATGGGCATCTATTTTTTAAGGAAAAAAATATATAAAAGCTTTCTTAAACCCATGTTGTTATATCTGCCATATCACTTGTTCCAACCCTCATTGGTTTTGAGTCTCTCAGAGATCTTCTGTTACAGGATCCTATAGCTGGAGTAAAAGTTAAGGACTTTGAATGGGCCTATCTACTTTGAATGCTGGAGTCCAATTTTCAAGCAAATAATGCAGCATAGTTTTCAATCATACTGTATGACAGATTCTTACTTAGGCATTCAATAAGCATTTGTCAAGCATCTACCAATGCCAGATTCTGTGCTAAGTGCTGGGTAACCCCCACAAAAAAAATATATATGTGTGTGTGTGTGTGTGTATATATATATATATATATATATCTCACAAATAGGTCCTTGTCTTCAAGTACCTTAGTTCTGCTGGTATGAGATAGATTATGATCCCCAAGTTCTTGTCCAAGGTTTCTTAAAGAATGTGCTATTGCTAAATAAAAAAAAAAATTTTTTTTTAATCCCACATGCTACTTTCCCTTGATTTCTCTAAAACATAAATTTTTTGCAGAAAGGTTTTTCATTTTGCTTCCTAGATCTTATTCTTTAATATGACATTTTTTATGATTCCTAAAAGATGAGCTGTGACTGAAAGTTTTCCCACATTCATTACATTCTAAGGGTTTCTCTCCAGTATGAATTCTCTTATGTTCAGTAAGACTTGTGGGATAACTAAAGGCTTTTCCACATTCATTACATTCAAAGGGTTTCTCTCCAGTATGAATCCTCTTGTGTAGAGTAAGTTGTCTCTTTTCTCTGAAGGCTTTCCCACATTGATTGCAATCAAAGGGTTTCTCTCCAGTATGAAGTCTTTGATGTGTCCTAAGGTTCGAGCTATTGCTGAAGGCTTTTCCACATTCGTTACATTTGAAGGGCTTCTCCCCTGTATGAAGTCTCCAATGCATCATAAGATTTGAGCTGTTACTGAAGGCTTTCCCACATTCTTTACATTCAAAAGGCTTTTCTTCTGTATGAATTCTTTTATGAGCCGTAAGACCTATCCTATGGCGGAAGGCTTTTCCACACACGTTACATTCAAGAGGCTTCTCTCCAGTATGAATTCGCTTGTGTTCAGTAAGACTTGCTATGTAACTAAAGGCTTTTCCACATTCATGACATTCAAAGGGTTTCTCTCCCGTATGAATTCTCATATGTTCATTAAGTCTTCCTCTCTCAATGAAGGCTTTCCCACATTCAGTGCACGCAAATGGTTTTTCTCCGGTGTGAATCCTCTGATGCTTCATAAGCGATGAACTTCTTATAAAGGATTTCCCACATTCACTACATTCAAACTTTTTCTCTCCTGTATGAATTCTCCAATGAAGCTTCAAGGATGATCGGCTACTGAAGGCTTTTTTACATTCATTACATTCAAAGGACTTCTCTCCAGTATGTGTTAACTGATGTGTCCTAAGTGTTGAACTTTGGCTGAAGGCTTTTCCACATTCACTACATTCAAAAGGTTTCTCTCCTGTATGAATTCTCTGGTGTTCTGTAAGACTAGTGGTATAGCTAAAAGCCTTTCCACATTCATTACATTCAAAAGGTTTCTCTCCAGTATGAATTCTCATATGTTCTGTAAGTCTCCCTCGCTCTATGAAGGCTTTCCCACACTCGGGACAGGAAAAAGGTTTCTCTCCAGTATGAGTTCTCTGATGCTTTCTAAGTGTTGAACTTGCACTGAAGGATTTCCCGCACTCACCACATTTGTAACGTCTTTCCCCGGTATGAAGTCTCCGATGATATCGAAGGGATGAGCTGTGGCTGAAGGCTTTTCCACATTCATTGCATTCAAAGGGTTTCTCTCCAGTATGAATTCTCTTATGCTCAGTCAGTCTTACCTTTTCTATGAAAGCCTTCCCACACTCATTACACACATAGGGCTTCTCACCCGTATGAATTTTTTGGTGGCCTTTAAGTGATGTGCTTCTACTGAAAGATTTCCCACATTCATTACATTCGTGTCGGTTTTCTCCAGTATGAAACCTACAATGATCTCTAAGGGATGAGATGTAGCTAAAGGTCTTCCCACATTCTTTACACTGAAAGGGCTTCTCACCTGTGTGAATTCTCTTATGTGCAGTAAGTTTTCCACTCTCTATGAAGGCTTTCCCACACAGATTACACACAAAGGGTTTCTCCCCAGTATGAATTATCTGATGTCTCCTAAGTGCTGAGCTCTGCCTAAAGGCTTTCCCACATTCTTTACATTCAAAAGGTCTCTCTCCTGTGTGAATTCTCTTATGTTCAGTAAGACTTATTGAGTATCTGAAGGCTTTTCCACACTCATGACAAGCAAAGGGTTTCTCTCCAGTATGAATTCTCTTGTGTACATTCAGTTTTGCTCTCTGAATGAAGGCTTTTCCACACTCACTGCACACAAAGGGTCTCTCCCCGGTATGAAGTCTTATATGTCCTTTAAGTGCCGACCTAGTGCTAAAGGCTTTCCCACACTCACTACATTCACATGTTTTCTTCCCAGTAAGTTTTCTATGATATTGAATGAGATCTGAATGATAACTGAAGGATTTCCTGTATTTATTAGATTTCGAAAGTTTCTTGCCAGAGATTTTATGACCCTTGAGAATGTTCGGATACTGCTTGGAGGTCTTTGCACTTCCTCCACACCCACGGAGACTTCTTTCTGTGGCACCTCTCTGCTCTGGAACAAGTGATGAATCTGAATCGAAATTTTTCCCAAATGTGTTGGTTTCATGGGTGACTGTTATTCTCTTAGACTTTCTTTGCTGATTACTCGTCTCCCTTTGCAACTTGACATCACATTCCCAATCATCTCCCAAAATGGCATTATAAGGGCTATCCTTTATAAGTATCTCTTTGGATGTTTCTCCCAAAGAAACAGTATGCTTTGGAACTGGTTCTCTGGTTTTACGCCTAGTATTCTGAATAAGAGAATCTAAAGAAAAGAACAACAACAAAAAAGTTATTGAAGTCTTTCCCACATTCTCAACATTCAAAAGACTTTTCTTTTGCATGAATTCTCTTATATGCAGATTTATTCTGTGGTGGAAGGTTCTTCCACTCATATTATTACATTCAAGGGTTTCATGGCTCTCTGAGAGACAACACAGAAATTGCTTTCCATAAAGGAAAAAGAACACTGATGTGCGAACTACAAAACAAATATATTATTATGAGATAAAAAGCTCAACCAGCAGCTGATTGCTTTAAACAAAGGTTAGTTCTACAAAGCTAAATAATTAACATTTGCTTACATTTTTTTCTCTTGTCTTGTCCTTTTACCTAACCATGTACCACATTCAGTCTTCTACAAATTTTTAGAATCACTGCTCATTACTGGCAACAACAATAACAAAAATTAAATCATCAGGGAAAACAAAGTGGTTCTACAAACTATGAACTGGCAAACCTGTGGCAATTTCTCATAAAATGCTAATCTTAAACTGATGAATGATTTTGTAAGTACTGAGAAAATAAAGCAGTGCCTACAAGCAACTAGCACAGTCAGTAAAAAAAGATGCTCCAAAACCTTCAAATCTCTATTTCCCTTTAATAACAAAATTTTATAATTAATTGGTTAAGAGATAGCAGATACTTTGAACAAGTTTTTTTTTTTTAAGATATCACTGTGAAAATGTGGACAAAATGAAGATCTGTCTGTCGAGTTATAATCCAGCAAGGTTAATGAGCACAATGATAAAAGTTCATTAAAAGACATGGTGTCCAACTCACAGACAGTTACAAATCACATTACACTGGAAATTCTGAATTCAGTTCTGCATACCACACATGGAAGAGAACACTAATTATCTGGAATGGGTGAAGAGGAATTTACCAGAATGGTGAAGAACTAGAAATGATATCACTAAAGAAAGGGTAAATGAATTCGGAAGTATAGCCAGAAGGATATAGCTCAGAAAGGCTCTCAAGGAAACCAAATAGAAATAATGTCTGTTTTGATAAAGGACACAACAAAACTAGTCATAAACAAGAAGGTTTTTATTTTGACATAAGGGAAGCTCATTTAATTAATTTATTTAATATTTAATTAAATTATTAATGCAAAATGGAATTTGATATGCTAATGTGGTGTCTCCTCCCTATTTAAGTATTTAAAAACAGGCTAGATGTATACATAGCAATTATTGTAGAGTGAAGCCTTGCATTAGGTGAGAAGATGAAACAAATGATTTCCTACTCTGAGATAACAGTATTACAAATCCTTTACAATTATGGAAGAAACAGATATGTAAAGAAGATAGATGGGCCTGAAGTCAGAAAGACGAGTTCAAATCTGACTTCAACCACATATTAACTGTTTGATCCTAAGCAAGTCCCTTAATCTATCTACCTCAGTTTCTTTTAACTGTAAAATGGGGGTTTTGCCTCTGGGGTTGTTATGAGGATCAAATGAGCCAATATCATTGGCTTAGGATGGTGCTATATATTATACTATTAATGTACATTAACAGGCACTAAGAAAATGCCTATTCTTTTCCCTTCCTTTTATCCATTATTGAAGCATTTCTGAAGTAAAGAAGAAACATTAAAACTGTGGCATAATGGATTAGTCCTGAATTTGACGTTTGATGTTCTAGATTTAAGCCCCAATTCTGCCATTTATGAGCAAAGTGACTGTAGAAAATAATTTTAACAAACTTTTTTTTGTAGTAGCAAATTGATAAAAACAAAGAAACATTCACTTGGGGAATAGCTGAACAACTTAAGCCACAGCAATGAAATGGACTTTTTTTCCTCTTTAAATTAAATGTCTCACTTAAAAAAAAAATCTATCCATAACACCAAAAGAGGCTCATATACTGAACAGGAAAACATGATCACTTACGAAATAGCAAGTCTTTACTACCTACACCTTATTAAAAAATATGTGTGTGTGTGTGTGTGTGTGTGTGTGTGTGTGTGTGTGTGTGTGTGCGCAACAAATTTAACATGCTACTCTCAAAGCTGTTCTACTTGTCTGGGCTTCCTTTTCAACCTTTGATTCTCTTGTATATTTTTTTCTTAAATACTACAATGACTCTTTCCTTCCTTTTCCTTTTTTTTTTTTTTTTTTTTTTTTTTTTTTTTTTTTTTTTTTTTTTTGCTTAAGAATAATTGTTCAGGCTCTTTTTGTAGTGGCAAGGAATTGGAAATTGATTGGATGCCCATCAGTTGGGGAATAGCTGAATAAGTTATATGAACATAATGGAATATTATTGTTCTATAAGAAATGATGAGCAGGCTGATTTCAAAAAAGCTTAGAAAGACTTATATGAACTGATATTGAGTGAAGTGAGCAGAACCAGAATACATAGAAACAGCAAGAACATGTGATGATCATCTGCAATGAACATAGGTAGCTCTTCTCAGCAATGCAATGATCCAAGACAATTCCAATAGACTTTAGATGGAAAATGCCAGAGAGAGATCCATGAAAACTGAATGTGGATGGAAGAATGGTAGTTTCATTTTTTTTGTTTGCTCTTTTTCATGAGTTTTCCCTTTTAGTCTGATTTTTCTTGCACAACATGACAAATATGGAAATATGTTTAAAAGATTTCAGATGGTTAACTTATATCGGATTGCTTGCCGTCTTAGGGAGGGGAGAAGGTAGAGAGGAAGAAAGAAAAAATTTGGAATTCAAAATCTTACAAAAATGAAGGTTGAAAACTATCTTTACATGTATTTAGAAAGATAAAATACTACTGAGGGGGAAAAAAATTTATTGTATAGTAAGAAACAATGGTTTTGAAGAATTTAAGGGAACTTGGGGAGGATCTCCAGGAATTGAGACGTGAGTAGAAGCAGAACAAAGTACAAAATGATCACAAAAAATGTAATAAAAGAAAATACTAAGATATATCAAAAAAACAAGAACATAAGACCAAAAGCCAATCTCCAATGTCTACAGAATTGAACTGAACTAAGCATTCAAGAAGAGGGAACCATCACATAAGAAGGACATTAAAGGATGTACGTAAAAAAGGTAAAATCAGAAATGACAATGACTTAATTTCGTGAGACCTGGTATGAAATATGAAGTGATAGAGACATCAAGAAAATAATTTATAGTAATAAAAAATTAAGGCATGTCAGAGACGTCATGTACATCCTGGGTGAGGAGAGGGAGGGATATATAGTCACTCACCTAGACAAGGGTTTCTGGGTACTTCTCCCTCAGGTATCCATGGCACTTCACCTTTCTCCAGCTGGGAGATCACATCTGGCTGAGAACCTAAAAGCCCTATTCACAGAGAAACAAATGGAGAAAAGTGCTGAGAATAGAGGATATCTCACATTTCAATCTCACAACTCTTTTTCTCCTTAAGGAAAAGAGGATCAGGAAGAGTGTGGAAGACTGAAGCCTTCCATAGGATGCTAAGTATTATATGCTAAGTATATATACTAAGTATCTTAAGAAATATGGGGGGGGGGGGAGAAGGGGGAGATGAAAGAGGCTGCAGAGGTTGGGGTAGGATTTGAATTAGGCTCATAAAGAAAACTGGATCATTTGACTCACTAGTTGTTAAGAGGAACCCTTCACAACCTTGGAAGTCTACAGTGCAAACTAAGACCTGGAGGAAACCAGAGAATGAGGAAGATGTTGCTTTAGAGGCTACACAGGAGAAACACAAGCTTTCCAGTTTTCTTTTTAAAAAGTCTTCACTAGAGGAACTGAAACATTTTGTTTGCCCTCAAGAATTGACAGCTCCTTCTATGACATGGGTTCTTAAACCATTCTTAAAACTCAACTAAAACTCAGCGGAGTGATTCAGATATTCCACAGCCTAAATTTGGTAAGTGAGAATGCATGACACCCCCAGGGACTGATTCCCAGGGGAACACTTCCTTACCCAGGAAAACTAGGTTCTTGTAGTTCTCCAGCATCACATCCCTGTACATATTTCTCTGAGAAGGATTCAATTGTCTCCACTCCTCCTTGGTGAAGTCCACGGCCACATCCTTGAATGTCAATGATTTCTGAAACACAAACATTTCTACTCATCCAGAGACCAACCACATCATCTGAACCATAACAGAGCCAAGAAGCTGGCAAAATGTGTGCAAAGCGTCTTGGGAGGGCACGAAGAGTTTTATATGTTCCTTGTCAAATATTTACCAAACCCTCCTTATTCTTAGTCACTTGCCCTCTGCCATGCAGACTACTGTACATAATTCCATCAACTCATCCTTACAAACCAGCCACCAAAGGGAGCTCCAAGTCAAATTCATTTTGTTTTTTAATTTTGTTATAAAATTATAAATTATTATGATTATAAAAAATATAATTATTGTATATTTATAATGTAAAATAAAAATTTATTTTATTTGTGAATTCCCCCAAAAAATCTCTAACACCCCCAAAATCATCTATATGATCAAATATATAACACTGAAATCATACCATACATAGCTAACTTCCTAAAAGCTACATCATAGTAATCACCATCACTGATCTCCAAGTTTGGCGCAAAATTAGAAAGCAAAGAAGCAGCTACATTTAAGGGATGGGGGGTGGAGGTGAGGAGGCGGCTCCCCTATTCTACCAGTAATGTGACCCTGCTCTCTCACCCATGACCATTACTTTTCTCATTCAAGGCCCCTCTGTCAAAGCCCAGGATGCCTTCTTTTGATGACCTTATGAGCACAGATGCTCAGGAAGATACAAAGTATGTCACATGATACTGTAACAAGAAAATAAAGAGATTCACATGAATAGCCTCAAAGACACACTGTTAGTGGCTGGCCACCTCGATTTTTTATTTTACTTTTTTTAAAGAATAATACCTTTAAATTAACAAATTTCACGTATTATTGTGAGGGAGTAACCCCTCACAACTGAATTAGCCCCTTCCATTCTTAGATCTCATTCTTAGAAAGTGGGCAGTTAGGTGGTGCTATGGAGACTCATCTTCCCAAGTTCCAATCTGGCTACTTTTGTGACTCTGGGAAAGTCCCTTCACCCTACTTGCCTCAGTTTCCCCATCTGTAATATAAGGAAATGGCTAAACTATGCAGTATCTTTGCTGAGAAAACCCCAATGGAACCATGAGGAATGGGACACGACTGAAAATGACTTAACAAAAACTGTTAGAAAAATGTTTAAGCCATCAGGCTAGAGAAAGGATTCTGGGAAGAAAATCTTTGACTCAAATTTCCTCCAAAGACAAAAGATAGAACGTTGTCTCAGAGAGAATGTAGAATGGCTGAAACAACCCAAGCCAGGCTAAAGCACCTGCTCCCCTAAGACAACCTAAGAAGACCCTAAGGGAGATCTGGCCTCCGGGGCCAAGGTTTGGCCAGAGCCACTCCACAGCATCCACCAAGAAGCCCTGGAGCAGCCACAGAGGGGGCAGCTTCAGCCCTACAAACGTCCCCCTGACTGAGTTTCCTGAACCGGGCTGCTGATGATGGGGGAGGGAGGGAACCCTCTGGGAGCTGGGGGTACCTGCAGGTCCACAGAGTCCCCGACTTCAGTCTGGGGTAGTGAGGGCAGTAGTGGGGAACAGACCTCAGAAAATAACAGCAGGACCACCTGAGGCTTGGGCGGGACCAGAACTATTAGATGCTAAAAAGAAAATAAAACAGAAAAACAAATAAAAATGAGAAAGCAAAGGAGAAAAAAATCCCACCATAGACAGCTAACTATGGGAATAAGGACCTGGATACACCAAATAGTGCCAAAACATGAAAAGATTTCTTAGAAGAACTTAAAAGGGATTTTAAAAATCAAATAAGAGAGATGGGGAGAAATTAGAAAAAAAATAAAGAGTAATCCACAAAAATCAAGAAAATTATGAAAAACATGTCAGTCAACTTGAAATGAAGAATCAAATATTTAAGGAAGAAAATAATTCCTTGAAATCTAGAACTGGGCAAAGAGAAGCAACTGATGCTCTAAAATACAAATAATAAAATCAAATCAAAAGAAAGAAAAAATAGAAGACAATGTGAAACACCTCATTGGGAAAAAAAAAAAAAAAACTGATCTGGAAAAGACACCAAAGGAAATAACATAAGAATAGACTGCTTGAAAATTATGATTTATAAAAAATTATCTTCATACATTACAAGAAAATATCAAGTAAATTGCCCTTAAGTTCTAGAACAAGAAGGCAAAACATAAATAGAAAAAAATCTACCAATTATCCCCTGATACAGATCCCAAGCGGAAAATTTACAGAAATATGTCAAGTTTCAAAGCCTCCAAGTTAAGGAGAAAAGAACAATTTAAATATGATGGAGCTACATTAAGAATTGTAGGAGACGTAGTAGTTACTATGTTGAAGAATGGTAGGTCTTGGAATACTATATTTTGTAAAACAAAAAAGCTGGGATTATGACCAAACCCAACTTATCCAACAAGGTTAAATATAATTCTGAATGAAAAAAAAAAAAAAAAGGATATTTAAGTAACAGAAAGAATTTCATATATTTGTGACAAAAGCTACAGAATATAAGGGAAAATTTGACATGTAATATTCAAGAGAAATAGAAAGTTAACATTAAAGACTAATTATAAGGGCCTCAGTATGAGCAAATCATTTACTTCTTATATAAGAAAACATCAGTTCTTTTATGACTTATTTTATGAGTTTGAAAGAAAGATTTGGGCTGAGCTGAATATGATGTGATTCAAAAAAAAAGTAATATTGTGTAGGGAAAGATAAAAAAGAGCAATTATTTTATACAAATGAGATGAAAAAGGAAAAATAAATATAAAAGAAGCTAGTGAGTGGAGGGAAGGTAGTGCTAAAACCTTCCTCTCATCAGGAATGGGTTAAAGAGAGAAAAAAATATATATATAATATATAATACGTGTGTGTGTGTGTGTGTGTGTGTGTGTGTGTGTGTAGGAGGGTACAAAAGTCTTCTAAAATTCAGAAATAAATAAGAAAGTGTACAGGATGGGGTGGGGAGAGGATAACAGGAATTCTTAGTAAGATGAATAAGTTAAGGAAGAAAAGGGCAAGGTAGGAAGGATGTAGAAGTACAGGAGAGGATTGTAGAGTGAGAAAGATAAAGAGGGAAAATAAGAAAGAGGAAAATATAAAAGTAAATATAACTTAGAATGTGAATGAGATCAATTTACACATAAAACAAAAACTGAGCAGATTAAAATATTAATTCAATAAAATGTTACTTTCATAAAATGCTATAAAAATGAGAGACACACAAAGTCAGGAATTTATTATGTAAAAAAAAGCAGGGGTTGTAATAATGTCAGACAAAATTAAAGTAAAAATTGATTTAACTAAAATGAAAAAATAGAGGACCTACACTGTGTCAGTATTATTCAATAGTTTTAGACCATTTAAAACATACCTAGATGGTATAAAATATCTGGGTGCATTAATGCCAAAACAGACACAGAAACTATATGAATATACACATAAAACATGTTTTATGTAAATGAAGTCAGATCTAAATAATTGAAGTAATATTTATTGTTCATGGATAAGTAAAGCCAATATAATTTTTTAAATGACAATTTTACCTAACTACTCAATCTGAAATCATTAAATTTACCAAGTTAGAAAAAGTGCCAGACTTTATAAGGGAGAACATTATTGAAGTATAAAAAGCATAATTTTGATTATTATGAATTAAAATCTTGAATTAAAAAATCATTGTAACCAAGAACAGAAAAAATGCAGAAAATTAGGGGGGAAAATCTTTCACTGATAATCTCTCAAATAGGATGTGATTCAGCTGGAATCCTGCAATGGAAGGAAACTAGAAAATGATAAGTTTAGAAAAATATGGAAAGACTTCAATATGAAAGAAGATGGCTATCCATCTTCAGAGAAACAGATGACAGTGGAAATAAGCATAGTATAGTCTTACATATATGTGAATGTTCACAGATATCTATGACTATGTATATACACCCACACTTAATTGTAGTCTTCTTTGTGTAGAGGAGGGGGAAAAAAGTAAAACATGAACAGCAGAGAACAAAAGAAAACCAACAAGGAAGCAAAGCTGGGCAGCTTTGAAAACAATTGTGCAATATTTATTAAATAGGTTTTCTTGAAACAGAAATTTATTGTTTTATATTGAATCCCCTCTTAAGTTCTGTTGTGTGCATGAGAATTTGTTATTGTTGTTGTTATTTTGTATTTCAAGTTTAAAATAAATTTTAAACATAAAACTAAATTTTCCTTTTTGCAATTTCTACCCATTGATCCCACAGAGCGAGAGGAATCCACGTGAGTCTCACCCCACTCCCAACACACACACACGTGCACACACATACACACATCCCTTTTCTTCTGGCTAGCCATCCACAGCTCCTTTAGCCTACTCTCATGTAATAGGACTTGGACGTCTCAAGCACATTTAGTGCCGGACCAACCAAATTATAAAAAACTTTACATAGACAAAATAACATTTGGACAAATAAATATACAGGTAGTAGTAGAAGAATGAGGGTTTGGCCCTTATGGATCTTAAATTATGATACACAGCAGTAATTACCAAAAACTACCTGATGTCGATGAAATGCAGAAAAGCAAATTATTTCTAAAGACTTGAGAAGTAGAAGGGTTACAGGGAAAACTGAAACACAGTCTGGCAGAAACTAGGTATAGACCAACATTGCATGCAACATAACAGCAACAAGCGTTAACATTTACAGTGACTGCCAAGTGGCAGGTACTATGCTAAATGTTTTCTAATTAAGATCTTATTTGATCCTCACAACAATCCTGGATTCAGGCGCTAATATTATCCCCTTTTTATTCATGAGAAAACTCAAACAAACAAAGAGAAGTGACATAACAAGATGAAAAAGGTTAGACCAAAAGGGGGACATAATAAACAAATTTTTTTTGTTCCCTTGAAAACCAAGGAAAAAATTACCCAGAAGAGTTTGTGATCAAAGACTAGAAATGATTACAGAAAGGTAAAATGGGCTAATTTTGATTACATAAAATTTTTTTAAAAAGGTTTTCTACAAACAAAAGCAATGGAATTAAATGTAAAAAAATGGAGACAAAAATCCTCTCTATTAAGTTTTTCTGATAAGGGTCTCATTCCAAGATATATAAGGAATTAGTTCAAATTTATAAGAGCCATTCCCCAACTGATAAATGGTCAAAGGCAGTTTTCAGGGGAAGAATCCCAAGCTTTCAATACATACATGAAATAATGCTCTAAATCACTACTAATTAAGGAAATGGAGATTTAAAGAATTCAGAAGTTCTACCTCACTCATCAGATTGGCAAAGTTGACCAAAAAGGGAAAATAAATGCTAAAGGAGCTTTAAAGGAACATATTAACCTACTACTGATGGGATAGTAAGTGGTCCAGCTATTCTGTTTGTTGTTGGTTTGTTTTTCCATAATAATAGCTTTTTATTTTTCAAAATACATGCAAAGAGAGTTTTGAACATTCACCCTTGTAAAATCTTGCATTCCAAATTTTTCTTCCTCTTTCCCCTTTTCCTCTTCCCCTAGGTAGAAACTAACCCACCATAGGTTAAACATGTATAATTCTTTTAAGCATATTTCTACAGTTATCATGTTTCATAAGAAAAATCAGATAAGAAAGGGGGAAAATGAGAAAGAAACAAAAGGTGAAAATGCTATGCTGTGATCCGCACTCAATTCCCAGAGTCTTCTCTCTGGGTGCAGATGGCTCTGTCCACATATCTATTGGAATCACCCTGAATCATCTCATTATTGATGAGAGCCACGTCCATCACAACTGAACATCATATAATCTTGTTGTTGTCGTGTACAATGATCTCCTGGTTCTGCTCATTTCACTCAGCATCAGTTCATGTCAGTCTCTCCAGGCCTCTCTGAAATATCCTGCTGATCGTTTCTTAAAGACCAATAATATTCCATAACATTCATATACCATAAACCTATTCAAAAATTCTCCAGCTGATGGGCATTGATTCAGTTTCCAGTTTCTCACCACTACAAAAAGGACTGCCACAAACATTTTTGGAACGTGGGTCCCTTCTTGTGAATCTCTTTCCCTTCTTTAAGATCTCATTTGGATATATTCCCAGTAGAAACACTGATGGATCAAAGGGTATGCACAGTTTGATAGCTCTTTGGGAATAGTTCCAAATTGCTCTCCAGAATGGGTGGATCAGTTCACAACTCCACCAACAATGTATTATTAATTAGTATCCCAGTTTTCCCCATATCCTCTCCAACATTTATCATTTTTCCCTATCATCTTATCCAATTTGAGAGGCATGAAGTAGTACTTCAATTGTCTTAATTTGCATTTCTCCAATCAACAATGTTTTAGAGCACTTTTTCATGACTTGAAATGGTCCAGTCATTCTGAAAAGCAATTTGGAACTATACCTCAAAATTACTAAACTATCCATACCCTTTAAACCAACAATACCATTATGCCTCAAAGAGATAAAAGGAAATAAAAATAATTATTGCAGTTCTTTCTGTGATATCAAAGAACTAAAAACTGACAGGAGATGCCCATCAACTGAAGAATGGCTAACCAAGTTATAATGTGATGAAATATTATTGTGCCGCGACAGTGGCAGAGACATCTGAAAAAACTTACATGAAATGATGAAGAATTAAATAAGCAGAACTATGAGATCAATTTATATAATAACTGTTGTAAGACTTATGAGCTCTCATCAACACAATGATCCACCACAATTCAAATTCTCAGGGTATAAGTGTAAGAGTGTGTGTGGTGTGTGTGTGTGTGTGTTCACTGCACACAGCCCAGTGTGAGAATTGGCCTTTCATGGCAATATAAGGAATTTATTTTTCTTTCTTTTTCAGGTAGATATCTTCGATTTCTTCCCCTGAGGGAGGAATGAGGGAAAATAAAGCAGATTTGGCATAAAGTGGGGGGGAAAAATAGCTAGCAAAAATTTAAAGCAACTTGGCAGATAATTTTAAGCCTACAACTTACACTATGTAACACATGCCTCATTAAGTCTGTTACATTCTGTTAGTTTCTAAAACTGTTTTGAGGAAATAAATTTTCAATCTGTAACATATTCCACAACTATGATTTGACCATCAGCTCTTTAAGGACAAGGATTGTCTTTTGACTCTTTTTGTATCCCTATTGCTTTAGCACAATGCCTGACAAAAAGCAGGCTCTTAATAGATGTTTACTATTATTATATCTAGTGAACCAAGTTGTCTAATGTGATTTTTTTTTTCCTGGCTTTAAGTTTTATT
This sequence comes from Antechinus flavipes, assembly GCF_016432865.1. Classification (NCBI taxonomy): domain Eukaryota; kingdom Metazoa; phylum Chordata; class Mammalia; order Dasyuromorphia; family Dasyuridae; genus Antechinus; species Antechinus flavipes. The sequence goes on along the minus strand of NC_067400.1, from coordinate 626,836,979 downwards.
CCTTATGCCTTTAATTTCAGTTTTAATCAGTAGTTACTAATTTTCAAAGAACACATGTGTACATGATCCCACTCATTCACTTCAAATGTCTCTTCCAAGAAACAGGTGTCAAAGTTTGAAACTGATAGCAATGTAGACTTTAGAAAGGACTTATTTACAAAAGATGCAAATGGAAAATTAATACAAAAATGTTACACGGTCCTACAAGAATGCTGTGGGACTGATGGTCTGAATAAACTGAGTGTTCAAGGACCTCTACGGACTCCAAACAGGAATCTTTTCCCATTATATTAAAATTAAGAAATGTAATGGATTTAAAATTTTGAGGCTTGCAAAAAGAAACAAAAAAATTTTTGAGTGAGATTTACTTCCATCAAGGGGCATGAGATCTCTTTGGAATGTTACTAGGAGATCTCTTGGGAGGGGGAAAATCAAAAAGAAAAAAGAATGAAATTTAGCTGAGTAGGCTTCATCTGTGAGAAATCATGCCTTAAGTTTTAAAACCCTTTCACAGGTCCTGGACAATAATCATCACCTTTTGCCCCTTGTAACACAGAAGCCCTTATTATTATTATTTTTTGTATCACAGACATGTTTCGCAATTTGGTGAAACCTATGGACTCTTCAAAATGTCTTGTTGCCTACATTTATAACCACAAGAAATACTCACTCTTAGTCTGATTATTAGAAATAGAGATATTCTGTTCTTGTTCAAATACTCGGAACCTCTAAATATTATCCAGAGAGCCCTGGGGGATTGGTGATCCCAGGCTAAGAACCCCCGGTCTAACCCTTATATAGTGTTGAATTGGCTGACAGCTTGGGCCTACCTAGACCACTATAAATTAAGGATGTCCCTTTAGGTTTAGGGTCCCCAGTCCCTCTGGTATCAGAATCCCACCTCCCAGCCCCCAGCCTTTCCCAGACCACCACAACACTTCTCCCCCACTGGTTAACATCTTCCTGGCACAGCTGGTCCATGCAGCAGACACTTAATCTCTTAAATTTGATGACACGTGCACCAAACAGCCAACCCAGAATCCTTTTAAAATCTCCTCCGGCTTTCAGAGAATTATTCAGGCATAGGAAGGACTATTTGACATTTGAAAATGTCAAATCTATAAAGGAAAAGACACAACCTTCAAATGTTTTGCTTGTATATGTTGGTTAAGGAGAACAGTGGTTGAACTGGAAGTGAATGTATTTTTTTTTAATGGCTAACAGAGTTGAAATGCAGCAAAGTAGGAAGGGAGAGCTTAACTGCCTTTTAGAAAGACCAAGTCCTTAAGTCCAAGACAAACTGAAACTTGGGGTGTGCCCAAAAAAATGGCGGATGTGATTTCTGAGCCCCTGGGGGGTAAGGTGAACATTCAGCCAACGCTCAGCAGCCTGCTATGTGTCAGTCTGTGGTAAGCCTGGGGTTAGAGAGGCAGACACCCCGAAACTGCTCCTGCCCTTGAGAAGTCAGCTGCACACATGAGGCACACAGAATAAGGGGCAAGGAACCTCAGAAGGCCGGGGGGCCAGGAGCCCTGGCCAGGGTTGACCCCATTTTCAGGACGGGCACTACAAGAGAGCCTCCCACTGTGGTCGATTCTTAGGCAGACCACCCTAGGGAGGCTGGTTCAGGAAGGAGGTGGCTCCCTGATCCAGGGACCCAGACTCAGAGGGCAGGGCAGGGGGCGCACCTCTTCCCGGGCTTGTTGGCTCTGGTTAAATGGGGCAGGCCGGATTCCCTTGGGGCGACACTTGGCCCGGTTTTCTGGGGTTCCGATTCTCAGCCCAGAGTGATGGAATCCGCTCAGGACAAGGCTCTGTGATCAGGGCCTAAAAGCTGAGCCAGCTACTCACCCGGGACCTGGCTGCCAGGAGCACCGACGCCATCTCTCCTGGCTCCCTCCTGGAGCAGAGCCCAGATCTTGAGAAAGTGGAGCTAGGAGACAAAAAAGGAGTCACCAGAGGCATTCCGCTTTGCAGCCCCCACTCTCTGCGGGCACATCAGTGGGTTCAGAGGGGCCCCTCTCCATCCCCCCCACATCGGACCCCCCCCTTCAGAGCCCCCGTCCATCACATCTCCCTAAGAAACACGTCCCCCCTCTGAATCTGCTGAGGAGAAAGCTCCTTCCCATCTCAGCCGCTTCTTCTGGGAGAGGCCTGTGCTCAAGTCCAGTATCTGGGGGGAAGGGAACCTGCCTGCCTCAGTCTCCTCATCCCTAAAACAAGAACCGCACGGGTGGTGAAGGTGGGACAGATCATTTTATAAAATGCTTTTAATTCTCAGGTGTAGACAGGACGTCGGCCCATCCTTTCTGGCACTTTGCAGACAGGGCATTTAGTACAAATCAAAGTACAAATTTAGTACAAAGCACAAATCAAAGGCTTGAGGCCCCCGAGTCGGGGTTACCTCTTCCCAACAGCAGGTGCTCCCGGCCCATGGTCATCCTCACAGGTCAGCCTGGTGAGTGGAAAGGGGCCAACGTGGCCACCTTGTTTTTCAAATGCAGCATTGGAGAGGAGACATAAAGGGGGAGGGGAGGGTTGCTCCAGTCCGGTGGCCACCCCCAAACCTTCTGGGCTCCCCAGTCCCTCTGGCATCAGACCCCCACCTCCCAGCCCCCAGCCTTTCCCAGACCCCCACAACACTCCTCCCCCACTGGCTAACATCTTCCTGGCACAGCGGGTCCATGCAGCAGACACAAGTCTACCTCAGGCACTACCCAGCTCCCTGAAAGAACGGGCCTGCCAGCTGCGGACACACACACAATAGGCACCATAGGTATGCCGGCTCTGGGCATCTCCCGGGGATGGGGGGAGTGCCACGGATTGTCACTTCTGCCGCAGCCCAGCCTGGAGGAAGCCTGTGCAGCCTGACAGGGGGGTGCCGGAGCTCAGGGTGCAAGCCCCAACCCGAAGTGCGTGAGGATGGGGGGCTGGAGAAGGGGAGGGGGGGTCACCCTTCCTCACGGGCAAGGGGCGTGGTCCTAGGTCACACGGATCTGGACCAAGGGTGCCGCTGGGTCCCTCACTCCCTTCTCTGGACCGCTTTACAAATGAGGACACTGAGGCAGACCGCTCCCCGTGGCGGACCCAGGAGGCTGGATGTCCCTCCCCTCCTGCCCCCTCCCCCTCCTCGCAACTCCGCCAGCCCCAGAAAGCAGGGAATCCCCGCCCTCGGGGCACCGCTGGGAATCAGAAGGGAGTGCGTGCGGGGCTTCTCCCCCGCCTCCCCGGGTCTCGGAGGGTCAGCCGACACCCAGAGGGAGAGCTCAGAACGCGAATAAACACAGGTGGAGAGGGCGCCACCAAGGGCCTAGGCAGACCGTGACAGCCGTGGGCGGGGCGGGGGCAGCCAGGGTAAAGGCGCGGAGGCGGGAGCCGAGCAGATGCGGAGCACCTCCCAGCGCGGTCCCCCGCTGGCTCCCAGAGATGCCCACGGACGCGCGCACGCAGGCCTCCTCGCAGGCGGGAAAGGGGAGCGCGCACGCAAAACCCGGCGTTCCCCGGCGGCGGCGGCAAGAGGGCAGGAGCTGCGCGACGGTGCGGCGGGGTTAGCACCTCCTGGCTATCCCCTAACCTTCTCCCCCCGCCGGACACAGGCCTGCGTCCCCCGGAACCCCCTAGTCCCCCAATCCACACGTCTACACGCATGCAAAACACCCCGGTCCCAGCCCAAGCAGAGACTGCGTGTCTGCGCCCGCGCACTGACCCGTTCGTTCGCCCCCTCCGAGACGCCCCACGCACCAGGGCCCGACTGAGCCTCAATTTCAGTGCACCTCCAAACGCTGCCTAGCCCCCGAATCGCTAGGGTCCGCACTGGGCTGCTTGGTGCCGAGGGGGATGGAGCAGCGCCGGCGCGTTCCGAGGGACTCTGGGAAATGGAGTCTGATGTCGGCAGTGCCTTCTGGGAAACGTAGTCCTCGGCCTACCTCCGCGCAGGCGCACAGACCAAGAACTAAGCGCGTACTTAATTAAACTTTGGCTACTTGCCCAGCCTCGAGGACCGATTTTCCTACCCCTGCTCTTGACTTGATGCGGGGGAGGGGAGCGTTGCAAATCTTCATTTCCCAGAGGTCTCTACGGCCCGCCTTTCCACAGCCAAGCCAAAACCAACAGCAAAAAGAAAAGCCCATCTGGGCAGAATTTGCTGCTGGGGACTCCTTTCACCCGGGAGGGAGCCTTTTCCCTCACCCGCAAGAGCTCAGGGATAAAGTTCCTGGCCCAGAGTGTGGTGGTGCATTCTGGGAATCTGTGGAAATAATGCAGTGGAGCAACAAGCATTTATTAGGCGCCTACTATATGCCAAACACCTACTAATCCCCGGAATAACCTCTGAGACAACACCGTGAAAATGATAAGAAGGTATGGGCGGGATTTCCTCCATGTAACCCCAGAATTTTGCCCCATCGTGTGGTTGGAAACACACTTGACACTGAAAATCAGACATGGAAGAAAATTTATTAAAGAAGAATCTTAAGGAATCTTAACATTTGTGACCAGAAGTGGGGCCCAGTTCCTCTTCTGGAAAAAGGAGCCCCACATGAAGTGAGAGAAGCTTTATGCTTAGTAGTTCAGTGCAGTCCCTTCAGAGAATGGGTTGATCCATTCCCTTCCAGGTTTCAAACTTTCTGAGAAGCCCACTGTATGTTCCCCCTAAATATGTATAAGCATGTCCCCCCTCCCTCCTCATACATCTCATGTTCAAAAACGGCAGAAAACTCCCACAGTGGGTTTATTCATTTGGCCTATTAAGTACAGAAATAGGGATTTGGTCAAGTTAGGCCACTGACCCCAACTAGTTTGAGCTCTATTTACTAGGAAGCTTGTGGCTTTCTCCAAACCACAAGACTCTTTCTGATGGATTGAGTCCACAAGTGCCTTCTCAGCTCCCCAATGCCTTATTTGCTCAAGGCTTCTGAGAGATTGTAACTTAATTGTTCCGGGAAATCTTAACCTTCCTTCTCTTAATTTCTCATATTCCCAAAAGCCCTTGTTCAGTGGTACTTACAAGTGGTATCTTACATTACCTTGAAGCTTACAACATTCGGTGGAAACCTAACTTCTCAGTATTTCTCACAATTCCCCCATTTCCTTTTTAATAAGGTTTTGGTTTCCACATCTTTTCTGTTTCCCCTTCTTCAAACCCTTTTAACATCATCTCACATTTCTCATCTGTATTTTGATCTTCCTCAAAAGTAACTATTCTCATTTAACATTTCCTTTTAAATTAACTTGTAACCTGAAAGGAATAAGACTAACAAAGGAATACAATAAACCTGGCCCAAAGAGGAGGATAATAAGAAAAATATTAGGTTCCATATTTCTTAGCTAGCTTAGTAGATCCTCAGCTTGAACTCATCTCCTCCCCGTTCTGTCTTTTGGGGAGATGGAATTGTAGGGAGAAGGATCGGAGATCTCAATCTTCTGTGGGAATCATGGCTACTTCAAGCTGGAAAGGGGCATAGAGTTGAATCAATATTCAGGGTAAAAAGGCTCTTATTTCTTAAAGACATATGCATCTAGCAACAGAAAAATGACTAGGCCAAATATTCATTTACTTACTTATTTAGGATATAATGACTACATATTTTCAGATTTAAAACTGCAAGATCTTACATACTTGAAGTGGGCTCATAGCTTCTATTTACCACTTGCTCTGATTATAGAAACTTGCCATAACAGGAAAAAGCAGGGCGCACATGTTTATAATAGCATCAAAACTAGTCCTTTAGGTCTCAGCTGAGAGCACCTACATGACAGGTTAAAGCATCCTTAACTCAGTTTGACTTTTAGGTAATTGCCACAGTTTTCAACCAATCATGCAGTAATAATTCCACCTTATAGCCAGACTCAGGAATAATCAGGTGGATTCTCATTCAAAGAAAAACCATTGGGAAACTGAGTCAGAAGGATCCCCCCTTAAGCAGAGGCCAAGGTGGTCCTCCCAGCTCTTGCCCAAATACTGATTTTCACCTGTAACAGTTCAGGACCACATTCCTCTGAGTAACTTGTGGCATATTTCTAAAGAATGGTGGGTTACTGAGGATGATCCATTAAACAATCTTACCTGAATTCAAAACACCAAACAATATCAATCACAGTCTCAAAAAATTTTATCTCAAATAGCAAATCTCATTAATCAAAGCCTCGTGAATTTAGCTCTGAAGGATCACATATCCTAAATAAGTATTTTTTAAGTTTTTTTCTAAATAAGTATTGATGATAATCTTACATTGCTAACAGTAAGAGATTCATCCTAGAAAGTTCATCACTTATCTTGATATCTAAGTAGATGGTTTTAAGTTCAACATTACACAAATCCTTTTGCTTTAAGATGCTCAATAATCAATCTATAGCAAAACATGTTCAGTTATTAACCATGTTCAAAGGGACAAAGATATAGATTACTGTTCTTAGAATCACTTTGAACAATGGGAACAACTTTAAGATGACCCAATACATCCAAATAAAACTCACATACCTAAGAGATTTCACTTAACTTTGATATCCCCCCTTTTTTTCTTATTCTTCGTGAGTTTAAATTAATTCTGGTATAAAAGGCAAACATTAGAAATCATTTCTATATAACACACTTGTAGATTCTCAGTAAACCCATTTTTGGAAATAACAAAACCCAAACAAACTCTTTTCCCAGGATTTCAAAAAAACATAGTAAGCTTTCAAATTAAGAGGACTCAACATAGATCTCAGAGAAGGGGTTGAGCTTGATGTTCCTGCCTGTTCACCCAACCATCCTCCAAGCACATACTTCTAAAATCTTATTCATGTAGTGGGCGTATAAAAAAGATTGTAAACTGGATAACATGGACCAATCCATTTTCTGAAGGGAGGAGCTGCATCACATGAGCAAATATAAAGGTTTCCCCATTTCTGTACTCAGTGCTCCCTCTTCCCAAAGAGGAGTGGGGCCCGCTTCTGGCCAGAAACATCAGGACAATTCCTTAAGATTATTTTTGAATAAATTTTCCTCAATATCTGGTTGGACTATCCAAAAAAAAAGACGTAAAAAAAAAAAGACTAAATAGACTATATCATCCACTTTATCCATTTTTGTCCTCCGTCTCCATACAAAACCCTGGCAGACTATCTTGTATCCATCCTCACTAATTACTTCTTTTTTTAAATGCCTTTCCTCAATAGAGCTTGCTTGCTTGCTTCAAGAAATATAAAATGATGCTACAATAATATTAATATAATCAGAGGTTTCAGAAGGGAGTAAATTTTTTTTTCCTGAGGCAATTGGGGTTAAGTGACTTGCCCAGGGTCACACAATTAGGAAGTGCAAGAAGTAAAATATTATTCATCTTTTCCCTAAATTTGCATAATGGAATTTGTTGTGAAGAAAACAATCACTATTGGGCTTTTAACCACTTCCTTCTTGATCCCCTTGCAATTTAATCAATAAGCACTATGAAAAGAGAGTTTTTCTGTATTGGCCTGATGACCAACCACCATTTCCTCAAGACAACTAATCAACATCACTGGCTGGAGGTTGCAGACTTTAGCTGATATCAAATTTAGTTCTGGTGATGATTACCTCTCTTTACCTAAGTTATACCTGTGTTAATTGCCTGCAAATTCTAACTTTATCCCTGATGTTTATTGTTTTATTATTTTACTTACTGTAGATGTTCCTCTTCTCTCTGTTCTTTAATTTGTAAACCTTTACCTTCTCCTACCCTCAGTAAATCACATTGTATCTGTTCAGCCTTCTAACTAAAAGCTACATAAAGTTGTTGAAAAACAACTGTTTTTTTTACTGTGTTTTTGCATACTATGCAAATGCTCTACACATAAACCAGTTATTAAAATGTCTGTTGTTAATAAGTATGTTTGGCAGCAGTACTTCTGGACAAATTCTTGGACTATTTTTATGATAGTACTGATTCAGCTCCTACTCCCTGCAGCTTATGTGGAAGCATATTTAAGAAAAAAATCTAAAAACTTCCTTTTTTGATTTTTTAGAAATATTAAGAAATATTTCTCCACCTAAAACCCTTTGTAGACTCTTCTCTTTGGGGAACAGAAAGAATAAAAATTAAGACCATCCTTTGAAATGGTATAAGGAAGATAACCAAACAATTCTTGCCCTGATACATTCCTTTCTAACATCAGCAACTTTTGGCTTCTTTTGTGATTGATCGTGATCAAAGGAAGAAGTTCTTCAGTCATTAACGGAAATCAATGATACACGGAGGAACTGAGTATTGACCCTTCAGCCTGGTTATTATACTTTAAAATTTTTATGATCTTTTCCTCGCTCAAGATTCCTTCAAACATTAACCCATAATTGTCTTGGGGCAATCATTTCAGAGAACACAGGGGACTTTGTCAGCTTGAACAACTCTCAGGTCAGGTTAGGAATGGCTTAGCTATGTAAATGTTTCAATGAATAGAATTCTGTTTTGCCATTCACTAGTAAGTTTGGCAAATGAACAGATGCCTTTCATTGTTCTTCCTCAAACAACACACTTTCTCATGGGATTTCATACATTTCCCCTGCCCATATGATGAAGTCCTGAATGGTGGCTGTAGTTGGCAGAGAGAAACTGAAGCACCAAGGGGATTGTTCCCTGAGATGGGCAGGGAGAAGGGTCCAGTAGAGATCAGTTTAGCTCCATGTGGAGGTTGTCTGGTCAGAAATCCAAGTTATACCAAATGCCCAAGGCCCGCCATCTGAGGGGGTCATGGGCAGATTCACGTGGCTATGTACTATCAGAAATCCCAGTTGTGGAGGCAGCTGGGTGGTGTAGTGGATAGAGCACCAGCCCTGAAGTTAGGAAGACCTGAGTTCAAATCTGGTCTCAGACACTTAACATTTCCTGGCTCTGGGACCCTGGCAAGTCACTTAACTCCAATTGCCTCAGCAAAAAAAAAAAAGAAAAAAGGAAAAAAATCCCAGTCACGTCCCTGAGATTACATTTTCCCCATAAATCTGTTTATGGCACATACCATCTTTGCCGCATTCCTTTGAGTCCTTCTGTCTCATGGTGTCTTTCCCCTTCCCTCTCTCCCATGTCATGTTGTATTTCTCTTAACCCCACTCTGTTTTATGGTATCCATCTTCTCAACCCTACTTCTCCTTTTTTGGATTGGAAAACTCTTTTGGGATTTGGTCTGCCAGCTAAGGGGAGGCCCCAACTCTATGGGGTGTTTCCTTGCTACTGGTTAATTGTGGAACTTGCCCTTCTCATCATTAATTTTTAAAACCCCTTCCTTACTAACTACGTGCTCTCCAACTCTATTTCATACTTTCCATTCCTGGTATCTATTGTATCCCTTCATTTTGTCTGTGATCTCTTCCCCTAAATAAACCCACCTTTTGCCAGAGACAATGTCCAATGTGTGTTCTTCACATGACCGAACCCCAACATATGGAGCTTCTCCTAAAACACATCACCTAGTGCTACATCATTTGCTACCCTCAACTCAGAGGGAAAAAAATATGACAATCACATCTACTTGTGTGCCCATTGTCTGACAAGTGTCCTTAAGTGATAAAAATTGCTTTTTTTAAAACAGAAAAATGAAAAGAAGGGAGTCAATTTTTCAACATTTAATACTCCTCTATCTCTTATGTTAAGTTTTCTAGCTCTGGAAAGAGAGGAATAGCTATAACTGACTCTCAGGAAAATTTATCCTTAGCCAAGTTTTATCTGTTGCCCTTTTGTGCTTCTTTTTTTCCAAACCCACACCCACCCAAGAAAACAGACTACAAACCTGGCAGAAAGATATTATACTGTGCTGATGAGGAATTTCAATTATCTGAATATCTGAAGGAGCTTTCCGTCAAAATTATAACTTATAATCTTTTACGTGTCATTATGATTTCATCTTGCAAAAAAGGGAGGAATCAGTAAAAGGAAATGATCCTTCATCTTAGAATCATGAGAGAGGACAGGAAGGCTGGACATAGTCTGCCATATATATTAGATTTCAGAGTGAATTTCAAATGGTTCAGAAAAAGGATAGGTAGAATCCCAAGGACTAAAACTCGATTTTTTTCATGATTTTTAAAAATGTTTCTTGATTTCTCATAAAGTCATTAACTTCCTTTTTTTTCAATTCTAATTTTCAAGGAATTATTTTCCTTGGTGAGCTTTTGTACCTTTTCCCATTTAGCCAATTTTTCTTTTTATGGCATTCTTCTCATTAGCTTTTTGCATTTTCTTTTGTAATACTCCCATTCCTCTTCTCACTTTTCCCTTTCTTACTTAGTTTTCAAAATCCCTTTTGAGTTCTTCCACAGCCAGAGACTGATTCTTATTTTTCTTAAAGACTTTGGATTTAGGATAAAATTCTAAAGAGACCATTCAGGAGCTGGGAAGCATTCAAGAATAAAATTCTATTTTTCCCCCTAAGACAATAGGGGTTAAGTGACTTGCCCAGGGTCACACAGCCACAAAGTGTTAAGTGTCTGAAGTCACATTTGAACTCAGGTCCTCCTGACTTCAGGGCTGGTATTCTATCTACTGCACCACCTAGCTGCCCCAAGAATAAAATTCTAGGCACAAAGCTAAATAATACTGATGATGATGACAAGGAAAAGTTGTCTAAAAGAGCCTACTATGAAGACTTTCTGTCAGATAGCGGATCAATAAAAAAAAAGTCAGGGGAAACCATAACTCAAATTCCTCAACAATCTAGAAATTCTGCTCAATTCTTTCCAAGGATTCCAAGTCAAGAGAGAAAGAAAGAATAATGCTTAACAACAAGTTAAAGTTCAAAATAAATAAGAACTACTCAGAAAGCACCAACATCTTGATGAATTCAAGTCACCAGTCCCAAGTGAAATGTACCTCAGTGTAATAACGAGCCTGGCAAATGTGCCTGCTAAATTACTGTGAGGGAGCTCTGAAAGATAATGGACTGAACCCAGGACTGGATAATTTGCAAAAACAAAAACAACTCTGTAATTCTCTGAGGCTGTATGATTGTGTGATATATATGAGCTTTTTCAGCATCCTGGAATAGTTAGTCTTAGCCTGAGGTCTTGAATTCATCAAGAGTGGTGCAATATTCCATATTTACTAATTTTGTGTTTCAATTCATTATAAGTCATTTTGTTTGGTTCTTTTCAACTACAAGATTATTTTCCTTGCCAGAGAAAAGATGCAAAATAAGCATTTTGAATCTGAAAGACTTAAATAAATCTATCTTTTTTTCCATTAGTCATAACCTCACATTTGTCCTGAATAAAAGTCCTTTCTCTTTTTTGAGTATCTCTTATTGACAAATTGATGACATATTGGAGGAAGAAATAGCCACACTGGTAGATCCCCACATGGATGAAAATGGAAGCTTTAAATCCCATCCAAAAAAAGCTTTCAAAACACCAAGTGCAGACCATTCTGGCCATTAGCAGCATTTCTGACACACTTGAACAGAATCATGCCATACTTTCAAACTTCATAACTTGTCCTTGTTTTCATTTCTCTACTTGGTTTTTTTCAAAATATGGTGATAACACATTTGTGTATCTACATTTATCTCTATAAAGGGGGTGGCTTCTCATAAGTAAAGATTTGTTGCACATAACTTATGAATTATTTTTGTTAGAAAATCTGTAGACGTGAGGTATCTCACTGTTTGGCCCAAATCTTAATAAATGTGCTCATAGATTGGGAAAAAATCATTACTTTATTATAAACTCAATACTAAAGTAAACAAAAACCAATCAGATTTATTTTTTGCAACTATTTACATGTAAATAAATGATTATGCTACAACTTTCCAATCACTTGCCCCTAACTCTCCATCAGGATTCTCTGTTCATTCATACTCTTCACAATTTTCTCCCTTTGTTTTTGTAGTTATTTAACAGGCATAATTTTTTTTCCAATTCTGTTTCTTTCTTTTGTTTTTTTTTTTCTGCTTTGCATCTTTTCATAGGTAGAACTAAGACAGAAGCTGAAGCATTGTAGCTGATTAGCTTTTGTAAAGGGAACTTTCTTACCAGCAAGTTCCTTCTACTCACAAAATCACAGAAATCTACATCTTCTCTACTACTTTATTCCCATTAAAATGCCAATGATTAATAAAAAAATAATATCAGTAGGATTATGGGGAGATAGGTCTATTCATAAACTTCTAGTAGTCTGTATTTTTCTAGAAAACAGTCTGACCATCTGATTCAAGTTGCACAAAACTGATCATATCTCTCCATTTAGGAATTCAATTATAGAGCAGATATTTGAAGGAAATAATTAAACTGAGTAGGGGTGAGACAGAAAGACATGATATGAAGATTCAAATGTTTAGAGAATGTTAGAGCTGGAGGAAAAATAGCTAATTTCATTATCTAAACCAGCAAATAATAGCATATTCAATACATTCTGACATTTTGATGAGTTAGTATACAGATGACAAGTTTCAATAAAACCTGCTTGTTTCCAGAAGCAAAACTTTGAATAATTGGTAAAATTTCAAAGTAAATTTCTACTCATTTTAAGGAAAAAACTTCCTAATTTAAAAAAAGGAATGCTCAGCTTAAACTATAGGGTATCACTCACATGAGATTTTCAAAATAAGGCTGGATAATCACTTTTCAAGTATAAAGTAGGGCAGCCTTATATGGGCTTGGATTGGTCTAGAGGGCCCTTGAGCCCTTGAGGTTTTGTTCAACTGTAAAATTCTATAAATTCTCTAACGAATGAGATGTGTCTGCAAACATTCACATATTCATTTACATGCATTTTTCCACTATAAATTCACAATTGATTCTAAGGCAGGAGTCGTTAAAGGATTTCCTATAATTGTTTCCCTGATAGTGTCTTTGTGCAGTGTGCTTCTTATGATTCCCAAGGGATACATTGTAATAGAAGGTTTTCCATATTTATTATCTGGTATGGGCTTTAATCTAAAACAGGTTCTCTTATGTTAAGTCAAGGCTTGTGGGATTTCATTGAAAAGTTTTTTCACTAGTATGAATTTTCTTATGTAATCTTTATCTTCTCTCTGAAGGCTTTCCCGCATTCACTGGTAAGGTTTTTTTACAGCATGAAGTCTCTCATGTTTCCTAAGGTTTGAGCTATTACTGAAGGCTTTTCCACATTCATTACATTCAAAGAGTTTTTCGCCCATATGATGTCTCCAATGCAATGTAAGGTTTGATCTGTTGAAGGTTTTCCCACATTTATCACATTCAAAAGGCTTTTCTTTAGTATGAACGCTCTTATGAGCAGTAAGATCTTTTCTGTGGTGAAAGGTTTTTCCACATTCATCACAATCAAATGGTTTCTCTTCAGTATAAATTCTCATATGTTTGCAGTATAGCTAAATGCCTTTCCACATTCATTACATCCAAAGGGGTTTTCTCCAGTGTGGATTCTCTGATGTGCAGTAAGATTCCCCTTATCTAGGAAAGCTTTTCCATTCTCATTGCACACGAAGGATTTCTCTCCAGTATGATTTCTCTGATGTTTCCTAAATGATGAGCTTCTACTGAAGGCCTTCCCACATTCATCACATTCAAAGGGTTTCTCCAAGAAGAATTTCTCAGACTCATTGCACACAAAAGGTTTAGCGCCAGTATGGATTTTCTTATGTTCATTAAGTTTTCCTCTCTCTATGAATGTTTTCCCACATTCATTACATGCAAAAGGTTTCCAGTATGAACTACCTGATGCTTTTTAAGTGATGAGCTTGTACTGAAACATTTCCAATATTCATTACATTCATATTGTTTATCTCCAGTATGAAGTCTCCAATGATACCTGAGAGATGAGCTATGAATGAAGGTCTGCCCACACTCCTTACATTCACAGGGTTTCTCTCCTGTGTGGATTATTTTATGAATCATGAATTTCCCACTCTCTATGAAGGCTTTCCCACTGAGATTACACACAAAACATTTTTCTCCAGTATGAATTATCTGATGCCTAAATAATGAGCTCTGTCTGAAGGACTTTCCACATTTATCACATTCAAGAGGTTTTTCACCAGTATGAATTCTTTTATGTTCACTAAGATTTCCTAAGTAGTTAAAGGCTTTTTCATACTCATTACATTTAAAGGGTTTCTCTCCAGTATGAATTCTCTTATGTTTAGTAAAACTTACTGGGGTGCTAAATGTTTTTTCTGTACTTATTACATTCAAAAGGTTTCTCTCTAGAATAAATTCTTTCATATGGGTTGTTTTCCCCTTTCTAAAAAGGCTTTTCCACATGAATAGCACACAAAGAACTTCTTCCTAATAGGAATTCTCTGATGTCCTCTAAGGAATGACCTGCTGGTGAAGGCCCTCCCACATTCATTACATTCATATGGTTTTTCTTCACTAAGTTTTTTGTGATATTGAATAAAGTCTGTATGGTAACTAAAAGACTTACTGCGTTGAATGGATTTCCAAAACTTCTTACCAGAAATTTTATCACATTTAAGAATGTTTGAATACTGCTGGGAGCTCTTTACATATATACCACATTTGTAGAGACTTTTTTCCTCTGCAGTTTTCTGCTATAGAATAAGGATTAAAACAAGACTGACTTTTCCCTGAAATGTATTAGAGTTATGAGTGACTGTCATTTGTCTAGATTGTCTTAATTTGTGGTTCTTTTGCCTCTGTAACCTGATACCACGTTTCCAGGCTTCTCTCAATTTGTAATCCCAAGGACCATTTACTACGGGTCTTTCCTTAGATGTCTTTCCCATAGAAATGCTTTGCTTTGTAACTGACTCCAGGGTATCCTACCTTGTTTCTCGAATAAGGAAGAAATAAAAGGATCAATATTAATTGTTCTCTGTGAGAAATTAAGAAAGCTCTTTTCCATGAAGAAGAAGGAATATTCATTGGGAGAGTATAAAACAAACATTATTAAGAGAGAACAGAAGTTAATTAAGAGGATACTAACATAAAATATCTCTGATTTAAATGAAATTAAGTCTCTAGAATAGCATAGTTGATCATCATTTGCCTAGACTTTGAATCTTGGTCTAAAAAGTGAATTGTTAATGATATCTTTTACTTTTATCATCTGTATTTTCCAATGTATCTTTCTAATATCCCTTACCTACCCTAAGAGTCTCTTCTAATAATAATAACAAATAGAAAAAAATTCCAGGTCCTCAGAATTTAAAAAAACCCACACATTATAAGGGACCAGTATCATTTGCAGCATTTCATATCCACAGTCTTCTCCCTCTACAAAAAAGGAAACAAATAAATATTTACTGAGCACTTGCTATATGCCAGCTACTCTGCTAAAAGCTGGAACCAAGGAAAAGCAAAAACAATTCCTGCCCTGAAAGAGCTTGCATCCTAATGGCACGGATTAAAAGAAGAAGTCTCTAGCCAGAGGGTGTTGAGAATAATAAAAGGTAAATGATATCATGGGAAAGGAGGCTAAAATCACTATGAATGCTTAGCTTGGAGATGAGATGCTTTAGGCAGGAGAAAAGTAAGAAGTATTGAATATCTAAAAATTGTTTTTAATAAATTTTTGCTATTTGTTAAAACTTCTGAATATATCTTTATGGACAACATGTAGAAATGTCTATTATAAGACAGTGCATCTAAGCTAACTTTAAATCACAGTGAATGATGAAAACTATCTAGGGCAGCAAGGTGATGGATAGACACCTAGTGTGGAATCAGTAGGACCTGAGTTCAAATGCAGCGTAGCAGCCAAGGAAGGCTGTTGTAAAGACTAAACATTTGCTGTGACTTTACAGGACACAGGGTCTCTAAGGGGCACCACAGAGGGACAGTACTGGAGAGGGGAAGTCCTAAATTCAGATGGGTGTATACTAGCTGTGTGACTGTCACAGCACAATCTATTCAAAGGATATCTGAGGAGGAATGGGGAGGCAGGATGCACAGTATGGAAAGGAGAAAATGTAGGATGTGTGGGTGGATGTTAGGAATTTTAGGAGATAAAGTTAAAAAAAAACATTAAGCAAAGCAGAGTAGTTTAGACTAATATCCAGTAGGGGCTGAGGACTCGCTATGGGTTTCCATCAATAAAATAATATCACCAAGGTCTGATTTACAAATCAGCATTTGGGGATCATGCTGAAAACTTAATAATCAGCTCATGTAAGTCATGACAAGCTGGTTCAAGCATATCTTCAGTGGTACCCGGAAAGAAACCCAATGTTAGGGAAAGATATCTCTAATATCAAGAGGCCCTTCAAGTCATCTGAGCATGAAAAAAGAAGAGCAAGGCTGGATTAGATTAGAAATGGAGACTAAATGAATCCAGGAGAAATTATGGAAGAATCAAAAGGATTCAGTAACTATTGGAATAAAGGGGACCAAAGACATTCATTCATGAGTTGAAAGAATATAAACAGCACTGCCAGAAATAATAATTGTAGTTGGGAAGGGAAATTTGTGGGAATTTCAGGGAAAATGGCAACTTAAGTTTGGGAAATAGTGTGGTATGGAAGTAATTTACCAAACATATGTAAATGTTTACAGGGATATGTAAATGTGGGGTGCAATGAAGCAGCCTCAACCCTGAAAGCTTGAGTATGAGAAATATGTCTAAAGAGATATAGAACGAAAAGAACAGATTTAGAATCATTAGAAAGGACAATCATGAGTTGGTGGATAAGGATTTGAGACCCAAAGAAGTCAACTAAAATAACTGATAAAATGGTTTAATCTATAAATCTCAGTAAAAAGAAAAGCTAGTTTTATGAAGGGATTCTCAAATCTACCAAAAGCTTTTGGCAAATAATGAAGAAAGTAAAAAGTTGAAGAAAAAATAAACTTTTTTTCATCAAAAAGAAAGAGAAAACATGGTTGGTGGGAAAGTCCCAGGATAAGAATAAAAAAATATGTATTTGACTTTCATTTCTGCCAGCTATGAGCCAAGAAACAGCAGAGTTCTTTTCTTTGTGGTCTTAAAAATATAGGCTGGACTCGTTATTTGAGAGCAGAAGGAAGATAACTTGTGAAAAAAGAGAGACCAATACTTGCTGTAGAAATAGATGTTAAGAAATAGCTGCTGAATTAGGGATCCAAGACAAGAGGCCTTTAATCATGCTGGCTGCACAAAAGGAAGGGAGCCAGAATACAAGCTAAGGGCTAATTCCAGATCTTGGAGGGATCAGTTGGGTCTATGCAAAGAGCCCTTTCCTTCTGCTTCAGAAGGGATCCTGCAGCCTTTGTCTGAAGAGTCACCCCATGCCGTTCCTGGACAGCCCTAATAATAAGGAAATTGTCCTTGACTGCAAGCCTAAATTTTCCTTTTTTCACCTTTTGCTTACATCATCAGTTCATAGGAAAAGACACATCACTCCCTGAACATGACATCTTTCCAAATGACTGAAGATAATTATGTTCAAAGTATGTTTCCTTCCTAGTAAAGCATGAGCTCAGGGTTCCACATTTCTTTAAGACAAAAATGAAAGGTAAAGAGAAATAGCGGGAAAGTGATTTATTGAAGTTTATAGAACTGGGAGACTGGCCATGAATTGGCCAATGTCAAAGGTACTTTCACTGGGAGCTGCTCTCCAGAATACAATGATTCTCATCTACCTGGTTGTTATTTACTTGTGCAAGCGCCCTCTGGTACTCAAGGGACTTCCCCTCTCTGCAACTGGGAGAGCACATCTGGTTGGAAAATCAAAAGTCCTGCTCAAAGAGAAAGAAACAGCAAAGAGAAACAGCTTATGATTCTGTGCTAAGATCTTTGCTCTTCAGGGAGAAGAGATGATCCCAGGGCACAAAGCATGTCTGAAGCACATTCTCAGTTGTATTCCCAAAAAGGAAGGGGGGACTCAAATTAGAGCTGATACGGACCGCTAAGAAAACAAAAAACTTTCGTGTCTTATATCGGTGCTGGGGCTTTTGAGAAAGAGCTTTGACTAGGGAGAGATTGTTGTTATTTGTCCTTCATTCTCGAAAAGAGCCATAACATCAGGGAGGGGATCCCAGAACATGCAAGTGAGTTGGATTTCAGTGAGGGTCACCTGCCTCACTTTCCCCTCCAGAACCACCCACGTCCAGTATCCAGATACAGATCAGGATGACTGAAATTGGCTCCAGATGCAGAGGGAGACCTGGATCTTTTTAAGGTAAGGTCTTCAACAGGTCTATTTGAATGAGGCAACATCCATTCAGTGCTTAAGGCTGGGTAGCATCTGAAGCAAAGAATCTCCTCTTTCAACTACTCAAGGACAGCCCAATAAACTTTCCAGTCAGAGAAGCAGACTTTAGTTGGGAAGAGAGGAGAACCATATAACTGCTTCATCTCATATGACTGAGAAATCTCTCTGGATAATCCTGGAAAACAAACAAATCTCAAGTAGATCAGAGACTCAGCGCCTCTGGTGAGCAAATAACCCCAAAGAGAGGCTCTACGTTAGAAGGGAAAGTCGTCCTCACCCAGGAAGACCAGGTTCTTGTAGTTCTCCAGCATCACCTCTTTGTACAGATCTCTCAGAGCCAGGTTCAGCTGCCTCTACTCGTCTGGGGTGAAGTCCACGGCAACATCCTTGAACATCAGGGATTCCTGAAAGAATATTAGGAAATATCTCTCTCATTCCTTGTGGGGGAGAGGGACAGTCAGTAGGACAGAAAAGGACCAGTCTTTAAGATGTTGAAGGTTTTAAAAAACTACATTAAATACTTAGTGAGTATGAATAAATAAATGAATGAAAAAGCATTTATTAAGGGCTTGCTATGTGCTAAGCACTGTGCTAAGTAAAGGAGATATAAAGAGAAAAAGCTAGCTGGTTCCTGCTCTCAAGAAGCTCACATGGTAATCTGGGGAGACAACGACTGGGAAGCTTGGAAGAGCCAGGGGGAGCAGCAGCAGGGATGGGGCCAAGGTCCAGTGGGCCTTGAGTTACTGAAGTAGTTAAGATGCTGGTGCTAGGAGACTACAGGTCACAGAAGCAAGATGTACAGTAAGGTTTCAGGACTTTAGGAGGTGATACTAGGGCATAGGGTAAATTCTGATGGTTTTCCATTCCATCAGAAGGGAGTGGCTGACTTCCATCCCATTCTAAATTGGTGAGTAGTCAAGCAACCAAGACTAAGGGAAAGGCAAAAAGAGACAGTCTTCTTCCCTCTGCCAGCCCAGGCAGGCTCTGCAGGGAGTGAGGGCACACATCAGGGAGGAAGCACATCTGGTGATGGAGGTTCTCCCCCACTCCTGCCTAATCTGCAGCTCACCTTGTGGTTGAATCTGCAGCTTACAAGTTATTTTACTTGCTCACTCAAATTCACTCTTACAAACCATCGCCCAAAGTGAGCCCAATGGGAATCCAACACTAACTTGTCACTTCCCAAATACGATTCAACGTAACAAAAGTGAATCTTCAATGCCCAAAACTGACATCAAAAACCACAGCATTAATGCTAATTCATTTCTAGACTGATTAAGGTTCGCTATCACTCTTCATCACCAACCCCAAAATCTAGAGTAGAATTACCCAGAAATCATGGAACAAAGTACATACAAAGGGGGTGTTCTCTCCGTCCTCCAGGTCCAAAGGCAACCATGACCTCTTCTCTAAAACCCCTCATCCCAGAACCCCATAGCAAAGAGTTTTCTCCCAGCCAATCCTAAAGGCATTTTTATTATTATTAAATCCAACAGTTGCTATGCACAGAGCTCCAAGTAAAGTCCTTGGGCAGACATGAAGATAAACTAGAACATCTTCTCGGCCTGCAGATGACTCCCACTATAGTAGGGCTACAGTTCTTGGTCTCAGGAAGGGAATAAGCATTTCTAGCGCTCTTCTTATGTTCCAGGCACTGGATAAGTGCTTTTACACAATATTATCTCTCAGGACTCTCTTACAACCTTAAACTTTTTTGAAGACCCCATCCCCCCAAACTTTTTTAAATGTCAGTTATATTTATCAATATTTGCCATGTTACAAATTAAAACTGCCTAGTGTTATTATAAAAGGTTTTGGCCCTGTGGAGCTCCAGAAAGTATCTTTTTTTTTTTTTTTTTAGTGAGGCAATCAGGGTTAAGGGACTTGTCCAAGGTCTCGCAGCGAGGAAGTGTTAGATGGCTGAGTTAGGATTTGACTGAGGCCCTTCTGATTTCAGGACCACAGCGCTGTCCACTGCAGCCTCGGCTCCTGAAAGGATCTAAAGGCCCTCTAGGAATCTCTGGACTGCACTCCAAGTACCTGAAGTTATACAAGCAAACGGCACACAAAATGACACTTGGCAGGGCCAGAAGAGACCTATCCCTGCACTGCTGGCAGAACAGTGGCCAGAGCGCTGGGCCCAAGCACTTCCTAACTTTGTCACCCTAAGCAAGTCACTTCACCACTCTCTGGCTCAGTCTCCTCCTTTGTAAAATGGGAACAGTGATGCACCTTCCTTCCAGAGTTATGGAGCGGATCCAGTGAGATGACCAGGACTTGAACTGGGCCACAGAGGATGAGCAGGAGGTGAAGAGAGGAAATGAAGTGCTTAGGACTTTCCTGGCCCAGGAAATGACTGGAGGGAATTTACTGACATGCCTGAGGTGACTTATTTAATGACATTAAGTGAAGGAAAGGGGAAAAGAACAAGAGAATTATATAGTGCTTATATAGCACTTAATATATACAACATATAATATAATTATATAATATTTTATAATAATAATTATATATATTCTAATTATAATGTATAACACATACCATAACTTATATAACGTAAGTTACATGCCTATATAACAGCACTATTTTCCAAGCCCTTTGCTAGAGTGCTTTACAAATATTATCTCATTTGATCATTAAGTACAAGAATCTTATTTAGAGTGATTTTTAAAAGTTCAATTCAATACAAAAATTAGCAACTTTTATTACATTTAATTGGAAACATTTACTTTTGAGAAAATCATGAAGAACAATTTTTAATAATTATAAAACCATAATGCTAAACAAGGGAAGAATGACTTCTATAAATTTTAACAAAACATTTTATGATAACTTTATAGATCAAGACCATCAAACAAACATAGTTTACTTAGATATTATAATAAACATTCAGCAAAGTCATATACACTATCCTACAGGGAAAAAATATGGGCTAGACTTGGGATTCTTCAGTTGAGGAACATGAACTTGCTTTTTTTAATTTAATTTTTTTTATTATTATAGCTTTTTATTGACAGAGCATATGCATGGGTAATTTTTCAACAATGACCCTTGCAAACACTTCTGTTCCAGCTTTTCCCTTCCCTCCACCCTCTCCCCTAGCTGGCAGGCAGTCTCATACATGTTAAACATGATGAATTTGCTTTTAAAAATATTTCTGTAACTGTTTTTCAAAATAATTGGTTTCCTTTGTAATCCTACCCATTTTATGTATTGAAAAACTTTTATTCTAAGAAAGGGCACAGAGGGGGATATTCTAGAGTTTAAGATGTGAGAGGAAAGGAAGTAGAGCAGTGAGTAGAATTCTAGGTTGAGAAAGGTAGGAGAAATATGGGACGACAACTTGAAGGGATGGTCTAGTGAGTTTTTTTAGAATGTGTTTTTGTAAGCAGCAGGAAAGAGCCAGTAGTAGAAAAGGACACAAGATTAGAGAGATAGGAGATGACTATAGGGGCAATCTTCTGGAGAAAATGGGGGGAAATAGAGTCAATGGTCCAAGCAGACACTAGAGTAATGAAAAAGATAACCAGAGATGATGTCAGAGGGAAGCAAGATATAGAGAAGGGAAAAAGAGGGAGCTCTCAGGGAATGGTCTCTATTCTCTCAGTAAAGTAGAAGCAAGAGTCATGGATGGTGGTGGTAAGCCAAAGTTGAGGTTCAGTAAGACTTGACTATGAAGAGGACAGGGGGAAAGTGACTTGAGAATAAAGGACCATATAATGTTGAACTGGGTTGAGAATGAAAAGGCAAGAAAATGAGGTGGGGGGGGGGAGAGTGAAGTCCAGGAAAGTCCAGAAAGAAGGGAAGAGGGATTAGACATCATGAAGGACTCAAGGATGTATTTAGAGGAGCAAGAGATAATGAGATGTAATTATTTAATGGCCCAATGGGCCATTCAAGAAACTTCAATGGTCTTGATATGAACGAAGAGCACGTGAAGGTGGTAGCATAATCAAGAATATGATCACTCCTGTAGAGTAGGGGAGTAAGCCAGAAGGGGTCCTCAAACTTTTTAAACAGGGGGCCAGTTCACTTTCCCTCAGACTGTTGGAGGGCCGGACTATAGTAAAGACAAGAATTTTGTTTTGTGGGCCTTTAAATAAAGAAACTTCATTGCCCTGGGTGCCGCATCTGGCCCGCAGGCCGTAGTTTGAGGACCCCCTGCATAGAGGCTCAGGAGAATGAGTAACTAAGGGGTAGCACATTCCCTATCACTACTGGGATTCAAGCAAAGACTAAATGAGTTGAACTTCATAGCCTCTGCTATTTTCATTATTTCTGAAATTCTGATTTGGGGAAGATATGGGCAATACTTGGAAATAGAATTCATTGGTCTAGACCTCTTTTAAGAAGTTAGACTCCATGACCCCTGATGCTTTCTTCTACCTTGAATCATTTATATATTCTCTGACCTCAAAACTTTCCATCAGAATGCATTTTCTCAGGGAGACCAGCACTCTGGGACATACTCTATGACTGAGGATCAAAAATCAAAAAAAAGAGAGAGGAGCTGGTGTTCCAGCTAACCTGTGAGCTGGCTGCCAAGAGCACAGGAGCCATTGCCTCTTCTTCCCCTTGCTTGGCTCCTTGAGTCAGTCTTGGGAAAGCAGAGCTATAAGACAAAAAAGTCATCAATCATGCTTTGCAGCACTCACTCACCAGAGTGCAATTCCCCTCCTGGCAGTAGGGTGCTGAGCCCATGCTCCCTAGGGAACAGAGATTCTTTGTAATGAAACCTATGAAGCCCTTTTCAAAATAAGGTGTTTTTTTTTAATTCATGCAATTATTGAAGGAGATGCTAAATTTCAGTTAAAGATTAAGGAAAATAAAGACATTTTCCCTTCATGAAAGTTCACAGATGCCTCTAAATTCTATCTATGGACCCCTGGCTGGTCTGTGGACCTCAAGTTGAGAATCCCTGGCATGGAACAAGAGGTTAAAGGGTGCTGGGAGGATGGGGAGGGAATAAGTATTTATTGTGCCTCCTATATATACATATGATCTCATTTGGTAATCCAGGAGCATCCCCATCACTGCAAGGAGAAGAGAAAGTGATATTAATGAAGGAGGGAGAGGGAAGGGGTTAGAGAGAGACAGATAGAGAATGGGGAGAGGAAGGAGAGGGAGATAGAGAGATAGAGGGGAGGCAGAGACAGAGAGAAAAAATGGGGTGAAGAGGAGATAAAAAGACTGAAAGGAGAAAGGAAGACAAAGATAGGGAGGGAAAGGGAAAGAAAAACAGAGTCAGAGATAGAAACAGAGAGAAAAGAGGGGACTATTATCACACTAAAGTCCCTTTCATCTCAATATCTGTCACTTAAATAGAGTAATCAAGCAGAACCAGAAGAATAATACATGCAGTAACAATAACACTGCAGTGATCAACTTTGAGAGATTTAGCTCTTCTCAGCAAGACTATGATCTGACAATTCCAAGATTCACAATGGAAAATTCCAACATCTAGGGAGAGAACTATCATGAAGGGCAGGACTTTTTGCCTCTCTCCATCCTTAATGTTTAGCACACTGGCACATAATAAGTGTTCAATAAATAAATAAATGAAGCCTGAAAGGAAGATGGAAACATACAATTTTCACTTTTTTGTTGTTTTTTCTTTCTTGTGGCTTTTCTCTTTTGTTCTGATTCTTCTTTCACAATATGACTAATGTGAAACTATGTTTGATAGGATTGTATATGTATAACCTATAACAGACTGATTGCTATCTTGGGGAAGGGGGAAGGGAAGGAGAGAGAAGAAAATTTGCAACTCAATCTTATAAAAGTAAATATTGAAAATCGAAAAAAAAAATTCAGCATAATCTTGTCCTGACCTCCCTATAAAACTTTGTTTCTTACTGTTCTCCTTATACATATCGACCACTCCAGTCTAATCTATTCAAAGTTATGCTGAAATAACAATAAATCTCAACATCTTTCCTTTTAGAACACTGGGAAACGAATGTGAACTATCTGCATTTTTGTTTTTCTTCCCGGGTTATTTATACCTTCTGAATCCAATTCTCCCTATGCAACAAGAGAACTGTTCGGTTCTGCAAACATATATTGTATCTAGGATATACTGCAACATATCCAACATATAAAGGACTGCTTGCCATCTAGGGGAGGGGGTGGAGGGAGGGAGGGAAAAAAAAATCGGAACAGAAACGAGTGTCAATATAAAGTAATTATTAAATAAAAATTAAATTTAAAAAAAATCTTTCCTTTTAAAAAAAAAAGTGATCAGTGTGAATAAATATACACATATTCTTTCCCTACTCAAGTGCACAGTTGGGAGGAATCAGTCTTTTGAACAATTAGAGGAAAGCCATTTCAGAGTAGAACTTATTTTTTGGGGGGAGGAGGGGGGAAGGGAGGGCGCTGTGTTCTGTTCTAAAGGACACAAGACTTCTAGGATCTGATCCAGGCTCAGCTCTCAGGAGCTGCAAGCCACTTGACTTTCTACTGTACCCCTAGTGCTCTGGAGATCAGAAAGTGCTCTGCCAGAGGTGGGGGCCGGGAGCATAAAGCGTAGAGCAGTGACCTCCATCATACATTTCAATCCACATTACATCCAAATGCTGGGGAGTATAAATCAAGGATTCCCGCCCACACTAATGGGCTCTTGACGTTTCATCAATCCACCGAGAACTACTTAATGGGTACCCTCTGGGTATGGACCCAAGCTTAGTGCAATGTCAGGGGAAAAGCTGTTCCAGAGCCATCCGGGTGAACATAAAAACCTATCTATATCCACACAGATGAGGCTGTACGGTCAACATGCATTTATTAAGCACCTACTATGTGCCGGGCACTATGCTAAATCTTCGGGATGGAGAGAGGCAAAAAAAGCCCTGCCCATCGGGAGAGGAGAGAGCAGGAGTGGTGACTTGTTTTGACAGAAAAGTTACTAATAGCTCCTAACGGCGATGCTTCGAGGTTAGCAAAAGTGGGTTACGCACGCTGCCCAGACTTCTGCTCGGAACTCGTCCTCACTCACTGGCGAGGCTGATCCTCAGACCACAATAGATCAGGCGCTTTGGGGAGCCTTTCCAACCAGAGACTAGCGTTGGGGTCCTCAAACTTTTTAAATAGGGAGCCAGTTCAGTGTCCCTCAGGCTGTTGGCGAACTATAGTAAGAACAAAAACTTTTGTTTTGTGGGCCTTTAAATAAAGAAACTTCATAGCCCTGGGTGAGGGGGGTAAACGTCCTCAGCTGCCACATCTGGCCCGCGGGCCGTAGTTTGAGGACCCCTGGGAGGATCATCCCCCCCCCCCCACTCCAGTGAGACGCTGAACAGGGCTTTAGAAGGGGAAAGAGGGCCCTCTATCACGTGACCAATAATAAGCAATAATAAGTTCTGAGTTCAAGAGATGCCTTTGCGTCCCATGACTGCGCGTCCCCGGGACGTCATTTACTCCGGGGGTCCCCAGCAATCCTCTCAGACTCTTCTATGCGGAACCACTGCTGACTTGCATTGGTAAAGGAGGTCTCGTCCATCACTGACATCCCAGCCTCTGAGTGTTAGCGGCAAGATTCGGAATCGGGTCTCTGGATTCAAGGTAGGGGGCACTTTCCACGGACTCACAAGTAGGAGGCATCAGACCCGGCGCCGGGGAGCTGACCACTGGCCCCAAGGGGGAAGGAGCTCCCTCCGGCCGCCCCCAGGTGCCCGCCCCTTTCCCCTGCCCGCACTTCGGCACAGGCCGAGGGGCGGGGCTTACGCGGCCCCTTGGGGAGGAGGGCGGGGCTGCGCCGACATCCCCAGCCACGGCTCCTCCTGCTTCAGGACGCGCAGGGAACCGACCCACGTCTCTCCGCGGACACGGTGAGGACAGGAACCCAGTGCCTCGCTCGATCCCTCACTTCATCCCAGCTCAAGCCGCACGCACTCACCCGACCGGCCCGGCCCAGCCGCCCCGCCCCGGACAAAAGGCCACACCGCCCGGTCCCTCGTGGAGTCGCGCGCGGGCTACATCGAGCCGCGGAACTACAACTCCCAGAATACCTATGGTCTATTTGGACAAGGCCTGATAACGCCTAAAAAAAGAAGGAACCTCGCGAGGATTTCTGGGAAATGGAGTCCGGTCATCAGAAAGTTTCTTTCTTGGAGCGTTCCGGGAAGTGTGGTGCAGAGCTTTACTGATGCTCCGAGGCGTGGTTTACTGAGCTTCAGACAGAATCAAGTTCACGGTCAAATTCACGGCCCAAACCCAGAATTCGGATTCCACCTCCCAGAAGTCTGACAACCTGCACTGTTACGTTCTTGGGATCCAGGGTTACATTCTGGAACCATTAATCTCGTCTCAATTCATCAACATTCTGTTATTTATTTTTAATTTTGAGGCGTTTTTTTAAGTCGCCTCTCGTCCTATTCTCCGTGACCCCTTTTGGGGGTTTTCTCCGAAAAGATACTGGAGTGGATTTACCTGTGCCTCCCCCCAGCTCATTTTACAGATGAGGAAACTGAGGCAAACTGGATTAAGTGATTTCTCCAGGGTCATCCAGCTAGTAAATGTCTGAGGCAGGATTTGAACTCAGGAAGATGAGTCTTTTATTTCTGAATTTGACAAATCTCAGATTAACGAGCCCCTAATGTGATTAATGTAACCTTTCAAAACTGTCAGGTTGTCAGTGATTTCCTGATTTGGGGGAGGAACGAGGGGAGAAGAATCCTGTACTCTAACCTCTATCTCCTTCCCTGCCAACTAAGCCCACCCGTGAAGCAAAAGAAAAAAAAAATCCCTTTTTAACAAATATGAAGTCAAACAAAACAACTTTTCTATTGGCCGTCTAGAAAAAGGTATGTTTCATTCTGTATCTTAAGTAAATCACTTCTTAGCCAGAAGGTCCATATGCTTTTATTATTTATTATTTATTTTATTAATAATAATCCTGTCTTTATTTAATTTTATTAATTTTGTTTTATTAATTTTTTATTAATAAAATTTTTATTAATAAAACAAAATTTATTTTATTAAGTATCTGTTATAGACGCTGTACTAAATGCCGGGGATGTAAAGACAAATAGAAATCCCTATCCCCCAAGAGCTTATGTTCTCTGGAGAATAAAGATAAAGCAATGGTAACTTAGTATCCCTTAATACTCCCCTGACACAGATCCAGAGATTCTACTCTCCTAGTCTTAAAATCAAGCTTAATGGCCGTATTATTTATTAACAGCGTAACAACAAAATAATAATACGGGTAGTTATTTACAATGTGTCAATTACGAGAAAGATCACATCCAGTAACTTCCAACCATTACTGCCCCTGCTGACTCAGTTCTATAAACAATCTTTCAGAATAGCAGCCAAAGCCTCTTATGTTTCTTCACCATATAAGAGTTAAGTTCTGTCTTGCAGGAAAATTCTCTTGGTCCTTTCTTTCCTGATTCATTCTCTTTCTAGCTATCTTAACAGACTCTTAAAGAGTCCATTGTCTAGACTTTTGGCTCAATAGTGCAGTGGATAGAGAACCTAACCTGAAACCAGGAAAATCTGAGGGCTGCAACATTTAATAACTGTATGACCTTAGGGAAGTCATTTAACCTGTGTCTGCCTGTTTTCTTAACTGTGAAAATGGGTATAATGGTAATACATACTTCATAAGATGACTGTGAGGATTCAATTAGATCCGATCTGTAAAACACTTAACCTGTCGCATAGTAGTCTCTTTAATAAATGTTATCTTCCTTTTCCTTAAAGATTCGAGAAAAAGTTTCCATAAATCTCAGTGGGAGAAGCTATTGAATCTGATGATGTGTTGCCAAAATAAATTTTCAGTCCCCTGAAAAACCATTAGTGGTTTATCGAAAACAAGTAAGTATGATATGTAATATATGTATTATATGCATATAATATATAATATAATTATATATAATGTATTATACAATAATGTGATATAATTTATAATATTATATAATAATATATAATATAATCAGTGTAAAATATTATTTAACAGGCTGCTTCAAATAAGGAGAAAAAACCAACATAATCTTAACAATAAATAATAAAATGGAAAGCAATATATATAATCTTTGCCAAGAAAACCCCAAATGAGATAAAAAAGAGTTGAATATGACTGAAATAACTGAAAAACAGCTTTAAAAGATAGCTTTTATAAATGTTCAAACACTCTTTGGAGAATTATGGTCTTATAGAGCTCTTTATTACAAATTTAACATCACAAAACAGAACTTTAATCTCTTTGCCCTTTCTGTTTGGTAAATATACAGTTCCTAAATTGTCAAAATGTAAAAAGACAATTAATCTTGTTTGCCTCAGTTTCTCCATTTATAAAATGACCTAGAGAAGGAAATGGCAAACCACTCCAGTATCTTTGCCAAGAAAACCTCCAAAAGGGGTCCCAAAAAGTTGGACATAACTGAAAAGGACTGGTGTGTGTGTGTGTGTGTGTGTGTGTGTGTGTGTGTGTGTATAAAAATATATACACACATGTGAAGTCCGGGTTAGCTCCCTGTTGACCTCAGGGTCAGCCAGAGTCAGGATCAGCAAAAGTCCTTGGTCTTTAGGGGGAGAAGTAAAGGAGATGGACGAAACTGCCACAAGCTCTCCACCTACCAACCTCTCTTCTCCTCTTTTCCTCCAAAGTGACTTTGGCTTTTCTTATTCCACCCCCTAATCCTGCCTACGATTATCTGTATATACCAAAAGATCAAGCCAGCACAGAATAGTGAGAAGGGTCAAGCATATGCTAATAGAGTATTGTCCAATAGGTAATTAGCCTTAAGTGCTCGATTGATTCCAGTGTACCAACTCAGTTTCAGCCCTTTACACACACATACATATAGGTATACATATATATAAATGAATACAAACATGTACACACACACGTATACACAAGGCACAAGTAGACCTACTTTTCAGGATTGTTCTATATCCCAGGGTTATTGTATCAAATGAGATGATGTTTTTAAAGCACTCAGCATAGTGCCTGACACATAGTAGGAACTTCATAAATGCTTTTCCCTTCCCTTTATTTCTTCTAAATCAGAGTTAGAAATGAGGAGACGCTGTATTAAGTAAACAGTGATTGAGGGAAAGCCTTCCTATTCTGAGGGAAGAGGGTAGAAGATCCAAGGTCCTGAAACTCCTTGGAGTGACAATAGAGAGATGTGTCATATCAGCTTCTCTGCCATCACCTGTGAACATATTCAATCACAGGGGTGACGAGGGCTAGGTGGCCATCAGCTTCACTGAGGGCAACTGTGTGAGGCAGGAGAAACTCATGGGAATGAGCACTGTCATTGCTGCTGCCGCCCCTGAAGTCAGATGGGCTGAACTGTACAAGATCACTGAAAATCCTTGGCAGAATAGACTAAAAGCATCCATTTTGCTGGGAGCTGCCAATGAAGAGGGAAGCTCCCCAGTCGGGGTGTGTGTGTGAGTGTGTGAGGGTTATGTTTGTTCTAAAGTCTCCTTTGTTCTTTAAAGCTTCTGTTTTACATAGTTGTTCACCTCTGCTCTCTACAAATCGGCACAACATTAACACTGAGTCATCTAAAAGTCTTATTTATTCATACATAATTCATTTATTCAAAGGTAAATGAAAAAGACATTACAATCAGCTGGAGACAGAAAAAAAGCAGAGGGGATTGATAAAAAGGCAGAGATAGAGACAGAGATGAGGGGGAGGGAACAAGCATTTATTAATCGCTTACTGTGTGCCAGACACTGTGCTAACTGCTTTACAAATAGTATGTCATTTGATCCTCACATCTATCCAATGAGATAAGTACTATTATTGTTCCCATTTGACAGATAAGAAAACTGAGGCAAATGGCCATTAAATGATGTATTCAGGGTCATGCAGCCTATAAGCATCTAAGGTATTTCTGACTCCAGGTTCAGTGTTCTATTCATTTTACCACCTAGAGAGAGAACAAGAATTTTAAAAATCAGAGACTTCTCTAAAACCACTAGAGAAAAAGAAGCTTAGTTAGCTGGATTTAGTTCTCTCAGAAAAAATTGCCTTAGTGTCCCAAGAGTTGAGTTCAATGAAACTTTTTCCCCTTGGGAGTTATGCCAAAAAGATGTGATGATAATTGTCTTTTTCTTTCTTTTTGTTTTTCAATTTTCTGTCAATCCTTTGAGATCATTTGGCTAACTTAAGCCTGTTTCCTATTAATATTAACTTCACTTCACTAAAATCTGTCTCATGGGACAGTAGTATTAAGGGAATTCCTGAGATAGTGCACAAAGTCAAGATTATTTTCATAACAATACCAAGACATGATTTGCCTATTAAACTTCAACCAGAGCAACACACAACAACAAATTGAATATAGAAACTGACATGAAAATCCAACTAGGTGGCACAGGAGATAAAGACTTGAGCCTGGAGTCAGGAAGACTTGAGTTTAAATTTGGCCTCAAGACACTACTGTGTGATCCTGTGCAAGTCACTTAGCCTCTGTCTACCTAAGTTCTCTCAGTTTTAAAATGAGGATAATGAAGGTAACAACAGTGTCTGCCTTCCAGGATCTGTTGTGGAATCAATGTGATAATATTTGTTATGTGATTAGCACGATGCTTGGCACATAATAGGCATTTAATGGTGCTTATTTTCTTTTTTACTCATTAAGCAATACATTAGATCTGCAACAACAACAACAAAAAAAGTAAAGTCACAAGACTCTTCTCAGTAATGTTATTTTTTATTTGTTTTGGAAAGTAATTATTCCATTAAAACTTTCTTTGTTTTAATTGTAATCTGTTTATTGTTATTTTTAATGAATCCATAATTACTTTTATCAGTTTAAATTTCTAATATAGCAAACATTGATAAATACAATACATGTAAGCAAAAGCTTTTGGGGATCAACAATTTTGAAATGTCAAGAGCCCTGACACCAAAAAATTGGAGAACTACTGCTCTAAGTCATTTTTTATTTTTTCTTTCACTAAAATATCTCATATTCAGATTTTTCTGTCTTTATTGTTTCATTTGGTTTCTGTTTCACATATCTCCAATTGTTGTGAACACCAAAGTTTTTCAGTAAAACTGTTATGCTTCAATTCTTCATAACAAATGTGGGTTATTAATAATATTTAATCAATAAATTAATTACATGGAATTAATTAACAATTTGAGTTAATTGAAAATTAAAGTTGATGAATAAATTAAATGAATTAATAAAACACTGTTATTTGTTTTGCAATACTGAGCGTCTGCAACCTTGGAATGAAGTGGTGATTGCTCTATTTCTTTTTACACAGTTGTAGCTGGAGAGGAAGATTTCCATGTGGGGGAAGAGGGCGATGAAAAAATCTGAAATGCAATCTGGATAATAATGAAAACATGGCTAATTTAGGAAATGAAGATTCTAGAAATAATCTGAAAATTAGAGATTGCAGGGGTAGAACAGTGAAGGGTACTTTCAATGTGGGAAGTCCAGGGGTGAAGTGAACTTTCAACATTGTTGAAAGTGAAAAATCCTGTTTCAGCACTTAGGACAGATCCATAGCTCCCTTCAGTTTTTTTTAAGCTCTCTTGATACATAATTTGTTTTTTGTTTTATTTTGCTTTGGTTTGTTTGTGCTGTCAGACACTTCATAAGTTCAAAAGCAT
Source organism: Antechinus flavipes (assembly GCF_016432865.1). Classification (NCBI taxonomy): domain Eukaryota; kingdom Metazoa; phylum Chordata; class Mammalia; order Dasyuromorphia; family Dasyuridae; genus Antechinus; species Antechinus flavipes. Next base: position 626,805,313 of record NC_067400.1, on the reverse strand, counting down.
GGCCTTTGAAATCTTCCACTAAATTACAATTTTTGTGTGGCAGATGCTTGCCATTTAGTCATTCTATAGAATAGCCAATCCAAACCTCTATTGATTCTTCCCCAAGAAGAGAAGGATGTTGCATGAAGAAGATTCTTGAAATTGGTCTATTATATTTTATGGTATAAGAAATTTATGCTACTTATGTGTGAAGTATCTTTTTCTGATTTAGCATGGCTCTAAACTTTTCTACTAGCTGACTTTCTAATCTCATAAAATTTACTGATTTTTAAAATTAACTCTTCCTCCTCAGAGAGTTATTAAGAAATTCATTTTCAGGTACTGTCCTCCTAAGATATTTTGAATAACCAACCAATTCTAGTAAATCTCAAGGCATTGATTAACAAGTTTCTCTCAGAAGAAGAGGATGGTGGTTAATGGTGTCGTATGTTACAGAGAGGTCAAGAAGATAGATTGAGAAAAAACTATCAAATGGTGAAGATATCATTGATAATTTTGGAGACAGCTTTTTAGGCTGAGCAATGGAGTTGGAAGCTAGATTCTGAAGGGCTGAGGAGAGGAAGTGGAAGCAAAGTACATTTAAAAAATTCTTAATAATTTTTGTAAAAGGGAAAGTTTTATTGTTACTTTTAAGAACCGGAGAACTGACATACTTGAAGTCAGCAAGGAAAAAGCCTTTAGGAAGGAGAGATTCAAGTTTAGTGAGTGGGCACTCCTCTTGTAGAACACTGGAAGAGAGGTCAACAAGAAAGAGAGTTAACTTTTACAAGAAGACCCACTTCATTATAAAAAAAAATTATTTTCCATGTGGAATCTCTAGATTTTGGCCATGATATTTTAGGGATTTTTTTTCTGTTGATGCTTCTTTCAGGAGGTGAGCAGTGATTATATCTGAAACATGGTTCTATTAGATGTTCACAGAAGCTCTGGGCAACAGTCACCCAAAGAGCACAAAATGAATACCAGGTTATGCCTGTGGATAAAAACAGTCCAGACACTGGGATTGACTGAGAGGTATAGGACAAAACTAACCTAACTCTGCTAATTTTTCTTTTTTCCCCTCACACTTAGTGATATATTTTTTATTTAATTGTGTTTGTGTGTGTGTGTGTGTGTGTGAGAGAGAGAGAGAGAGAGAGAGAAAGAGAGAGAGAGATAGAGAGAGAGAGAGAGAGAGAGAGAGAGAGAGAGACAGAGAGAGAGAGAGAGAGATTGGTTCAACCAAACTAGCCAACACATCAGTCATCAGTGAAATCTAAGATATGTAATACCCCCATCTTTGTGAATTCTTCAGTTCAGCAGCTAGGCTAATTCCAATCATCTCCTCACCATCTGCTAGCCACTTTTCCCTTTTCCAGCTTAGAAACCACAGTCAAATCAGAGTTGCTATTGTTACTGGAAAATAGATAATCTCTTCAGACTCCCTTCACTGTCCCTGTCTTCAATTGTCCTGATCTGATCTTGTTTCTGGACCCAGATGGCTTTGGAGGAGAGAATGAGGCAGGTGACTTTGCATAGTCCTCCATCACTAAAATCCAATTCACTAGCAATTCAAGATATCACCTTCCTGCTGTCTTTGTTCCTCTGTTCCAACAAAGGGCAAACAACTATCTCTATGATTTTTCCAAGTTAAAACACCCCTTCCCTAGACACTCCTCTCCTGAGTGTTACCTTGTTCCTCTACTAGAATATAAACTTTTTGAAGACTGGTACTATTCTTTTGCATTTAGATCTCCATAGAGGCAATGTTTCAGGTTCTCTAGGCCAAAGCTATTTCTAAAGCAGCTCTTCTTTGAGCATTTCAGGTTGAAGTCAATCCTTCCCTAGCTGAAGTTCTAACAGAAGAGATTTTGAATGCCATTAGGCTCCTTTCATGTGACAAAGCAGCTAATGCTGATTCTATTCCAGCTGAGATTTCCAAGATGGAGGATCCATTACTCATACAAAAGCTGACTGAAATTTTCTGAATTATATGGCAAAAGGAGGTTATCCCCCAGGAGTTCAAGGTTGCCTCCATTGTTCGTTTCTACAAAGGTAAAGGGAATAGATTGTCCTGTGACAACCATAAGGGGTCTCTCTCAGTCATTGCCAGCAAGATTCTTGCCAGTCTTCCTTAACAGACTGATCCTTCACGCGGAACATGATCATCTACCTGGGAGCCAGTGTGGCTTTAGAAGGAGCTGAAGAAGAGTCCATACAGTATTTGCTGCCTGACAACTCCAGGAGAAATACCAACAGAACAGAAGTACATACAAAATGTTTGTAGATCTGACTGTTGTGGGGTAAGATACCTGATAGCGATGGGGGTCCCCAGATCTGTGTCCCAGGTTTTGCGAAAGAATTTGCAGTCCCAGTATCCAAGTGAGGTTTGGCAAAAATGGGTTTATTTTCCCTGAGAAGCTCTTTCTCAGTGAGCTTTTTCCTGATTAGGAAGATAGCAAAGATTGGAATACAGAGTCTTGATTTTATTTAGCTTTCTATAGCGTGGGGCTAGGGACCGATTGGAGGGGCTAATTTCCAAATCAATAAGGGTGGTGATTGATTCCCAGATCAGTTGGAGATGGGAACCTGATAGAAGGGTGGGGAAAGGTTGAGATTCAGTGATTTTCCAACCCAGGCCCACCTCCCCAGAGATCAGGGGGTCACAGAGTCCTATTACATAATGACCCAGGTTTCTAATAGTATCAATCAATAAAATGTCAAAATTTATTTGCTAGAGAAGTTCATCCGCATTGGGTGTCAATTTCATGATAATGTTTTTATCCAGGTTCTGGATAATGGAGGATATTCCTGTACTTTCCCAGCCACCAGTGGGGTGAAAGCCTGTGTTCTCTCCCAGGCTTTTTAGCATGATGTTTTTCAGCCATGTTGTCAAATACCTTCAAAGAGAACCAGCACAGCTACTGCACTGATTGATTCAACTTGAAAAGCTTACAAGCCAAGACTGAATGGAGGGAGATTTTTCTTCATGATTTTTCTTTACAAATGATCGTGGACTCAATGCAGCCTCTGAAGCTGTGAGGGAGGTGGGGTAGCTCAATGAGCAAAGGGAGAAAGTCCCTCCCGTGTGTTCACAGGGACTATTTGTGCGACCTGTGGCAGAGCACTGCGAGCTGTCTGATCAGTCACAGACAGACACACTCTAACGTGGTGATGTCATTCTGGTGCTCTTTGAAAAGGACAACAACGGTTTTTCATTCATTGCAGCAAATAAGATGGAATCGTCTTGGAGAAAAAGAAGGGAAGGAATTGACTTTATTCTCAAGTCTAAGTATGTGCAGGAAAGACCCCAAAGCTGGTCATAACAGACAGGATTTTTGTTTAATTTTTTTAGTAAAGCTTTTTATTTACAAAGCACGCAGAATTTAATACAAGATCCAGACGCTGTAGCTCTGACACCCTAGGTAGTGCGCCTGCTCAGAAGGAAACCTACGGATTCCCTTTCTCCGCAAAGTCCCCTGGACTCCATTTCCCAGAAGCACTTTGGAACCTTCCCGCGCCGATTGCGGCCCTTGAGCACTCGAAGGATTCTGGGAGTTGTAGTTCTGCATCTTAGTGCAGGAGGAGTTTTGCGATCCTTAAAGTGAGTGGTCGAACAGGTGAGTGGATGCGCCCTCAGGGGGTCCCTGCTCCTTAGGTGGGCTTCAGGGAAGGACCAGACTGTGCCGATATGTTGCGACAGGCCCAGGGATGAGCTACGCCTGTGTGTAGGCAAGGGGGGAGGCTGTAAGACTTGTCGGGGAGCCCAGGCGTCCCGTACGCCCCTTTCCATCTCCCCCATCGGTGGATGTGCGCGTTCCGCCTCTCCTGCCCCTGCTTCGCACTTCGCAGGGGGTGAGGGAGGTCTCCTGGGGGCTCCCCTGCCTTGGACTCTCCGCCGTGCCCAGATCAGGTGGGCCTGTAGCACAGGTGAGCGCCCTTCCCGTGCCCCGGCAGGTGCTAGATGCGGATGCCCGAGTGAGCCCCGTGGCAAATGTAGAATTAGAGAGCCGGGACTCGTGGGGAGGGGGAAGGGGGGCAACCAGCGCCAGCCTTAGGATCGGTGAGCCCGTAGTTCAAAGCCCTTCTGGGATGCGTAGGAGCGATGCCATCCTGCGCAAGTCACCGACTCCCTTTCAGCCTCGATGTCCTTATCTGCGAAATGAGAACAGGAGCACACCCCCTCCCTCCCCTCATCCCCGGGGACGTTACTGGCTCGAAATAGATAACAGACGTCGAGTCTCTTGATATAAATTAGGCTGATTACTATTATTTTCGAGGGCAGCACGCACTCCGGTCTTCTGAGTGGAAGTCCCAGGCTCTCCCTTCCCCTTTGGGTGGGTCATGTTTCCACTCCAATTATCTTTTCTCTCTGTTTCCTATTGCTTTAAAATCCCATTTTTTTCGTGGCAAGGGGAGTGGGCAAGGTTTGAATGGCATTTCTTCCCTGGCTTGGAGCGGAGCGGATTTCTTGGCACTTTTCCGGCTCAGCCCGCCAATCCGCAGCCTTTGCGGGCTTGTTGCTCACGCTTTCTTTCTCATCCCTTAGTTCTCCATTGGCATGGTTCTGCCCTTCATTAAGAAAGGTGACGACAAGAGGAAGAAGCAATGGCTTCCGTGGTTCTGAAAGCCAACTGCCAGGTGAGATATAGATTATTCCCTCCCTCCTGAACGCTGCCTTTCCCCCAAGTGTGGAAAGATTTTTTTGTCTTTGTGCTTGGACTTTGTCTTATTGGGAGCCTTGAGCATTGATTATTATTAATAGCTCCAAATTGGGCTATTTTTTAAAAAATAAAATAAAATAAATCTCATAGACCATCAGAACTCAAAGGAATTTTGCAATCCAATTTCCTTATTTAATACATGAGGAAATTGATGCATTCAATACATGAGGAAACATGAGAATCAATTTATTTCCAGTACTGTTTCAGTATTTGGACATTCTCTCCTGGACTAATGTTCTCCTAAAAAGAAGCCCCAAATTTTATATGTTCAATGAGACATCACAACTACCTAGTTTATATAGTATAAGAACAAGAATCCCATCAACAATATAGCATTCTGGAGTTTGACATGCCCTGCGCTTTTTAAAATGTATTCATTAATTTTGATAAATTGTCTCTATCTTTTATCCCTCCCTCAACAGTGTCATTGGATATTGCTTTTCCTGATGCTTTCTATTATCAACCACTCTTGCTCGGTTAAGATTCCTTGTATTAAAGGTTTCTGCCATGTTTCTGCCTCTGCAAAGGTTCTTTCCGATTCCTTTAATATAATGATACTGTAATAATAATATACTTTCCTTCACTTCCATATCCCCGAATCCCTGGCTTCCTTTAGAGTACAGCACAGGAGTCAATCACCAACTACAGTTGTTAGTGTTTTCTTCCTACAAAAATCATCATATTTACTGTTCTATATTTCTCTATCTCTGCAACTTCTCCATGTCTATCTCTCTACTTATACATACATGTATATATATACTGTTTCCCCTCAGTAGATTGAAAGTTCCATAAGGGTGAACACCATTTAATTTTTGTTGTATATGCTCAGTGCTTGGCACATAATAGGGGTGGGGGAGGGGGCAGCTAAGTAAATGGATGGAGTACCGAGCCTGAAGATTATATTGAGAAACTGTGGCTTTCTCTTTCTTTCTGGCTGTTTGCAGTATTTTTTTCTTAACTTGGAAACTCTGAATTTTGGCTATGATATTCCTAGGAGTTTTCATTTGGGGGTTTCTGTCAGAAGATTACAGATGGCCCCTTTCTCTTTCCATTTTGCCCTTTGGTTCTTTGAGATACAAGCAGTTTTCTTTTAAGATTTCTTGCAATAGTATGTCTAGCCCTCAGCCCCCCTCTTATTGTTGTGGCATTCAAACAATCTAATGATTATTAATATTTTTCTCTTGATCTCTTTTCTGTTAATTTTTTTTCTATAAAATATATTTTCTTCTTAGATTTCCTCTTTTTGACTGTTTAATGTTTCTTGTTGTCATTTATTGGATTACTTGCCATCTGGGGGAAGGGGAAAATTGGGACACAAGGTTTTGCAAGGGTCAATAGTGAAAAATTATCCATGAATATGTTTTGAAATAAAAAGCTTTAATTTTTAAAAAAAAATATATATTTCTTATTGTCTCATGAAGTCATTGGCTCCTATTTCATTCATTCTAGTTTTTAGGGAATTTGTTGTTTGAGAAAGGATTTGTACCTCTTGTGCCAAGTGTTTAATTCCCTTTCTATTACTTTTCTTCATTTTCTTCTCATAATTCTCTCATTATCCTCATAATAACTCTCATTTCTTTTGTTTTCCCCTAAAGTACTCTCATTTAATTTCTTTTTTTTTAATTTGTTGTTGTTATTGTTGCAAGGAGATCAAAGTTAAATGATTTACCCGGAGTCAAATAGCAAGTAAGTGTCAAGTGGCTGAGGCTGGATTTGAACTCAGGTTCTCCTGGCACCAGTGCTGCTGCTCTCTCCACTTTGCTCCTCTATCTAGCTGCCTCTCTCCTAGCATTAAAAAAAATTTCAAACTCCCTCTTTTATATAAGTTGTAGCTGTTTGTGCTCAAGCTGTATTTGTTCTCAGGCTTTACTTGTAATAACAATAATTGCATTTATTTGGCAATGACATGTGTCGGGCATGATGGTAAGTGCTTGACAAATATCTTATTGTTCTCCTCTCCATGATCCTGGGAGGTAGATGTTATTATCCTCATTTCTCCAGTGAGGAAATTGAGGCAAACAGGTAGGTGAGATTATTTGCCCAGGGTCACACAGATAGGGAATAGCCAAGGCTGAATTTGAACACAGATTTTCGAGGTTGAGTGCTCCATCCTCTGCATCACTTCGCTGTGTCAGGATATAGATACTTTGGAGGCATTCTCATCCGATTTTGTACCTCGAGCTTCCCTGATTGATGGCTTTTTATGGTGGGAAGCTTTTTAATTTGTTCATTCTTCCAGACAGCTTCCTAGTTTTGGACTGGACATTAAGGTTGGGGTCTGCTCGCTTCTGGGAGGCAAAGTCGGAGCTACTTCTGTTGCTGCTTTCTAGAGATGTTCATCCTCATCTTATTCTAGGATCTCAGAGACAGCCTGAGGATCTGCAAATTTCCAGCATTCCCAAAGTGGTCTCATCCAGGGCAAAGACTGCTGCCCTCTGGTCTGAGCTGGGTTTGGAACTGACAGAGTATAGACTGTAACTGAGCTCAGCCACTATCAGCCAGCTAGAAAGCTCTGTTTGGTTTACAGTGAAGGAGCTGTAGGCTCCCCTTTGGCCTTAGTTATTCCTCTGCAGACCAAGCTAGATCATAGATTTGAGACCCTAATTCTTGGAGTCTGAAGCAAACCACTGCTGATTATTTCTGAACACCTCCTTCTCTGTACACTGCTGGAGCCTTCCTATCCAGGAATGTCACCTCTAAGTTCAGGGCACTTCCAAAGGCTACCCTGGAACCATGATCCAAATCTGAGGAGTGGGCCACACAGCTACTAGGTGCCCTGGTACAGGCCTTCCTTTCCCTGAGGCCCTGAGGACTGGTCTCCTTAAATGGAGGTTTGGAGAAGGAAGAAAGAGAGGGAGGGGGGAAGAGAGAGAGGGAAGGAGAAAGAAAGGAAGGTGGAAAGAAGAGACAAAGGAAGGGGAGGAAGGAAAGAAGGGTGAAGGAAGGAGGGAAGGATGGAGGGAGGGAGGAAGGAAAGAGGGAAGTAAAGGAGTAAGGGAAGGAGAGAAGAATGGAGAAAGAAAGGAAAGAAGGAAGGGAAGGAGGATGAGAAGGAAGGAAAGAAAGATGGAAGAAGAAAGGAAGAAAAAAGGAGAGAGGCAAGCATTTATTAGATGCTTACTAAATTCCAGGCACTTTGCTAAGAGCTTTACAAAATTCACATTCAGTCTTTATCACAACCCTGGAAGATAAATGCTATCATTCCCATTTTGCAGTTGAGGAAATGAGTGGAAATTAAGTGATGTTCTGGGATCACCCCGCTGATAAGTGCCTGAGGTTAGATCTGCCCAGCATCTTGTTGCAGGCCCAGTGCTCTCTCTGTCTACAGAGCCCCCCAGCTGCCTCTGGGAGGAAATGTCCACGCAGATGGGGAGGCAGCCAGAACAGGGGATGCTTCCATTCTATGAATTTTAAAGTAGAGCGAGCTTCCAGGAGAGGCAGAGAAAGTCTAGGAAGGTCCACGCTGGAGGGGATCTGATTGTTGGAAGTCTGGGGAGAAAAGGAATCTCCATGTCATAGGAATTTTTACCAGGGATGGTAGCCCTTACAGAGATGTTGGTAGAGTCAGGATGAGAGTCATTATGAGAGTAATGGTGGAAGTGAGGATGATAAACAGCCCTTGTGAGGGTGATGGCAAGAACAATACAGAATGCAAAAAAAATTTGGGTACCAGGTACTAAAGTCATTTAGGATGGTAGAGCTGGAGATGGCAGCAGAGAGTAGAGAACAGTATATAGAATGGATATACTTAGTGGGCAGCATGATCTTAGAATATAAAGAAATGGAGAGAGATTGGTAAATTTGCAACCTCCCACATGGGAGCAAGGAATGGGCTTCCTCTTCCCTCTTGAGTCCTGGAGGCCCCTAGGACCAAGCTCCCTGAGAATCTGGCAGGGTTTAGGAACAGCAGAGGATTGTTAAAAGTGAAGAAGCTTCAGAATGAAAGGAGTTTCCCCCAGTGAGTTGGGGCTTCCACTGGGCACAGCTGGAAATAAAAGCGAGAAGAGGATAGTGTTTGTAGTGCTGTAGTTATTCCTCTCGATCCCCAAAGCCCCATTGCAGGCCTTTATTACTATGAACTTGGAGGATGTGATATCGTAACACATTTTGAAATCCTTGTAGTCTTCTCTCCAGTCTATCCTCCCTCCTATGTTTATTTTGAGCTTCCTTTGGTACTGCCCTGATTGCATTTCTCCTGTAATCGATGAACTCCCTCTTGAATACTAAATACCATCTAATTGTAAGGAGCTCTCTGTGGCTTTAATGCTTTTCCTACTCCTGTCTCTGTTTATAGCTGACCAATTATTTAATCCAACACAAACGATAGCTCTTACCTAAAGAGTCCTTGATCCTACCCACCCCATCTCTTCCTGCTCCAGTTAGACATTACTTCTTCCCTTGGACATTATAAAGTATTTATTTTGTACCTGTCTGGGGTTCTTCTCATCTTTCATTTTAGATGCTACTTATTTATGCAGATGTCATTTCCTGTAATATGTGAGGAAGTATGTAAGGGCAGGGGTGATACTTTATCTTTTTATCCCATCAAGGATCTGTCTCATTGTTCTTTGTATATAGTTTCTACTATAGGTGCTTTAAGATCTTTATGTAATTAACTGCTAGAGTACCAGGTTCTGTGGAAATCTGACTCTGGAAAGTAACAGATTGGGTAAGAGATCTGGGTCACGTGAATGGCAGGAGTTGGAAGAGACAACTACCTAAATACATTATTTGTTTCCTGTTGAATTCTGCTTCACACAGTGACCAGTAATGGAGCATTGTATCTATATTGATCTATTTAGAAATTAATGTATATAATATGGTTATTGATGTCAGAGGTGTGTATCTAATAAAATGATGTATATTGATTATGGCTGTTAGGTGGGTGGAGTGGATAGTCTTGCTAGCCATGGAGTCAGGTGTTCTCAATTCAAATCTGGTTCTGGATACATACTAGTTATGTGACCCTAGACAAGTTACTTAACTCTGTTTGCCTCAGTTTCCTCATTTGTAAAAGAGCTGGAGAAGGAAGTGGCAAACCAGAACATCTTGACCAAGAAATCCCCAAATTGGATCATGAAGAGTCAAACATGACTATAAATGTCTGAACAATAATGTTGACTATATTTGTATTGAGTAGGGAATGATGGCTGGCTTGGGACACACTTTGAAAAATGGGTTTGGAAGGATGAAAATGAACATTCAAGCAAAACTTTATGTATTGCTAAAGCACATAAATGAGTTCTCAAATATTTAGTGTATTATTTTTCAAAATGCTCAGTGCCATAAGGACCAGTCCCAATACCTCTTATCAACTTTACATATCCTCGATGGGTCATGTATTGGGTGGTCTTGTATTGAAAAGAAATGTATTTGTTTCAGAAACTACTGACATTCAAAGATGTGGCTGTTGACTTCACACAGGAAGAGTGGAAGCAACTGAACCCTGATCAGAGAGATCTGTACAGGGATGTGATGCTGGAGAACTACAAAAACCTGGTCTTTCTTGGTAAGAAAGGCTTTCCCTTGTAAATCAGAGCCTCCACATTCTCAATTGCTAAAAGCTGTGGTATATCTGAATTGTGGACAAGAGATTTAGCTTGGTTTTGAAAGATATTTAATAATGGATAATGTAAGGATATTGCTAAATCCTTTGGGGTCAAGAGACAGGATGTTTCTGCTTCTTGGTTCCAAATGACAAGCCTTTTATTTTCTAAACTGAAAACACACAGCCTTATTCTGCTGATCTTGACTCAATTTTCCTTAGTTTTCACTCACCCCAGGTTAAAGATTACTCTGTAATATACTAGTAAATATACCCTGAAGATTATAAAGTTTCCTTCTTCATCGAAGGATTGAGTCAAGGGGCCTGTTTCTTTTGGAACCAAATCAACTTTGACCCCCTAGCCTGCTGCCAAGTTGCTTCCTGTTGAATGCAATTGAGAATATATCACAGAGGTCTTTGGAACTGCAGTCTCTCTTCCTAAAATCCCATCTTTTATTGAAAAAGAAAAACCCCTAAGATTGTATGGTGGGACAGCTCAATTCTAAACCCTCTTCCATCTCCTTCCCATGAGCAGGTCTCCTCATTTTTCAACCAGATGTGATCCACCAGTTGGAGAATGGTGAAGTACCCTGGAGTCCAGAGGAAGAGGTCTCAAGAAGTTCTTGTTCAGGTGAGTGAGTGGCAACCAAGCAGACAACAGACATTGAAGAAAATGGCCCTGCTCTTCAGGCATGAGAGAGCCCTTTCTGGAGACTGTAGAGGAATAATGTCACCCAAATAGAAAGGGGGATCCCTGACCCCTTCCTAAGGATCCCTGCAGGCCACATAGTAACTCGGCTCTAAGATATATACTTTGTTTTATTATGTTTTCATTTTCTTGCTTCAATATTTCCCAGTTACATTTTAATCTGGGTCAGGCCACATTTGGGATTGTTTTGGGCTGACATCTCTGTTGTAGAGATCCCTGTCTGCCCAGAGTTTCCTGGGGACTTTCTCTTTAAGAAAATGGTTTCCTAATATCTCCCCCTCTCCATTTTCTCATTCTCCAATTGATAGGGTACAGCTTCTAGGGGAAATATAGAAGTGATCCTGAGATCTCCCGACCTTAGAGTACTGTTCTAACAGTCTGTCTGTCAATGATTCGAAAGTCTTCTGGCCTTAGGATAGTCCTACTAACATTGCTGCTGGTTAGTAATCACCAAGTTTCTGAGACAAGAGTGAACAGATCACCCCTCAAACCTACCTGTAAGCCATATAATTAGCAAATAAGTAACATGAAGCTTTGATCTAATTTTGTCCTCTAAATTTATCTTCTTTCTCCTGATTCTTTGCGAATTCCTTTTGGAACTTAGCCCACTTCAATTGGCCTTATAAGCCCACTTAAATTGGCTTTACAATTACAATAAATTTTGCCCCTTAACTTGGAGATGGGTTCAAGCCTGTAAATTCTTTTGAGAAACCTCATGATACTGGTCTGCAACCCCAACCTTTTGGGGTCTCCTTTTGAACCTAAACACAAATTTCCTCTTTGCATGATTATTTCCTCCTTTGATTTCCCTCTTTTCTTTTGAATTCAGTAGCATTTACTATATTCCTACTCTATGCAAAGTATTGTTTTCTGTCTCTCCCTCTTGCAGGCTCCTTTCCTTCTTTCAAATGCACTACTGTGACCTGGTTTATTTGTTTGTTTGTTTTCCAAAAGAAAAGAGGTTAAAAAGCATCTTTGATTGACCCTGTTCTCATGTAGTTAGTAAGTATCATTACCAAGAATTCCAACTAGTGTTCTGACTTCTTGGACACTTTCTTCAGAGTTACATAGGAAGTAATTGAGCCATCGAGACTTCTGACCTCATGGTCTTTTATAATCTTTTCATACTGTTTGGAAAACTTTTATCCTTCATGATACTGTCTCTTTTCCATTTGAGACACTGTCCTTTTGCTCTTAGCTCTTGAATTGTTTGATTTTTGCTTTATAAAATCATTTCTCCATCTCCCAAAGCTTCTCTCCAAAGTCATCTTTACTCAAGTCCTTTAGTATCTGGTCTACACTAAGGATTCTCAATTTCATATCTTTAATCCTGACTTCTGTCATGAGCATTTAGTTCTTTGTTTGCATGCCTACAAGGCATGTCTGTTTGGATGACTTCCTCTCTCTGCAAGCACAGTATTTTCCAAAGGTAATCAGTGAGATCTCTCGCCTATTGGTGAGTTAGAGCACTATCTACCCCAAGCATGAGAAGATTTCTGTTTGGAAAAGGTGGATAAGTTTGTTCAAAAGGCTATGAAGGTACTTTGTGTGGCATATAAAACTTGGACAGACATGCCAAGGTCACCTACTGAATGCTGGGCCATGGCCAGTCATCTTGACCTTTTTCTGTTGGACTTTGATGACTCTGGAAGAGAGAGTGGGACTACTTTGTGCAACTCTGCCTCCCTTAAATCCATTTTACCTTTGAGTTAAGATATCACTCATGATGTCATTGGTGTTTGAAAATAAAGAACAAACACTTCTCAAACTAAACTTATCTATTCCAAATGTGTCTCCTTCCTGAATTTCCTCATTTCTGGCCCAAGCACGAATAATCTTCTATACTATGAAACTTGTTCATCCCCTCTTTCCCATTAGTTATCAAATCCATTTGTTTGATCCTTTGCTGTGCCTCTTGAACTCGTTATCTATTCTTGTGGCTTTAGCCCCCTCCAATTCCCCATCTTCTTGTAATCCATGTGCAATGGGGTGCTAAACCTCCATTTTTCCTCTTTCATCCAACTCTCATCACCCAACCTGCACTTACTCTAGCAAATCAATATTTTCCCCAGAAGAAGGTGGCCATGTTGTTAAAATTCACTCTTAGATTACAAGGGGGTAATGCTGTTGGGGGATAGTGTACTTCCACTACTTATAACTATAGTGTCTATGCTCCTCAATGCTGTGCTTCCTGTTTAACAAATAAGCCAAGAGGACACTGTTAACTCTTTATCAGAAATATTCACTAGATGAAAAGTATCAATAAAATTAAACATTAAACATAAATTCCATCCATAAACACAGGCCACATTTTCAGTGATGACCTTAGCAACTGTGGGGACAAGTAGGCACAAACTTAGAGTCAAAACAATTTGCATGTAAGGGATACATACACCCAGAGCACCTCATAACTATGAACCATGACCCTTGTTGGCCTTTTTCTCTTTCAGATAGTCAGCTCTTCAGTCTACTTGTGAACAGAACTGTTGCTCTTTGGGGCCTCTCAGCCCTTCTGCTGCTTAGGGCCTCTTTTCTGTCAGTTGTTTTCCTGGGCTGCCAAGGCAATGTTAAACTCTCTCAGCTAAACAAAAACCCTACATTTGGGATCTTATAGAGCCCTTCCTGGTCAGCTCTTTTGTCCAGGCTTTGAGGTATTTCTACTTGTACAACATATAATTGAAAAAGCAGAGAGAAGTAGAAACTTGTTCCCCCATACAACAAAATTTCCCCACTAATCAGCTCTTTTAGGCAACCAATCACTGTGAAGACTCTAAAGTCTTCCTTCTCAGACCCATTCAGAGTTCTGCTTTTGCATAGGGCAGACCTACTCCAAAGCAGGATCTTTCATGTGAAATGACTCACTTCCATTCTATGATGAACCAAAATTCATATATCTGTCTCCCAAGTCACTAAGCAGAATAGTCATCAGAATAAATAGTTCTAGTTATCCAAGTTTTTTTCCTGATTTCCATCTTAAGCTCTCTATCCATCATATATAAATTAGTTGTTAGGAAAATGGATATTTCAGCCAACTTTATTCTGAATGAGTGTCCTTTCCCTATAGGCTGATTTGTCAATGTTTCTCAAGCAACATTTTGTAAGGACACAAGATATGTAGATATACTATCCTGTCAGCTACACCAATTCTAAGACCTAATGAAAGGGGGCTGATCAATTTTCCCTTGATATACCAATTGTAGGGACTCAGACCTCCAAGACAATATTGAGATACAGAAGAAACAGGGGTCCAAGCCAGATTGGTAGTAAATATATGTAAATGTATTATGATTAATTGGGTTAATGGCATTTTCTCATGAGATTCAGTCCTTAGTTGCAAGATGACAGAATGATACAATGATACCCATCCCAACCCAAGGTCAGGGCAAGTATTATTTAGAACCAGAAACTGAACAAAGAAAGCAAATAGTCAGGGATAGTACAAGGTCTAGTGTAAGTATCTCATGAAATAATTGGAGCTTCTTTGCTGTTTATAGTTATTCAAGGTAGTTTATGGTCTTTTGTGGAGTCATAGGACCCGTTTCCACTCTGGTTACTAATATACACAGTTTTGTTTGTCTTGATCAATTTAATTACCCACTCGGCAGAGGACAACCTTTTACCCACTCAGATGTGTCATTCATTCATTCCACGAGCCGCTCCTAGGTGCCAGACACTGTACTAGTCAGTAGATATATAAAAACTTGTTATTTCTTCTTCTTGTCTCTTCATTGTAGTATTGTGCTTTATTCTGAGCATCAGATTTCAGCAACAATACTGGTAAGCTAGGGAACGGGCCAGAATGGCAAAGAGCTTTGTGTATATGTCATATGAAGATCAACCAGAGGAAGAAGGGATGTTAGGACCCACTAAATAGATTCAATTGGGGGAGACAGGGCATGAGAGCTGATTTCAAGTACCTTTTTCTCCATGCTGGTAAAGGGCAGAATGGAGAAAGTAGGTGGAAATTGCAGAGAGACACATTTATGCTTGATATAAGAAAGGTTCCTAAAAGAGCTTCCCCAAAGTGAAGAAAGCTACTTCTGGGAAAATGAGTTTCCCTGGAAGTCTGAAAAGCAAAAGTAGAATAATTACTTGCTATTGTTGATGTTCAGTCGCTCTTGACTCTGTGATCCCAATTGGAGTATTTTTGGCAAAGATACTAGAATGGTTCGCCATTTTCTTTTCCAATTCACTTTACAGATGAGGAAACTGAGGCAAGCAGAGTGAAATGGTGTAGGTGAGATACCAATTGTGATGTTGCCATAGCAACAAAAGATGTGGACCAAATGTTGAGTTTGATATAGGCACCAAATGCCAGGGTTTGGTCACATGAAGAATTCATAGTGGCCATTCTCTTTGGCAAAAGGTAGGGTTTTTTTGTTTTAAGAAAAGAGGCTACAGACAAAAAGATAAAATAGGTGCCAGGAGTGGTAAGTATGAAATAAAATTGGAATAGCATATAGTAAGGAAAGGGATTTTAATAACCAGTGATGGAAAAGATAATTTCCCTAGTGAAACTTGTAATCAGTCAGGAGAAAGGAAACATCCCATAAGGTTGGACTATGCCTTTAGCTGGCAGCACCCTAAAAGAGTTAGTTAGCTATAAAAAGAAGAAATACACTATGAGGCATAATGGTGGTTAAGAGGGGAGATACCATGAAGCGTGGTGGGGGGGGGGGGTCAGAAGAGGGACGCCATGACTCATGGGAGAGGAGTAAGGGAAAAACACTATTTTTTGTGTATTTTTTTTAATATTTCAGCCAACTTTACTCTGAATGAGTGTCCTTGCCCTATAGGCTGCTTTGTTGCTTTTTTTGCTTTGGAGGGAAGTTTTGGGAGATGGAGAAAATGATTTTAAAAAGCAAAAATCAGAGGCAGAGTTTTGTGATGCAAAGATGGCATGGGCCATAGATAGATTGATAAGGAAAATTTAACTTCAGAGACATGATTGGGATTTCTGACAGGACATGGCACTTTCTGCCCTATGGCCCCAGTCTTCCCCCAACCCTTTGAGTATATTGTAAAAGGGATTCTTAGTGAAGTATGAATTGAACCATTTGGACTCTGAGATCCCTTGAAGTTTAGAGATTCTTTACTAATTTGCCAAGTTGTTTTTCTTAATGATAATAATTGCTAACATTTATGTAACACTTTTAAGATTTGAAGGGTACTTAACATATATTCTTTCTTTACAACAGTACTATGAGATAAGTGCCAGTATTATCTCCAATTTACAGGTGAGGAAACTGAGGCTGACAGATTAATTGACTTATAGTCACTCAGTAAAATGCTAGAGGCAGGATTTATTCCTAAATTTTCCTGTCTGAGTCTAGCCCTTTGTTACTCCTTTCTTTGTTTTTCATAATGATATTTTATTTTCCCAATTACATATAAAGATAATTTTTAACATTCATTTAAAAATGTTTTTGAGTTCCAAATTTTTTCCTTTCGTCCCTCACCTTTCCCTTCCCTGAAACAGTAATTTAATATAGATTACACATGTGCAATCATGCAAGATATATTTCCATATCAGTCATGTTGTAAAAGAAGAAATGGATTGAAAGGGGGAAAAATGGAAAAAAAATCACTCCTTTCTTTGAAAAAGGTTTTATTTAGATTTTCTTTTTTTAAGTACTGTTGTCATATCACAATAAATTCCTTTTACCCTCAGTTCTCAGAAGCCCTCTCCCTTATAACGAGTACAATTTGGTAACCAACCAATACATTGACCATCTTTAAAATAGTGTATTCTGTACCTATTGCCTATTGCCAGTTTATCACTAAGGGGTAGTATAATGCACCATTAAAATTCTTGGAAGCTCCCATTGGTCAATGCATGATCAGAATTCTGAATTCTCTCAGCATTTGTTTTTTTGTTTTGTTATTTTTTACCTTTTATCTGTATTATAGTAATTTCATGAACTATTTTTTTGGTTCTATTTGCATTGTTCTGAAAGAGAAGACATGATTAAATATCTCTGAATTCTTCATAGTCCTACATTGTTAGTATTCCATTATATTCATATAATACAGTTTGTTCAAGTGTTTTCCAAAAAAATGAGAACCCATTTTCCTTTCTGATTGATAAATGCTGCCATACATATTTGGTTTATGCAGAATTTTCATTCTCTGACTTTCTTGGAACAGGCACTTTGTAGTGCTTTCAGTGATAAAGCTTTGATGAGCACTTACTATGTGCTAGGCAGTGGGGGGTAAGCATTATAGAAGCGTTAAAGAGTATAAACAGGTTAGTGATCTTTGTAATGTAATTTTTAGAAGACTTTAAAATCCATTTCCTCAAGATCCCCACTCAGAAATTTACAGTATTTTTTTCCTACAGGTCCAATCTGAGTCCATTTCACTGTTGGAAGTGCTTAGGCTTTCTCAGCCCAACATTCTGAATTCTGCCTCAGCCCTACTCTTTCTTCTTACACATTTGTTTTCTTTCCATGCTGTTGCCTCTCTCCCTTTGCAATGGCATCTGCTTATTTTCTGTGCTCATCCTTTCTACTCTCTTTCTTGACTATAGCTTTAATTGTTAGTTCACATATATTTCTTATATATGCTCCCCAAAGCAACAATAGCAGCTTTACTTTCTCCTGTTAACACCTCCAAAACCCAGCCTTTTCCTTGTCTCAAATGATGTTGTGGCCTGAGAAACTCCCAATAGCTGAAGTAAATGTAATACTTTGTGAAAAGAAAAGATGTAGGATTAGTACAGTTTATTCCTACTGTCTATTAATTTAAGTATCAATTAGTTGATATTAGTGAAAATAAATTAATTTTTTTACAATTCATTTTACTTTACTATTTTATTTATTAATAGAAGTTATGTATATTTACATGGTAATTAAGGTTTCTAAAGCACTCACAATAGCCTCATGAACATGATAGTGTAAATTTCCTTCTTCCTATGTGTTTTCTTGGCAATAAAACTAAAGCTTAATTTGAGTCTAATGATTTGTTATAGTTACCTAAATCCATGATGATGTTAAGTTTGTTTTCTCTTTTAAAATTTATTTTATTCTGTTTTATTCCATTTGTATGCCATCATTTGTTTAGATATTCCTCAGTTTATAGGGAGGAATGTTTGTTGGTTTCCACTTCTTTGCCACAAAACCCTGCTATAAATACTTTTGTACGTATAGGATCTTTTCCTGTTTCTTTCATCTTTTTGGATTATAGACCTGGTGGTAGTCTGTCTAGGTCAAAGGTATGCATAGTTTAGTGAGTTTGGGGGCATAATTCCAAATCGTTTTCCAGAATGGCTATACCAATTCATAGTTCCTACAATGCTGCATTAACAGACTTGTTTTCCCACAACCCATATTCTATATTCTACTTCCATAGTTCCCTGATTTTGCAAAGAAGGAAGTAAATAAATATTTAATAACCACTGTGCTAAGCACTTTACAAGTATTATTTCATTTGATCTTTTTTTAAAATAACTTTTTATTGACAGAACCCATGCCAGGGTAATTTTTTTACAGCATTATCCCTTGTACTCACTTCTGTTCTGATTTTTTTCCCTCCCTCCCTTTACCCCCTCCCCCAGATGGCAAGCAGTCCTTTACATGTTGAATAGGTTACAGTATATCCTAGATACAATATATGTGTGCAGAACCAAACAGTTTTCTTGTTGCACAGGGAGAATTGGATTCAGAAGGTATAAATAACCCGGGAAGAAAAACAAAAATGCAAGTAGTTTATATTCATTTCCCAGTGATTCTTCTTTGGGTGTAGCTGCTTCTGTACATCCTTGATCCATTGAAACTGAATTAGCTCTCTTTATCAAAGAGATCCACTTCCATCAAAATACATCCTCAAACAGTATGGTTGTTGAGGTATATAATGATCTCCTAGTTCTGCTCATTTCTCTTAGCATCAGTTCATGTAAGTCTCACCAGTCCACTCTGTATTCCTCCTGCTGGTCATTCCTTACAGAACGATAGTATTCCATAACGTTCATATGCCACAATTTACTCAACCATTCTCCAAATGATGGGCATCCATTCATTTTCCAGCTTCTAGCCACTACAAACAGGGCCGCCACAAACATTTTGGCACATACAGGTCCCTTTCCCTTCTTTAGTATCTCTTTGGGATATAAACCCAGTAGAAACACTGCTGGATCAAAGGGTATGCCCAGTTTGATAACTTTTTGAGCATAGTTCCAAATTGCTCTCCAGAATGGCTGGATGTGTTCACAATTCCACCAACAATGTATCAGTGTCCCTATTTTCCCACATCTCCTCCAACATCATTTGATCTTTACAACAACTCTGAGAGGTAGGTGCTATTATTATCTCCAATTTATAGTTGAAGAAATTGAGGCAAATAGGTTAAATGACTTGCTTCGGCACACAACTACTAAGTACCTGAGATAGAATTTGAATTTGGGTCTTCCTGATTCCTAGCTCAGAATTCTATCCAATGAGCCACTTAGCTGCTTCTAAGGGAATGGCTAAGTGAGATTATTATAAGCTTTTGTAAAAAATTTAAATTGTTTTTATTCTAAACTTAAACACTCTCCCCCCCGAAAAAGATCATTACCATATACAAAGCAGAACACAAGAGAATTTTTCTATAAAACTGTGAATCTCCATTTTATACTTTTTGTTTTTTAAAAATTACTCAATAAATTCTATATTATTTTCAAAACTATCTTCCTTTTTTATTCTATGTATTTTAAAAAATGTTTCCTACCTCAGTCTGCCCCTAGTCATACTATTGGTATTTTCTGATACTGTCTCTTTTGTCATTTCTAAAGATATAATAGTTTCTATTACATCCATATATCACAATTTGTTTAACCATTCCCATTGTCCAAAAGGCAATCTAAAGCATCCCCTTATTAACCTTTCAGCTTTTGGCATGTGTAATTCTGGGTGTGGAAGACCCCTATAGTTTTTCACTAGATTTTATGATCATTATTCAATCTAGTATAAAATCAAGGTTTTGTTGGAGTAGATATGGGCACTAGGTGCTTCTCATTCAAATACCTAACTTGGCAGGAAATCCATGCTTGATCATTATCATTTCACAGTATTCAGTTTCAGTTGTTTTGATGTTCTTTCTGTCTATATTGCTGTCATCCTTCTATATCATTTTCTTCATTCTGCTCACTTCATTTTGCACCCATTCATGTAAATCTTCCCATGGTTCTCTGTATCTCATATCATTGTATAGCATCTACCATTCTATTATATATCCATATTATGTTTTTTTTTAGCCAATCCCCAGATAGTGTGATCTATCTTTTTTTTTTTTTTAACAATTTTTGGTGATAAGAAAGTGCTATTACTATGAGTATTTTGCTGTATATGGTATTTGCTTTCTATCATTGACTGCCTTAGGATTTATGTCTATCAGTATGATCTCTGGGTCAACTTAATTTTCTTATAACTTTCAAGAATGATGAATAAATCTAAGTTGGAAAGCCCCTAAAGCCTTAAGCCTGTCCAGTCTAATCTGTGTAGGAATTTGCTGTGTGCTACTGATTACTTTGCCTCTCTTTGAATACTTTCAGTTCTGGAGCTATCCCTCTTTTGTGAAATAACCAATTTACATTTTAAACTACTCTTAAAAATTAGAATGTTCTTGCTTTATATTGAAACAAAAATTGATCTCCCTGTAACTTTTATGTTGGTCCTAACTACAGCTTCTTGTGAACCTGAAAATTGTTAGAATAAATAGAAGTGAGCCTTAGCAGTGCAATCAGAAATGACAAGAACAAGTATATGGCCATCATGTTAATATAGCCTGCATTTTTTTAGCATTGGTAAGATCCTTGAATGAGTTTTGTTTTCTGGTCAAGAGGTTGAAAAAAATTAGAATTCACTGATTCTATAAAATAAGACCTTGAGAAGTGGCAACTGCATCTTAGAATATTAACGGTTACACAGATTTTAAAGATAGGAAGTGTTAGATTAAATCATCTTTTACTAGCTTTTGTTACACTCCATTGTAAGAGCGTCTCACTTCCATTTCTTAGTATACTTGAAATATGTTCTTTTCATCTCTGCAATTCAGTAGTCTTTTTTTTCCTCAAGGTTCAGTTTCAACACGACCTCTTCCTTGAAGTGTTCTTTAGAAAATCAGTCAATCAATATAAGCATCTGCTATATGCTGGACACTATACTAAAAACTGGGGATACAAAAAGAGACAAAAGGCAGTCCTAAGCCTTAAGGAGCTAATGATCTAATGAGATACTCACAATTTAATGAGAGACCCCAGATATATTCCTAAAGGTTCAGGGACTTTCTGTTTTTATATATTACATCCTTGCTGGGTAAATGGATCTCTCCTTTACCTCCTTTATATTATACCTTACATAAATTCTTATGGTATACAGTAAGCTTCTTGAGGATTGCTTTTTTTTGTTCCTTTATATTTTATCCTTAGCATCCAACACAGCAGGCAATTAAAAAACATTTATTTTTCTTTTAGTTTTGAATTAATTTTGATCTTTACCAAATTGACTTTCTGACAATATATAGACATTTGATATAGGAATGAATGAATCCCAAATCAATAACAAGTTATTTGCTATCAAAATTTCATTTCATTTTTTATACTATTTGGTGTTTGTCATGTATGATGCTTCCCAGATCTTGTCTCAAAAAAATAATTCATGGTCTATAGATGTGACAATCTTTCCTGAGCCATACTTTTAAACATGATTTCACCATCCTCCCATACGTCCACCATTACCCTGAAGTCACTAGTTAGAAAAGTGTTTGTGCATTTAATTTGCAGGATCTTCTTGGTGTTTTCAGAGAATTTCTTTCCTTTTGCAAATGCTTCAACATATAGTTGTGCAATTATTTGCATATGTCATTTTGGTTTATTTAATTTTTTGCAAATAAATTATTATGAACACTGCAACACATGATGCTAAAATATCTCATGATAGAAGTTTCTTGATTTCTTTGGATATATGATAAAACTAAACTCTACAGTTCCCCCTTTTTCCTTTCTAAGGAGATTGTGAGCCATTTCTCAGTGTCAGGGAAAAAAACAAAATACAAATGAGCAGTTCTGCTTTTTCTCTCTCATTAGTGATCAACCTTTCAAGACCAATCACAAGTCATTTCATTTTTCTCATCTTCCTCTTTTTTTCCTATATGTAGCTTAAAAAAATTTAAAGCCTGAGTTTCCTTATCTTGTTCACACAGAAAATATAGGGGCTATTCACAAGCCCCATCCATTACTGATGAGTATAGGAATTTGACCTGCTCAGCTTCGGACTTGGACCAATTCAAGTCTCTTTAGACAACCTGATGGCCCCCTTGCTTCCAGGGACTCATCATATTGTTGCTGAATTTATCATAGATACTTAATCTGTATAACCCATTCTGTTCAGAATTTCCAAGCTCAAGCAAGACACTAGCCTCGGTTTCTCTAATAGCATGTGCGTCCATGCCTGACTTGAAAAATTTTGGAGTTGTTCTTTCCTTTTCAGTACAGTTTTTCCAATCTTTAGAATTTGGGAACTATTCTCTTTGGACCACATCATGTCATTATATTCATTCTTTGTTGTCTGCCTTTAGCTAAATTAAACAGAATAGGTCTCCTAATTATTTTAAAATCTAAATTGGTTGATGAGCATCCAAAACAGCCTTGTGCTTTATTGAGAATTATTTCTTGTGCTTTTAGAATTTAATTCTTGATAGCCTACCATTCCTCATAGCTTGCTCTCCCCATAGAATTTTAAGTCAAAGAATGCTACCTATTTCTTCTCTGAATTGTTTGAATTATGCTTTTCCAAAATCTGATGTGCATGTGAGACTTTTGGGATTGTTTCTCTCTATTGATTGGACTAATTACTTCCCCTTAAGATTTCTATCATTCCCACCCTAGCAACCAATTTTTCCCTGTTGTTAAGAATAAGATTTCAAATAGAATTACTCTTGTTGGTTCCTCACTTTTTTCAAAATTAGCATTAAGCCATGTCAAGAAATGAAAACATTAGCTTTTCTGTTTTTAGAAGTGTATGGGGGAGGCCCTCCAGCTTCTTAGATGTCCAGATGATGGTGTCTCCTATCATCATATCCTGCCTGTTTCTCTGTAATTCTTGGGATCTGTTTCCCAAAGTCTTCATCTATTTGTTATCTCTAGGTGATCTGGACTGTACTCCAATGACAATATTGCTTATGTCTTTGCCTCAGTGGATCTTTACTAAATGATTTTTACCATGCTTCCCATCATTTCTATTTGCATATCTTCTCTACATAACTTGCTATTCTTTTTTCCTCTCTTACCTATTCTGTTTAATTTAGCTGAAGCATATCCTCAAATACCCATTTTCAGTGATTTCACAGAGATAACTCTGAATGAGATTTCAAAGCTTATCTTGTCCAAGGAAAGTACAGAAAAGAAAACTGAAAACTAGAGAGATTCTAATTATAACTATCTTCTCAATAAGTTTTTGTGATCTTTAATTGGCCAAATTTGTTTCCTTTATTTAAAATATTCAATTCACCTTGTTCATTATTTAGTACTTTGTGCATTTATATATAAACATCCAAAGCCATGGGTCTTATTGAGAGATTTGAACATAATAAATATGTTACTAAAATCTCAATACCTGATTTGTCCAGCATCCCCTCATCAATCAGTCAAGAAATGTTAGCACTGAAAAGAAATAACTTTTGTTTTGCAAAACTTGCTCTTCTTGGGTCTATTCTGAGTCTTTATGAACATTGCCTCCGGCTTATAAACTACTTGGTTGCTGGTAAATTCAAGAATTTGGCATTAGGCTTTAGGCATCTCATCTGTAGTCTGTAACGTAAATTCTCCCCCTTCTAAAAATTTAAACGGTTTGCATATTACAATGACTCCAGTGCCAGAGTACTGGGAATATATGGATAATAAGTATGACTTTAATCTGGCTGCCCATCTTTTCTTTCTCCATGAATGACAGTTAACAAGTTATACTGGAGAATGTTACTTAAGGCCAGATGGTGATTTATTAGCAATCCTACCTAATTTCCTCTATATTTGCAAGATCAGCAATTCTCCTTCAAAGAGGAGTATTCAGAAAATAGTGACAAGTAGTTTCTTTTCTTCTTGCTCCCCACTCCCAAGAATTGTAGGTTAATACTTTTTTGTTTCCTTCAGATTCTCTCATTCAGGAGATGTGTGAAACGGAGTCAGTTCCAAGACAGGGCATTTCTATGGGAAAGCCATCCAAGAAAAGACTTGCAAAGGATGATCCTAGGGATTACAAATTGACAGGAGACTGGGAGTGTGATAGCAGGTTACAAAGGCAGAAAGAAAACAAGGAAAGAAAATCCAGAAAAATGACCACCGATCACGGTGGTAATAAACTTGAGAGAAATTTCAGTCTGAGTTTAAGCCTTCCACAACAGAGAATTTCAAAAGGAAAAAGCATTTGTAAACATGGTGTTCTTGCCAAGAACTCCAAGCAGTTTTCCAGTCCCCTAAAGTGTTATAAAATCTCCTCAAATAAGAACTATTGTAGATATAATGCATGCAGGAAGTCTTTCAGTTACCACTCAGAAATTGGTCAGTATCATCGATCAGTCACTGGAGAAAAACCACATGGGAAATTTTTCAAGAAAACCTCACTTTGGAAGCATGACAGTATTCTTTCTCAAGAGAAATCCTTTGTATGCAGTGAGTGTGGGAAGGCCTTTAAAGAAAAAGGAAGACTTACAGAACATAAGAAAATTCACACAGGAGAGAAACCCTTTGAATGCAATGAGTGTGGGAAGACCTTCTACTACCCATCAAAACTTACTCTCCATAAGAGGATTCATACTGGAGAGAAACCCTTCAAATGTAATGAGTGTGGTAAAGCCTTCATAGACAAAGGAAGACTTACTGGACATAAGAAAATTCACACAGGAGAGAAACCCTATAAATGTCATGAGTGTGGGAAGGCTTTCTGTTACCGATCAAGTCTTATTGGACACAAGAGAATTCACACTGGAGAAAAACCCTTTGAATGCAATGAATGTGGAAAGGCCTTTTGTTACGCCTCAAGTCTTACTCTTCATAAGAGAATTCATACCAGAGAGAAACTATTTGAATGTAATGAGTGTGGGAAAGCTTTCTGCTATCCATCAAAGCTTATTTTCCATAAGAGAATTCATACTGGAGAGAAACCATTTGAATGTAATGAATGTGGGAAAGCCTTTATAGACAAAGGAAGACTAACTAAACATATTAAAATTCACATAGGAGAAAAACCATTTGAATGTAATGAGTGTGGGAAAGCTTTCACCTACCCATCAAAGCTTAATCTCCATATGAGAACTCATACTGGAGAGAAACCCTTTAAATGTAGTGAGTGTGTAAAGGCCTTCAATTGCAAAGCGAGTCTTACTAAACATAAGCTAATTCATACTGGAGAGAAGCCCTTTGAATGTAATGAGTGTGGAAGAAACTTCAGGCAAAGCTCAGCCCTTAGGAAGCATCGGAAACTTCACACTGGAGCCACCCTACATAAGATATTTCATACTGAAGAGAAGCCCTTTGAGTGTAATGAATG
Organism: Antechinus flavipes; assembly: GCF_016432865.1. Lineage (NCBI taxonomy): Eukaryota > Metazoa > Chordata > Mammalia > Dasyuromorphia > Dasyuridae > Antechinus > Antechinus flavipes. The sequence goes on along the minus strand of NC_067400.1, from coordinate 626,779,837 downwards.
TGAGAAGACCTTCAAACACAAAGCAAATCTTATTGAACACAAGTTAATTCATACTGGAGAGAAGCCCTTTGAATGTAATGAATGTGGGAGAGGCTTTCGGCGACATTCATTACTTAGGAGACATCAGAGACTTCATACTAAAGAAGCTGTATTACGTTAGTGAATGTGGGAAAGCAATGACAACTTCACACATCAGGAGAATCCTTTGAATGTAATGACTGGGAAGGCCTATAGTTCTAGCTATTCCTTTTGTAAGCATTATAATTCACAATGGAGAGTTACCTTTTAGATGCAATAAAGGTGGAAGAACTTTCCACAGTGCTGATTTCTGGTCACCTTTTACTATACTGCTCACCCTCTGTTTTGGCTACTCCTCCAGTTTCTATCCTAGAGCCCCGTACTCCTGATTTGTGAGAATCTGCCTAATCTAATGTCTCTTAGGTCTAGCCCCCACATCATTCTCTGGGCATCTTCTACCAGATTCCTGACTCTTCTCCTTCCTTCTGCTTTCCTCATCTAAGTCTGAATGTTCATCTGTTGCACACCCCTGTTCCTGAAAGGAACAGGTGGCTTCCTAGATCCTGTTTACTGTCTTTCCTCATTAGAATGGGAGCTCTTGGAGTATAGACTATCTTGCTTTTTGCACTTGTATCACTAGCACTTAGTACAGAACTTGGCGATTTTAGCACCTAATAAGTACTTGTTCATGTACACTTTCTTTTAGAAATCACAAGAAACCTCATACCAATAGAAACAATATTAAGGAAATGGATGCAGGAAAATCTTTAGCCATAATCCATACTTAGGAATCTTGAAAAAATCAAACTAGCTAGGGACGATGTCAACAAATAAATGTGAAAAAGCTTTTTAGCAACAATTCATGAGCCATTAGAAAATTGATGGTGGAGAAATCATATGAATAGAATAAATTTGGAAAGGCTTTGGATAATCACTTCATAGAGACTGGGACTTTTACAGAACTTCAGGATTGAAAGAAACTTCTTGGGGGGCCATCTAATCCAATGAATGCCTGAACACGAATCCTTCTACAAGTGTACTCATCTGACCTTTTTTGGAAACTTGTAATGATGCAACTTATTTTGGCTTGTGATGTAAGGCACTGGTCAAAAACGAATTTCTGCCAAACTTTTTTCCAATGGAATACCATATTTTTTCGAAAAAGAAAATTGGAAAGAGAAGGACCTTTCAAATAAATGGTTTGGGGGCAAAATCATTATCAAATACGGAATGGAGGAAATCATAAAAGATAAACATTTTGACAACCTAAAATTAAAATGTTTTTGCCTGAGCAAAATCATTTAAAATAATGAGAAGCCTGTTTGAGAAAAAAATTTCATGAAACAACCAAAAAAGTCTGAGATCCAAGACACAGAGATGAATGGTCACAGATATGCAGTTTTCCAGAGAAGAAACACAAATGATCAACAACAATATGAAATTATTCATTTGATTTTGCCCAGACATTTGATTGGTGTAGATTGTTGATTCTGTAAATTACAGTATTAAACACCGAACACTTAACGGTTAAATAACTAACACTTGGGGGGCAGCTAGGTGATGCAGTGGATAGAGCATTAGTCCCGAAGTCAGGAGGACTTGAGTTCAAATCTGACCGCAGATCCTTAACACTTCCTAGCTGTGTGATCTGGGCAAGTCACTTAACCCCAATTGTCTCAGCAAAAACAAAAACAAAAAAAAAAACTAACACATGCTTTCACAGAGTCAGAGGCAAGATTTGAACTCAAGATTTTTCTGATTCAAGATGGCCTGGCTCTCTTGCTACTACATAGTTTTGTCTCTCGGTCAACTAACATTTATTAAATTCTTACTATGTACTAAGCACTTGTGGATAGAAAAAAAGGCAAAATACCTTTTCTGTGATTCAGGAGTTTAGTGTCTAATAGAGGGACCATCATGCAAATATCTATGTAAAAATAGAGGATATAAAAAATAAAAATACAGAATTTATTTGAAGTAATCAACAGAGACAAGGCACTAGCCTTAAGAGGAATTGGGAAAGTTATCTTGTAGATGGTGGGACTTTATCTGAGACCTGAAGGAAGCTAGGGAAGTCAAGAGACAGATGTGATGGGAGAAAATTCTAGGCATGAAAGACAGCCAGACAAAGTACCTAGAATCTGGAAATAAAGCATCCAGGAAGCCAGTGTCACTATATTGAAAAGCATCCATATTTTGGGGGAGGGAGAGGAGAAAAAAAGAGGTATGAGTTAGTGTAAGCTATAAGTAGACTCTCAGATGAGAAAATACTCCACAGTTCTTCTAATAACAGAAAGTAAGTTAAAATTACTATGAATTTCCACCTTACACCTACCAAATTGACAAAGATGTATTAAGTACAGAAATAATCAACGTTGAAGAAACCATGAGAAGATGGGGACCACATTAAACTATCTGGCTTCCCACACATTCTGTTAGTTTAACCCTTCTGGAAAACAAATTGAACATAGGCTATAAAACAGTTCAAGTACAGGTAATTGTTTGTGTCCTTTGACCCAGTGATGTCATAACAGGAGTCAAAGACAGAAAATATCAAAATGTGTATGTCATTTTTCTGTGATAACAAAAAACTTGAAACAAAGTAGGTGCCCGTCAGGTGAAGAATAGCTCAAATATCATATTTGTCTTTTATGTGCTGTTATTTGTATGTTGCTCCTGTGCTATAATGTGAGAGTTTCTTCAAGGCAGGGACTGTGTTTTTACCTTGTGTTCAGCTCAGTGTTTGGCACATAGTACTCAGTAAATGCTGTTGATTGAATTTTTGACCTATGAATGTAATGGAATATTGTGGCATAAGAAATGATGAATATGAAGAATTTGGAGGAAATTAAGAAGATTTATATAAATCTAGGAAGATTAAAGTAAGCAGAACTAAGAACAATATGAATGGTGACCATGGTGATGTAAAGGAAAACAGCTTTTAAAAGATATCAGAAGTCAACTCAACTCAATAGCCAGCTGAAGTATTGACACAGAAACATACTTTTCTACCCATTAGAAGAGGGGGGTGGTCAATGATGGGTGTAAATCAATCAATAAACATTTATTAAGTGCCTACTTGTACCAGGCACTGTCATGTTATCATATGTGGTTAATGAAAGTCTGTTACCAAAGGGATCTGTTGGGGGGAAGACGGTTATTGAGAAATGAGAGGGATTCTTTTTTTTTTTTAAAGATTTTCTAGCGAGAGATATCTCACTACCTCTTGAAATAGCCTATTCCACTTTTGGATAACTAGTTGTTTGGACACCATATCAAAATTTCACTTATTGCAACTTCTATCCATTACTTCCTGTACTCTTTACCCAACTGGGAGTGATATTCCTAAGACACAAGCTTTATGTCATTCTATTTCCACTGCCCCTCTTGCCACTAGGATCAAATCAAATTTTTGTTTATTATTTAAAGTTCTTTACAGACAGGTCTCAACTTGCCAAAATAAGCTTTTTCAAATTTATTTTACTTACTCATGTTTTTTTCTAATTACATGAAAATTACATTTTCTCCCTTCCTTTCTTTCCTCCCTCTTCCCCAAGACAGCAAACAATCTGATGTTATATATGTACAATCATGTTAAACATTTCCACATTAGTCATGTTGTAAGAGAAAAACCCCAAGAAAGAAAAAAAATTAAAATAATACACTTTGACCTGCATTCAGACACCATAGCTCTTTCTCGAGATGGGGACAGCATTTTTCATCATAAGTCCCTTGGAATTGTCCAAACTTATTTTATATAACCCTCCATGTGTTCAGTACTTCAGCTAACCCAAGCTTCTGGCTCTTAGCTCTCATTCCCATGCTATTGCAGTTTGTCTCCTTGTCCAGAATGGACTCCATCCTCACCTGTTAGACTCCCTAGTTTCCTTCAAAGTTCCTTCAAAAGTCCCTCTCATTGAATCTTTACTGATACCCACAATGACTATTCCCCTCCTTTACCCGCCCCCACTGCCATTATATTGTTTCATAAATTTGCAGATGAATGTGTCTTCCCCAGTAGAAAGCAAGCTGGTTCATTTTTGCCTTTGTAAATCCATATGCAAAATAGGCACTTTGTTGCTTTCTGATGAATGGCTCTATTGCTCCTGGTTCTTCTATCTAAGGCAAAGCAGAATAGTTTTAATTCTTCAAATGCTTGAAGGTTACAATTTTATTCCCTCCCTCTAAATATTTTTCAGACCAGAAATAACTTTAAAAAAATAAACCAAGCATCATGATATGAAGGGAATCCTTTGGATGTGATGGAGATGGAAAAACCTTCAATCACTGGGAATGTTTACTACATAGGAATTCATACTAAATGGGAATTTTTTTCTTTTTTTAAAATAACTTTTTATTGACAGTACATATGCATGGGTAATTTATGACAACATTATCCCTTGCACTCACTTCTGTTCCAATTTTTCCCTTCCCTCCCTCCATCCCCTTCCCCCATATGGCAAGCAGTCTTATACATGTTAAATATGTTATAGTATATCCTAGATATAATATATGTGTGCAAAACCGAACAGTTCTCTTGTTGCAGAGGAAGAATTGGATTCAGAAGGTAAAAATAACATGATAAGAAAAACAAAAATGCAAATAGTTTATACTCATTTCCCAGTATTCCTTCTCCGGATGTAGCTGATTCTGTCCATCATTGATCAATTGGAACTGAATTAGATCTTCTCTTTGTCGAAGAAATCCATTTCCATCAGAATACCTCCTCATACAGTATTGTTGTTGAAGTGTAAAATGATCTCCTGGTTCTGCTCATTTCACTCAACGTCAGTTAATGTAAGTCTCTCCAGGCCTTTCTGAAATTATCCTGCTGGTCATTTCTTATAGAACAATAATATTCCATAACATTCATATACCACAACTTGCCATTCTCCAACTGATGAGCATCCATTCATTTTCCAGTTTCTAGCCACCACAAACATTTTGGCACATACAGATCCCTTTCCTTTCTTTAGTATTTCTTTGGGATATAAGCCCAGTAGTAGCACTGCTGGATCAAAGGGTATGTACAGTTTGATAACTTTTTGGGCATAATTCCAGATTGCTCTCCAGAACAGTTGGATTCATTCACAATTCCAACAATAATGCATCAATGTTCCAGTTTTCTTACATCCCTTCCAACATTCATCATTATTTTTTCCTGTCATCTTAGCCAATCTGACAGGTGTGTAGTGGTATCTCAAAGTTGTCTTAATTTGCATTTCTCTGATCAATAGTGATTTGGAACACTTTCATATGAGTGAAAATAGTTTCAATTTCATCATCTGAAAATTGTCTGTTCATATCCTTTGACCATTTATCAATTGGAGAATGACTTGATTAAATGGGAATTAAAATATATAATAAAGATGGGAAAAAATCTTCAAGTATAGGGGAAATTCTTAGTGATCAAAGGAGAGAAGTAATGGAAAGGTGTTTTCAATGTAGCAAGTTAGGAAGCTCAGCAATGTCATATAGCCTATGTCAGACAACTCATATTTAAAGTGGTATTTAAGAATATATTGATCATAGAAAAGTTTTGCAGAACTATTTATCAATTATCAGATATCATCTGATCCATGCTAAAGTCTAATTGTAGAAAGGTAATAATGGTAAAGGAACTTTATTAAATATTGTAACTGTCTAGTATTCATTTGATAAATTATTGTTTCTTGTGCACAAGCAAAAAAAAATTATCTTAATTCCAGCTCTTTTTGTGAGTCTAAATCTTATAGAAATGGTGATCCACATTTATTTCCTCCTTTATTTCCATTGGTATATTTCATCAAATGAACAGTTTATGCCTCTTGGGGCCATGTTACTGGATTGCTGTCTGTAAAGCCAAAGGTGATAACAAATTCCCACAAACTTGCTGACACTGAATCTTATCATTTTTTTACTATATTGTGTCAATTTAATGGGTGAAGTGGTACCCTATGCATATATTACTTTTTTACTCCTTTCCATTGAGAATATAGAACATATTCCCAAAGGGGTCAAAGATTTAGAACCAGAAGGAAATGTAGGGGTCATCCAAGCTACACAAACACACATCCTTTATTCCCACTCAAAGACTTGATAAAGAAAAAACCTTATTAAGATAACTGAAATGATATACCAAAGCCCACCTTTTGATCTTTTTTTTATTCACACATTCTGAAGAGTTTATTTTGCAGGAGAGTAATTCCTCCCTTAATCTATTAACTCTTTTTCCCCTTTATTAATTGTTTTATTTTTTTCCTATTTACATATGTATATTAACTTTTTCAATACACATTTCTTTGTGAATCTTTGTGAATTGTGATGGGAGAGAAAAATCTAAACAAAAAGGAAAAACCACAAGAGAGAAAAAAACAAAAAAGAAGTGAACATAGTAAGCCATTTTTTGATCTTGATCCCCTTAGAGTCGACCATCACTATGGTCCCAGTTACAACATTGTTTGTCCCATTTTAAGGCATAGGAATAATGATGATGATTACAATGACACTAATAATAGCTGATTTATAGTTCTTTGAAGCATGCAAAATGCTTTACATAGCCACTTGTGATTTTCATAATAACCCAATTTATAGATGGGAAACATGTTAAGAGAGGTTAAATGATTTACCAGGATTTTGAACTCAGAACAGGAAATGTCCCTATGTTATAGTTGTTAGTTGCTAGTTTTGTCTTTTGGAAGACATCATCATCTTGCAGAAAGGGTGCCATTTTCACAACTATCCCTCTGGTCCATATTTGCTACTACAGCTCCATATCATCCATATATGTTGTTCACAGGATTGTGGTGGTGATGAAGTCGAATCTAGAACTTCAATAAGGGTGTATATGGCCATTTCTTGACATTTGTCTTGCCTTAATGGCACTCTTCCTTCTCAGCCACCTGTTGTGTGTTACCTGGACATCTTGCAGTCACTCTCCCCAACTGCTCTGGGATAGATCTTCTGGACGTAGAACCAGTACTTTCTAGTCCCTTGTTTCTCCCAGGGCATTGCTTCAGGAATCACCCATTCTTTTCTTCCCACCCAAGAACTTGGAAGAATAGTCTGCTGGGCTCTTCTATCCTTAAATCTATCATCACCTTGATTATGTAACAAGTTTCACTTTGAGCAGGAATGGATTTGCCCAAACTATCCTAATGACAATGAGATTTTAAAGGGGAAATAAGTTCTTATGGGACTTGTGAAGAAATACTTCTACTCCCTGAGATGAAAAAATATACATATATAGGCATTATGTCTATAAGGAAAGTCTTCTCTATGATATAACAAGACCACACTAGCTTAAAGATAATAAAATCAATAAACAAGTGCATTCTAAATGCCAGTCATTGATCTAAAGATACTGCAAATAAAAACAGAGAAAGTCCCTGTCTCAAGAAACGTATAATCTAATGGGGGTAGACAACATATAAAAGGAAGCTAAAAAGATGGGGGCAGTTGACTTTGCAGGTGAGGGGGGAAATACCCAGCAGGGAGGGGAGGAGGGCTTGATGGACAAGATCAAAGACAGCAGGTGAATGGTTCAAAGATCGCTTATCCCAGCTTTGCAGCTCAGAGATTTACTCTCAGAGCAGTGGTTCCCAAAGTATCTGTGAATAATAAATTTATACAGTTATGGACCTAAAGGAACACATTCAGGGAAGTGAGGAGGGAGGAAACAACTTCAAAAACATATTCAGCACTAAAATCAGGGTTCAAGTCCTGAGAAACAGGAGAAGGAGGAAGTGTGGAATAAATGTTTATAATTTTGATGCTCAGGTACAATAAGGTCATATGTGCTATCGCAATCATGGGGAGTAGATAGCAGACACAGCTTTCCCTGTCTGGGTGAGATAAAGTTCTCTCTCTGGAGAAGAAGCATCTTAGGAGCCCCAGAAAATGACTTTACAAAACCTACTAAGTTGTACAAGTTTGCACCTAATAATAGATTTCTTTTTTCTTCAAAATAAACACTAGTGAATTGTGAAAGTGGAGCTAGCAGCATCCCTAAATGAGGGCTATGAGGCCATCCCATTCACTAGTCCTGGAGCTTCCTTACTGGTGGATGGGCCAAACTTCCACTTCAGTCAGTATTCTTCCTAGGGTTGGGTCCTTGAGTACCCAGGAATTGCAGCAAGGTTACTGAGCCACCAATTTTTTTTTTAATTTTTATTTAATAATTACTTTATATCGACAGAATCCATGCCAGGGTAATTTTTTTTACAACATTATCCCTTGTACTCGTTTCTGTTCCGATTATTCCCCTCCCTCCCTCCACCCCCTCCCCTAGATGGCAAGCAGTTTTATATATGTTAGATATGTTGCAGTATATCCTAGATACAATATATGTTTGCAGAACCGAACAGTTCTCTTGTTGCACAGAGAGAATTGGATTCAGAAGGTATAAATAACCCGGGAAGAAAAACAAAAATGCAGATAGTTCACATTCGTTTCCCAGTGTTCTTTCTTTGGGTGTAGCTGCTTCTGTCCGTCATTTATCAATTGAAACTCAGGTCTCTTTGTCAAAGAAATCCACTTCCATCAAAATATGTCCTCATACAATATCGTTGTCGAAGTGTATAATGGTCTCCTGGTTCTGCTCATTTCACTTAGCATCAGTTCATGTAAGTCTCGCCAGTCCTCTCTGTATTCATCCTGCTGGTCATTTCTTACAGAACAATAATATTCCATAACATTCATATACCACAATTTACCCAGCCATTCTCCAATTGATGGGCATCCATTCATTTTCCAGTTTCTAGCCACTATAAACAGGGGCTGCTACAAACATTTTGGCACATACAGGTCCCTTTCCCTTCTTTAGTATTTCTTTGGGATATAAGCCCAATAGAAACACTGCTGGATCAAAGGGTATGCACAATTTGATAACTTTTTGGGCATAATTCCAGATTTGAGCCACCAATTTTTTGAGGAAGCAATTATTTTCTATCCCTGGACATAGATATGATCATTCTTTCAAGGGTGTGTACTTTTGTAGTGTCCTGTACAGGGCTAGGAAGTCTCACAGATTTTGGGGAGGATATTAATCCTTTTCAGGTCTCTAATGAATAATGGTTGTTTCAATTGACTTCATGCCCATCATGAGTACAGGAATTTCCTTATTTCATCTTGGGATACAATTTTATTTTGTACTGATTTTGCAGGATGGTTTGGCTAAGTCAAGGAGCTCACAACGAGCCTATTCCACCAATCCCAATTGGGACTTCCATCTGATAACCCTGAGGAACAATACCTCCCCATCCAGTCCTATAACAGATCCACATCCACTATACATGTACAGTGTAGCAATGTGGAATAAACCCCATTTGGGATTTTCTTGGCAATGAAACCAGAATGGTTTGCTATTTTCTTTTCCGGCTCATTTTAAACTAAACTAAAGCAAATAAGGTTAAGTGACTTGCCTAGTGAGTATCTGAGGTTAGATTTGAACTCAGAAGTTGAGTCTTGTTAATTCCAAGTCCAGTGCTCAATCCAATAAACTGCTTAGTTGTCCTGGTTTGCCAATAGTATCATGTTAGTATCTGTCTGTTAATCTTTCTATAAGGTGGGGGGGGATTTGGTTCTCCAAATTTACTTTATAAATGAATGACCAAAAAAACAAGGAGTAGAAAACCAAAGTAATGAGGTAGTAAAGTAATAACAAGAAGGAACTGGCAAACCACTCCAGTATCTTTGCCAAGAAACCCTACATAATGTCACAGTCATTTCTGACTGGAACAACTGAACAAAAAGAGGTTTAGCAGGATGTTTTTGGTGGGTAGGTGGATGATGAGCAAAAAAAGATACCAGCCTGACATAAAGATCCTGCTTACATAGCCAGCCCGAGAGCCAAGACTGAAAAATATGGTCCATATTTTGTCCATTTAGTGAAGCTTTTCATTTTATCAGATTTTAATTTTATCAGAAAAAGGTACTTGTACTGCAACATGGAAAAACCCAGCATGAGGACGTTGAATTTAGTTCTCACTAATAGGAAAGAATTGGTGGCTGGGGGTAGAAATGTCAGAAACCCTGGAAGGAAATGGCCTCCATCCTGCAATTTGGGACAAATAAGAAATCTGGGTATAGTCTGACAAGGGAATTGGGGCCTGGATTTCTAATCACATTGATATAGGGAACCCTGGATGATAGAACTCTCTGTTAATGCTAATGCTTTGAAACTCAAAGTCTTAGAGGATTTTCTAGAATACTCAGGATCACACGACCAGAATATATCTTGTGGGACTTGAATCTAGGTCTAGCCAGGCTGTTTCCAGCTATCTACCTACCAGGCTATGCTGCTCCTCCATATTCTGACCTGCATCCTAGATTCTGAGAAAGCAAATTTCAAAGGTTTCGGAGGAGAGATGGGTAGGATCCAGAAGCCTAAAATGCCTCCCTGGAAGTCAGATCAAGGGGGAAGGGAGAATTTCCAGAATGAAATTCAGAAGTCACAAAGGGAACAATTCTAATGCAGAGGAAAAGTGGGAATTGTCTGAAAATTCCAATGTGGATGCACAAGGTGGGGGTCATCATCCAATTTAGATTTTAAATAGAAGTGCTCAGAAAATGGAAGTGAGACTAGGTAACAAAATAAATATGAAAGTGTGGCAGAATTCTGTCAAAATAGCATGACACATTGAAGTACAGAATCAGCTGATTTTGGTAAGGGAGCAATGAAAAGAGGTTTCCTTTTAGTCACTTTGCTATAGGTGGAGGTAGCAAAGGCAATAGCAAACTTTCAACTTGTGATGGAGTTTAATGACTATGGCAGAGGTGTCAACTTTGGTGTCATGGCCGTGATATTCTTAGAATTTTTCTTGTTTATTCTTGCTCACACCCAGTATGAATGGCCTCTGATTTTGCCTCCATTTCATGAACTTACCTTTAAATGATTTTTATATCAATAGATTTTAAAATATCTTCCTTGTATTTGTACTAGATTTCTCCTTCTTGGATGTCTCTGCTCAACTTCTATCCCCGAGGTCAGAGCTATTTAGTGGTAACCTTAAAGCCATTTAAGTGATAGAAAATCTCCATGAAAAATTTTGAGACCATTTCACTAAGGGCTGAAATGTGATAGGAACTGCATTTGTCTTATATAAACTGGGCTGTTTTTCCTTATAGGTACAAGGATGCTAATCTTGAGATTCACTGGGTCCAGAGGATTTAGGGATGAGCCATTTGCATAACTTCCTTGTTGCTTGGGATATAAAGAACCCTATGGATATAAGGGGACTATATATACCAATTTATTTAAAAACTGTCCAATCATCCCATCTAGTTGTCTCCTATAATCGCATTTCTTGCCTAAACTCCTTGATAAGGCTACTTATATTTAATATCACTAATTCATCTAATACCTCTGAAATGTGGCATATGCCCTCATCATTCAATTGAAACTACGCTTTCCAGAGTTACTAATTATCTCCTGATTGCCAACTCCAATGGTATTCTCTCCATCCTTATTCTCTGCAACCTTTGACACTGTTACTCATTCTCTCTTTTTGATACTCTCTTCCCTATAAGTTTTCAGGATGCTACTCTCTCCTAGTTCTGCTACCTATCTTATAACTCTTTTTTTCTCCTTGCTGGATCCTCTTCCAGCTCAAGCTCTCTAACAATGGGTATCCCACATGGCTCTCTCTCTTATTCCTCTATATTACTTCACTTAGTGATATCATCAGCTCCCATGGATTTACTACCATCTCTATGTTCATAAATTTCAAATCTACCTATCTTGCCATGCTCTTTTCTGGTCTCCAGACTCACATTTCCAATTGCCTTTTTGTCATCACAAACTGGATGTCCAATAGATATCTTAAATGCCCTATGTACAAAACAGAATCTATAATCTTTCCCCTAAATTCCTTTCTCCTCTTGCTTTCCCTGATATTGTAGAGGACATCAGCATTCTCCCAGTCCCTCAGGATCATAACCTAGCAGTTGTTCTGGATTCCTCACCATATATTAAATCAGTGGCCAAAGTTTATTGATTTTACTTTTGCAGCATCTCTTGCATATGTCTCCTTCTGTCTCCTAATACATCTCTTTTAGTGAAGGTCCTCATTGGCCACACATCTAGGTGATTGCACTGGCCTGTTTTAGTTGAGAATGAACCTCAAACTCCAAAATCGTTTTAAATGAATTTAATTGCATCATTTGGCAAAGGAGAGAGCCAGAAATGGTGTGACTCCCTCCTCAAGTCTTTGTGAGATTACTTTCTCTCTCCTTCCAATCTCTCTCTCTCTCTCTCTCTCTCTCTCTCTCTCTCCTCTCTCTCTCTCTCTCATATATATATATATATATATATATATATATATATATATATATTATATATATATATATATATATGTTGCCTGGTAGGTTTAGACAATTTCTAGCCATGTAAAACTAGGTTCAAATAATGTTAATAAGGTTTTTCCAAACTATACAATAAAATATTTTTCCCATATTTGCTGCTGGGTCTGTCTGCCTCAAGTTATTTACCAATCCAACTTCCAATGAGCCACTAAAGTTTTTTTCTAAAGAGCAGGTTTGGTCATGCTCCTTCTCCCCCTACCCCATCCTTTCAATAAATGCCAATAAATCAAATACAAAATGCTCTATTTGGCATTTCAAAGCATCTAACAGCCTAGCCCCTTTTTACTTTTTTAGTGTTCTCACAACCCAATCTCCAACACATACTCTCTGATAGTGACACTGGCTTCCTGGCAGTTTCATGAACTAGACAAGCCATTTTTTCGCTCTGGATATTTTCTATTTTTTAAATTTATTTTATTTTTAATTTATGGAATAAAACATTTTTACAAGGTAGTATAATAAAAATATGATTGTACATAAAACTACAATTATGTACAACATGATATTACTTAAATTAATACTAAAGTTATTGTATAAATTTCTTTTCTTTCCCTCCCATCTTTCTCTGGATTCAGCTAGCTTCTTTTTCATGTGTCCTTGATTTTTAATTTGTGTATTTATAATACTCAAAATGACTTAGTCACTTTAATCATTCTTAAAACAATATTGCTGTTACTATATATGATGTTCTCTTGCTTTTGCTCACTTTGCATTTCATGCAAGTCTTTTCTATTCCTTTCAAAGATTATTGAGTTCATCATTTCTTATGGCATAGTATTTCATCACATATAATACCACAATTTGTTCAGCCATTCCCTAATTGATGGAGATATCTGCAATTTCCAGTTCTTTGACACTACAAAGATAGCTGTTATAAACATTCTACTTACATTCAAAATTATAATTACTATTTGTGAATTTTCCCCATCTTATTTTTACTCACTATTTTCTTTTTTGGTCTCTCTTTTTACCCTATCCCTGTTACCTTATCTTCTCCTTCAATCTCCCTACTTTTTAATGTTTATCTTACTTTTCCTCTGGATCTTTTAGAATTTTCCATTGAGTTCTGGTCTTTTTGTTACAAATATTTGAAATATTCAGTTCATCAAGTATATTTTCTTTTTCATTTAGTATTATACTCAACTTTTCCGAGTAAGTTATTTTTATATGTAGCCCTAACTCTTTTGCCCCTTGAAATATAAAGTTCTTGGAAATTGAGTGGATGCCCATCAGTTAGGGAATGGATAAATTAGTTATGGTATATGAATGTGATGGAATATTATTATTCTATAAGAAATGATGAGCAGGATAATTTCAGAAAAGCCTGAAAAGAATGACATGAACTAATGCTAAGTGAACTGAGTAGAACCAAGAGAATTGTACATAGCAACAACAAGATTATGTAATGATCAACTGTGATGGACAGGATCTTTTCAACAATGAGATGATTCAAGACAATTCCATTAGATTTGGGATGGAAAGTGCCATCCATGTCCAGAGAAAGAACTATGGAGGCTGAATGTGGATCAAAGAAGTGGATCACTTTTGCTGCTGTTGTGCTTTGTTTGCTTGGGGTTTTTTCCCTGTCTCATGATTTTTCCCCTTTTGATCCGATTTCTCTTGCACAGTGTGATGAATTATGGAAATACATTTAGAAGAATTGCATATGTTTAACCCATATCAGATTGCTTTCTGTCTTGGGGAGGGGCCAGAGAGAGAAAAATTTGAAACACAAAGCTTTACAAAGGTGAATATTAAAAACTTTCTTTGTATATATTTGGGAAAATAAATACTAATGGGAAAAAAAGAAATAATGTTCTAAGATGTATGGTCTAATAGAGTAGAAGGTGGTAGGTTTTTTGAAATCTTGACTGTATTTTTGTAGTAATTAAATAGTTGGGGTTTTTTCTTGTTTTTTCCTTAACCTGGGAGTTTTGAAACTTGGCTCTGACCTTTTTTTACATTTTCCTCCTGGAATCTTTCAGGTGGTGTATAGTAAGGTTTTTTTTTCTATTTCTATTTTACCCTCTTGTTGTAGAACAACAAGGCAATTTTTTCTTAATAATTTCTTGTGATATTGAATACAGATTCTTTTTTATTGTAATTTTCAGGTATTCCTATAATTCTCAGATTGTTTCTCCTCAATATCTTCTTCAGATCAGTTGTTTCTATGATATTTCAGAATCTCTTCTTTTTTTTTCTTGTTTTATTATTTCTTGGTGTCTTATAATGTCATTTGATGATATGCTGGGGTTTTTGCCCAATTCTAATTTTCAAGGAGTTATTTTCTTCCTTAATTTCTCCTATCTCTTTTCCAATTAATTAACTTGCTTTTCATAATTTTCTTGAATTGTTTTTGTTATTTTCTTGATCTCTTTTATTAGATTTTTAAATTCTTCCAATAATTTTTGGGAAGCTTATGACCATATGTTACTCTTTGGGATAAGAGTGGCCTTTTAAAATTTCACTATCTTCCTCTGAATATGAACACAGATCTTCTTTTACACCAAAGTAGCTATCTATGATTGGGCTGTTTTTCCTTTGCTTACTCATTTTAAATTTTTGTTTTATTTTAATATTAGCAGTTTATTATTATCATTAGGTTTTAATCTCAAGTTATGGGTAATGTTGCCATAGACTTCAGCTCCTATCATCATCATCATCATCATCATCATTATTATTTTGTATTCTGTCTGGTGCTCAACCTCTGGGACTCTTCTATTCCTGTAAGCCACAATTAGAGCCTCCAGTCACTCTGTCCCCAAAATGTCCTTACTCTCTGCAAGTACAGCACTCACCAGGTACGTGCTCACTCCTTGTTGCCCCCCACCACAGCATGGGATCATTTCTGGTCAGCATCACTAGGCTTGGCCTTTGGAAAAACAAGGGTTTTTTTTCAGTTTTTTCCCACTTAGCTGTCTGCTGTTCCTTAGATGAGACCTAGTCTGCTTCCTGACAGAGTTGCTCCATGATCTACTGTTTGTTGAGTCGGTGGAGTTGGCTTCTCTCAGGCTAAACTTCAGCCCGTGGAGGTCCTGATTTTTTGAGTCCTCCCAAGTTATTTTAGGAGGACAACTGCTTTACCCCTTTATTTTTGCTGTTTTATATTCATTTCATAGTGATTTTCTATCTGTTTGTTGAGGAAATCTGTAGAGCCTGGAAATTTCTGATTTCCTCTACCATCTTCCCAGAATACTGTCAAAAACCTCTGGGTATTTTTTTTTGACTATTTCCTATACCTGGAAAATTCTCTCTCTTTCATCCCAATTGATGAATTTCCTGATTATCTTTAAGTCTCAACTAAAATTCCACTTTCTTTTTTTTTTTAAAGAATAAATGATTTTTATTTAGTATTTTTTAAAATAATTTTTTATTGATAGAACGCATGCCAGGGTAATTTTTACAGCATTATCCCTTGCATTCATTTCTGTTCCGATTTTACCCCTCCCTCCCTCCACCCCTTCCCCGAGATGGCAAGAGTCCTTTACATGTTGAATGGGTTGCAGTATATCCTAGATACAATATATGTGTGCAGAACCAAACAGTTTTCTTGTTGCACAGGGAGAATTGGATTCAGAAGGTATAAATAACCCGGGAGGAAAAACATAAATGCAAGCAGTTTATATTCATTTCCAGTGTTCTTTCTCTGGGTGTAGCTGCGTCTGTCCATCTTTGATCAATTAAGGCTCTCTTTATCAAAGAGGTCCACTTCCATCAGAATACATCCTCAAACAGTATCATTGTTGAGGTATATAATGATCTCCTGGTTCTGCTCATTTCACTCAGCATCAGTTCATGTAAGTCTCGCCAGTCCTCTCTGTATTCATCCTGCTGGTCATTCCTTATAGAACAATAATATTCCATAACATTCATATACCACAATTTACTCAACCATTCTCCAATTGATGGACATCCTTTCATTTTCCAGCTTCTAGCCACTACAAACAGGGCTGCCACAAACATAAAATTCCACTTTCTACAAGAAACTTTCCCCATCCCCTGTTAAAGCTAGTGTCTTAAAGCTATGTTGTATATAGCTTGCTTTTTTGTGTATTTAAACATTTAACTATTTTTGTTTAAATATTGTCTACCCATTAGAGGAATTTACTTTTTTCCCCTCCTTATTAGATGAATTTACATTTTTGTTTACATATTGTCTCCCCATTGGATGAGTTTATATTTTTGTTTGCACATTGCCTCCTCATTGGATGTGTTTACATTTTTGTTTGCATATTATCTCCCCACTGGATGAGCTTACATTTGTGTTTGCATATTGCCTCTCTATTAGATGAGTTTACATTTTTGTTTACATATTACCTCCCCATTAGATGTATTTGCATTTTTGTTTACATATTATCTCCCATTGGATAAGTTTACATTTTTGTTTACATAATGCCTCCCCATTGTATAGGTTTACATTTTTATTTGCATATTGTCTCCCCATTAGATGAGTTTACATTTTTGTTTTTCATATTGCTTCCCCATTAGATGAGTTTACCATTTTGTTAATATATTATCTCTCCATTAGATATGTTTACATTTTTATTTACACATTGTGTCCCCATGAGATTGTAAGCTCTTTGAGGACAGGTACTGTCTTTTTTTCTATCCCCAGTGCTTAGCACAATGCCTGGCATATAGTAGGCACTTAATAAATGTTTATTGATTATTCAGTTGAAAATGCAATCTCCACTTATTTGCCAAATTTAATGGCCTTGTTCGTAATCCCCTTCTTGAATTCTTATCATCTTTTAACCTTCTTTTCCTGAATGGCTTCTCCTCTCTAAGTTTTAATGTTCTTGTGTAACTACTCTTTCTCCTTCTCCTTTGCTGCTTCTTCATTTATGTTACACTCACTAATTGAATATCCCTTAAACATTTATGCTGAGCTATCTTCTATTTTAGCCCTATACTGTCACTTGATGACCTTACCAACTCCCATACATTTAATTATCATCTTTCTTGAAATAGTTGGTAGTGCAATGGATAGAGCACTGGGCTTGGAGTCAGAAAGAACTGAATTCCAAATTGACCACATTAGCTGTGTGATCTTGAACAAGTCATCCTGTTTGCCTCAATTTCCTCATTTGTAAAATGAGCTAGAGAAGGAAATGTCAAACTACTCAGTATCTTTGCCAAGAAAACTCCAACAGGGGTCATAAAGAGTCAGACATTACTGAAACAACTGAATAACAATAGCAATATATATTCATTCCTAGTTTGTCACAAAACTTCAGTCCCATATCACCATCTACTTTTTGGACGTGTGAAATTAGATATTCTGTAGGCATCGAAAGTGAAAATGTATCCAAAACAAAATATTATCTTTTCCCCTAAATTCTCCTCTCTTCCTAACGTCCCCTTTATTGTCAAAGGCAACATAATCCTAACATTCATCCAAATTTGCAATCTTAATGGCATCCAATCCACTAAACATTTATTAAACAATAAATGAAATAAAAGGTGTGCTCAGGGATACAATTAATGAAAAGCCTGATCTCCAGGAGCTCCTAATTTAATGGGGGTAGATAATACACAAAAGGAGTCAAGAAAATGGGACAGAAAATGGAATCCAAAATTATCCAACCTACAATAGTGGAAGTTGAGACAGAGCTCTATGCCATTAGCACTTTATTAAAGGATCCATGATCCCCTCTAATAAAGTAGACCTCAGCTGTTCCTTATGATCTGGGATGCCAGGTTCCTGCTAACTAGCTGGTCAAAAATGAAGAACTGGCTCTTTCACAGCTGATTGAATCTCTCTGGTTTTCCTATTTAATAAAAATGAAAGTAGACAGAGGAAAAAATTAGTTTATGTTTTAAGTGTTAAAATCATGATCATATAATTTTTATAAATAATTCATTTAAGTGCTTCAGAACATATAAATCCAATCAGTCCCTCTCAGCTCAATTGGAGAATTCCATTAAGGGAAAGAACTTTAGGGAATGAACTGAGGCAGTTCTCTCTGCCTCACCTCGGCCATAAAGAGCTTGGTCAACATAACAAGGAAAAATAAGAGTGGAGGTCCTCTAGTTAGAGTCCTATGATTAAGCAAGTAAATCTTACAATTTGCTATTTACAGCTCTAGGACCTAAAATACAGAATTTATAATCACTACCCTTATAGAATCATATCAAAAAACTGAATTATACTGAATAAGGGCCCAATTAATCATCTATATCATGCATAATCCCCACACATACCCATCTTGAGACTTGCCTCAGGGTTAGAGGGAAGTCCATTCGCCCAGGACCCGAGTCCTTGACTCAGCCATTGGTGAAAACTCATTCAGGAATGCACTTCCTTCCTGTACCCCCTGTAGAAGCTATTCTAAAGAGATGAGGGCCTGCATATTTCTTTGCTATTTGGAGTCATCATAATGTGGGGTTCCAAATTGTCCAATTTACAATAAAAGAAGCTGAGACAGAGCTTTGAGTCAATGGCAATTTATTAAATGATCATTCGCCCTTTTAATCTTCCTTACCTCCAGGGCTTTAGTTTTACAGTGCTTGATACCCAAATGATACAGAAAAAATACACAGAAAAATACAGAGCTTCATTGGTTGATAGATTTTGATGACAATCCTCTAGGAGGGCCTACACAAAATATAGAATCCAATTGGTTGATAAATAAACTGATGAGCAAACCTTATAAGACTTGATGTTTTAGGTGGTCCTACTGAGTCTAAGAGCAGACCCATAAGCTGAGGTGATTAAAAATATATATCTACATGGGCCAGTAAAAAAGCATTACATAGGCCAGGCAACAGGATCATTTGCTGGTCAAAGTCTCACGGTCATCTCCCTGTGAGTTGAGTAATAGTAGGTTGTTGAGGAACTAAGAGGCAACCAAAAATAGTTGGGAGACTTTCCATGTTATTGAATCACCTCTGCCATAAAGAGCTTGGTTAACATAACAAGGTAAAATAAGAGTGCAGGTCCTCTAGTTAGATTCCTACAATTAAGCAAGTAAATCTTACAATTTGCTGTTTACAGCTGTAGGACCTAAAATACAAAATTTATAATCACTATCCTTATAGAATCATATCAAAAAACTGAATTATACTGAATAAGGGCCCAATTAATCATCTATATCATGCATAATCCCTACACATACCCACTGTACAAAGCCACCCAAGCCTTCTCAGCTGCAGTTAGCTAGGCCATAATAACTAGACCCCATCTTTCACAAGGGTAGATGGATTACTTTCTACTTATAGCCCCCACACCTTGTTAACAAATGCTTCCAGAGGGTTCCCAGAACTAAGATTAGATCTTTCCTTTTCCCAAATCATTCATTTCCTTTTTTTATTTTGCATTGGTAAATCCATCAAGTCAAGTCAAAAGTATTTATTAAGCAACTATTGTGTACAGCTACTGTGTATTGTGCCAAGCGATAAAGATACAGGGAAAGGTAAAAGATAGTTTTGGTGCTCTCTGAGAGCTCACAGTCTAAAAGCAATTAGATACAAGCAAGATACCAACAACAGAGGGAAGGCATAAGCATTAAGATGGATCAGCAAAAGCTTCTGGTTTGAATGGAATTTTAGATAGGACTTGAAGAAAGGCAGGAAAATCTGAAGATGAGATGATTCAGTATTCCAGACATGGCAACTACTAGTGAAAATGCCCAGAGTTGGGGAGATGAAGAGCTTGTGGAGCAGCAAGATGGCCAATGTACAAGATGGCAAAATCCCTGGGGTATAAGAAGACTGAGAAAGGTTAGTAAGGTTCGGGTTGTGAAGGGCTTTAAAAGTCAGAGGACATTATATTTGATGTGATAGGCAATTAATTTATTGAATTGGGAGGGAGGGTAACATGGTCATGTTGACACTTTAGAAAGATCAGTTTGACAGCTGAGTGAAGGGTGGATTGAGAGAGGAGAGGTTTAAGGTCTTCTTGGCTCCCAGACCAGCTATATATCCACTATGTTCATAGTGAATATGAAATTATAATTTAATAGGAAGGCAGATAGTGCAATGGCTAGAATATTGGGCTTGAAGTTATAAAGAACTGAGTTCAGATGAGGGCTTAGGCACTTACTGGCTGTGTGACTTCTGTCTGCCTTGATTGTAAAATGAGGATAATAGTAGCACCTACCTGCCAGGGCTGTAATGAGGATCAAATGAGATATTTTATAAAATGCTATTTAAATTTTTAAATTCCTCTTCTACTATGTATATGTTATGTACATAATTTGATATTAATAATTAATAAAATTATTAATAATTATATAAATAGATTTAAAATTAGCTGTGATTAATACAATTTTTAGGTATTGTGGTTCAAAACTAAGATTTGCATGCATGTGTTCAGTCTTTTTAAATGTATATGGGGCTTCTCCAAGATCTAACATGAGCTTCATTTTTGTTCCAATATCTGGCCCCTCAACTGGCCTTCAAGCTGTAGTACTGTTGAGTGGTGCTGGAGGGACAGCGCTTCTGAACTACATAGTCCATGAACTACATTTCCCAGAGTAGTTTGAGGAAGCCCCTATGTTCCCATAGGGACACTTGCTCAGACTCTCTTTCCAGTGTGTCAGGTTGAGCCCCACAAGCCTGTGCCAGCACTTAGCCTCTCAGCCGCGAGGAATTCTGGGAAAGGTAGTTCCTTCATCTGTTACAATTGAAGCTTGGCTCCTTTGTTTGTGAGGATGCTGGCAGGTAAGTTAGAGAGTGAGCCAGTGGGCACAGGTGGGAACCTTCTCACCCCTCTTTTTTCATGTGTGTGTGTATTGTGGCTTTTCACTTTTCACATGCTACTCTGAGTGTGTGTTTGTATGTTTGTGTGTGTATATGAATTGCTGTAGATATGTAACTACAGACATAGAGGTGACAGGGAGAGATCCACAAATCTTTGAAGGTATCTTTGTAGATATCTCTCCATTTGTCGATCTGTCCATTTCTCTGTCAGTCTTCCTCTATGCATAAAAACTATATACTGATCAAAAGTAGCCCTGATCTTTCCCTTTGCCAGAGCAGTGCCATCTCTAGGGGGTCCTGCCATTGGAAAGGCTTCCTACCCTGTTCGAGCATACAACATTTGCCCTCTTAGAGAACCACCTCCCTAAGCGCAGAGATGCTTGGCCATTAGGGGTGAGGTTTTTCAGTCTTACCAGTGCCTCATCCCCTGTGATATGGGGGTCGTGTGATCTGCCACTGTGAAAGGAATTACAGAAGAACTCACAAATCCACTTATGTCCATATGTATTTCCCTAAGTTCGTAGCTATGACCCTTGTACTGGTTCTGCAGGACCTGAACCAATGAGAGAGGTGAATGGAGAATTAATGACACTCATCACATGACCAGTTGTAAGGAAAGAGGCTTTCTTAGACTCTGTGGCTGGTCCCAAGTGGGTTTAGAGGTTGCCTTGTCTTGATTACCATAGAAACAGCTGGTATCTCCTAGTGAAGGCTCCAGTCAAAATGACCTCCCTTTTAACCCCAGAGTCAGAGCTTTCAAGAAAGGTGGTGTCATATTTTTACCATATATTGGATTAGTTGCCATCTAGGAGAGGGAGTAGGGGGAAGGAGGGGAAATTTTTGATCACAAGATTTTGCAAGGGTCAGTGTTGAAAAATTATTCCTGCATATGTTTTGAAAATAAAAAGTTTTAATAAAAAATAAATAAATTTAGATAGTTCAAAAGAAGGAAAGAAAGGTGATATTTTCAAAGAGCAGCTCTGGTATACAGGACTTGATCTGAAATATTTCTGACCTGTGAACTTTGACTGGACAGAAAAACCAATGGGAAAGACCTAACTTTAAAGCTGTTGGAGCTGAAGCAATTTCTGACTCCAGTCCAGGGGACCAGAATTGGGCAAATGTAGCATGTTCTGGACACATTGAAACAGATGCGATAGAAATGACAACTTGCCCATAATCCTTGAGAAGGGAGGGGGAAATGACATTTCTTAGGGTGGGGATAGGCTTAAAAGGAAGATAGAATTTGTCCAATGAATTGGACAAGAGAAAGAAAAAGGGATAGACAAGGATGGGATGTGTCCTCTCACCTCCCTTCTGTATTGAATATACTATCTCCTCTCAGCTACATGTGATCCAAAGATTTAGCAATTAAGCCATCTGTGTTCAATCTGGATCATGGATAAATCTATTGAACAGAAAAAGAAACAAGCCTGAATCTTGTGGCTCTTGTGGTTCATCTTCCCAGATGAACTTGCTCCATTTATTCTAGGTCTGCACCATTAACATTTCACTTGCCAAAAATTTCATGTCCATTATCATGTTTTTTTCCCCTTGCAAATAAATGTCTATGAATAAGAAGATGAGAAAACTTTTCTTCTCCATTTGGCAAACATGAAGATTTAGGCTAATAAAACTCAACCAATCAAAGGCAAAAAAGATAAAGAAAAGAATGTTAATCTCAAAAAGCTGACATTCTCTCCATAGAGATTACATGTAGAATAAATATATGTAATAATACAGAATAAATAAATGTAAAACGAAAACAAAGGAGTCAAATATAATCTGGTTAGGGAGATGGGAGATAGCCCATGCAAAGGGACAGAGATTGAAAAAAGGGTTATGTTGGAGAAGAAGCAGAAGGCCAGTTGGAAAAGTAGCAAATTTCTCTTCAAAGCTAGAAGAAAGTCAGCCAGGAGAGCAAAAGTAATAGCACAACTCAAGAACCCTGGAACCTAATGTCGCAATGTTTCCATCAGATCACATAATCTCTGATAGTATTGAGCTTGGTGCTAAAGGATTCAGCAGATTAATCCTCATACATCCGTGGTGCTAGGGAGGAGAATGGGAATATTTTTCTTTTGAAATGAAGGTGTAACTGAATCACAGAAAGTTGAGCTGAATACTCAACTTATCACATAGTAAATAAAGGACAAAGATATGAATTATAAATTGAATCAATGTTTCCTAGTTCTCAGAGAAAACCTCTTTCCCTTGAAACTGCGGTGATCACTATAGCTGAGTCACTCTTGGGCATTAATGTTTTATGGGCCTTCTTCTCTGAATCTGGGGATGGGTAAAGGAGAGTTATTTCTGAGCTCCTTTGACCCCCATATTCTATGGTTCTCATTGTATTATGGGTTTGTTGAGAATTTTCTCTTGTGAGTTTGGAAGATTTATGAAAGGATTACTCTTCATGGCTTCTTTCTTGTCCTGCAGCTATGCCTCCTCAAGATTGTGCCCTTCCTCAAGAGGAGAACACTAAAGACAAGGAGAAAAGATTGGTTTCTGTGTACTTGGCCATCAAGTCCCAGGTGAGTTAGGTCTTTCTCAGTAGAAATGCCTCTTTTCTCATAGTATGAATCCTTTTCTTTTCTTGATCATTCTTGATCAACCAATCCTTGTCCAAAACTTGATCATTAATTTATCTTCCCAGAAGGCTAACTATTCTCATAGGTGATTCAGAGTCTATAAATAATGAAATTTGGAAGGCACCTTACAGGTTATGTTGTCTAAGCCCCTTATTTAATGCATGAAGAAGTTGAGCCTTAAACAGGTAAACATTACGTCATGGTGTTATAGAAGGAATGCTTGCTACATTTCCAGAATTACTGAATCTCAAAACTCACTGGGAGATCACAGCTCCAGTCACATACATATAGGAATAATATCTGCAACATAATAGGCTAGAGAAATAAGGTTACCCTGGCGTGTTCTCTGCTGCATAAAACCTTCTTGGCTCATTATGATCATTAGTGAGTCTTCCAGATATTTTCTAATCATTATTTGAATTATACATTTGGAAATTTTGCCAGAAATCAACGGCAATCATATTTTACAGAATCTACTCACTCACTTTTTCTGAAATTTGGGAAACATTTTCCATTTTGTACCTGATGACTTGAACTCATCCAAGAACAGATTGGTGCTTTACTCTCTCCTTATTTATCTAGTGTTTCAATTCGCTGTTAAACATATTTGTTCTGTCCTTTCCAATTCAAACGTTATTCATAGCCAAACATTCCCTGCCTCTCAAAACAAACAAACAAACAAACAACAAACTAAATGCAATTAAAAATTTTTTTAAGCTTAACAGTACCTGGAACATAAGAGCTAGATGACTAATAACATAAATAAATAGATGAAAAGAGTCCATTCAGTCAAGAAATTTATATTCTGCCTAAAGAAAAAACATACACAAGAGTAATTGCTGGGTATGTTTTCAGAATTTCTGATACTGCTTTAGCTATATTGAAATATTTTGGGACATTATTGTTCTTATCCTTCTCTTTAGCATTTATTATTCTAGAATATTTTCTTTTATCTATGCTGAATATTCTACTATTCAGAATGCCATTACTGAGTGTCCATTTAGGCATGTGTCTTTTTCTTATTATTCTCTGATTTACAGTTTATTTTTGTGGATAAATGGCATATTTAATATTTCTGCCTTATTTAATTTATTTATGATTTCATTTGCTATTGGTCTTGATTAGTTTTTGCAAAGGTACTCTTTGATGCTGAGAAATTTGTATGTTCTCATATATTACCATTCAGGAGATACCACAAGTGATTTCTCCTTAATGGAATAATCAGGAGACCAGTGTCACCAGATCAAAGAATACTTGGTTGGGAGTCACATGTAAGAAGAGTGGAAAGATGGGAAGAGATGGAGTATGAAGGACTTTGAACACCAAGCAAAGAATTTTGTAGAGTTCATTGCATTTTATTTAATAGAGAAGTGACATGGTCATACTAGTGCTTTGAGGAAATCACTTTGGTGGTTCAGGAAGATATATGGGAATGGGGAGAGATTTGACGTCAATGGCTGAGTAAGATAACTATGGGTTCAACCAAGGTGGCAACAGTGTTAGAGGAGAGAAGGAAGCATATTCAAGACATGTTGCTAAATAAAATCAATAGAACTTGATAATAGATTGGATGTGGCAGAGAGAAGTCAAGGATAAATTCTGGACTGGGAGATTGGTGATAGACAGCATAAATGGAAGCTTTAAATCCACTTCCTATAGCTTGAGTAGTTCCTAACCTAGAATCTGTGAATGGTTTTTTGTTTGGTTGGTTGGTTTTGGTTTTTGCTGAATTAATTGGGGTTAAGTGACTAACCCAGGGTCACACAACTAGGGAGTATTAAATGTCTGATTTCAGATTTGAACTTGCATCTTCCTGACTTTAGGGCTGTGTCTCTATACACTGTGCCTCCTAGCTGCCCCATCTGTGAATGTTTTTAAAATTATTTGATAACTGTGTTTCAAATAATTGATTTCCATTATAGCCTTAGGTATTTTCTCTTATTCATGTAAGAATATTTTTTGTAAAAAGGAAGCAAAAATTTTTACCAGACTGACTGCCCAAAGGACCATGACCCAAAAAGGATTAACAAGTCCTATTCTAGCTGATCCAAAATTTCATCCAATTCTCCTCATACTCTGTTGCTTTTCCAAAAACAATGAAGTCAACTAGGGACACTAACACTTCCATGAAGGTTATGGTCTATATGCCCTTTTTCATAAGGCATTTAAAGTATCTCTTGAGTGTCTTGAAACACATGGTCAAATTGGTTTTTCCACTCCATGTAGAAAAGCTGCCTTTATCTTTTTTTTGCACCATCTAAATCTAGGAGTGTTCACACCATAAATCTAACACTACCAATCCTAGGCAAAAGGGCCAGAGCATCTTGAGTTCTGGGTCCACTTTATCTCTTGTTTGATGTATGGTAGTCTACATATACCTACATTCCCTTCTCATGTTTCTTCCTTGTCATTACAATAGCTATTGCTTATGGACTATAATGTTTGCTGTACAGATAATTTCTGAGCTCTTCCATCATAGTTAGGGACATCTTCTTTGACTACTTCTGGCAAGAAATGGAGTAAGGAATATAATATAACATGTTATATGTTGAATTTTCCCCTTAAACTCTGTTGTTTTTTGTCACAAATATCTTAAAGCCTTCTAGTTTGTTAAATGTCTATTTCTTTCATTCAGTATTATATTTTGTTGAGTAAGCTATTCTTGGTCATATAACATCCAGGAGAACTATAAAGTAAACATCAAGGGCCCATTATAAGGGACTCAACAAGGTTAAGTTATTTACTTCTTATACATGAAAATATTACATGTTCTTTTTTGATTGTCATTTTTATTTGGGTAGTTAGAAATACAGACTTGGGCTGAGCTGAGTATGATAATGTAATAAAAGTATATAACACTGTAGAAAAAGATAAAAAAGGAGTAATTATCTCATATAAATAAGAACAAAAAAAGGAAAAATTGATACAGAAAAAAGCTAATGAGGGAGGACAGGTGGTGCTGAAACTTTACTCTCATCAGGAATGGGTTAAAAAGGGAATAACATATGCATATAGAAGGGTATAAAAGTCTTCTAAATTTTGAAATAAGAGTCAAGGGGATAAAGTGGGGGGAAGGATAAGGGAAGGGTTCTTGAAAAGTGGGTAGGTTAAGGAATAGGAAGGCAAGGTAATAAGTAGAAATAAAGCCAAAAAATGAAGGAAAGAAACAGGATGAGAAGGATAGAGAGGAAAAATAGGAAGGAGGAAAATGTACAACAAGTAATTATGGCTTAGAATGTGAATAGGATGAACTTACTCATATATGAAAAATATACATAAAACACTTTTTATACAAATAAAATTTGAGCTAAATCATTGAAGTACTATTTATTGTTCATGTGTAGGTAAAGTCAATTTAATTTTTAAATGATCATCTAATCTAATCTATTTAAGTAATGACATCCCAATTAAATTACTAAAATTATTTTACTGAATTAGAAAAAAAATAATAACAAAGTTCAATTAGAAGAACAAAAGGTGAGGAACTTCAAAGAAACCAAGGGGGAAAAAGATGTAAAAGAAGCAGATTCAGACCTTAAACTATATTATAAAGTGAAAGTATTGTTGAATTGTAAAATGGATAATTTTGATTATTTTAAATTAAAATCTTCTTGTATAAATAAAACCTATGTAGCCAAGAATGCAGGAATTGGGAAAAAAATAACTTTTATAGATAGTCTGTCAGATGGACTGTGATTAGGTTGGAATATAGTTGTGATCTAGGAAATGATGAGCTGGTTGATTTAGAAAAACATGGAAAAATTTGAACTTATGAAAGAAGCTGGTCTCCATGTCCAGAGAATTAGATGACAAGTGAAAATAAACACAGTATGAACTGTGTAGAAAATTATGATGTCCATATTAACAGCATATGTATAATGAATATGCTGATAATCTAGATTTTTCAGAGCTACCATTTTGCCAGCAGATTCTGGTCAGAGGGTTACAGTGCAACTTGAAATGACAAATCAATCCCTGACAACACTTTTCTGTGTATGTTAGTGAAGAGAATCAAAGATTGCAGAACCTATTCCTCTCACCTGTCCCCCACCAAGTAATGACCCCAGTGATTTGAAACAATCACTTAAACTGTTCCCATAAAACTGGAGAACATCCATATTATCCTGCACTCATGCCCTTGTTGTAGGAAACCACTCAGGACCTGAAAATGCTTGTATTGTAATCCATCTTCCCTATTTCCTTCTCCTTATGAATTGTGTATAATATCTCTGCCTTTACAGGAAAGGTCTTCTGCCCAGGAATGCTACCAGTTTGCAAACTTCATTCCTTAATCTTAAAATGATTAATTAAATCTAGATTATTAGCATATTTAAATTAATTAAACCTCTACTTTATTTCTAAAAATCTACCTCTAGGTCTGCTTTGTATGGCTCTAGCTATTTACAATTTATTTTAACATAAAAACATGTCAATAGGTTTTACATATACGTGTATGAATATACATGTGTATGTTTATAGGCATCAATGTATATGTGTAGATATGTAATTTGTATATATACATATTTTTATATATGCATACCTTTCTTCTGCGGGAGAGAAAGGAAAAAAGTAAAGTAAAAAGTGCATAGCAAGGAACAAGGAACATGCAAGGAAGTAAGGAAAAGCTGGACAGCTGTGAAAAAGTGTGTAGTATTACTTATTATATAGATGTGTATATACTAATTTATATGTGTATGTCATAGTAGTATTTATTATAAAGGTTTTCTTGAAATGGAAATTGTTACATATTGAATCCTCTCTTATGTTCTGCTGTATATGTGATAATTTTTTTCTTTTCTTATTAAATTAAAAATTAATTTAAAAAATTTAAAAATATCTTCAAAACAATTTGGGGAAGTAGGTGCTATTAATATTCCCAGTGGTTCCAGAAAATTTTTGCAGCAGATACTCAAATATACCCCAGATGAAATTCCTATAGTATAGCACCCTGTCTGGGATCTACAGCCCCAAATAACACCAGCAAGTCACATGATGTCCAGGATGGTCCAGTGTACTCTGTGGGTACACATTCTCTCTCAACTGTATCTCAAAAATCCCCACCAATGCACTTATATTTAATAATCAATAGGCAAAATTAATTCAAAGCGACTATGTTTACTAAAATAACTTAGTAAGAATGATAGCTACAACATATTGTCATATAAAAGTCAGGCATATTCTCCCAGAAATTCAGAAAGTGTCACTGGGGAGAGTGGCCCCCTGATCCTATTCCTTTTTACAATTTGACTCTTAACAGCCAAAGTTAATTCTCTCTTGCATCCGAAATTTATTCTCTTCTTTACTGGCAGGGGTCACAATTCCTCAGAATTTTCTCCACTGATTGTTTCTTTCTAAGGATTATGTCTTCTTTGGTTTTATTTTTAAATGTGTTCTTTATGGCTCATGTTTAGCCTATATTAGATTGCTTGCTTCCAGGAAAGGGAGAAGGTGGGGAAGGAGGGAGAGAAATTTGGAACACAAGATTTTGCAACAGCGAATCTTGAAAAAAAAATCTTTATGTGTATTTTGAAAATAAAAAGCTTTATAAAAAAAAATTTAAAGCCATGTCCTTTAAGTTGTACAGTCTAGTACAAAATGTGGTACATTTTAAGTCAATGTTAAACACAGAATAATTAAGGCCTTCAATATCTTGGGAACCATTCCCTATGAATCCTATGAACTCTGCATTTGATGGATGGTCTGTGACTGAGCAGAAGTGTGTTCTATATTTCAGGGAACAGTGACTTTCAACGATGTGGCTGTGTACTTCACAAAGAAGGAATGGAAGACACTGGATGCCTCTCAGAAAGAACTCTACAGAGAGGTCATGTTGGAGAACTATGAGAACCTAGTGTCTCTGGGTAAGGCAGCTTCTCCTGCAAATCTGTTTGTCCTTGGAAGTGTGGCTACTATTTAATTTTGTTTATTATAGATTTTTATTGACAGAAGATATGCATGGGTAATTTTTACAACATTGTTCCTGCACTCACTTCTGTTGCAACTTTTCCCTTCCCTCCCTCCACCCCCTCCCCTAGATGGCAGGCAGTCTCATACATGTTAAACATGTTAAAGTATATCTTAGATGCAATATATGTGTGCAGATCAGTACAGTTCTGTTGTTGCACAAGAAAAATCGGATTCAGAAAGGTAAAAATAACCTGGAAGAAAAACAAAAATGCAAGTAGTCCACATTCATTTCCCAGTGTTCCTTCTCTGGGTGTAGCTGATTCTGTCCATCATTGGTCAATTGGACCTGAAGTGGATCTTCTCTTTGTCCATATCCACTTCCATAGGATTTAATTTTCCAAAAATACCTGAGGTGCCTGAAGTGCTCACTTGAGGTTTAAGGATACATGTAATTTATGTAATATATGGAAATTCTCAAATCCTTCAGGATGAAGGTGTGTGTGTGTGTGTGTGTGTGTGTGTGTGTGTGTGTGTGTGTATGTATGTATGTATGTATACTGGTTAGCATTTTTATTGAACTTTAAAGTTTGTAATTGAAGTAACTTTTTTCTTCCCCAGGTCAAAGCTCAGCCCCAGAAAAGGAGAATATTCATTAAGTTCTGACTATGTGCCCGTTGTTGGTCTAAACCATGCTAGGCTTGAGGATATAAATATAAGGATTTTTTAAAAAAGTTCCTTTCTTCAAGGAACTTATAAATTCTAATAAGAAAAAAGAACACATAAAGAAAGCTGCAAAGGAAGTGGGAGGAGGGTATCCATATTGGGTCAAAGACATGAAAGGTTCCTATTTTCTTAGCAGAGAGTGAGTCAATGAAACTTAATTTTCTGTGTGTTTCCCCAGTTAACTGATGCTTTCAGAAGTCCTTTGCACTCCAGCCTGGACCTTCTTTTCCTTATGGAAATAAGGGTTTGAGACTTCCTTGTGAAATGTCTCTTTCCTCAGTCCTTTCCACTTCTTTCCCCATACACAGGGCTCCTCCTTTTCCAGCCAGATGTGATCTCTCAGTTGGAAAGAGGTGAAACATTATGGCCACCAGAAGAAGAAGTCCCCAAAAGCCCTGGTCCAGGTGAGTGAGCCACAACTGAGGGACTCCTTGGTACAACAGCTCAGCTTCTCAGTCATGGGACTGGACCTTTGAAATATTCCCCCAGATTAGGGAAGCATTACAGAGATGGTGCAATGTGAAGTCTCTAATGTGCTCATTCAGTGCTAGAGTTAGAGCTGAAGCAGACCCTAGAGGGGTTTCCTCATTCTATAGATGGAACCAAAGACCCAGAGAAGATAAGTGATTTGGTCACACTCACCATGGGTAGGTGAGGTATGGAAGACAGCCAAAGCAAAGGGATAGAGACTGGAGACAAGGCTATGTGTCAGAGAAGATGTAGGAGGCCAGTTGTTAGAAAGTAGGAGCTAAGAAGAAAGTCAAGAGAGTCAGTGAAGAGTCAGCTAGTACCAGAATTCTGGGGCGCTTGAACCCAATATTGTGTTGTTTCCATCAGATCACGTAGTCTCTGATAGTATTTAGCTGGTGCCTTATGTTTTGCTCCAAAGGATTCAGCAGATTAATTCTCACACATCCTTAGTGCTAGGGAGGAGAATGGGAATGTTTTTCTTTTGAAATGAAGGTGTGACTGAGTCATAGAGAGCTGAGCTGAATATTGAGTCTATTACATAGTAGATAAGGGAGAAAGCTATGAATTAAACATGTTTCTTAATTCTCAGATCAGACCCCCATCCACTGGAACTGGCTATGACCCTTGTAGCTGAGTCAGTGTCCCAAACAATAATATTCCATTGCTTTTTCTCTGAATCTGGACTCCTGAGTTCCTTTTGACCCCATATTTTATAGGAGTCATTGTACATGGGTATGTGGGGAATTCTGCCTTAGTGAGTTCAGAATTTTCAAGAAAGGATTGCTCTTCACAATTTCTTGATTGTCTTACAGCTCCACTTTCTCAAGATTCTGCCCTTCTTCAAAAAAAGAACACCAAGAAAGAAGAGAAAAGCATGATTTCTATGCACTTGGCCATCAGATCCCAGGTGAATCAGGTCTTCTTTTCTCCACTAAAATATTTCCTGTTTTCTCATTGTATGGACCCTTTTCTTTCCTTGATCTTTTTTGGTCATGTCTTATACAAAGACCTGATCATTAATTTTTCTTAGGAGAATTATTAATTATTAATAATAATTATTTTTTGCTGAGGCAATTGGGTTAAGTGACTTGCCCAGGGTAATAATTATTATTAATTAATTAATTTTACATAACTTTGATATATAATACATATAATATATTTCAATCAATAATTAATCATTTTTCTTCCCAGAATTATTATTATCAGATTATTCCCATAGATGATTTAGAATCTATAAATAATGAAAGTGTGCTATTTTACTAGTGATGTGGTCTAAATTCCTTATTCAATGCATGAGGAAGTTGAGTCTTGGACAGTTAAACAGTATTCCAGTACACCATAGTGGTCTAGGAAGAATGTTTTCCCTCTACCAGCTACCCTTCCAAAATCACTGATGGTGATTCACTAGCCCAAGTCAACATATAACACAAGAGAAATGAGGTCACCTTAGCATGTTTTGGAATGGATAAAGCTTTATTGACTCAACAGGGTTTTGTCTTTCTCCTCATATTCCTTAGTAAATATTTCATATCTCAATAAAATATAGTCTGTAGTGTCCCAAAGAATTATCTTAATATCACCTTTTTCTTAGGAGATGTAGATCATGTATGGATCTGGAGACATTGCCAGGTGCCAGTATTCTAAGAATATAACACCCATCCTCTCATTTGAGCTTTCATACTTATACTGGATCCAGTGATAAAACAGATACTAAGACTTAGTAGACTTAAGTGACTAAGACTTAAATATTCAACTGTATAAAAACTATCTGTAAAAAAATTGATTTGAGTTGTAAAGAAAACATACTGACTAACCAATTATCATTTGGAAGGAAAAAAAGAAAAAATAATACTCTTTTTCTCCATTGGATTCCTATAGTACTAGGAAGACTCCTAGGTGGAGAATTGTCCCATTTGGTTCCAGAAAATGCATAAGTCACCCAAATAACCTGAAGTGAAATCCCTATGGTGTAGCTCCCTCTCTGGCATCTACACCCCCAATTCAAACTTGCAAACTTTAGGTTGGGTGTCCAGGAATTTACTCCTTCAAGGTTAAGGTACTCTGATTGTGTTTGGTACAATCGTAAAATTATATCTAAGAAGTCCTCACCAGTGTACTTATATTTAATAACTAGTCAGTAGATAAAATTAGCTCAAAGACATTTACTAAAATCACCTAGTAAGAATGGTAGCTATACCATATTGTCATATAAAATCAAAACATATTCTCCTAGAAATTATCAAGGTGCCACCAAGAAGAGTGAGCATCTGAGCCTGTGCCTTTCTACAATTTGATTCCCAATCGCCAGGGTTAATTCTCTCTTGGATCCAAAATTCACTGTCTTCTCTACTGCCGAAGGTCACATTTCTCAGGACTTTTCCCACTGATTGTTTCTAGGTATTATGTCCCAATTCTTAAACATGTTCTTTATTGATGTGTTTGATGTAGGTACGCCAAATGTTGGGGTTTAGTCACGTGATGAATTCACAATGGCCATTCTCTTTGTCAAAAGGAAAATTTATTTAGGAAAAGATTACCGACAAAACAAAGAAATACAATAGGAAGGATAAATATGAAATAGAGTTGGGAGAGCAATAGAGTTATCCAGGAAAGGTGAATTCATTAAAGAAATATGCCATGAGGTAGGAGTTGGCAGTAACTGGCAGGCTAAATCCATAGAGGAATTTTAAAAAGTTAGCTGTAAGAAAGAGAAAAACACCATGAGGCAGAAGGTTGTGCTAACCCCCACCCCCCAAGAAGGTATGGACCGTGGGCAGATTTATGAGGAACTTTAACCTCAGGGGTTTGACCTAACTTGGATTTCTGATGACACAGCAAGTGGGGGTATCCAAGACCTCACAGATAGTGGGACTATAAGGTTGAACTGATCCCCACCAGTGCCTTCCCTGCTTACCTGAGGGAGTCATTTCATCAGTATTTCAGGCTGTCTCTGCCAGCCCCACCTAATAATCCAGGGTCTCATCATTTATGTTGTGGAGTGTAGTATAAAATGAAGCACATATTAAGTCGGTGGTAAACATAGTATAATTAAGATCCCCAATATTATGAAAATCAGTTCTTGTAAATACTGGCAACTCCATACATTCTCCAGAGTCCATTTGATGGTTATCTGGTTGAGCCAGAGTGTGTTCTATATTTCAGGAAACAGTGACATTCAAGGATGTGGCCGTGTACTTCACAAAAAAGGAATGGAAGATACTGGATGACTCTCAGAAAGAACTCTATAGAGAGGTGATGCTAGAGAACTATGAGAATCTAACATCTCTGGGTAAGGCAGCTTTGTACTGCAAATCTTGGAAGTGTGGCTACAATTTAACTTTCCAAAAATTCCCGGGGTATTTGAATTGCTCACCTGAAGTTTAAGAATACATGCGATTTATGTAATATATAGTGATCCCTAAATCCTTCAGGATGAAGATATACACTAGCTAGCATTTTTGTTGTGCTTTCCAAGGTTCTAATTCCAAGGAAATAACCTTTTTTTTTTCTATCTCAAGTCAAAACTTAATCTCAGAGAAAATAACCCAAATTACATAGATAGATCTTTTATTAACCACTGAATATGCGACAAAAAGCCTGAGGATTAAAATATAAGTAAAAAATAGAAAACAACAAAGTAATTCCTATCTTCAAGGAATTTCTATTCTAATAAGGGAAGGCAATGCTTAAAAGAGAACTTGAAAGAGGCAAAAATTTAAAAGGTTCCAATTTTCTTAATAGAAATTACTTCCTTGTTTTCTTAATATAAGTCAATTAAACTTAATTTTCTGTCTGAGCCCCAATGAACTGACCAATCTCCCCATACTTCCTCCGCATACAATACAAAGAATCTTGCAGTGGTCTTTTGTACTCTAAGCCTGGACCTTCCTGATGTGTCCTGTTTTTCTTAAAGAAAAAAAGAGTTTAGGATTACATGGGGAGACCATCTCTCTTCTCAGCTCTTTCTGTTTCTTTTCTCATGAGCAGGAACCCTCCTTTTCCAGCCAGGTGTGATTTCCCAATTGGAGAAAGATGAAGTATCATGGCAGCCAGAGGGAGAAGTCTCAAAAGGTGAGTAAACCACAATCAGCCAGACAAGAATCCCAGGCCAGTGAAGAAGTGCAGCGTAGGAGGATGTCTCCAATTATCCAGTTCTAGAGTTAGAGCTGGAACAGACCTTAGAGGTGGATAGAGAGCTGGGTTTAGAGCTATAAAGAAGTGAATTCCAATCTGGCTTTACTTACTTACTGGCTGTGTGATCCTGGGCAGTCACTTAAATTATGTCTGACTTAGTTTCCTTACTTGTGAAATGGAGATAATAAGAGTATCTACCTGCTATGGCTGTTGTGAGGATCAAATGCAATTTTTTTCATATTTTGCAGAATTTAAAGATACTCACACAAATATACACACATATTTTTATTGTTTGGTCATTTGCAATCATATCTGACTGTGAACCCTTTTGGAATTTTCTTGCAAAGATACTAGTAGTTTACCATTCCCTTCTCCAGCTCATTTTACAGATGAGGAAATTGAGGGAAACAGAAGTAAGTAACTTGACCAGGGTCAAACAGCAAGTAAGTATGTGAGGCTTAATTTAAACTCAGATCTTCCCAATTCCATGCCCACCACTCCATTCACTATACCACCTAGTTTCCTGTTTGTACAAACATACACATGTGTAGGAGTGTGTTTATATGCATATATATATATATATGTATCTGTGTATATATACAGGATATATTAATATGTGTATGCACATACATTAGTGTGATATATATACATATATTTTAATGAGTACATGTAGATATTAAGGGGAGAATTAGATTTTTTTTTCATTAAATAAATCTGTGACTAACACATAGATTTGAGCTGAATACCCAATCAGTCTATCACATAACACATAAAGGACAAAGCTATGAATTATAAATTGAATCCACATTTTCTAGTTCTCAATATAGATCTCTATCCCTTGGAAGCTTCTATGATCACTGTAGCCCAGTCAGTGTCTCATTCACTAAGGTTCTATGGCCCTTTTCTCTGAATCTGGAGATGGAGAAGGGAGGAAATGGCAAGGGAAAATTTTTGAGAGACAGCTTCTGGGTAAATTATAATTTAATTTATTAATTGCAATCAGCAAATAATAAAATGAGCTCATTTTTACTCTTGGTGAGCAGAGACAAAGACTTTGGAAAAGTGATTGTACCTGAGAGTGGAAATCAATTCTGATTGGTTAACAAGTGATGAAAGAATGAACATTATAATGCCAGATGGCCTTATCCTAATGAAGGACTGGGGGGATGTGACTCTGATCATTCAGTGTTGATCAAACTGACTTATGTATACCTAAATCACCCCATCTAGGTCAATCTAGACAAAAAGAGGAATTCATTGCCACTTAGATCCATCTGACTAAAACAAAATGGTTTGGAATCCACCAATTCACCGAAATTAGAATTGGGCAGATCTTGGTTTTCCCAGGAATATACATCTGCCCAGGATTTCATTTTATCAATCCTGCCCTTTTAAGGCTGCTAGATAACCTACAGGTGCTAATTCTGAATGAGGAAATAGGAAAGGGAAAAACATTAATCCCAATTAAATAGTTGATTATCAATATGATACAAAAATCATCATTTCTCTCAAATGTTACTCCTGGCCTCCCTTTGACCCCATGTTTTAAAGGAGTAATTGTATTATGGGTATGTGGGGAGTTTCACCCTGGTAAGTTTGGAAGTTTTGAGAAAGGATTACTCTTCATGGTTTCTTTCTTGTCTCACAGCTCTGCTTTCTCAAGATTGTGACCTTCCTCAGGAGGGAAATACCAAGGAAAAGCAAGAAGGAATAATTTCTGTGCACTTGGCCATCAGGTCCCAGGTGAGTTAGATCTTCCTCTCCCCAGTAAAATACCATCTCTCATAGGATAGACCCTTTTTTTCCCTGGATCTTTTTTGGTCAGCCATACCTTATCCAGACCTGATCATTAATTTTTCTCCACAGAAGATTAACTATTTTTATGGATAACTCAGAGTTTGTAAATTAATAAAAATTGGAAAGCATCTTACAGGTAATATTCCCCCTTATTTAACACACCAGGACATTGAACCTTGGACAGATGAACAGTATTTCCATTACACCAGGTGGTATAGGGGAATGATTTCCCCTGCCTAACATATTTCTAGGATCAATGAATCTCAGAATTTACAAGGAGATTGTACTTAACTGGCTCATTTTCCAATGAACACTCTTATTGTGATTGTGCTCACTATTTTCTTTCCCAGGTATCTCTAATCATCTTTTAAACTACATGTTCTGGAATTTTGACAGAAATCAATGGCAATTTTTCTTTACTATAGTTTATAAAATACACTCATTTACCTTTTATGAAAATTGGAAAATAATTATCCTTTGGGGGGCCTATTGATTTGGACTCATCAAGAATAGCTAGATGCCTAGAAGAGGAGGGAATGAAGGAGGGAGGGAGGGAGAAAAATATGGAATGCAAGGTTTTTCAAGGGTGAATTTGAAAACTATCTTTGCATGTATTTCAAAAAATTAAAAGTTATTATTTTAAAAAAGAATAGCTAAATGCTGTTATTGTCCCTTTACTTATCTGAAGTTTCAATTCACTATAATATATATTTACTTTATGCTTTCCAGGTCAAAGCTTATTGTTGGTCAAACATTCCCCTTCCCCCCTCAAAAAACAAACACCATTAAAAACATTTCTTAAACTACATCTATATCTATACTTATACCTAGGAGAGATAATCTAAGGAATATTGGACTTCTTACCATGAAGTCCAAATACCTAAATATAGATATTTAATTGGGAATACCATGATGAAAAAAAGAGCCTAGATATTATCTTTCAGGAAATCATCAAGGAAAACTACCCTAATATCCTAGAATTAAAAGGTAAAAAAGTCATTGAAAGAATTTACCAATCACCTCCTAAAAAAGACCCCCAAAATGAAAACTCCAAGGAACATTGTAGCTAAATTTCAAAATTATCAGACCAAGGAAAAAATATTGCAAGGAGGCAAAAAGAAACAATTCAAATATCGAGGAATCACAATCAGGATTACCCAGGACTTAGCAGCTTCCACCTTAAAGAATCAAAGGGGCCTGGAATGTGGTATTCTGAAGGGCAAAGGAACTTCGACTGCAACCAAGAATAAGCTATCCAGCTAAAAAGAGGATTATCTTTGAGGGAAGATGGAAATTCAAAGATACAGGTGAATTATACTTATTTCTAATGAGAAGACCAGAGTTAAACAAAAAATTTGATCTCTAGAGATATATGAAGTGTCATTGGGAAGAATGGGTACACATTCATACCACCTTGGAAGTGAGTCACACATATGAGGAACACATGAGGCTAAGGTACCTCCAACTTCTAGCATTAGAAGGCTACATTGCTTTCTCTTTTATGGGGTCCTTGCTCCTGGGTGTAAAATTTTTGCTGAATCCCTTGAACCTGCTCCTTTCTATAGTCTGACTCCCAAATGCCAAGATAAATTCTCTCCTGAATCAAGAATTCACTCTCTTTTCTATCACCAGGATTCACATTCTCTAGAACTTTCTTTATCAACAATTACAATATTCTGTTTGGTTTTATTTTTTAAAAAACATAGTGTTTATGTTGTGGAGTCTAGTACAAAATGAAGAACATGAAAGTCAATATTTGACATAGAATAATTAAGACCCCCAATGTCATGGGAACCACTCCCTATGAATCCTGTCAATAACATCCATCCTCCATAATCCATTTGAGGGATTATCTGTAGCTGAGCAGGAGTGTGTTTTATATTTTAGGCAACAGTGACATTCAAGGATGTGGTTGTGAACTTCACAAAGAAGGAATGGAAGGTACTGAATGCTTCTCAGAAAGAACTCTACAGAGAAGTGATGCTGGAGAACTATAAGAACCTAGTGTCTCTGGGTAAGGGAATCATTCCTTTTAGAATTCCCATACAAATCTATCTGTATTTTAATTTAATATTCCCAAAACTCCTGAGTTGCTCAGGTTTAAGGATACATATATAATTTTGAGTTCATAATTCCAAGGACATAACTTTTACTTTATTTTTCCCCTCATGAAAGCATAGTCACAGTGAGGATACCCCAAGATAGATAGATAGACAGAAATATGATAGATAGATAAATAGAATATTTATTATGCATTGACTGTGAATGAGAAACTATTCTAAGCAACTATAAGTCCCCCTGCCAAAAATAAACCCCCAGTACTCATAAGGAACTTCTTTTTTTTACCAGGGAGAGAGAATATATAAATAAAGCTGGAAAGAGAGTGGGGGAAGGGTACCCATGTTGGGTCAAAGACATGAAATGTTCCACTTTTATTTTGCTGAGGCAATTGGGGTTAAGTGACTTGCCCAGAGTCACCCAACCAGGAAGTGTTAAGTTTCTGGAGTCAGATTTGAATTCAGGTTCTCCTGATTTCAGGCTTGGTGCTCTATCCACTACACCATCTAGCTGCCCCAGCTTCCTATTTTCTTAGCAAGGAATGGATCAGAAACTTAATTTTCTATCTAAACCCCAAACCAACTTACTCATCTACCCATGCTTCCTGTGCATACAATACAAAGAATCTTTCAGAGTATTTGCACTCCACCTGGACCTTCTTTTCCTTACAGAATTAAGGGTTTGGGATTCTATCATGATATGTCTCTCTCTCCTCAGTCCTTTCTACTTCTTTCCCCATGAATAGGACTCCTCCTTTTCCAGCCAGATGTGATATCCCAGTTGGAGAGAAGTGAAGCACCATGGCCACCAGAAGGAGAAGTCTCCAAAAGCCCTGGTCCAGGTGAGTGAGCCACAACCGAGGGACTCCTGGTACAACAGCACAGCTTCTCAGTCATGGGATAGGACCATTGAAATATTCCCCATTTAATGGAGCATTACAGAATGATGCAATATAAAGTCTCTAATGTGCTTTCAGCTCATCCAGTGCTAGAGTTAGAGTTGAAATAGACCCTAGAGAGGGTCTCCTCATTCTATAGATGGTCACAGAGACACAGAGAAGATAAGTGACTTGATCACACTTACTATGGGTAGTAAGGGATGGACTCAGGCTTCCAACCCAGATCCCTGGATTTCAAGCTAGTGATCTTATTTGCTGTACCACTCTGCTTCATTCCCTAATCTTTCACCTCACTAAGTCACTTTCTCTCTCTCTCTCTCTTTCTTTCCTTTCGTTCATATTTCACCCCAGACTCAGCAAAAGATAGTTTTCTTTTTCTTTTTTGTGTACAGTTAATATATATGTGTATATCTCTATATATTTTAAGTTTATTATTTATTTTAAACATTCTTTTCTTTTTAAAATTTTAGTTCCAAATTTTCTCCCTCCCTCCAACTTCTCTATTACCTACCTTGAAAAGGCAAGAAATAAGACATAAATTATACATGTGAAATTATACAAAACATATTACTATATTAGCCACATTTTTTTAAAAAACAAGAAAAATAGGGAGAAGAAAGAATATTTCAATTTTAACCTGAGTTCTCTCTCAGAGATAGCTATTTCTCCCTCATAAGTCACTTAGAATTAAATCTTGGATCATTTTTTTTGTTCAGTAGCTAAGTGTTTTATAGTTGACCATCAGTATAATATTGCTAATACTATGCAAAATGATTTTCTGGTTATTCTAATATAACTTTACATCAGTTCATATAAATTTTTTCTGAAACCAACCTCCTCACCATTTCCCACTACACAATAGATCCCATTTTAATCATATGTTAGAAGTTATTTAGTCATTCCCCAATTGATGGATATCCCTTCAAATTCAATTCTTTGCCACTACAAAAAACTTGCTACAAATATTTATGTATATATAGATCCTTTCTCATTTTATTTGATCTCTTTGGAATACAGACCTACTAGTGGTATTGCTGGGTCAAAGAGTATGTACAGTTTTGAAGTCCTTTGGGCCTAGTTCTAAATTATTTTCC
Source organism: Antechinus flavipes (assembly GCF_016432865.1). NCBI lineage: Eukaryota > Metazoa > Chordata > Mammalia > Dasyuromorphia > Dasyuridae > Antechinus > Antechinus flavipes. The sequence goes on along the minus strand of NC_067400.1, from coordinate 626,739,101 downwards.
AGAATAATTGGAATAGTTCAGTACTTCACCAATAATTCATTAATATACTAATTTTTTCTTCATTCCCTCCAGCATTTGTCATTTCTGGTAGGTATGTTCAGAATTGTTTTGATTTGCCTTTCTGTAATCAATAGTGATTTAGAACATTTCTTTTCATATGACGATAAATAAGCTTTGATTTTTTTTTATCTGGAAATGGCCAGTTTATATTCTTTAATCATCCCTTGGGGAATAGCTCTTATTTTTACAAATTTGTCTCAGTTGCATACTCAGCAGACTTTTATCAGAGAACCATGCTATAAAAATTTTTGATATTATTTCATTGTCTATGGTATCTTTCAGCAAAATGTAGTTTCCCTGATTATCCCTTTTAATTAAGTTTTTTTTTTTTTTTTACTTTTACTTTGTCTGAGATCATGATTGCTACCTCTGCCTTTTTTTTAACTTCCCCTGAATCATAATGGATTCTGCTCCAGTCCCTTATTTTAATTCTGTGTGTAAATGTTTCCGTGTGCTTTTTATAAACAACATATTGTTGGATTGTTTCTAACTTATTCTGCTATCTGTTTCCATGTTGTAAGTAAGATATTCCCATTCAGCAACAATTACTAATCATTCATTTTCCTCCATCCTATTTTATTCTATTTCTTCTTTTCTCTTTCTTGTTACCCTGTCCTTCTTCAAAAGTCTATTTTGCTTCTAAATACTAACTCCCTTAATCTGTTCTCCCATTTAGAACCCTCACCTTTTCTCTTATCCCCTTCCCCGCAAATTTCCCTTTGGTTAAGTTACATTTCTATACACAACTGAGTGTGCATGTATAGTTGAACCAACTCCAATGAGAGTGAGATTCAAGCATTGACCCCCCTTTTCCCCTCTAGTCTAAAAGCTGTTCTCTGCATGACTCTTTTATTGAAAAAAAATTCCCCTTTCTCTTCCTCAATCTCCCAGCATACCTCTTCCTCACCTCTTCATTTTTTGGAAGGGATATAATTCCTACATCAATCAGTTCACATCTAAACCCTCTCTCTATGAAAACACCTTTTAGCTGCCTAAATAATTATATAAAGATCTTAGGAGTTACATGTATTATCTTCCCACATGGAAATTTAACTATTTTAACTTTAGTGAGTCCCTCTTGATTACTTTTTTTCATGTTTACCTTTTTATATTTCTCTTGAGTCTTGTGTTTGAATGTTAAATTTCTATTCAGTTTTGGTCTGAATGCATGCAAGTCAGTTATTTCAGTAAATGTCAACTTTCCCCCTTCTCCCCTGAAAGATCATATTCAGTTTTGCTGGGGAGATTATTTTGATTACAATCCTAAATCCTTTGTCTTCTAAAATATCATATTCCAAGAGATGCCTTTTCTTGGTTCCACTATCATATGACTAGTCAATGTCAGAGTGAAAATCAAAAATCCTCATACAAGGATTTTTCTATCATCTTGTGCCGCCTCTTTCTACAAAAAGGAGTATTAACTTAAATCTTGATCTTTAACCACTTTGCAGTATTTGGTACTTCTGAACGACTCTTCACTTTTTGTTTGGTTTATGAGATTGCACTATCCTGATTTCCTCATTCCTCTTAAAATGCTTCATATCTATTATCTGAAATGTTTCCCCTAAGCCTCAGATTTCAAAATCTTTATCTGAATATTCTGCTTCCTCCTTTTCCTGGTCCTGTATGTTTCGTTCTCTGTTGTACTCTCACCATTTCAGACATGTCTTCCCTTCTCCAGTCTTTAACTAGCCCTTCTCTACTGAGAATTTGGAGATTCACATCTCTCTCTCTATTCACTCACACTGGCACTTCAAGATGGCTTTCTGAGCCTCTCCATTTGGACTTTATCCAAAACACAGTCTTTTTTTCCAACTAAATCAAATATATTATTTCTCTCCCTCTCCCTCAACAAATCTTCCTCTCCAATGTCTTCTCTTCTCCAATGGGTCTCATAATCTTCCTAGATAGAAATATCCTTCATCTCCTCATCCCATTTCTTATCAAGTCCTGTGTGTTCTCCATTGACTATATCTCTTGGAATTATTAATCCAACTTTTCTTCTATACAACCTAATCCACATCTTCATTTTCTCGTGTTCAGTTGACTTGAACAGTCTTTTGGTGTCCCTGATTTCTAGTCAAAGCCATGAAAGGTTCCATTTTTATTTTGCTGAGGCAATTGGGGTCAAGTGATTTGCCCAGGGTCACCAAGCCAGGAAGTGTTAAGTTTCTGAAGCCAGATTTGAATTCAGGTCATCCTGACTTCAGGGCTGGTGCTCCACTGCACTACCTAGCTGCCCCAGGTTCCTATTTTCTTAGCAAGGAATTAGTCAGTGAAACTTAATTTTTTGTCTAAGCCCCAAACCAACTGACTCATTTCCCAATGCTTCCTGTGCATACAATAAAAAGAATCTTTCAGAGTCTTTGCAATCCACTTGCACCTTATTTTCCTTACAGAATTAAGGGTTTGGGACCCCATCATGAGATGTCTCTCTTCTCCATCCTTTCCACTTCTTTCCCCATAAACAGGGCCCCTCCTTTTCCAGCCAGATGTGATCTCCCACTTGGAAAGAAGTGAAGCACCACGTCCATCAGAAGAAGAAGTCCCCAAAAGCACTGGTCCAGGTGAGTGAGCCACAACCGAGGGACTCCTTAGTACAACAGCTCAGCTCCTCAATCATGGGACAGGACCTTTGAAATATTCCCCAGGTTAGTGAAGCATTACAGAGATGGTGCAATGTGAAGTCTCTAATGTGCTTTCAGCTCATCCAGTGCTAGAGTTAGAGCTGAAGCAGATCTTAGAGAGATCTCCTCATTCTATAGATGGACCCAAAGACCCCGAGAAGAGAAGTGACTTGGTGATACTTACTATGGGTAATAAGGGATGGACTCAGGCTTCCAATCCAGATCCCTGAACTTCAAGCTAGTGACCTTTTCTGCTGTACCACTCTACTCCATTCCCTAATCTTTCACCTCACTAAGTCACTTTCTCTCTCTCTCTCTCTCTCTCTCTCTCTCTCTCTCTCTCTCTCTCTCTCTTTCTTTCTTTATCTCTCTTTCATTTCATTCATATTTCACCCCAGACTCAGCAAAAGATAGATTTTTTGTGTACAGTTAATATACACATACATATCTCTATATATTTTAAGTTTGTTGATTTTAAACATTCTTTTCTTTTTAAAATTTTAGTTCCAAATGTTCTCCCTCCCTCCAATTTCTCTATCACCTACCTTGAAAAGACAAGAAATAAGACTTAAATTATATATGTGACATTATACAAAACATATTTCCACATTCGCCACATTTTTTAAAAGCAAGAAAAATCGAGAGAAGAAAGAATATTTCAATTTTAACCTGAGTTCTCTCTCAGAGATAGCTATTTCTCCATCATGTCTTTTTTTCCATAATTATAACTTAATATTGACAGAACCCATGCCTGAGTAATTTTTTACAATATTATCCGTTGCACTCACTTCTGTTCCAACTTTTCCCCTTCCTCCCTCCACCCCCTCTCTTAGATGGCAAGCAGTCTTATACATGTTAAATATGTCACAGTATATCCTAGATACAATATATGTATGCAGGACTGAACAGTTCTCTTGTCACCATAAGTCATTTAGAATTGTCTTGGATCATTTTTTTTATCAGTAGCTAAGTCTTTTACAGTTGACCATCATTGTAATATAGCCAATACTATGCAAAATGGTTTTCTGGTTACTCTCATCTTGGTTCATATAAATCTTGTCATATTTTTTCTGAAACCAAACTCCTCATCGTTTCCCACTACACAATAAGATCCCATTTTAATCATATGTTAGAAGTTATTTAGTCATTCCCCAATTGATGGATATCCCTTCAAATTCCAATTCTTTGCCCCTACAAAAAAACTTGCTACAAATATTTATGTACATATAGGTCCTTTCTCTTTTTATTTGATCTCTTTGGAATATAGACCTACTAGTGGTATTGCTGGGTCAAAGAGTATATACATTTTTGAAGTCCTTTGGGCCTAGTTCTAAATTATTTTCCAGAATAATTGAAATAGTTCAGTATTCCACCAGTAATTCATTAATATATCAATTTTTTCTTCACATTCCCTCCAGCATTTGTCATTTCTGGTAGGTATGTTCAGAATTGCTTTGATTTGCCTTTCTCTGATCAATGGTGATTTAGAATATTTCTTTTTATATGACTATAAATAAGCTTTGATTTTTTTTATCTGTAAATTGCCAGTTTATATTCTTTAATCATCCCTTGGGGAATAGCTCTTATTTTTACAAATTTGCCTCAGTTGCATACTCAGCAGACTTTTATCAGAGAAACATGCTATAAAATTTTTGATATTATTTCATTATCTATGGTACCTTTCAGCAAAATGTAATTTCCCTGATTATCCCTTTTAATTAGTATATTTTTACTTTTACTTTGTCTGAGATCATGATTGCTACCAATGCATTTTTTTAACTTCTACTGAATCATAATGGATTCTGCTCCAGTCCCTTATTTTAATTCTGTGTGTAAATCTTTCTGTATACTTTTGATAAACAACATATTGTTGGATTGTTTCTAACCTAGTTTGCTATCTGTTTCCATGTTGTAAGATATTCCCACTTACATTCAGCTGTGATTACTAATCATGAATTTCTCTCCATCCTATTTTATTCTATTTCTTCTTCTCTCTTTCTTGTTAGCCTGTCCTTCCTCAAAAGTCTATTTTTCTTCTAAATACAACCTTCCTTAATCTATTCTCCCATTTAGAACACTCATCTTTTCTCTTATCCCCTTCCCCTCAAATTTCCCTTTGGTTAAGGTTTTCTTTTTTTTTTTAATAACTTTTTATTGACAGAACCCATGCCAGGGTAATTTTTTACAGCATTATCCCTTGCACTCACTTCTGTTCCAATTTTTTCCCCTCCTTCCCTCCACCCCCTCCCCCAGATGGCAAGCAGTCCTTTATATGTTGAATAGGTTACAATATATCCTAGATACAATATATGTGTGCAGAACCAAACAGTTTTCTTGTTGCACAGGGAGAATTGGATTCAGAAGGTATAAATAACCCGGGAAGAAAAACAAAAATGCAAACAGTTTATATTCATTTCCCTGTGTTCTTCTTTGGGTATAGCTGTTTTTGTCCATCCTTGATCAACTGAAACTGAATTAGCTCTCTTTATCGAAGAGATCTACTTCCATCAGAATACATCCTCAAACTGTATTGTTGTTGAGGTATATAATGATTTCCTGGTTCTGCTTATTTCACTTAGCATCAGTTCATGTAAGTCTCTCCAGTCCTCTTTGTATTCATCCTGCTAGTCATTCTTAAGTTACATTTCTATACACACCTGAGGGTGCATGTATAGTGTTCCTTCTTTGAACCAACTCCAATGAGCATGAGGTTCAATTGACCCTCCTTTTCCCTCCTTTAAGAAATTCTTTTTTTTTTTCGGTGAATTTTTCTGCTGCTTTTACCATTAGGCCAATTCTTCTTCATTTCTGCTCTTCTATTAGCCTGAGTTATATTTGAAGAAATAATAACTAAAGAGATGCCTTTTCTTGGTTCCACTATCATATGACTAGTCAATGTCAGAGTGAGAATCAAAAATCCTCATACAAGGATTTTTCTATCATCTTGTGCCGTCTCTTTCTACAAAAAAGAATATTTCCTTAAATCTTGATATTTAACCACTTTGCAATGTTTGATACTTCTGAACGACTCTTCACTTTTTGTTTGGTTTATGAGATTGCACTATCCTGATTTCCTCATTCCTCTTAAAATGCTTCATATCTACCAATGTTTCCCCTAAGCCTCAGATTTCAAAATCTTTATCTGAATATTCTGCTTCCTCCTTTTCCTGGTCCTGTATGTTTCGTTCTCTGTTGTACTCTTACCATTTCAGACATGTCTTCCCTTCTCCAGTCTTTAACTAGCCCTTCTCTACTGAGAATTTGGAGATTCACATCTCTCTCTCTATTCACTCACACTGGCACTTCAAGATGGCTTTCTGAGCCTCTCCATTTGGACTTTATCCAAAACACAGTCTTTTTTTCCAACTAAATCAAATATATTATTTCTCTCCCTCTCCCTCAACAAATCTTCCTCTCAATTGTGAACACATCCAGCCATTCTGGAGAGCAATTTGGAACTATGCTCAAAAAGTTATCAAACTGTGCATACCCTTTGATCCAGCAGTGTTTCTACTGGGCTTATACCCCAAAGAGATACTAAAGAAAGGAAAGGAACCTGTATGTGCCAAAATGTTTGTGGCAGCCCTGTTTGTAGTGGCTAGAAGTTGGAAAATGAAAGGATGTCCATCAATTGGAGAATGGTTGAGTAAATTGTGGTATATGAATGTTATGGAATATTATTGTTCTGTAAGGAATGACCAGCAGAATGAATACAGAGAGGACTGGCGAGACTTACATGAACTGATGCTGAGTGAAATGAGCAGAACCAGGAGATCATTATATACCTCAACAACGATACTGTTTGAGGATGTATTCTGATGGAAGTGGATCTCTTCGATAAAGAGAGCCTTAATTGATCAAAGATGGACAGAAGCAGCTACACCCAGAGAAAGAACACTGGGAAATGAATATAAACTGTTTGCATTTTTGTTTTTCTTCCCGGGTTATTTATACCTTCTGAATCCAATTCTCCCTGTGCAACAAGAAAACTGTTCGGTTCTGCACATATATATTGTATCTAGGATATACTGTAACCCATTCAACATGTAAAGGACTGCTTGCCATCTGGGGGAAGGGGTGGAGGGAGGGAGGGGAAAAATTGGAACAGAAGTGAATACAAGGGATAATGCTGTAAAAAATTGCCCTGGCATGCGTTCTATCAATAAAAAGTTATTTAAAAAAAATATAAATAAATAAGTAAATAGATAGATAGATAATAAATAAAACAAATCTTCCTCTCCAATGTCTTCTCTTCTCCAGTGGGTCTCATAATCTTCCTAGATAGAAATGTCCTTCATCTCCTCATCCCATTTCTTATCAAGTCCTGTGTGTTTTCCATTGACTATATCTCTTGGAATTATTAATCCAACTTTTCTTCTATACAACCTAATCCACATCTTCATTTTCTCGTGTTCAGTTGACTTGAACAGTCTTTTGGTGTCCCTGATTTCTAGTCAAAGCCATGAAAGGTTCCATTTTTATTTTGCTGAGGCAATTGGGGTCAAGTGACTTGCCCAGGGTCACCAAGCCAGGAAGTGTTAAGTTTCTGAAGCCAGATTTGAATTCAGGTCATCCTGACTTCAGGGCTGGTGCTCCACTGCACTACCTAGCTGCCCCAGGTTCCTATTTTCTTAGCAAGGAATTGGTCAGTGAAACTTAATTTTTTGTCTAAACCCCAAACCAACTGACTCATTTCCCAATGCTTCCTGTGCATACAATAAAAAGAATCTTTCAGATGTCTTTGCAATCCACTTGGACCTTATTTTCCTTACAGAATTAAGGGTTTGGGACCCCATCATGAAATGTCTCTCTTCTCAGTCCTTTCCACTTCTTTCCCCATAAACAGGACTCCTCCTTTTGCAGCCAGATGTGATCTCCCAGTTGGAAAGAATGAAGCACCATGTCCACCAGAAGAAGAAGTCCCCAAAAGCACTGGTCCAGGGAGCACAGGTCCCACAATCGAGGGACTCCTTGGTACAACAGCTCAGCTCCTCAATCATGGGACAGGACCTTTGAAATATTCCCCAGGTTAGTGAAGCATTACAGAGATGGTGCAATGTGAAGTCTCTAATGTGCTTTCAGCTCATCCAGTGCTAGAGTTAGAGCTGAAGCAGATCTTAGAGAGATCTCCTCATTCTATAGATGGACCCAAAGACCCCGAGAAGAGAAGTGACTTGGTGATACTTACTATGGGTAGTAAGGGATGGACTCAGGCTTCCAATCCAGATCCCTGAACTTCAAGCTAGTGACCTTTTTTGCTGTACCACTCTACTCCATTCCCTAATCTTTCACCTCACTAAGTCACTTTCTCTTTCTCTCTCTCTCTTTCTCTCTTTCTTTATCTCTCTTTCATTTCATTCATATTTCACCCCAGACTCAGCAAAAGATAGATTTCCTTTTCTTTTTGTGTACAGTTAATATACACATACATTTCTCTATATATTTTAAGTTTGTTAATTTTAAACCTTCTTTTCTTTTTAAAATTTTAGTTCCAAATGTTTTCCCTCCCTCCAAGTTCCCAATCACCTACCTTTAAAAGACAAGAAATTAGACATAAATTATATATGTGACATTATACAAAATATATTTCCACATTAGCCACATTTTTTTAAAAAGCAAGAAAAATAGAGAGAAGAATATTTCAATTTTAACCTGAGTTCTCTCTTAAAAATAGCTATTTCTCCATCATAAATCATTTAGAATTGTCTTGGATCTTTTTTTTATCAGTAGCTAAGTCTTTTACAGTTGACCATCATTATAATATTGCCAATACTATGCAAAATAATTTTCTGGTTACTCTCATGTAACTTTGCATCAGTTCATATAAATCTTCTCATATTTTTTCTGAATCCGACCTCCTCACCATTTCCCACTACACAATAAAATCCCATCTTAATCATATGTTAGAAGTTATTTAGTCATTCCCCAATTGATGGATATTCCTTCAATTTCCAATTCTTTGACACTACAAAAATCTTGCTATGAATATTTATATACATATAGGTCCTTTCTCTTTTTATTTGATCTCTTTGGAATACAGACCTACTAGTGGTATTGCTGGGTCAAAAATTATGTACAGTTTTGAAGTACTTTGGGTCTAGTTCTAAATTATTTTCCAGAATAATTGGAATAATTCAGTACTTCACCAATAATTCATTAATATGGTAGATATGTTCAGAATTGTTTTGATTTCCTTTCTCTAATCAATGGTGATTTAGAACATTTCTTTTCATATGACTATAAATAAGCTTTGATTTTTTTATCTGCAAATTGCCAGTTTATATTTTTTAATCATCCCTTGGAGAATAGTTCTTATTTTTATAAATTTGCCTCAGTTGTATACTCAGCAGACCTTTATCAGAGAACCATGCTATAAATTTTTTTGAAATTATTTCATTATCTATGGTACCTTTCAGCAAAAGGTAGTTTCCCTGATTATCCCTTTTAATTAAGTGTTTTTTTACTTTTACTTTGTCTAAGATCATGACTGCTACCTCTACATTTTTTTTAACTTCTGCTGAATCATAATGGACTCTGCTCTAGTCCCTTATTTTAATTCTGTGTGTAAATCTTTCTGTATGCTTTTGATAAATAATATATTGTTGGATTGTTTCTTACCTAGTCTGCTGTCTGTTTCCATGTTGTAAGATATTCCTATTCACATTCAGCTATGATTACTAATCATGAATTTCCCTCCATCCTATTTTATTCTATTTCTTCTTCTCTCTTTCTTGTTATCCTGTCCTTCCTCAAAAGTCTATTTTGCTTCTAAATACTAACTTCCTTAATCTGTTCTCCCATTTAGAACCCTCCCCGTTCTCATATCCCCTTTCCCTCAAATTTCCCTTTGATTAAGTTACCTTTCTATACACAACTGAGTGTGCATGTATAGTGTTCCTTCTTTGAACCAACTCCAATGAGAGTGAGATTTAAGCATTGACCCCCCCTTTTCCCTTCTAGTCTAAAAGCTGTTCTCTGCATGACTCTTTTATTGAAAAAATTTCCCCTTTCTCTTCCCCCATCTCCCAGCGTACCTTTTCCTTACCTCTTCATTTTTTGAAAGGGAGATAATTCCTACATCAATCAGTTCACATCTAAACCCTCTCTCTATGAAAACACCATTTAGCTGCCTAAATGATTATATAAAGATCTTAGGAGTTACATGTATTATCTTCCCACATGGAAATTTAAACATTTTAACTTTAGTGAGTCCCTTTTGATCATTTTTTTCATGTTTACCTTTTTATATTTCTCTTTGAGTCTTGTGTTTGAATGTTAAATTTCTATTCAGTTTTGGTCTGAATGCATGAAAGTCATTTATTTCAGTAAATGTCAACTTTCCCCCTTCTCCCCTGAAAGATCATATTCAGTTTTGCTGGGGAGATTATTTTGATTACAATCCTAAATCCTTTCTCTTCTAAAATATCATATTCCAAGTTTTCTGTTCTTTTAATATTTAAGCAATTAAATCTTGTGTGACCTTGACTGTGGTTCCATAGTATCTGAATGATTTCTTTCTGGCTACTTGTAATATTTTCTCTTCAATATGAAAACTTTGGAATTTGGCTATAATATTCTTAAGTGTTTTCATTTTGGGATCTCAAGAGATAACTGGTAGATCCTTTTGATTTCTATTTTATCCTTTAGGTAGTTTTCCTTCATAATTTCTTGAAATATGATGTCTAGGCTCTTTCTTTGATCATGGCTTTCAGGCAGTACAATAATTTTTAAGTTATCTCTCCTTAATCTGTTTTCCAAATCAGTTCTTTTTCAGTGAGATATTTCATATTTTTCTTCTATTTTTTCATTCTTTTGATTTTGTTTTATTATTTCTTGGTGTCTCATAAAGTCATGAATTCCACTCATCCCAAACCAACTTTTAAGGAATTATTTTCTTCAGTGAATTTTTGAAATTCACCTTTTGAATTTACTGCTTTTGTCATTGGGACAAGTCTGCTCTTTAAGAAATTCTTTTTTTGGTGAATTTTTCTGCTCCTTTTACCATTAGACCAATTCTGTTTTTTAAAGCATATTCTTCAGTATTTTTGTACTTCTTTTACCAAAATATTAATTTTCTTTTAATAATTGTCTTACATCACTCTTCCCCAATTTTTCCTTCCCCTCTCATTTCTTTCTTTAACTCTTCCAAGAATTTTTGTGGGGCTTTTGTCCAATTGGCATTTTTCTTTAAGGCTTTTTTATGGCTTTTTCATATTGTCATCTTCTTCTGAGCTTGACTTGATATTTCCTGCCATCACAGTAGCTTTTTATGATCAAATTCTTTGTTGTTGTTGTTTGTTGATTTTTTCCTGCCTATTTCTTGACTTTGAACTTTATGTTAACATTAGATTATCCTCATCTTTGTGTGGGAAGACACTATTCCAAGCTTCAGCATTTTTTGTGCTTCTATTTTCAGAGTTAGTCCTGGGGAGGAGGGAGTACAAAATTTTGATGCTTCCAAAATGGTGTGATCTAAGGACAAGTATGGTCACTGCCTTCTTGGTCTGCACTCTGATCTTTACCCAGGAAGGACCCCTAGTTCTTCCATAAGCTCTAGCACATCTTTTTGCTTGTGTCTGAACCTAGACACTAAACTCATCTTTGCCATGGAACTACAACCCAGAACTGCATGTGGGCAATAGAATTGCCAGTTAGTGACAGCTATACCTGAGTACCAGCAAAGGACCCCCTATATTCTCTTTATGACCAGTTGTTCAACACTTGTACTGTTTCTGAACTGAGAACTCCTGAAGCTGCTGCTTCTGTGGAAGCTGTAGCTACAGCCATATGTCTTTTTTTTTTTTTTTGTAATAACTTTTTATTGACAGAACCCATGCCAGGGTAATTTTTTTTTACAACATTATCCCTTGCACTCACTTCTGGTCTGATTTTTTCCCCTCCCTTCCTCCACCCCTTCCCCTAGATGGCAAGCAGTCATTTACATGTTAAATAGGTTACAGCATATCCTAGATACAATATATGTGTGCAGAACCGAACAGTTCTCTTGTTGCACAGGGAGAATTGGATTCAGAAGGTAAAAATAACCCGGGAAGAAAATCAAAAATGCAAATAGTTCACATTCGTTTCCCAGTGTTCTTTCTTGGGGTGTAGCTGCTTTATCCATCATTTATCAAATGAAACTGAGTTAGGTCTCTTTGTCAAAGAAATCCACTTCCATCAGAATACATCCTCATACAGTATCGTTGTTGAAGTGTATAATGATCTCCTGGTTCTGCTCATTTCACTTAGCATCACTTCATGTAAGTCTCTCCAAGCCTCTCTATATTCATCCTGTACAGCCATATGTCTGTGGGTTCAGGATAGACCTCTTCCCAAGTGTCACAATTATTTACTTACTGACCTTTTAAGTTTTCTTAGGCCAGAAAAATATCTCACTCTGACCTTTTGTTGTTTCTCCTACTATGAATTTTGAAGCATTGAATTGACACACGAATTGAGCCATTATCTTTAAGTTGTTGAATATTGAATATTGAAGGGAATATTGAAGAATTTAGATGTGTTGCCTCTAGTCCTCAGTCTTCTACTTCTTTCTAAATAGTTAACCCTTTTCAACTGTACTCTGGATCCCATCTTTTCCTGCCATTTTCCACACTGACCTTCTCTAAATCATGTGTTTGCCATTCATTTCAATTCAACAGCCATTTTGCTACTTGTTGTTTTGTACGTATTTTTTTGGTTCTTTGGTTCTTCACAACTTCTTCATTTCTGCTCTTCTATTAGCCTGAGTTATATTTGAAGAAATAATAACAAAAGAGATGCCTTTTCTTGGTTCCACTATCATATGATTAGTCAATGCCAGAGTGAGAATCAAAAATCCTGATACAAGGATTTTTCTATCATCTTGAGCCACCTCTCTTTCTACAAAAGGGGTATTTCCTTAAATCTTGATCTTTAACCACTTTGCAGTGTTTGGTGCTTCTGAATGACCCTTCACTTTTTGTTTGGCTTATGAGATTGCACTATCCTGATTTCCTCTTTCCTCTTAAAATGTTTCATATCTATTATCTGAAATGTTTCCCCTAAGCCTCAGATTCCAGAATCTTTATCTGAATATTCTGCTTCCTCCTTTTCCTGGCCCTGTATGTTTCTCTCTCTGTTATACTCTCACCATTTCAGACAGGTCTTCCCTTCTCCAGTCTTTAATTATCCTTTCTCTACTGAGAATTTGGAAATTCACATCTCTCTCTTTATTCACTCACACTGGCATCTCAAGATGGCTTTCTGAGCCTCTCCATTTGGTTTTGCTCATAAAGTTTCTGATTTTCCCTTGGCAGATAGATTCCTAAATATTTTATACAATCAATAGTTACTTTAAATGGAATTTCTTTTTGTAACTCTAAGTGTTGGGTTTTGTTAGTGATATATAAGAATGCTGATGACTTATGTGGGTTTATTTTATATCCTGCAACTTTGCTGAAGGTGCGGATTGTTTCTTTTTTTTTTAAAGTATTTTTTAAAATAACTTTTTATTGATAGAACACATGCCAGGGTAATTTTTTTACAGCATTATCCCTTGCATTCACTTCTGTTCCAATTTTTCCCCTCCTTCCCTCCACCCCTTCCCCCAGATGGCAAGCAGTCCTTTACATGTTGAATGGGTTGCAGTATATTCTAGATACAATATATGTATACAATAATGTGTGCAGAACCGAACAGTTTTCTTGTTGCACAGGGAGAATTGAATTCAGAAGGTATAAATAACCCAGGAAGAAAAACAAAAATGCAAGCAGTTTATATTCATTTCCCAGTGTTCTTTCTCTGGGTGTAGCTGCTTCTGTCCATCTTTGATCAATTAAGGCTCTCTTTATCGAAGAGATCCACTTCCATCAGAATACATCCTCAAACAGTATCGTTGTTGAGGTATATAATGATCTCCTGGTTCTGCTCATTTCACTCAGCATCAGTTCATGTAAGTCTCGCCAGTCCTCTCTGTATTCATCCTGCTGGTCATTCCTTACAGAACAATAATATTCCATAACATTCATATACCACAATTTACTCAACCATTCTCCAATTGATGGACATCCTTTCATTTTCCAGCTTCTAGCCACTACAAACAGGGCTGCCACAAACATTTTGGCACATACAGGTCCCTTTCCTTTCTTTAGTATCTCTTTGGGGTATAAGCCCAGTAGAAACACTGCTGGATCAAAGGGTATGCACAGTTTGATAACTTTTTGAGCATAGTTCTAAATTGCTCTCCAGAATGGCTGGATGTGTTCACAATTCCACCAACAATGTATCAGTGTCCCTGTTTTCCCACATCCCCTCCAACATTCCGCATTATCTTTCCCTGTCATTCTAGCCAATCTGACAGGTGTATAGTGGTATCTCAGAGTTGTCTTAATTTGCATTTCTCTGATTAATAATGATTTGGAGCATATTTTCATATGTCTATAAATAGTTTCAATTTCTTCATCTGAGAATTGTCTGTTCATATCCTTTGACCATTTATCAATTGGAGAATGGTGGTGTGGATTGTTTCTAATAGCTTTTTGGTAGAGTCTCTGGGGTTCTCTAAGTATACCATGATATCATCAGCAAAGAGTGATAATTTGGTTTCCTCATTGCCTATTCTTATTCCTTTAATCTCTTTCTCAACTCTTATTGCCAAAGCTAGCATTTCTAACACAATATTAAATAGTAACAGTGATAGTGGGCAACCTTGTTTTACTCCTGATCTTATTGGGAATGGTTGCAGTTTGTCCCCATTACATATAATGTCTACTGCTGGTTTTAAATAGATGCTACTGATTATTTTAAGGAAAAGTCCATTTATTCCTATACTCTCCAGAGTTTTTAATACGAATGGATGTTGGATTTTATCAAATGCTTTTTCTGCATCTATTGAGATGATCATATGGTTTTTGTTAATTTGATTATTAATATGGCCAATTATATTGATAGTTTCCTAATATTGAACCAGCCCTGCATTCCTGGTATAATTCCTACTTGATCATGGTGTATTATCCTGGGGATGATTTTCTGTAGTCTAAAATCTTAAATAAGATATTAGCATCAATATTCATTAGGGAGATTGGTCTATAATTTTCTTTCTCTGTTTTCAAACTACCTGGTTTAGGTATCAGTACCATGTTTGTGTCATAAAAGGAGTTTGGTAGGACTCCTTCATTCCCTATTTTTTCAAATAGTTTATAAAGCATTGGGGCTAATTGTTCTTTGAATGTTTGGTAGAATTCACATGTAAATCCATCTGGTCCCGGGGATTTTTTTTTTAGGGAGTTGATTAATAGCTTGTTCTATTTCTTTTTCTGAAATGGGACTATTTAAGCAATTTACTTCCTCCTCTGATAATCTGGGAAGCCTATATTTTTGGAGGTAGTCATCCATTTCGCTTAGGTTATCAAATTTATTGAGCCTCTCCATTTGGACTTTACCCCAAAACACATTTTTTTTCCCTACTAAACCAAAAATATCATTTTTCTTTCTCCCCCTCAACACATCTTCCTCTCCAACTTCCTCTCTTCTGCCAGTGGGATTCATAATCTTCCAAGACAGATATGTCCTTCATCTCCTGATCCCATTTCTTATCAAGTCTTGTGTGTTCTCTATTGACTATGTCTCTTGGAATTATTAATCCAACTTTCTTTCTATGCAACCTAATCCAGGTCCTCATTTTTTCATGTTCAGATGACTTAAACAGTCTTTTGCTGTCCCTGATTCCAGTCTCCCCTACATAAAATCTGTCTGGTTGCTTTATACTCATTTCTAAGAACCTCCTTTTAAAAATACATTAAGCCCTTATTACCTTCTGAGTCAGCTTCAATTTCACTTATTAATAGGTTCTTATACTACCTGAAGGGGCAGCTGCTAGATGGCACAGTGGATAGAGTCAGGAAAACTCAAGTCTTGGATTCAAATATGACCTCAGACACTTAAGCTAGCTGTGTGACCCTTAACTTAATTCTAGTTGTGTCAGTTTCATCATCTGCAAAATAAGCTGGAGAAGGAAGGAAATCGCAAACCATTCCAGAACCTTTGCCAAGAAAACCCAAAATGAGGTCACAAAGAGTCTGACATAATTGAAACAACTGAAAAACAATCTATTAATAATAATATAACATTTATATAGCATTTACTATGTGCTAGAAATGAGGCTAACAGCTTTATAAATATCTTTTTTGATCCTCACAGTAACCTTGCAAGATAGATGTTATTTTCACCGTTTTATAGATGAGAAAGAGAGCTAGAGATAGTAGCCTGCCTAGAGTCATATAGCTAGTGTCTGAAACCAGATTTCAAATGAGATCCTCTTGATTTCAGGTCTAGTACTCTATTGCAAAATTACACTCCAGCATTCTAAACTCTATTCCTGTCATGTAATTATCCTTAACATCCCCAATGTAGCTATATAAACATATTAATTCCTTTATCTCTCCTTCAGTACTCCTTTCCTCCTATGGACTATGTGAATTGATTTTACTGATTCTCTGAGATCATTCTTTTTAGAACCACTCTCAATTTTAAGAATTTATTTTTTTGACTTTTAGACTTCCATTACTTTAGAATTTCTTTGATTCAGGTCCATGACCTTTTTTTAAATACTTGGTAACTATGCTTGGAATTATTTTCTTTGGTAATTTTAGGTATTTTATTTTTTATCAATTTAAAAAATATACTGAGGACGGGAATAAATACTTATACTCTGTTCCAAACACTATGCTACATGCTTTTGTCAATATTTATCTCATTTTATCCTCACAGTAGCCCTACAAGATGAGTGCTGTTATTAAGATCTTTATTTTACAGTTGAAGAAACAAAATTAATTTGTCCCTAGGCACACAACAATAAGTGCCTGAAAATGGATTTGAGTTCTGGTTTTTCAGACTTCAGATCCAGTTCTCTGCCCTACAGGCACTGAGGTCCATAGGCTTTATCAAAGGGTTCCATGACACATACAAAAAAGGTTTAGAACCCCTGCCTCAACTGGTGCATGAATGAGAATATTTTTGTGCTTTATGAAATGATAAACATAATGAATGCAGAGAAGTATGGGAAGATTCATTATGGAAATATCCAATGAATCATTGATAGGTATTGCTACTAATCATATTTATGAACACAGAGAGATCTAGGAGACCAAAGCAAGGTAAATTGTATGCTCTAGCATTGGCTCCAGAGTAAAAAATAACTCTGAACCAGGAACTGAGATATCCTAGAGTTTATATAGTTTCTAATAATACCAGAGGGGTGAAGGATTTTGGATTATAACTGCCAGAAATAGAAAGGAATTTGCAAGAGTTAAACAGGAGAAAGTAAAGGTTTATATTACAGAGATTACTAATGAAGAAAACCTCATTAGATCTAATTTATCAAAAAATCACTAAGAGATGAGGATTCTGGAATTTAATCCACCAGCTAGGTACCATCCAGTCTTTTATTCCATTCAATTTTTTGTTTTAATCAACATAATTAAGAATTTTAGTCTTAGTCAACTACATCAGTTTCTTCACAATTAAATTGGCTATATTAGATCTAAATAATAATGGATAAAAAGGAATTTTAAAACTCTTACAACAGAGTTATATGAACTGATACAAAATGAAATAAACAGAATCAGGAAAATAATATACACAATGATTGTAACATTGTAAAGTGAAAGAACAACAATGATAAAAACCATCTAAACTAAAAATGGAGAAATGGTTATATAGAATGCTGCAAATAAAGAAAAAAAAATTTTATGTGGCTTAATTTCTAATATTTTCTTGCTTTTCAAAGTTTTTAATTATAAAAGATAGTTGTTGGGGGAGGGAGGGAGTTGGGAGAGGGGGACTGGAAAATGCAGATGATGGGAAAACAAGATCAATAAAAACACATTGTATTTTAAAATGCAATTTTTAAAAAATTGTATGTGAAAATAAGTACAATAAAAATGCACATGAAGATGTAAAGTTTCCTTAGCTATGGATAGCAGTAGTGGCAACTGTTCTCCCTAATTACAGCCAAGGATCTCAACCTTATTTTTGCTTCAGAGGGGGATAATCAATGAATGCATTGTAGAAGAAAGATCCAAAGGGCAAGTTGTCCCTTAAAATGGTAAAGAAACCAGATTAATCAAGCTAGCCCAGGTTGTTCTCATTGTTGACATTCTTATTCACATGATGTTTAAAACTGTCATAGAAATGTCCAGTGATTCATTATTAGGTATTACTGACAACGATAATTATCTACTCAGAGAACTGTAAGAGGCAATTCATTATATGCTTCAGCATAAATCCAGAAGTCAAAATTAGCTCCGAACCAAAGACAGATTTCTTAAATTTTAAATTTTTACAGAAAGATGAAAATTTTTGGATTAAAGCTGCTAGAAAGAGAAAGGAATTTGGAAATTACAATAGCTGGGCAGGAAGAAATAAAGATGTCTGTTACAAAGATAACTAAACAAGAAAATGGCATCAAATCTAGTGTATTTAAAAAATTGCAAACAAGGAAGGGATTTGGGATTTATAATCATCAGATAGATATCATAAATTCTTTTACTCTTATCCATTTCTTATCTCAATTGAAATAATTTAGTGTCTAGGAAAATCTCAGGTGTCAATGTGACAATTAAAGTGGCTATTCAAGACCCAAATTAATAGTAGAGGGAAAAATGAAATAGAAAGCTATTATAAAGCTTACATAATTTTTTCTGAAAAGAAACCCTTGAAAACTATAAGATTAAATATTCACTTAGAACTTGCTAGGCTTAAATAGTTGGATAGGATCAAAGTTTATAGGTAAATCTAGAACACTTGATTTTAATTCAGTGCTAATTTTTCCATATACTAGTTTCTTTTGTTTTTTTTCCCCCATTACAAATATGTAGAGTCAAGCAGAAAAGTTTACTGCATTAGCCATGCCCAAAAAAAGAAAGAAAGAAAATATATTATGAGTCCAATATTAAGTGAAAAGCATGTTCCATCATGAGTCCTTTGGAATTATGTTGAATAGGGGAGGAGAATATACTAGAGAAAGGGGGCATAGTGGAAAAGTCAGTCAGAGATATCTCAGAATAGTACAGTGAAATGAGAAATGAAGACATATCTGTCCTTAAATGCAGGTTTTTCTGAAACCATTCAAGTCATCATTTCTTATAGCACAGTAGTATTCTCTATATAAGCTCAATTGCTTCTATACATTGTGAACCTCATCTATTCCACTGATCTAGCTCTCTAATTTCATGCCTAGTGTCAAATTGTTTGATAGTTACAGGTTGTAGTATAGATAATGAGAGACCTGGTACTCGTGGGCTCTCTCTATCGCCCCCATTAATACCATTAATATTCTTGACCTCCACACAGATTTTATTATTTTTCTAGCTTTATAAAGTAATTCTTTAATAGCTTGATTGGTATGGCACTAAATAAATCAATTAATATAAGTAGCATTATCATTTTATTAGGCTTGGCATATCCATGAGCAATTAATATTTTTTCATTTCTTTAGCTCTGCCTTTTTTGTCTGTGGTAAGTGTTTTGAAATTATGTTCCTAATGTTGCTGTGTTTATTGGCAAGTAGACTTTACAAGTATTTTATACTGTCTGTAATTATTTTAAATAAAATTTCTCTTTCTCTGTCTTCCTTCTGGATTTTGTTGGTAATATATAGAAATATTGGTATTTATATGGGTTTATTTCATGGTTTTGCAGAAGTTTTTTTTTTAACATTAGTTTTTTTAGTTGATTCTCTAGAGTTTTTAAAATAAACTATTATATCATTTGCAAAAGTTAAAACTTTGTTTTCTCTTTGCCTATGTTTATTCCTTCAATTTATTTTTCTTGTTTTCCTTGCTAAAAATGTTGCTTAGCCAACTTTTGTTGCCTGCTTTTGGTTTTAGATATATACTACTTATTTAAGGAAAATACTTTTTTTTCTATGCCTTGTGGTGGGTTTTTTTTAAATAGGAATGGATTTCATCAAAAAGTTTTTATGCATCTATTGAAATGATATTTTTGTTGATTTTATTATTAATATGAAAATTATGCTATAGTTTTCCAATATTGAAAGAGCCCTTCATTTTGGTATAGTTCAGCCTATGTGTGTGATCTTTGCTGTAGTCTTCTTGCTAAGATTTTAAAAAATTTTATATCACTGTTTCTTAGAGAATTGGTTTATAGTTTTCTTTTTTTTTTTTTTTTTTTTGACTTTATCTGGCTTAAGTATCAAGACCATATTTGAGTCCTAACAGGAATTTAGTTGGATCCATTCTTTATCTATTTTTTCAAACATATTATGTAATATTGGAATTAATGGTTCTACAATAGCTTTTTTGTTAATTCTCAGACCCCTCAGCACTGACTCTGTGATGAATGAGAAAGACTTATAAGGCTAGAATCTCATAGTCTGAATTAGTTAGCTATTTCATTATTGTCTTATTATCTACAGAGTCTATCACAATTCCTGCTACACAGTAGACATTTAATGTATTATTGAAAATTAATTGGTTGAATCAAAATCAACAGACATTTATCAAATGTCTACTAAGAGCCATATTCTGTGCTAGGTACTCCAGATTCTCTTAGGGGAATATAAACTTTTCATAGATTAGTAAATATAGGATAGATATAAAATTAAGACAAAAGAATTCTGTCAGGGAGATAGTATTACAACTGGGGGTGGGGAAGATGGAGATTAAGGAAGGCTTCTTAAAGGAAATGGCATTTGATCTGAGTCTTAAAGGGAGTTAGGCATACATACCTTAGAACAGCCACCCAAGGATTGTAATAATCCTTATCTATGGTCATCTACCCTCTGCTTGAATACTTCCTGAAATAGTGAGGTCACTGTTTTATGCAACAGATAATTCTCTTTTGGAAAACTAATAATGAGAATATACTTTGTTCATATGAGAGAAAAAATGCTTCCTTATGATTTTTGTTGGCTTTTACAAAGACATATTTATTTGAAAAGGTATAATAACAAATATATAAATTTATTTTTCCCAAATTTATGTGGGAGCCAAAATACCCCCACCCTCATCATTACGCTCAGAGCTTAGCTTGGTTCCTTTATAGCACAGTTCTAGTTCCAAGTTCAAAACCTCATTGTTCTTAATTTTGTCATTGAGAGGAAAAGTGAATATCTAGTGCCCCTAATTGACTTTCAGATAATTGAGGCTAATTGCCATGCTTCTCTGCCTGTCTTCTTTTCTCCAAGCTAAATATTCTCATTTGTTTGAATAATTTTTTATGCCATATCATTTCTGGACCCTTCAGTATTCTGGTTGCATTCCTTTAGGTACTACAGTAAGTCAATGTCTTTCCTGTGATTTAAATATCCTACCTTTCTTGTATTCCCAAGCAACCAGTAAAGAAACTTAGCAGCAATGGGAGATGAAGTTTGTTTTGCACCACTAATTCATCTTGAACCCATGCTAGGTCTTAGCGGTCATGGCTTTATTTTCCCAGTGAATAAAAGCCATTTCTTTGATGATACAATTCTAGAATTTTCTAAAGATTAGAATGTGACTTATCAATTAGTAATTTATAGAATGAACCTGTTTGATATTTTTGAAAATTAAGACAATTTGCCACTTGCTAACAATGATTCAAAAGAAACAGAAAATGTAGGTTGTAATTTCAGATTAAAAAAAGCAAAAAGGTGAAGCACAGGCAAATGATAATCACACTTTTAATTTTTGAGATTTAACATTATTTAAAGAAGAAAGGTTATCTGTTATCTGCTCAGCTAATTTGAAATTAAGTTAAAGCCTTTTAATAAGAGAGCTATTAACCTTTACCTTCATCAAGGACTACCCAGAAATTACTGAAAATCAGTGTTCTGTCCCACCAAATGTTGATAGTGACATCTTTTTGTTTCTTTCAGATTCTCTTATTCAGGAATTCCAGGAGTCAGTGCCAAAGCAGAACATTTCCAAGGGAGAGTTGCCCAAGAAAATAGTTATACAGGATTCCAAATTGGGAAAATACAGGAAATGTGCTGTCACGTTACAGAGGAAGGACAATCAGGACAAAGCATCTACACCTATGGCAATAACTCATGAACAAAATATATCTGGGAAAAATCTAGGTGTAATCCCTGTGTTACAACAAAGAGTTAAAAAAGGAACAACTATCCCTAAACGCAAGATACATGCAAAGACCTCGAAGAAGCATTCAAATATTCTTAAGAGCTACAAAATCTCGTTAGGTAAAAAGATTCGTAAGTACAACAAACACAAAAAATCTTTTAGTTATCACTCAGACCTTATTAAATATTATAGAAAAGCTCATGTTAAAAAACCATCCACATCTAACGAACCTGGGAAAGCTATCAGCTCTCAGAAATATCTTCCTGCACATAAGAAAATTCGTAGTGGAGAAAAGCCTCTTAAAAGCACGGAACATAGGAAAACCTTAATAAACAAGGGAAAACTTAGTGGACAGAAGTTAATTCATACTGAAAAGAAACCCTTTGCATGCAGTAAGTGTGGGAAAACTTTTACATATAAGACATGTCTTATGAAACATAGGAAACGTCATAAAACTGAGAAACCTTTTAAATGCCAAACATGTGGAAAGGTCTACCGCTGCAACTCATCCCTTATTAAACATGAGAGATATCACACTGGAGAAAAACCATTCGTGTGCAATGAGTGTGGTAAATGTTTCATAGATAAGGGGAATCTTAATGCACACAAGATAATTCATAGTGAAGAAAAACCCTTCCAATGTGATCAATGTGATAAGGCCTTCAAAAGTAGAACAAGCTTTAGACGCCATCGGGAATGTCATACTGGAGAGAAACCCTTCGAATGCAACGAGTGTGGGAAAGCCTTCAAAATAAAGTTTTACCTCATGAAACATAAGAAATGTCATACAAATGAGAAACCTTTTAAATGTCAAACATGTGGAATGAGCTGCAGCTCTAAACCATCCCTTAGGAAGCATCAGAGACGTCATACTGGAGAGAAACCATTTGTGTGCAATGAATGTGGTAAATGCTTTATAGACAAAGGAAACCTCAATGATCATAAGGTAATTCATAGTGAAGAAAAGCCCTTTAAATGTGATAAATGTGGGAAAGCCTTCAAAAATCGATCAAACTTTAGACGACATCAGAAAAGTCATACTGGTGAGAAATCTTTTGTGTGCAATGAGTGTGGGAAAGCTTTCATAGATAAAGCAGACCTTATTGTACATAAACGAACCCATACTGGGGAGAAACCCTTTGTATGTAGCGAATGTGGAAAGGGCTTCATACGTAGTGGAAAACTTACAGAACATAAAAGAATTCATACTGGGGAGAAACCCTTTGTGTGCAGTGAATGTGGGAAAAGCTTCAGAGAAAAGGGAAAACTTAATGATCATAAGAGAATGCACACTGGAGAAAAACCCTTTGAATGCAATCAATGTGGAAAGGCCTTTACTTACCAGTCAAGTCTTACTGACCACAAACGAATTCATACTGGAGAGAAACCCTTTGAATGTAATGAATGTGGAAAAGTTTTCCGATATCCATCAACTCTTAATGACCACAAACGAATTCATACTGGAGAGAAACCATTTGAATGTTATGAATGTGGAAAATCCTTCAGAGTTAGGATAGGTCTTACGGCACATGAAAGTGTTCATTCCGGAGAGAAACTCTTTAAATGTCTTGATTGTGGTAAAGCCTTCAAACAAAGAATAGGCCTTAGTGCACATCAGAAAAAGTGTCATAAAGATGCAGAAGCCTCCACAAACAAGGAGAAACCTTAGTGTACATAAGAAATTTCATATTGGAAAGAACTGAATGTAATGAAGGAAGAAAACCTTTAGCTAGCGTGCATACCTTATGAAGCATCAAAGACTTCATACAAGAAAGAAACCTTTTGTATACAGACTGTGAAAAGCTTTCCTAGACAAAGAAAACCTGGATTAAAGTAAGAGAATTCATACTGGAGAAAAACCCTCTGAAAATAATGAATGTGGGAAAGCCTTCATCAACTATTCATCCATTAGGAATCATAAGAATGGCAAAATATTTAGCAACAATTCATGCCTTATGAACCACCAAAGTTTCCATCTTTGCCTTTACAAACAACTCATTTCTTAAGCAACATCAGATAATTGATAGAATCTCAGATCTTTAAGGAACTTCAAAGACCATCACATTTAAACTGTGCCTAACAAAATTCCCTCTATAACATACCTGAAAAAAATTATCATCCAGTCTTTGCTTGAAGACATCTATTTGAGAGGAAACCCACTACTTCATGAGGCAGCCCATTGCATTTTGAGATACCTTTTTGTAAAGAAGTTTTTCTTTCAACAGGTCCATCTTGTCTACAACTTTCTGCCTTTTAGGGACAGTCAGAATAGTCTCTTTTTCCTCTTTTTCCTCTTTCATATGCTTGGCCTTCAGATGAAAACTATTATGTTCCCAAAACTCTTCTCTTTTTAGGCTAAATATCCTCAGTTCTGTCAGTCAGCACTCCTATGCCACATATTTGAATATGTGACATGGAAAAACTTTCAGGTATAGAAGATGTCTTGGTGAGTATAATAGAATTTATTGAGAACTTCATGTATATGAAGTAGATAAAGCTGTGAGCCTGGAGTCAGGAAATCATGAACTTACATTTAACCTCATTTACTAGAACAAATTCTTTGTTCTGGAAAAATTACTTTTCCGCTGTTTGCCTCAGTGTCTTTAATTGTAAAATATAGACGACAATACTTAGCACAGTACTTGAGATCTAGTAAGTGTTCTCTGTGTAAATGCTTGTTCCCTCTTCTTTTCCTTCCTCATAGAATTTGAATTCTCCTTAAATATAATGATATGAAAAACTTTAGCCTCTGAAAGACTTCTTACTGAGCACAAGATATAAATATTAGAAATCATTCAGTGTTCTGAATACTAACGAGACAGATTTCAGTACTGTATGACTGCTTGAATTAAGGCAGATAACCTGGATCTCACATACCTACCCCAATAAAAACTTGAAATTCATGTCAGTGTAAATAGTAACCAAAAATCCAGTAAGAAATTATACTAAATGACTTGAGAGTTGCAAAAAAATTAAAAAAAAAAAAGTTAACTGAAAGCCAGTTAGCAATAGGAAAGGGAACCATCGGTGAAGTCAACTCTAGCTCCCCAGCCCAACCACAATAACAGGCTGAAGATAACTTATAATTTCCAAGGACTCTGTGTTTAGAAGCAGAAAGAGTAGAGAACCCCCCTCTACAGAACCCCAGGGTGGGAACCTTATAAGCCCTGGGAAGGAGCACTTACCAGAGCGGCTTGGCAGCAGAATAGGACATCCCAGACACGCAAGGGCTTTAAGGGGCTTAGCATCGTGTTCTGGGATTCAGTAGAGGACCTCGAGCAGTGTAATTCCAATAGGTGGTCTGTACAGAAGCTTATGGGACCCAAGTTGAGACTAAACAAGGTCAACCATCTCACCTAAAAGCACACTAAGAGATGGAACTTGGCTACAACTCAAAATCTCAAAGGAAGAGTAAAAGCTGGAAATATGACTAAATCAAAGGAAATTGTGATCAATATACACAGTTACTATAAACTAGGAATTCTTAAAAAGAAAGAGTAGCTCTATGACAGGGGCATCTATATAGAATGTCAGCCCTAGAATCAGAAGGATCTGAGTTCAAATTTAGGCTCAGATAACTTACTAGCTCTATGACTCTGGGCAAGTCACATCACCCTGTTTGCCTCAGTCTTTTCATCTGTAAAATTAACTAGAGAAGAAAATGGCAAAACCAATCCAGTTTCTTTCCCCAAAAATGGGAGAGTCCAAATAGACTTACAAAGAATCAAACACAACTAATTGCCTAAACAATAACTCTATGACAACTAAAAGCATTAATTTAAAAAATAATGGATTTTCACAAAGATTACATGAATACTTAGATGAAATAAAGCAAGAGGAAAAATAAAACTCTGAAAGAAAGAGTTTGAAAGAGAATAAGTAACTTAGAACAAAAACTATTAAAACTTACTCAGTATCAGACTATTTGAGTCCAGAATAAATTAAACAGAAATCAATGACTTTGTGAGGTGGCAAGAAATATTTGAACAACAACAACAAAAAAAAAGATTGCAAAAAAAAATTTTTAATGCAAAATATAGCAGAAACAGCTGACTTGGACAACAAATTGAGGAAAATAATTTAAGAATCATTAAATTCCATGAAAAACATTTGTATAAAAAGCCTAAACATTGTTTTCAGTAAGTCATAAATGAAAAAACTTATTTCAATGTCATATACTAAAACTATAGGGCAAAATGGAGAGAAACTTCCTGAAAGAATTAAAGGAAAAATCTCAGGAATATTATGGTCAAAATCCAGATCATCCCATCAAAGAAAACATACCATAAGCATCAAGAAACAATACCAAAACAAAAAACAGAACATCACCAGAGTCACAGAAAAGGGAGCAGCTTATACTAAAAATTAGAGGACATCATGGAATACAGTATTCCAAAAAGGACTTTTAAAGAACTCTGATCAAAACAGTGAATATATATAATCTGCAGGGGGCTTGTGACAGAGCAAGTTACCCACCTCCAAACAGAGAGAAGATAGTTATTGTTATTGTTTGTCCTTTGTTTCTCTCATATCTTCTCATCTTCAGAAACCTTCAGAAGTGGAATTGGCCTCTTCCAACTTTTCTCTTGAAGCTTGAAACCAGAAGTGACTCTACTGGCACTTGAAAAGTCCCAAACCAAGACTGGAAAAGGCTAGAATTACATGGTCCTCCATGATGGGATGATAGGCACAAAGTGCAGAAAAAGACATGGTTTTTGAACATAACCACTGTGAATTTACTTTGCTTGAGTATGCTTATTAGTACAAGGGTTTCTCTCTCTTAATTAGGGGAGCAAGAGTTAGCAATGGTGATTTTTTTAATCCTAAAACTTTCCTACCAAATCCCACTTCCACAAAGAAAACACATAGCAAATTAAAGAAAATAAAAGAAATCAAAAACATATATTGAGAAAATAAAAGAATACACATTGAGAATATATATAAACACAAATATGAAGAATTAAAGAATACATATAAAGAAAAAAAGAAAACACATAGCAAAGAAACCCATTTATCCAAATCAGTAGCAAAACAGAAATCAAAGAAGGTATATACAGGAGTATATACCAAACAATACAGAATAAAAGCACTCAGTGAGAGAGAGAAAGATTACCCATTCTGGAGAGAGAGACTTGGATTTTATCCAAGGGGAGATTCCCTGAAGTTTCTGGTACAAGAAGCAGGGAATAAAGACATCATAAAGACTGTCCATTCCTCTCATATCTTCTCATCTTCAGCAACCTTCAGAAGTGAAATTGGCCTCTTCCAGCTTTTCTCTTGAAGCTTGAAACCAGAAGTGACTCTACTGGCACATGAAAAGTCCCAAACCAAGACTGGGGAAGGCTAGAATTCTCTTAACTTTGCCCATCCCTTACCCAGGGATTCATTCATCTCCACAGATAAGGAAAAAATCCTGTACAAATGGTTTTGGAGACAGGTTACATTCCAATTTATTATATGTTTTTTTTTTTAAAGAGAAAATTGGTATGAAATGGAAGTTCACAGTATTGTATATTTTTTGTGTTCAGCTGTGTGTAAATAAGAAATTGTTCTTTGGGTGTTAAAGTTTGGAATACAAATTAAAATTTTTAAATGGAAAAAAAACCCTTTGAATATGATCACTGAAAACCTTTCAGAGGTAATTTGTTTTTCATCAGACTTCATAAAATTCCTGTTATTCACATACTATTGGTGTATATTAGTTATATTAATGTAGAAGAAATTTTATTCATGGCTGTCACTTTAAATACTAGATAGTTGAAGATGTCATGTTTTCTTATGTGTTGTTTTCTGGTTTATAAAATAAAAATTCATTTGTTTCCAGCTCTAACAATTTCTGAGTCGGTGAATCTTTTTCTAAATGTTCCCTCCTCAAATCTCCTACTAATTTAAATTGTTTTCTCAAATGGTTTTCTTCTTGGTAACAGGATTACTGGTTCTATAGATATGACCAGTTTTATGTGATATAATTTGAATATTTCCAAAATGTTAACCAAGAAGACCACAGTAAACCAGTAGTTAATGAATTTAATTTCCTTCCACTGCCTTGCTGACGCTGTGTGCAAAACAACAATAATGAAACTAAACGTAACTAAACAACTTTAATATGCAGGAAACGGAACCTCTTGTTGTTATTTTGTATTGCTTGAGGTTGGTAAACATTTTTCAAAGTATCTCTTTCCAAATTGCTTATTTTCTTGTGTCAATTGTCTGCATATTTCATTGGATACTTAGAACTACATCCTTATAGATGTACAAAGTATCCTTATATAACCAGACTTATAATTTTAAATACTTAAACATACTATCAGCATAGTTCCTGAAATTTTTTGTGTTGAAGCAATAGTAAAAATTTGCTCTATATTTAGAAATAGCATCCATTTACTTCTGCTTCATTTTTCTCCCCTCTCCACATATATATGTTGAATAATGCATGGAAATAAGTCAAAAATATGTATAATATAAAAATATATAATGATATAATATGTGATATATGACATATATAAGATAAATATATATATATACATTTGCATGTATATGCATAACCTAAAATAATTACATGATAGGGACTCTAATTTATTATATAGAATTCATTTTCTATTTCGAATGAGTTGTATATGATATAGCTGAAAGTGAATTTGGGGAAGAACATTGACCATTTTCTGTGTATGATCCATCTACAAAGGTTGATTTGCTTCCTTGTATTCATTCTACCTCCCACCGCTAACAGAACAAACTAAAAAAAAAAACTTCAAAGGAAAACTTGAGGCTCTGTGGGAACCGAGGAGGAGGGCGCTCCCGAGCGGGCCCAGGACGGCTCGCGGTTTGCAGCCTCAGCCTGACGTGGGCTCAGTCCCGTAGGAGGCTCTTAGTGAGCGCGGGCCAAGGGCTGAGGGGAAGAGGTTCATGGGGCACAGCAGGGGTTTGCTCAAAGATTGGCAGCTGAGGGTTCCCTTGGGACCAGCGTCCCTGAGGGAGCTCTTCCGACACAAAGCTCCACTCTGCGCATGCTCTTTGAGCGCCTCTGACCGCAGTTTATCAGGGATGCCTGAGGGTTGCGCGATGCGCCTGCGCAGTTTTAGCCATTGGCTTCCCTTTCCCAGAATCTTTTGAGCCGAGCGACTCCATTTCCCAGAGTTCCTTGGAAGGCAGCAAGGTCCTGCGTACAACCCTTTCGGCTCCCGAGAGCCCGGCTGGCCTAGCTCGCCTGGGAATCCGAGGAATTCTGGGAATCGTAGTTCGGAGGTTCTGTGGACTCTCGGTGAAACTCTTCTGGGGTTTGGGGCTTTTGGTGGTGGGTCATTTTGAAGGAGGGAGGAGGGGAGGGAGTCAATGCGTCCGCGCGGATGACAGTACGGGAGGGGAGGGTCTGCGACAGCGTCAGAGATACCCACTGACTCACGCGTCCAGGGTGTCCGCGTGAGTGTGTCAGAGGTGGGGGAGGGGCCTCTGCGAGGGTGGGGAAGGGGGTCCACTCTGGGTGCGATCCTCCTTCAGTCCTCCCTCTCTTCCTCCCTCCTCTCCTTCCTCCCTCCCTCCCTCTCTCTCCTCCCTCCCTTCCTTCCTCCCTCCCTTCTCCCTTCTATTTCTCTCCTTTTCTTCTTTCCTCCCGTTCCTTCTCCCTTCTTCCATTCTTCCCTCCTTCCTCAGCTCTTTCTTCCTTCCCTTCCTCCCTTCTTTCTCTCCTGGGACTGTGGTCTCAGCCCTCCCGCCTCCAGAGCTGCCGTCACTCCAGCTGACCTTCCCTTCTAGTCAGAGCTCAGTTACTCCCTCCTCCGGGAAGCCTTCCCTGACTTTTCCAGTTTCTGGTGTTTTACACATATTATCTCATTTGATCTTCCACAGCCCTAGGAGGTCGGTGCTGCGGTTGTCCCCATTTTACAGTTAAGGACACAGATGCAAAAGTGGACTTGCCCAGGGTCTCTCAGCTAGTTAAGGTCCTGTAAAGTACCGCCTAGTTCCCTGGAGGCCTCGGGGTCAGCCAGAGTCAGGATGAATTAAAGTCTTTAGTCTTTGGAGGAGAAGGGAAAGAGGGCAGCCAAGCAGAATCCCGGATTCGGAGTCTGGAGAAACCAACTTCTCTCCTCCTAGTCCTGCGGCCACATCACTCTGGCCTCTGTCCCTCCTCCCTCCAATCCTTGCCTATGATTTTCTTAACACCAAACATTCAGCAAGCACCCACAGTGAGGAGAGCCATTGATCCAAACATATGCTAATTGTCTCACATCAGGTCATCAGCCTTAAGGGCTCGGGTTGTCTGATTCAAACACATCTTTTTGGAGTTACAGCCCTCTCCAGGGTCCAAAGTTAGATTTGAACTCAGGACTCTGTGATTCCAAGACTTTTTGAGTACTGGACCTAGAATCAAGAAAACCCCGTGTTCAAATCCTGTTTATAACATTTGTGTGACCTTGGACAAGTCACTGAATACTTTTAGACCTCATTTTAAAAAGAGGATGAAAAAGCAGTGTGGAGGATGGGCTAGAGGGAAGTTCCCCCTCTGTCCCCAGCCCCATGGTGGGGCAATGAGAGATGTGGGATGTGAGAGATGTCTCAGCATGGTAAAGGGTGTGTAGACCTGCAGCATGCTCCGGTAACGGATTATAGAGCCACAGCATGCTCCAGTTATGGATTCTCCTAGTGCCAAAGTGTCTAATTTCTCCGACAGCTAGGTGGTATGCTGAGGAGAACACCAGCCTGGAGTCAGGAAGGAGGCCAAAGCTGACCTCAGACTTTATCTGTGTCCCTGGGCAAGTCACTTTATCTCTGATTACCTCAGTTTCCTCATTTGTAAAATAGGAGAAATAATAGCAGAGGGTTGTGAAAGATTGCAAAACACTTTGAAAGTCTTAAAAGTGCCGTACAATGTTAGCTGTTATTTATCTTATAAATGTGTGTGTGTGTGTTTGTACGTACATATATACACTCACCTATGGCTTTGGAGCTATTCTTGTATCTGGGGCAAGGTTGAACCTTCAGCAGATTTGCTTTATGTCCTTGGTGAATTGATGATACTCATCAGGTACCTGTTAGAGTAGGCAGGGGCCCTGGCTGTGTAGGGAGGACTCTGAATGATGCTATTGTTCATTCATGTCCATCTCTTCGTGACCCTATTTGGGGTCTTCTTGGCAAAGATACTGGAGTGGTTGGCCATTTCCTTCTCCAGCTCATTTTACAGATGGGAAACTGAGGCAAACAGGGTGAAGTGACTTGCCCAGGGTACCCAGCGTGGAAGTGTCTGAGGCCAGATTTGAACTTTGAGCTCCATGCTCCACCCCCCCTCCCCCCGTGCCCCCAGCTTCCAGGAAGCTGCTCGCCCCTGCCAGCTGTTGTGGAAGTCAGTGAAGGTTCCAATTAAAGTAGCCAAGTCTTTGATCCCCGATTCCAGGATTGATAAATTGGCAGAGAACCCCTGGGATGCAGCCGCTGATTCAAGATAACCACTTTCCTATCCTGAAACCTTTCCTTAGAATTTCAGGGCAGACATTTCTGGAAAGGACCAGATCCTGCGGCTGTTGATGCTAGGATGACTTTTGATCTCTTGGGTAAATTTAAAACTTTAAAGAAATAATGAAGAGGCTCCATATTGTAAACCTGGAGGATCTGGCCCCAGGGCTTAAGGAAAGAGGAGGAAATGGTCAATAAAGTTGACAGTGTGGGAGGCAGGAGGACGCCACCTAGCGACCATGGGAGGGAGAGGAGGCAGATGGATGTCCTTCCTCTTGCATCTTCTGGTACATATTCATCCCCAGCTCCATGTCATGTGCGGCTTTGGCACTAAACAAGTGCTAGCTGATTGGACCAAAGGCCAAATCTAGGATGGAAAATTGCTGCCTGTCTGCCAGAGACGAGCTTCCAGGCTGACTTTTGGGGTTTGACTTGACAAAATGCTTCAGTGCCATGATCTCACTTTGCTCTCACAGTATCTTTGGGACTAGTAAAGCAAATGGAGAAACAGAGGCTCCATGAAGCAAAGGGAATGAAGCAGAAGGACTAAAAGCCAGGGCCCCTCGCTCCTAGGTTTTTGCCAGTTCCGCCTGAGCAGTCCCCAGGTTGCCAGTGCCCTCCCCTGGCACTGACTTGGTTTTCCATTGAATTTTCTATGGAATTGTCACAGAAAAAAAGCAGGCCTGTCTCCACTGTGTGCCCGGAGCCTCACCCAGTAACTAGCACATAGTAGGCATTTAACAGATGTTTTGTTGAATGAGTCAGTGAGTACCTCGAGATCTCTGTGATAGGAAAGGTGCTGAATTAGACTGGGAAATGGCTTTTTTCAAAGAAACTACAAGATGGATTCCTTACAAATCTTGGGAATTGGGGGGGGGAGGGGGAAATGAAAATGTCTTCCTTTGTAAAGTGAGGGTGTGACTGAGTCCCAAAAAGGCTGTGTTATATATGCAGTGCCCCACAGCCCATGGGGGAGAGGGCTGTGACAAGAGCTGTGATCCATGGCCAGCTGGGATTCAGCCTTGTGGGCACCTAGTCCCCTTGATGGCTCCTTCCTCAGACCCTGGGGCACTCACCAGGGTCCCCTGATCCATCCCTATTGGGGCCTCCTCGGGCTCCTGGCCTGTTGATCTCCCTGAGCACTGTGGGAATTTTGAGGCAGAATTGCCCTTCATGACTGCTTTCTTCTCCCACAGCTCTGCTTTCTCAAGACTCTGCTCTTCAGGAAAGGAGCGCTGAGGAAGAGGAGGAAGGAATGGCTTCCTCACTGCTGCCAGCCAGGTCCCAGGTGAGTTAGGGCAGCTTCCCTTCTGAGATGCCACCTTCTTTCTCAGAAGGAGGACGCTTATCCTGGATCTTTTCTGGCCAGCCGTGTCCCAGCCGGGAACCCTAAGCCCCCACAAGATTCTGCTGATGGAGGCTTTAAAAGACAGGCAGCCTTTGGAGCAATAGAACTGGCAGGAGTCTAGAGCCTTAGGAGGTACAGCCCCTTTATTTAATACATGAGAAAAACGGAGTCTTGGATGGGTGAATAGTGGAGTATTTCCAGTAAAGCGGTATAGAACTCTGGGATGCCTCCCTCTAAGGAGATATCAAATTGCTCGTGACTTCTAGCCACTTAATCAGTTCCGGATCTATCTAAGTGTACTGTGTTAATGTACTGTGGCCCACATTACTCCTACTATTCCGTTTCTCCCCCTTATAACATTTTATTAATGTCTTGCCTATATTTCACTTACAAGTACAAAAATAGATAAAAAAGAACAAAATAAAGAAACAAAAAAGAAAAGAAAACAGCTACAAATAACTGTGAGCCCCCGGTGGACTGAGAGCCAGTCGCATATTCAGCCAGAAGTATAGTTTTAGGAAGTCCCACCCCTACTCTGCAAGTATGCACATGTGCCATATGGACTCTAAAGGCAGAAGGAATCCAGTCTCTAGTACAGAGGAGACCAAGGTTTTGTTTTCATTTTGCCACGCCCCGATTTCTTTATTATTGTTAGTACTATTATTTACATTCATTTTGAAATTTCGAATCCCAAAATGATCTCCCTCCTTCCAGCCCCTCTTCTCGCATTGAAAGGGTGAGCAATATGAAAATCACTGTCGTGTAAAATTATGCAAAACGTGCATCCACATTAGCCATGTTTGGGGGGGGGAGGAATAGGCAAGAAAAATATGGAGAATGAAAAAAAATCTGCTTCAGTCTGCACTCAGAATCCCTTAGTTCTCTCTCTGGAGATGGATGGATGGCATTTTTCATCATGTGACTTTTGGAATTGTCTGGGATCACTATATTGATCAGAGTCACTGAGTCTTGCACAGCTGATTATTATTACAATATTACTGTTATCACGCACTCCAACAATTCCAAATGGATAAGCTTTATCATCAGTCTTCTAGAGTCGAGATTGGTTGTTGATTATATTTCTTAAGCTTTTCAATGTTTTCCCTTTCTTAGTGTTGTGGTCATTATATACCTTGCTCTCCTGGTTCTGCTTACTTCCATTATTTTAATGCATTTTATTTAAATTATTTAAATTCATATTATTTTATTTTAAAATAAATTCTATCGATCTGTTTTCTTTGTATGTTGTACACATTCTGTCCCATATCCCACTGTCTTCTCCCTTGCAGAGAGCCCTCTCCTGTAATATTTTAAAAAACGTTTCTTCATCGATTTTTCCTTAGTTAAACATAATGTTTAAAATGGGATGCAATGCGAATTCTTTTTTCAATACAATGAACTTTGTCCTCTACCAGATTCAGCTTTTTCAGGTTTTCTTTTATTGTGCATGATTCATCTAAGATATATTCTTCTCGAACTCCAAGGCATGAAATACCCCCTGGTAACCCTGTGAAATGGTTAAGTAAGCACAGCTGAAATAATGACCTTAGACCACTTGTATCAAACTCAAATAGAAATGATTGTAGATCGACACATGGACTTAGAAAACCTCAAATTAACATTATCTGTGCTGCGTTGACTTTTTATTTATTTTGTTAAACACCTTCCTTTTGGAGAGGGCTGAGGGGAGAAGGGGTAGTGGCACAAGCTTGATACTTTTCTGCCCATGATCTTTCTGCCATATTTTGCCCCCTCCATCTTCCATCTCTATTGAGAAAAGAAGTATTTTTCTTAATTTCCTTTAATGGATTAAGACTGTTTTTTTTTTAATTGGTACTCAGAATTTGGATTACTTCTAGTGTTCTTTTTTTTTTATATTATTGAAGACACTATCTTAAGTACTGAAGATGCAAAAAGAGGTAAAAGACCATCCTGGCCTTTGAGGAACTCACTAATGGAGGAGACAATAGGCAAATTATATACACACACACATAAACATATACACACCATATGTATATGTACATACACATACATACGAATGTAAGTATACACACATAAAAGCTATATACAGCTATAAATAAGAAATAATTAACAGGAGAAAGGCACTAGAATTAAAAGGCATTGGAGTTCGCCAGTGAGTTGCCTGGAAGTCAGTATCACTGGATTGAAGAACGCCTGTTGAGGAAGGTGTGAGAAGACCAGCAAGGAGGTTAGGTTTGAAGGACTTGGAATGCCAGACAGCATTTTGTACTTGCACCTGGAAGCAGTAGTGAGTCACTAGAATTTATTTAGTAGGAGGGTGAAGCAGTCAAACCTGTACTTGAGGAAAACCGACTTGTGGAGGACGAATGGCAATGGCCAAGCTTGAAGAAGGCAGGCCCAGCTGCGGCTAGGGCAGCAGTTCAAGTGTGAGGCGAGAAGGGTCTGCCCTGAGTGATGGGAGAGGAGGGGGTGTATTTGAGAAATGCTGCGAAGGGGAAATCCATAGATTGGAACGCCCTGTTGGAGATGGGGAGTGAAAACTCCTGAGGACTTGAGGATGACTTCTGAATTCTGAGCCTGGGAGCTACAATAATGCTGCTGCCCTTTACAAGATAGAGAAGGTGGGATTAAGGGAAATCCCTTAGGGGAATTCCATTTTGGACACGCTGAGATTAAAATGTCTGCCAGACGTGATGGAGGTCAGCAGAGAGGTTGGTGCGGGAAAGGTAGATATGAGAGTGGTCAGACCGTGAGATGATAATTGGATCCATGGATGCTGGTCAGATCACCTGGGGAAATAGCGTAGAAAGAGAAGAGACCTCTGATGAACATCCGATCCTCCCGTGGCCTATGTGAGCAGTGTGCCTCTGTGAGCAGGACCGTATTTGCCCTTTCAGGATTCTGTGACTTTCCAGGATGTGGCTGTGGACTTCACCAGGGAGGAGTGGAAGCATCTGGACTCGGCTCAGAGAAACCTATACAGGGATGTGATGCTGGAGAACTACCAGAACCTGGTATCCTTAGGTAAAGACAACTTTCCCCTGGCTCTCTCAGGAGTAGAGCACATTTTGACTGGTAAAAGGCTATAGAAGGAAGAGCTCTGAATTGCTTGCCTGGTGTTCGAGGAGACTCGGACTGGTCAGGTAGATGGTGCACAAGTAGTGGTATAAGTCACTCTGCAGTTAATACAGTGACTTTCTGAGCTTGAGCTGGAGAAGGATATTCAGAATATTCTGAATTCAGACATGGAGGATGCTTCGGGGTGATTCTTTTGGACCTATTCTAGACCATCTTAGGCTGATGGAGCAGATGAAGTTCTTATTCTCAGGTTCTAATTTTACCCCACATGTGTACTAGCCACGCTCTTGGGAGGGCCCTTCATCTCTGAGAGCTTCAGCATCCCTCTCTGTAGATGAGGATCCTGACAGGACAGTACCACAGAATGGTGAGGATCAAATGAGACTCTGATGGAATCTTGATTAAGCTCTCAATGCTGAGCCTGGGCACACAAATCGAAAAGCAAGACAGGCCTTTCTTTCAGGGAACTGATGATGAACACGGGAGGTTTCAGCTGCTAGTCAGATGGAAGGTCCTTGGGGGGCAGCAGCAAAGCAGAGAGTGTGTATCATAGAGGGTCCTTGGCTAATTGTAAGCACTGTACGAATGGGAGAAGTTTCGATTAAGATGCACTGAAAATTAGCTCATTCTCCCTCTCTCTTTCCCCGGGAGCAGGTCTCCTCATTTCCCAATCAGATGTGATCTCCCAGCTGGAGAATGGTGAAATGCCATTGATGCTAGGAGGAGAAGTCCCAAGAAGCTCTCGTCCAGGTGAGTGAGGGAGGGAGCAATAACCAGGCAGATGCAGCTCATTTTAAGCCACGCCCTGGCTCTTTTATCATGGAGCAGCCCCTTTGAAAGTCCGGCCAATGAGCTGTCCTTCTGAAGGCCCTCAAATTTTGGCAAAGTCTTTCAATAGAGCAGTGCAGCAGTTCCTAATGCAGGGCCTCTGTGCTTGTTTTTTTATTTTTATATCCTGTCAATTGTATTTTAATATAATTGACTTCCTCGGCATCTCTGTATTTTACCTTTTGCCTTTAAAAATATGATTTTAAGATATCCACAGGACATCACTAAGCCATGAGCCATGGCAAAAGACAGGAATCTATAATGCTTTTGAGAGAAACTAGAACTTGGCATGCGGTTACCTCAAGTACTCATTGGGCTCCTTGTTTTCGTGCTTCCAGGGTACAGATCCTTGTACCAAGACAGCTTTATGATGAGAGCAACTCAGGGCAGGTAAACAAAGGCTGCTCTATTATTGGAGTCTGGAGGCAGAAGATAGATGTCCAGAGAAGCATCAGCACAAAAATAAGCAGAAAGAAGGGGCATGGCTAGGGAATGGATAACCTCTTGGGCAAAAGCTAGTCCAAAAAAGAAAAAAAAAGTTTTACTTTTATCTTTAAAATTTTTTTTAAAGTTTTTTTCTAGATTACAACTATTACTGAGTCCTTTTGATTCTTCCCTTGTTCTTGGATTCATTTATTCTCTATTTCTGCTGTTAATTCTGTCTATATCTTATCTTTATCTTCTCATACTTGGGTGATGTGAACAGATTCTTGTTGTCTCTCACTTCACTTTCTATCTAACATGCTAAACTGCTAGACCTAAATGATCTTTTCCCTTAAAAAACCTTCTTTAAAGGGTTATAATAATTTATTTTTATTGCCCCATGGATCAAATCTAAATGAGTTAGCTTTATCTTCAAGGCTTCTAGTGGTACCTCGGAGGATAATCCTTCCAGGATTATGAACTCTGCTTCTGTTTTGCTCTTTCCTTTATATCCCCTATACGGGCCATATTTTCCCACATGTATCTCTAAAATGCTTCGTTTCTTTCTTTTACTTTTCACAAGTGATTTCCTAATGAATAAGAAGGATTAATAATGATAAAATCCCAATGTTGAAAAGGATCTTAGAAATTATCTAGTTGAACCTTGCAACTCCTACAGAGATCTGCCTTATAATATCCCTATTATGAAGTTACCCATTCTCTGCTCATATACTTCCCCAGATGGGATTATCATAATTTTTTATAAAAGCCAGTTCATTTTTGAAAATTAATTATTCACATGTTTTTCTGTTACATGAGTTAAACAACTATCTACCTGTGACTTCTATTGAGTTGGTTCCAGAGTTGTTCACTAGAACTGAATGCCTAATGAATACCTATGACAAAAGTTTAAATAGTTGAGGGTGACTACTATGCTTCTTCAACTTTATTTTATTTTTATTTTATTTTATTCTTTTTATTCTGAACTAGGAAAACCAAAGAAAATGAGTATTTCCATATGTAAGGTAGAATAAAAGAAAAGAATTATATGTGAAACTTTGCTTTTATTTTTACATATAATATATATAACACATTTAACTTGTAATTTTCAAAGCTGTCCCACTTTGTTTTGCTTTTTTTTGTTTTATTCATTTAAGCAGGGCTTTAGTGACCTTGTTTTTTTTCTTTCTGTTTTTAGCTTAAATTCTTCCTCCAACCTACCTACATCTCTTAGACCTAAATTGAAAAAAATAACAACAAAAATCTTATGAGAAATATATGTAGTTAAGAAAATAAATTCACTTATTGGCCATGTATATGTCATTTTGTACCATCACTCCATCATTTCTCTGTGAGGAGATTTCCTCTGTCTTAGCATGATATGGTTCTCAAATCCTTAACAGTTTTCTAAATATCTTTTGCTTATCAGTCCTTCTTCATGAGATAGACAGTCTAAAACTTACAAAAAGCAGATCTTTTTTTTCTTTCCAACAGCAAGCAGTGGATATTGAGACTTTATTTTTTGTTGGTTTTCTTTAGATTCTGTTAATCAGGAGATGAGGAATGAATCCAAGAAGGCTTTTCCAAAGGAGGGTAGTTTGTTGAGACTCAGAAAAGATGATTCTTGGAATTGCAATTTGGGAGAAGGCTGGAAATGTGATGTCAGAAAGCAGAAAGACAAGCAGGAGAGGAAATCCAAGCCAGTGATGGTCATCAACGAATGTCATGTGTTTGGGCAAAATTTCGGCCCGAGTTCAGTCCCTGTTTCACAACAGAGAACTGTTACGACACAAAATGATCTCATGAAATCTGTTGTCTATGCAACGAGCTCCAAGCAATATTCAGGCATTCTTAAATGTCCCAACACCTCCTTGGGTAAGAAATGTTGGAAGTTCAGCAAGTCCAGGAAATCTTTCAGCTTCCACTCTGATCTTATTCAATATCATAAAAAACTTGGAGAAAAACCATATGAAAGAAATGAATGTGGGAAAGCCCTGAGCAAAAAGCCACCCATCAGAAGACATCCAAAAATTTATAGTCGGGCAAAATCCTTTGTATGCAATAAATTTAGGAAAGACTGCACACAGAAGGGAAAACCTGTTCTTAAGCAGATCCATAAAGGAGAAAAACTCTTTGAATGTAATACATGTGGGAAATACTTCAGTAAAAGCTCATCATTGAAGAGACATCACAGAATTCATACAGGAGAGAAACCTTTTACATGTGATCAATGTGGGAAAACCTTTAGGCAAAACTCATCACTGAGCAGACATCAGAAAATTCATTCTAGAAGGAAACCCTTTGCATGCAATGAATGTGGAAAACTCTTCATGGATAAAGGAAAACTTACTGAATATCAGATATTTCATGCAGGAGAGAAGCCCTTTAAGTGTAAAGAGTGTGGAAAGACCTTCAGTGCATCTCTTAAAGAGCAATGGAAACTTTATACTGAAGAGAAACAATTCAAATGTAATGAATGTGGGAAATTCTTTAGCAATAGCTCCTCACTTAAAGGACATGAGAAAATTCATACTGGAGAGAAACCCTTTGTTTGCAATGAGTGTGGCAAAGCCTTTGTCGAGAGAGGAAGACTCACTGAACATAAGAGAATTCACACAGGAGAGAGACCTTTTGCATGTGATGAATGTGGGAAAGCCTTTAGCAAAAGCTCATCGCTTAGAGGGCATCAGAGAATTCATACTGGAGAGAAACCCTTTACTTGCAATGAGTGTGGGAAAGCCTTCATAGAAAAAGGAAATCTTAGTGTACACAAAAGAATCCATACTGGAGAGAAACCTTTTGAATGTAATGAATGTGGGAAGACCTTTTGCAAAAGCTCATCACTTAGGAAACATCACAGAACTCATACTGGAGAGAAGCCCTTTGTGTGCCATGAATGTGGGAAAGCTTTCATAGAAAGAGGAAGACTTACTGAACATAAGAGAATTCACACTGGAGAGAAACCCTTTGAATGTAGTGAATGTGGGAAAGCCTTCAACCAAAGCTCATCTCTTAGGAAACATCAAAGACTTCATACTGGAGAAAAACCCTTTACATGTCTTGAATGTGGAAAAGCCTTCATACAAAAGGGAAATCTTAGTGTACATAAGAGAATTCATACCGGAGAGAAACCCTTTGAATGTAACAAATGTGGGAAGACCTTCCGAACCAGCTCATCTCTAAGGAAGCATGAAAGAGTTCACACTGGAGAGAAAACATAAAACAGTGATTAATGGGGATAGCTTTTATCTATGCCATAAGCCTTACTATTCATTGAAGACTTGAGACAGCAGAGGAGCCCATTGAATGTAATAAGTATGGGAAGGCCTGAAGCACCAACTTATCTTTTAGTTCTTCAGAATCTGGTTTCTAGGCTTATTTCACATTACTCTACTTCCGAATTTCAGTGCCATTTTTCCCATACTCACACCTAGACACAACACATCCTATCTTGCCTTTTCATAGGCTATCACCAATGCTTGAAACACATTTACTCCTCTACCTCTTAAAATCTCTGGTTGTCTTTCAAAGTGCAATGTGTGTCTATGAAAAGCCCTTTCTGCTCCCTGTAGTTGATAGGGCTTGACTCAAATTCTCTATTTACCTATTTTTCTCTATAATATATTGTGTTTTTTCCCAGTAGCATGTGAGTTCTAAGGACAGAAACTACTTTTTATTTTGTTTTTTGTATATAGTAGATAATTAATATATACTTATTGGATTGGATCTTAGCATTGGAGACTTCATCCTGAAGAAAATCCATTTAATATGATTGTGGGGAAAACCTCCATAAGTATGGGAAACTCCAGTGCAAGTAAGATAACTTGCTGGAGAAAAATTCTTTCATTATAAAGAATTTTGGGAAAGTTTTCAGCAATATCATCCTTTAGGGTTCATTCAGCATACATTTATAAAACGCCTGTGTTCAAGGCATTCTAGGCACTGAGAATATAGTTTAAAAAGGAAAACTGTTCAGCTTTCAAGAAGTTTGCATTCTACTAAATGGGATAGAAAAGTATAGGCAATATACTGGGTCAAATCAGTATTAATAGAATGAATGTGGGAATGTATTTACAAACAATTCAGTTCTTATGAACTATCAGAAAATGAATGTTGGAGAAGAGCCTTATGTGTATAATGAAACAGAGAATGACTTTAGCAACAGATCATCTGTTATGGAATATTAGGGAATTTACTGAGTCATAGAATCTGAGTTGGTCTCACCTTAGTGATCATGAGTCCCTTGTGCAACACCAAACACACTTATGCTTGCAGATCTCTGGTGAAGGAGAGCCCAGTGTCTTAAAGCAATAATCCCACCTTTTCATGGTATTTAATAAAATATTTTTTTGACATTCAGCCAAAATCTATTGCTGCAATTTCTATCCATTCTACTACCCTGAATTCCTGAATTCCTTTGTCTTCTTTTCTCTAAGTCAAACATAACCAGTTTTGTCAATCCTAGAGGACACAAACAAGAAGAATGAGTCGAAGTTGTAAAGATTCAGGAAAAAATTCCAGAAAATTAGAACTGTCCTAAAATAGAATAAACCGTCATGAGTTTCCTCAGTAGTATATGGATTCCTTCTTAGAGTATTTCAGGTAGAAGCTGAAAGAGTATTTTTTTCTACCTTGTGACAATGGAGGTTTCCTTCTCCTATAGGTCGGACTAGATGAAGTTAAGGTCCCTTTCGAATGTTCTAAGAATGTCGATCTTGGCTGGAGGAAAGGGGAAAACCGCTAGAGAACGAAAGAGAATTACATTAGTTCTTCACGTGCTACTAAGTAATGTGTGAGGAAACATTTAGTAATGATTAGACCAACTCCAACTGGAATGTGCTTCCTTGAAAGCTAGTGTCTTTCCCTTTATTTGAAGTTTCCTTGCAGAGGCTGGATGACCACTCACTATATAGATTAGAGGGATGTTTCTTTTGGAGATAAAAGTTAAATCTGGATGCTTGATGAGATCCCTTCGACTTCTGAAATTCTCTGATTTTTTTGAGCCTCTTTATTCGCAGAGGAGAAATTCTGAGTATAAAGAATGGGGGAAAATGCCTTCAGTTACAGGGCAATAATAGCTAACATTTATATAGTGCTTAGTAGGTGTGGGAAGCTGTACTTTATTTAGTTACCTCCTTTGATTCTCACAACGACCCTATGGGCTATAGTTATGCTATGGTAATCTTCACTTTTACAATCGCGGAAACTCATTTGCCTAGTGTCAAATTAGATTTGAACTTGGATCTTCCCCACTTCATACCCAGCACTCTTACCTACTCTGCTACTGAATTGAACCTTAAGGATCATAAGAAAGTCCTTGAGATATAAGGTGAAGGAATCTTCAGCCAGAGGGTAGATGCTTGGAGAATATAAGAAGAACTTTATTTAAATTTGTGATTTCATCAGTTATGGGAGACTCCCTTCACCAAAGTAAACTGTCAATTCTCCTGTAACTTACAGTGATAGAGATTGCCTATGGCGCTAAGAACTTTAGCAGATGATTCATCATGATCACCCAGATTCATGCCAGGGCTTGCCCTCTATCCTACTATACTACTCTGCCTATTAAAAGAAAAATTTTTTCAGTGATCCAAATATAAATTCCTCCACCATTACAGATCAGAAAGTTTGTGTTGGAGAGAAATTAATGATATTAATGATATTGTCAAGCAACTAGTATAGCATGGTGTCTAGAATGCTGCACCTGGCCGGGGAAGCCTGACTCAAGACATTTATGAATGGCTTGACCATAAGGAAGGCAATGATTTTTTTCTCCTCATCTCAAAGGTAAGGCTTATAATCATTGTAAGGCATACCTCCTAGGATATCATATAGATCAAAAGAGATTGTGGATGGGAAGCCCGTTAGTTGCAAAGCACCATGCAAAGGCCAACTCTCATTATCTTTAAATTCATGCTGGAGACTACCCATGGATAAGGTCATAACATTTTATTCAGACTTTCCATTTTATAAACACTGGATAGCTGAGATGTCAGGGTTTATGTGATAAGCTCTTGTTTGTAGATTTGTAAAGTAAAAGTGAGCTTGTTTCCAGCTCAGACATTCTGTATGTCTATAGCTATATGTGTATACATGAATCTGCACATTTATCCTTTTTTTTTCTTTTGAATGGGAATACTGGATCCAAGAACATGACCAGCTTTATGTTTCTTAGAACATATTGCCCAGATTGGCAGCCAATTATATTGTACATTTTGAGATATTTATGAATATCCTATTTTCCCATTAGTCCTGCTGACATTGCATTTGATTTCTTTTTTTTTTAATCCTTTTAATAATGGTGAGATAATACCTCATTGGTGTATTTGTTTGTGACCTGCATATTGGTGATTCCCTATATTTATTTAAAAGTGATTCATACCTATTTGGATTTTGCATGAAATGTACATATTTTAAGCCATTTATTCATGTAATATGATACTTTTTCTTATAGATGTATTAGTTCCCCCAAAATCTTAGAAGTCAAGCTTTTTATCCATCACATGTCATTTTTTTCTACAATTGAATCAGCTGTTTCTTTGAAATTTTTGAGTATTAAAGCAACATAACATGCTACTTCTATACATTAATGATAATCTTTTCCTTGATATTTTTCTGTGTGTACATCTATAATGTGTTTATACATATGTATTTGCATGACCTTTGTATAACTAAATGAATATACAAAGATAGGATTCATGGGTTCATTTGAAACTTATTGTATATGGTGTACATGTGGAGTTGAATTTATTTTTTCCATATTATGCAATATTTTCAGAATTTTATTTTTCAATATTTTTATTGATGTTTATATCATTTTTATTCTTAATTTAGCTCACTTCCTAATGAGTCAGCCTTTTAAACCAAGTATAAAAAGGGACAGAGGGGAAGTAGTTCAAGGAAGGGAGATGCATTTTCTTCACTCTGAGCTCGTCTGGTCAATATAAGTATATATTTTTTCCTCTTAAATTGTTGTAATTGTGTGTAATTTCCTGGGTTTTTTATTCTTAAATTTTTTTTCAATTTCAAACAATTCATCATTATTCTGATCATTTCTCAAATTTCTCTAGCCTATCCTATTGGCTAGTCTGCTTTTTTTTTCTTTACTATGATCATCAGTTGCACATTTGTCAATTTATGTAAAATCTTTTGATCATATCATTAAAAGTAAATTGAATTAGATTAACATTAAGGTCCTTTACAACTTTGTGATTCTGATAAGACAAACTCCCCATGAATAAGACATGGCATAAATCGGGTCTGAAATACAAGCAGAACAAATAAGATTCTAATATAAGAAAGCAAAATTTTATAGTTATCACAGTCTTGGTGGGGTATAGGACACATGAAGAGAATATTCTCTGTTAGAGTATACCTTCTAAAAGAAAAAGAATTAAAAGGAGGCCATGTACTGTAAGAATATGAGCTCGTAGCAGGAATATTTTTGGTCTCTGTATCCCCAATAAATAGCCCAGCATCAACCACTTACTAAGCACATAATAAATATTTGATTACTAATATTATAATTCAATAATAATAAAGGCAGGAAGGAATAAGCCGGGGAATTTCATAGTGACATTAAAAGAGTAAAAACCAATCAAAATATCAAATAAAATAAATGAAGTTAAATGACAGTCAAT
Organism: Antechinus flavipes; assembly: GCF_016432865.1. Classification (NCBI taxonomy): domain Eukaryota; kingdom Metazoa; phylum Chordata; class Mammalia; order Dasyuromorphia; family Dasyuridae; genus Antechinus; species Antechinus flavipes. Next base: position 626,694,610 of record NC_067400.1, on the reverse strand, counting down.
AGAGAAAAATAACTGAATAGAATTCTTAAGTTGTCATAAAATTGAAAACATAATTTATATTATATATAAAATAACATTTAGAAAATAAAGTATGATTAGTTTTAATTAGGATTAACAGAAAACATTTTTTAAAAATCCTTATGTTTTGATGTAATTGTTATGGGAAATTTTCCATAGTGAGAATATTAGGCAGGGCCATTAACAAGAGAAAATACTTCAGAATGAGTTTCTGATCTGGGTGCCACTGAGATTCTAAAGCCTCTTGGGTTTATCTAGCATTCATCAGGGACAAGTCGTGGTATTGAGAATTGCTTTCTTTGGTGATGGGTCAGGCTGGAAGTCTGAGGGAAAGGCACAGCAGTTCCTGGGACGACTTCCAAGTCTGACTCAGAGCTGTTTCCACAGGGACCTGCAGAAAGGATATGGTCACAAGGTGGTTTGACACACCAGGTACTTGACAGCTCATAACTTCAGGGTTCTTGGTCAGCCTTTGGGGATATTGGATTGTCTGCTGGTGGAGTGGATGGACTTTCTCCCACAGGGTTTGCTCCTCTACACATCTGGTGGTTGGAATAGGGAAGAATTCTTTCTCAGGAGCCGTTAAGTGTCTTCTGGTAAAGTGGTGGCTGGTGTTGGTGATTGCAAGAATGGAAGGCCCCATAGCCAAAAGAAAGAAAAAAGTTCTTCAATACCACTTACAGTAACACTGGACTCTTCAAAGAAGTGTAAATAATCTTATGAACAGACCTTTCTGCAGTACTGTGTTCAGATCTCGGGTGCCAGCATTTAAAAAAAGATATTGAGAGGAAGAAGCAATAGGGTAGGAATGGGCCTTGAGTTTTATCATAGGGAGATCAGTTGAAAGAACTTGGTATATTTAGCCTTAAAGTGATGTAGAAATGCTATCATCATCATCATTATGTGACAGTGCTCATTTTAGTTGGTGTTTATTAAGATCAGAATAGAAAAAATAAAAAGAGGGAAAAACCAGTGTGAAAGGAGCAGAATCAGAAGAACTATGTATACATAGTAATGGTAAGTTATATTTACCTAAACGTTTAAGGTTTGTAAACATTAAATATTATATATTAATATATTCCAATTAGATCCAAGTCTTAGAGGTAGATGATATTATCCTTATTTGACAGATGAGGAAACAAGGTGAAGTAACATGCCTGAGATCACACAAGATTTGAACTCAGATCTTTCCAAGTCCACTTTGTGCGGCCTCCACTGATTGATTACAGTAAAGGACAATTTTGAAAGAAGACTTCTTTTGATCAATACAAAGACCAATCATGATTCTAGATTGACGATGAAGCGTCACTCTTGCTAGAAAGATGGATCGTCGGCACATTTTCAGATACCACACCACCAAATATAAGCAAATTTGTTGGGGTTGGTTGTATTTTTGGTTAGAAGGAAGAGCTTTATTTGTGGAAGGGTGGGAAAATTACAGAGTAATTACTAGTGATACAAAAAAAGACATCTGAAAACTAGAATAGCAGAAGGAAATTCAGAAAGGGACGAGGACAAACATCGTGTCAATATGACTTATTTTTAAAAATTGCTATATGTTGTGTCTGAATAAATTCAATGAAGATTGTCTAAAGCACATACCCGGAACAAAATCAGTTTATTAACACATATAACTGTTAACAAAGTGGGTCAAATTTGCCACCTCAATAAGATCAATGATCCCATTGAGAAGGGGGACCCTCTTTACTGACACAAGAAAGGAGGGTGTCTTGGTAATTATGGAAAATTACAATTAGCTATACTAAGAAAGGTGGACTGGCTTTTAAGAGAAGCTAATCACAACTCTCTCTGACAATTAAAAAGTGGTCATTGTTTTATGGGACCCATCTGTCTCCTGTAATCTTTGCTAAGGGATCAAATGAAAATTAATTAATTAAAAAATTTAATTAATGAAAATTAAAAAGACGTATGTACATGCATCTGATTAGCTTCCAAATTTATCTATCACAGAGCTTCTGGATTTGAACACATTTTGGTACTCAGTTCTCAACAAGTTATTATATACATATAAATTGTATTGCTAATGATAAAAATTTTTTACAGGATCTGTCGGATAATTTTAAAAGTCAGAAGAGTTCATTTTATGACTGAATGCTTATAATTTTTTTAAATTCTTCTGAAACGTACAGGATTTAAATACAACAAATGATAAATGAACTAAAATTTTCTTAATTTTCAAGATTGGAAATTTAAGTTGTAGTGATTTACTAAATTGTATTACTTCTTGTTACTAGCAAAATGACCTAGGAACCTCTTATTTTGGAATTAGAAAAGGAGAACTCTCTTTATAGATGTCCTGAAAATGAAGTCTATTGTCTAAAAAAGAAATCTAGGGAGCAGTTAACTACATGAAATATCTGGGATTCAACACTAGCCTGATTAAATGGACATCTTGAGAAAGGATTACTATGCTACAAGGAGGCTTGATATTAGTTAATATTGGTGATAATAATATTATCATATTGCTTTGGTCTTTTGTTTCTATTTATGTTTGTTTTCAATAGTTATTTTGATGACATGTGAATACCCCTTATCAAAACTAGTCCATCGTGATCCCTCTAAAGTTTTCTCTATAACCTGACATTACTGTAAGCTGACTTAATGTGTGATTATGAATCCTTATAAAGATGGCCTATTAAAAAAGTGATCATGAAGAGAGTGGGTTGCCTACTTCCCCATAAGATAAAAAAGGAAAATTGAATGAATTGTTTATGATAATAAATCATAACAGTGGGAACTGAATGAACTACACTGACTCATCTTGTGATTCAATTCTGGAATTAGTTTAGTACAATTACAGGGAAAACTTGATTCAGTTGTGGGAATTGGGAGGGAGAAAACCTTTGCCTTGTTTGAACCTAGACCTAGTTGGGAAAATGGACCATCTAGACATACTTGTTTAGGGACACTTAATCAAGGACCTAAGTTGTGCTGACCAGAACCTTAAATCCAAAGACGTTTGGAAGTTTCCTCAGAATTGTACATCTCAAACAATCCGTATGTTTTATCTGAAAACTGTCCTCATATGAATCAATTTGTTATTGTTTCCTTGTTACAGATATTTGGAGATTGGGAGACCTCTTCTTCTGAATTTAAGAAATTCCCTCCCTAAATCAAATGACCCCTACCAGGTATTTCAGACTATCCCCAGGAAATGAACTCCAGGATCATCTGAGTACAGCCCCTACTCATGAGTGAAAAGCAGTACTCCGTGTGAACCTCGATGTTTATCTAGTATGAACCCAGAAGTACTGAATGTCCAGATGAGACATCTGTTCTAAGATTCTAGATGAGGTCTGAGTATCCTGGGTTTTTTCCTGCTTCCTTTTTGTTATGTATTTGGTCACCAAGACTCTGGTTTAAGCATTTGTTGTCGTCTCCCTATCCATTCTTGCTCTTTATTTGTCTTAAGGAATTCTAGCCTCAATGTGATCTTTGGCTCTATTAAACCGTGAGGACCAAGAATGAAAAGAAAAATACTCAGAATTCTTGGTCTAAGGGGTTTTCTGATATTTAAGGGACATTGAATTTGAGGGTGATTGAGTTGCCAAATTTTTGATTGCTTAAGATAGCAAATAAGTTGGATTTTGTTTAAATGTTGCATTATTATATTATACATATAAATACATACATTTATATATGTTACATGTAACATACATCAGATCAATTGCCATCTTGGGAAAGAAAGGGGGGAGAGAATACCTCAAAAATGGAAATCAAAATATTATGAAAATGTTGAAAATTAAGAAAGTTTAAGAATTTCCAAAAAGAAAATGTAGATTGTTAAATATATTTGTAGAAATTATTTTTCAAGAGAAAAATTTTTCTCTGCCTTTGAAATTTTTGTTGCATTGTTCAAATGGGGCTGGACGTTCTGAAAAGCATCGTCTTTAAAAGATAGTTTAACACCTGTCAGATTGGCTAAGATGACAGGAAAAAATAATGATGAATGTTGGAGGGGATGTGGGAAAACTGGGACACTAATGCATTGTTGGTGGAGTTGTGAACGAATCCAACCATTCTGGAGAGCAATCTGGAATTATGCCCAAAAAATTATCAAATTGTGCATACCCTTTGATCCAGCAGTGTTTCTATTGGGCTTATATCCCAAAGAAATACTAAAGAAGGGAAAGGGACCTGTATGTGCCAAAATGTTTGTAGCAGCCCTGTTTGTAGTGGCTAGAAACTGGAAAATGAATGGATGCCCATCAATTGGAGAATGGCTGGGTAAATTGTGGTATATGAATGTTATGGAATATTATTGTTCTGTAAGAAATGACCAGCAGGATGAATACAGAGAGGACTGGCGAGACTTACATGAACTGATGCTGAGTGAAATGAGCAGAACCAGGAGATCATTATACACTTCGACAACGATATTGTATGAGGACATATTTTGATGGAAGTGGATTTCTTTGACAAAGAGACCTGAGTTTCAATTGATAAATGACGGACAAAAGCGGCTACACCCAAAGAAAGAACACTGGGAAACGAATGTGAACTATCTGCATTTTTGTTTTTCTTCCCGGGTTATTTATACCTTCTGAATCCAATTCTCCCTATGCAACAAGAGAACTGTTCGGTTCTGCAAACATATATTGTATCTAGGATATATTGCAACATATCCAACATATAAAGGACTGCTTGCCATCTAGGGGAGGGGGTGGAGGGAGGGAGGGAAAAAAAAATCGGAACAGAAACGAGTGTCAATATAAAGTAATTATTAAATAAAAATTTTAAAAAAAATAAATAAAAGATAGTTTAAAAAATTGAAACAATGCATTTTCTTGTCCAAAAGAAAATTGTTTGGGTTGCTGACAACAGTACATGAAATAACAGTGACTGAATAAAATAAAATGATGAATTTGTTCATTTAAATTCAAAATTCAAGGTAGAGTCAAGATTTTAGGAGATACCTCATTTTGTAAAACAGACTCAACAAGCAGGCTATGTCCTGAACTTGACATAACAATCCTTTGGGCTTTCCCTCTGGATGATCTCGCCCTTTGGCAAAATATATTGATTTGACTGACACCAAGTGTTCTCTGAGATTCATGTTAATTATTAACTATTTAGATTTTTTGGAGCTCCTCTATTTCCCAGGGACCTGAGAGTCAGAAGCAGCTGGCTTGCTACAGCAGAAAGTGATCAATAAAATCTCCTGGCATACTAACAATTCCTGAATTCCCAAGCTCATAACTGCTAAGTGAACTAAACCAGGTACTTCACTACTGTTCTTGCCACACTAACCGGCTTCTCTACCTCGCTGAATGATCAAAAGATACAATTCTAATAATTTAGCAACTGTTCCCACAGGATCCAAGAACACTTGTATTGTTCCAAGAGATGCCAACCATTGGAACAGTTTACTCAAGACTGTGTTGGGTCCTACCTTCGTGATACAATATAGTTCCTATAAGTGTTTGAGTTCAGGGACTACCTGGGGCTGGAGTGAAACAATTCGGAAATGTTACTATGACAGAGTTCCTCCAGCAGGTGAGCACAAAAGATTATTGTCACACCAAGTTTAGGGCACAGCTTAATTGCTGGGCCTTAGCTCTCAAAAACTGGGTGTCTCCTAATAGTAAAATGAGAGGCATGGAGATCCTGATGTTAGTAAATGAGCAAAGTAAAATCACAACAAAGCTAAGAAATATAAAAAATAATAATCAGAGCATATTGTACACACTTTTGTGTGTAACACTGAAAACAAAAGTGGAATATCTTCAAATATATAAAATACCCATTGTTTCAGAAGACCAGAGAGAAATCCCAGAGAATCCATTATCAGAAAAGCAAATATGTCTAGCTACAAAACAAAATCAAAAACTACTTGTTCTGATTGATTCACAGGAGAATTGTTTGGAATTCTTCTGAAGCCTCCATGTCTAGACATCAGACATCTGAAAGCTCCAGAATCCCACGGGTCCTCAGCTTTTCTCAGTCTTTCTATTGATCCACTGGACTGATGTCTTTCATTTTGAGTTTAAATGAACAAATCTATCCATTTATTTACTCGATCAATAAATTGTTTTGTGTGCATTTCTCAGGAAACAAAACTGTTTTTTTCTGAAGAAAATGGAGTGCTGATATCTGGAGTCAAAAATAGAACTCGGCATCTTTAGGATGGAGAACTGGATACAATGTTTAAAGACTATATGCAGCTATGCAGCCTGAATCTTTGCACAGTGATGCAGAAAAAGGGTATATAAAGAAGATAATTCGTGACAGAAGGAACTCATCTAATTGGTGAAAACCAGTAATTATCAATTGAAAAACAACAGAAAGTGGCAAGATGTAGATTATGCCATTGCTTTCCTTTGTCTTTTTGAAATACATTCAGTCACATAGTGTTCCCTGCAGGACCATAAAGCAGAAAGTTAATAGAAGTCAAGATTGCTTCATTGCTTTTTACACAAGATCCCCGCCCCCTTTTTTGGGGGAAAGAAAAAGTGAAATAAGTGCACCATCAGTTCAAATTTACTTGACAGTTGTAGAACTTTGGGTGTTGTTGCTGGGTTCAGAGAGGTTCCCACTCCCTGTCTGACCTGATAACCCTGAATCTTAGGCTGTCAATCAGCTGCCACCTGAGCAGTCCAGTGTGGCGGGTCTTGTGTGCCAAGCCTGGCTCATATATTCTTGGGAGCAGCTTCGTTCCAAGCTACCATTTTCTGCTCCATCTGTACACTTTCTTTAGAGCACATACTAAGGAAATATCCTAGTTCTAAAACTTGCCACATGTTTGCCCTTCAATGCTTAACACAGCTGGCCTAGGGAAAACGGGGACACTCAACATGGCATCCGGGTTGGAATCAGAATCGGAGTCAGAGCCAGAGGTTGGGAAGAGGTCCACAGTTACAACATTACAAAAGAGGCTCCAAACCAGCCAAAACTCAAACTTTGGAAGAAATGCGACAAGAAAAGGATATTGACTGAAAGGATATTGTAGAGCAAGACACCTAATGTCATTAATAAAATAGCAAAACTGGGGGAAATGAAAATAAAAACAAATGAAAAGGGGCAGCTAGGTGAAAGAAAGTTTCTAACAGAAGGAAGATTTGGTGACTCCCTCCCTTATAAAGTTCAAGATCCACCTTCCTTTCCTATCCTTACACTACTAACTCTTGATGTACTTGGAGAACTCAAAAGCCAGATAAATGCTCTGAATAAATTATTTTTAAAATTTTTTCTCTCATATGGAACCTGTCTGAAATGTATTATAAATGTCATTCACTATAGCTGCTGCAATATCCAATAATATTCACACTAAGAATCACATATGTATTAGTTTATATGTGCATGATCTTGTGTGTGTGTGTGTGTGTGTGTGTAAAATTGGGACATCTCCCATATAATTATACAATTAGAAATATATGGTAGCATGATACATATATTTATATATGATGGTCTGTGAATCCCCAGTATGTGCAATATCATATTTCACATTCTGTTCCTTTTCCACTAATTTATTCCTTCCTTTATTTATTCTTTCTTTTCTCTTTTAAAAAGTCTTAGAATGCTATTAATTGACATCAGTTTTCTTGTTTTGTTATATATGCCTCTGCTCCTCAATACTTGTTAAAGACATTGAGATTCCGAGAAGTGTTTCTTTCCACTCTATTAGAATTGTAAAATTCAGCTCCTGTTAATGGCAAAAATGAATTTATATTTATTGGTTTAGCCCAGTCATCTTTTTTTTTCAAAAATTTCAATACAATTATTGTCTTTTTATCAGAAATGTTCAAAAGTTTTTCATGTCAACAAGTTGGCAGTCTACCTATTTTATCTGATCCCCGAGATGTCTCAGAATTCTACAAAACAACTATTCTCCAAAGATAAAGTAGCTTCAGTTGTTCCATGGTCTAAAACATAAAGAATCCAATAGAAATTAAAAAGAAAATCTCTAGAAATGATACTTTGCTGACACTCAGCATGCTTCTTCATTTCCAATGCTACTGGAAACAAGACTTAACTTCAATGGCAGATTAATGGACATAATACAGGCATTTATCAAAGTTTTCCCCTTTTCTTCTCAGTGGTATAAAGATCATAATACCAGGCTGCACAAGTTTGCTTGGACCTCAACAGACACTTTGACCAAGGCCCTTTAATAGCACTACCTTGCTAGGTCTGAATCCTCACCAACTCTATGTCTTTGACCAAAATATTTACCCTGAATTTGGACCAAAATACTCAACTCTAAAATGAGAATAATAAGAGGTTTTTATATTCCAATGTGGTTTTTAGAATCCAAGAAGATACAATATTACCTATTAATTATCAATATTAATAATCATGCTTTCTGAAACATAGTTATTTTATTACAGCTAATCTTATATTTTTATAATCATTAATTTATAACTCCAGGAAAAATGTTCTTGTTATTCTATAACCTTTCTAACATGTGACTACCCTCATAAATGTTATTTTTTTTAATCATTACTAGTTTTCTGTTTGATCTAGATGTTAACATCATTTATATATGCTACAGTTTTTATTGTTCTTTATTTTTAACTCACTCCTAATTTAGGAAGTATTAAGTATTTAAATGTAGGTTTTTTTATTATTGATATTTTTGTGGCATAATCATTACTCATAATAAGGTATCGGTTCTGCTTCCTTTGCCTGTGGCAGTCCTTTTAATAACTACATCTCAGCTCTTCTGGAGCCCAAGAAATTTCCTTTTCTCATGGAGTCTTGCTAATGACTTGATTCTTGTCATTATTCCTTAATAATTGAAAATAGGGAATTCTCCATCAGTGGTAATTCTTGAAGACATTTTCAGCTGGGGCAAAAGTTTAATTTTTTAGACACGTCTGTTTTTGACTTGGCAGACTAATGTCAACAGTGATGCCCATGACATGATAATCACATACCTCTGGAGACAGATGGGCTTGGATAATTGTCTTTATAACTGGGATCTACCTGTACTATCACATATGCACACAAAAGTACAACGTGACGCAATCTGTTTGATTCAGCCTGTTCCTCTATCCTAGAAGCACAGAACAATCAGATGAGTGTCTTCTTCTATCTCAGTTTTACATTTAGGGACTTAGAGGCAGAAACTTTTTTTCCAAAAGACATTTAGAGAGTTAGAGTGTTGTTCAGGCCCTGTCTACAGGAGATAAGAAAGTCACCTTGAAAAGGCTGTGGAGCAGGCCATGGAATTTTTCCTTTGGATTTTACTACAGCCCTACCTCTATTGATATTTGCTCCACTTTTCCATGACCTTATCATCTTTCATAGGTGATTTTTCAACAGCCCATTACTGTTGTCCCTGGCTTCAGAGTAATATATGTGTTTTGTTCCCACATATTTTGAGGGAACACTCTCCTGACAGTACTTCTCTGATATTTTGGACTTTTATAGTTACTATTCCTATCTTCTCTAGATTCTGAGTATTGTGCCTTTCTAAATCAGAATGAACTTGTTTTTCTTTTGCCTTTATTCCCTGCTCTTTGCTTCCTCTTCCTTCTTCTTCCTTTTCCTTCCCTTTCTTTTAGTTTTTCTCTCTCTTCTGAGCTGTTCTGATTGATGTTTATTGCTTCAGGCTTTCCTGCTTTGAGACCCTCTGAAACCTTTATCTTTATTCTGTTAATGCTCTCCTTTTTTTGTCTATTGTTTATCTTACCTTTTGTGACATTTTAAAATGTCCAAGAGTTTCTGGATAATTTATTCATTTATTAATAATGCCAACAGGTTACCATTTAAAAGGATGGTAATTTGATGGACAAACATATTTATATACCCTTCAGAAAAGTGCATGGATCATAGACCATCAACTAGCAATCAAATCTGGTTAATGTGACTGGAGGTGGATTATATTAAAATGAAGGGTTGAGTATCTTTTGGATAGGAAAAATATCTTTGCATCATAGTGCCCATAGTTTTAGATTATCAGTTCAAAAAACCTGTACCTTACCCAAGCATGAACAGAATAGTATGGTCTTCCCTAATTTAGATTAAATTCCTTGTAAGACCGGATGTAGTCTGACTGAGATTGAGTCACTGCCGTGCGGGTGTAAATTTCTACCGTTTTTCATCATTCCTCCTCCCTTGGTTTCCAGTTTATTTGAACATAGTTCAGCTCTTTGCCTGGTGCCCTCTTGGCTGAGCACTATCCTCTCTGAAGATTCTAATTCCCCCATGTGAGCCTCAGTTTCTTTCCCCAATCACATCAATATAGCTACCACTGTCCCCCATGTATAAGTATTCTTCAGCTTCACTTAAATCATTTGTAAGTCAAACATGAGGAGTGGGGGGAGATATATTGATGAATTTGGGTCCCAATAGCTTGCAGGGGGCATGATATGGTATGCCTCCTAGGGAAGATATAGCAATAATAGGCCTTAATCCTAAGGCCATTTAGCCTTGGGAGTGCTATAGTTCCACAAACAATGGTGGCCGTCTAATAACAATCCGTTAGTCAATAATAATAAAGTTTCTGAGAAAATAATAAGGTGCATAGCAGACCACTCTTCAACTTCACCTCTAAGCCATAAGATTCAATAATGAAGTACCTACCACATCACTTCTCAACTCTTACCTCTAAGATTACTCCTCAGTTCTACCTCTAAACCATAAAATTAGCATATCAGTGTGCTATGCTGATCTTTTTCCTATAAATCTATTTTCTTTCTTTCTTTCTTTCTTTTTTTTTTTTTTTTTTTTTTTTTTGGCTGAGGCCATTGAGGTTAAGTGACTTGCCCAGGATCACACAACCAGGAAATGTTAAGTGTCTGGAACCAAATTTGAACTCAGGTCTTCCTGACTTCAGGGCTGGTGCTCTATCTCCTGTGTCACCTCGCTGCCCCTATAAATCTATTTTCTTGCTCCTGGTTCTTTCCTAAATTCTTTCGGAACTTAACCCACTTTAATTAGCATTACAATTACAAGAAACTGGAATTTCACTTGGAGATGGGACTGAGCCCTCAAATTTTTTTTGAGACATCATACAACACTATCTGGAAGCACAATCTTTTTAGGATCTCCTTCAATCCCCAACAAATTTAACAAACTTCCTCTTATCAATACCCACAAGGCTGGCAAACTTTCTTAATTACAATTTCAATGTTGTCCATGGATGCTGAGTTGTGGTTTGGGTCACCAACTGATTGACTCCCCATATTGTCTCTTTCTTTCCTCTGACATTTAGTCTACCCAGGAACTGCTATCAGATATAAGAGCAGAGGCAGAGTTCTGATCTCTTAATCTCAGTATGCACCTCATCAGAAGTCCTCTCTACCATGGAAATTAATGAGTGAGGAGCTCCTTCCTTACATGTCTTTTAGTAATCAACTGCTATTGCTGTGGCTACTGCTAAGGGACTGCAAAAAATGTAGAATACTGCTTATTGGCTATGCAATCTTTCAAGAAAAAACTCAATATTGGGGACTACTTTCTACCTAAAGAAATAAAAAGCTTGATTTAGAAATTCACATTCCATTGAGTGGCATCTAATATATTTTCAAATAAGCTTGTTCTTTCCTTTTTCAGCTAGTCTCTGAAATTATTGACTTGCAACTAACAGATCCAGCTTTCTCCTGGAACCAAGATTAACACTTCCCCAACAATTCAGAAATGAGATGACTGCAATTCTGCTGAGACCACATAAGGATGAAAATGTAACCAGCACATCAGAGCTGGACCATCTAAGGAAGGTTGCTTATCTTAAACAGACTTTCTCATTTCAATTCAAGTCTCTTTTTTGTCCTTTAGAGTACTATTAATTTCCCTTTAAAATCTCTTTGCTCACATGATTGTCCTTCAAAAATTTTAAGACTAAAATGCTATCAAAACAAATAATTTAGAATAAAACAAAATTATAGAAAATTTCCCAAATGAGTAGGTGAGAACAAAGTGATTTTTTCATTTTTATTGAAAGAATATCTTCTAGGTTTCTGGGAGAAAGCCTGGGTGTGAGTTTTCTTTTGTAACTTAATATTTTTTCTCTTTTCCAGTGCTCCTGCATTGGGGTTCTGATGAGTATTGATGTGTAGAAGCAATGAACCCCCAAATATGTTGGGGTTTCAGGAATTGCTTATGCTACCTATCAAATATTGGGGAGAGGTGGTTTGACCTCCAAAATATAATGGGGTTTTGAGCAAATATCATGAGATTTCACAATAGAATTTATAGGCTTAGGCCTCCAAATTCCAGGGGCAAAGATTATCATGCCATTGATTGGAGGGCTTAAGTTCCAAAGGAGAATTTTAGCCATTAACAAGAATAATTAACAAGGGGAAAGACTATGCTTTAGTTGCTTGGCTGAATTCACCATTAATAAGGGAGGAGACATCATTCTAATTAAGTCCTAATGAATTTGCTGTCATAAGTCAGATGCTTCCTAAAGAACCCTCAACTCAAAAAAAAAGGCTAATTTCACAAAGAAGTTAGCAGGGGATTGGGCTACAGATAAATTCTTTTATAAAAGAGAAATAATCTTGGGCTTGACATCGTAACTTGGCCATCAGATTAGGTTTCCAGTGGTTTGTCAAATCAAGCAATTGAATAAGCTAATCAACTTCATCCAAGTGCAATAAAGGCCTATTTAGGATAACAAAAAGCCTGAACAAAATTAAAAGGTAGATATAATCAATGCTACTTGCTGCTTGTCTCAGAGAAGCGCTTGATTTCCTGGGAGTTTACAATAATTCTGCTCTATCTACATCCTTCTCTATGGTTCATAAAGACACTGGGCTGTTAGGAAGGATATGGTCTCTTTTGAAGTCTTATTCACCCTCATCAGTTGCAGCTACACCAACTAGATAAAATGAAGGCAATATTTTTTATTTGAGAGAGATTCGTGCTTAGTCTGAAAGAAAACTAAATCATGAGCAATAGAGACTAAGCCAACTCCTGAGTGGACTTTGGAATCTACGGTGAAACATTTTATGGCCAGCCTGGATAGTTCAATCAGAATTATCTATAAAATTTTAATTTTTTTCCCTTCTGTTATATGTAGCTTGTTTTTGTTTGTCCTTAATTCTCTAAGATCCATGACATAATGGAAGTGGTGCCATGACATACAAGTGAATTTGATTTAAGTGAGGGAGAGCTGGCTCAGAAATACCATGGATGATTTCATTGAATTAGATACATTGAGCGAATTATGGGGACATTTTAAATGAAGATGGCCAGCCAAAGAAGTGGATTGTTCATTTGGAAAATCTTTTATTTGAAGCATTTGTCTCTCTGTTCCTACTTATCTCTTTGTTTTGTTTTTGTTTTCTGTTTGTGATTTGTTTTGTTTTTTTGTGAATTAAATATTAGCCCCTATACATGGCATCTGAGGATCACATTAAAAGTTTTTCTGTCTTTAGTTTCTAGTGAGGACAAAATGTATCAAAGCTATTGTTTTTAATTTGTTTTTATTTCATCTGGATTTATAAGTTATCAGCAACTTCTCTTTTTACTGTTGATAATTTTGACAGGATTCCTTTATTCATACTCTGATCATCCAAATTCAAAGAGTAGAAAGAATGAGAATTCTTGTGATATAATTGCATCTCTCTTCCTAATTCTGTCGTGTGTGTGTGTGTGTGTGTGTGTGTGTGTGTGTGAAAAATCTTCATTCTTTCACTTATTTTTCCTCTCAAGTTCAGGCCTGGTTAGGTTCCAGAAGAACCAAATATCTCATCTCAGAAAGATGAGAAAAGAACTTCCCTTTCTTCTCTTATCTATTATCTATATAATGAATGTTGAATGAAATGCAACAAACTGTTTTGGGGTTTTTTTGGCCAAGAGGTTTTTTGTTTGTTTGTTTTTTTTAAATCATGTTTAATGGCTTAAATGTGAAAGTGAGCATTTAGAACAAAGACAAAATCAAAAAGTTTAAAACAAGTCAATAACTCCCAATGCATTTGGTTCCTTGATTTCCAGCTTATTTTTGAACAATAGAACGGTTGTCAGTTCAAGCTCTGATAGTTCCATCGATCTTGCTCAGGATTGTTCATGTTAGTTTGACTGACAATTTCATTTAACAGCTATTTCTCATGTATACTCACATTTTGGTGCATTAGTTTCTTGTTCCTTCTTCCCCTTGTCCCAAGTCAAGGACAAGATAGGAATCTGGGGGCTTGGGAAACCCAGCAAGCCCACCCTCACTAGCAGGTTCAGATATTTGTATGTCTCCCAAGTCCTTCTTCTGAGTAGAGCCAGATAGTGTAGTCACAGGAACAAGGAACTGGTAGTCTCTCTGAATCTTGCCCTGGGAATCTTGTCTTTAATTTTATTAAATTAAAAAGCCATTGATAGAATAAACTAGAGTACCAGAAGAAAATCAAGATGGTGAAGGGCTTTCAATGTATATCATATGTAGAATTGAAGGCTCTACTCTGGATTAATCTGCGGGAGGACATAGTAACTACATTCAAATGAAAGGATTTTGTGTCAAAGATGGATTAGATTTATTCTTTTTTGTCCTGAAGAGCAGAACTAGGAGCAAGGGACAGGAATTGCAAGACCCAAAATTTAAGCTGAACGTTTTGGGGAAAAATTACCTAAGTTAGAGCGGTCTGGAAATGGAGTGAATTGCCTCAAAGGGTGTTCCCCTTCGCTGGAGGTCTTCAAGAAGAATCTGGGTCAACATTTTTAGGAGGCTTTGGAATGGGGATTAGTCTTGTACTGGGTGACCATCAAAGCTCTGGGTGTGTGTGTGTGACTACCTCTTCCATCAAATCACAGTTGGGACTTGGGGAAAAGAGCGGAGGAACCATTTGTGAAATACGAAGGTTCTCTTCAAACCTCTAAACCCCAAGTGCACAAACTTGGGCGCAGTCGGGGATGGGCTTCTGAGAGTTATTCCTCATTCTAATGTCTCAGAATCCTCAGGGGGCAGATGTGTCCAACCCTCCCACACTTCAGAGTGTTTAGTGCCAGACGCTGGCTCCATGCCCTCGGAAACCCCAAGCCTAGAGCTTTATTCAGAAACTTAATTGGCAGAAGAGAGAAAGGACGAAGTCCTCCCTTCTGCAACGAGTTAGAGCTCACTCAAAATGCCCCATTCCAGATGGTAAACCATTCAATACTGCCTCTCTACAAAGCCCCACCCGCCTCGTGTTAAACTCTCACCACCCTCAAGTAAGCACAATGAACACTGTCTAAACGGGATTTCACATCGTGCCGAATTTTCCAGAAAAGTATTAAAGGACACAGATTATTCCAGCTTGTTTCCCATGGATGGCCTTTTATACATGTAGTATTTTGAAAGGATCCTCATCCCAAATTTCCTCTCCTAAAGTTTTATAAGAGTCATTTGGACTGCCTGGAAGGATAAACTTTGCAGGGTGGCTCATCAGGAAAGGAAGGTGATTACAATGGTCAATAATGCTAAAACATGAAATTTATGTGGTATTTTTACATATTTTCTCATTTTAAAAAATCGTTACCTGATGTGGTACTATTATCATATTTAATTTTATAGATGAAATTAATGACTTATTCATGGCCGCACAGCTTGTATATGAGGTGAGATTTGAACTCTCTACAATACATTCAAAGAATAGTAATTTCACAGTATTGGGTAATGTTGGAGAGAGCAAGATACCATGGCAAAGTCTTCAGGCAATTTGGGGACATGGAATGTCTGGGGTTAAAATCCAGATATGTTAAAACTGAAGTTAAGTTAAGTAACTACTACAACAAACTACCGGGGCATCTGAAAATTCTTATGGGCTCATCCCTGCGATTGGCTGTTAGGTGGAAGAGGAGGGAAAAAGAGATAATAACAATCCTATTTAAGCCAGTTCTGGTCCTAGAATACCTTCCCATCTCTATTGTCAAACTAAGAGTCATTCTCATTCCCTTCGCCTCAAAGGTGCTTTTCTAGAATCAGATAATTCATTTTTCCTTATCGTATTTCATTGTTTATTTTTAAACAATTCATTAGTAGCTTAACTTTTAAAAAGTAATAAAACCAATTAGACTTTGAGCATTTACAATTCATTAATTTCAATATTTAAAATGTCCGTTATTGTTTATTATTCCACATCTGCATGAAATCTTCCAAATCATCACTACATATTTATGTATACATTCCCCCTTCTTCCTTTTATGTTGTAGTAGGCGTGAATTTTGTGCTTCTAGTTTGCTTCATGTTATTTCATTCATTTTTAAATCCATAATTAAGCATGTAAAAATGTTTTGTCATATTTCCATAGATCTCTGAGCTCAATGGGCTGAGAGGAGGAAGGCAGACTTCTGCCAGAGATGCAGACTGAAACTCATTCATACTGCTTCTTTAGTACTACTATTCATGTTACTCCATGAATCTTTCTGGAAGGTGAAGGGAGCAACACAATATTCTGAGAAGGGATTCCTCTAGATCGCTTGTCATTGTACGGATATTAACATAGGTTGTAGTATTCCTCAATAATTTTAAACATATTGCTGTATGTGATTTCAAAGGACTGTCCCATAACTAAAAGTGTACAGAGGAAGTCAGTACAGGAGAGTTGTAAAAAGTATTCATAAATGAAATTCTGAAGACACAAAGAGAAACTGCCATTCAGCAAGAAAACGGGATATTGTCTGAAGAGAATGATGGAAGTGCACAGGAAGTCCGATGAATTTGGATCTTAAAAAGACATGTGCAATGAGATTACCCAGTCAGGAGAACCCGAATTCAAATCTGGCCTTAGATACTTGACACTGTGTGGTCCCAAGCAAATCACTTAACTCCAATTGCCTTACCAAAAAGAAAGAAAGAAAGAAGAAAGGAAAAAGGACAGGGCAGGAAAGGAAAAGGAAAAAGGAAAGGAAAAGAAAGGGAAAGGGAAAAGGAAAGGGAAATGGAAAAAATACAGAAAGTAAAAGAAAGGGACAGTTAATAGGATGAATTAAAAGTAGTTGAGAATAAACTGAGGCTGATAAGCTAAATTAAGGGCAACAAAACATCCTTTAGCTACATTGGGGGAAAGAACAAAGAAGGCAGAAGACTGGAGCCTGGGCTAGATAATTGGAATAAATGACCTTTAGACTGGAGGTAACATATGAAAATGGATACTGAGCAGCTGACAAACCAAGGAATGGAAGTAATCTCCGCATCTAGCATTCCATGATCTGTTCAAGAAAACTGGTTCTAATCATTATCAAGTGCTGAAGGAACTGATAGCCTATTGAGTCACTTGTCAGTCACCTTTAAGATGTTCTGGAAAATGGGAGCAATGCTACAGGATATGAGCCTTTAGTGATTTATGTCCCCTCGGTCTTCAGTGGGGTCCCCCCTTCCTGAGTGTTGTACATGGCTGTACACCACTTAATATTTTTATTAATGGCCTGGATAAGTCAGCATATTTATCAAGTGTACAGGTGATATAAATCCAGGAGAAATAGCTTATACAATAATGGATAGGATTCAAGCTGTCTTGACCAGTTAGCAATATTGGACTGACTCTAGTTAAGTACCAAGTGGTGGGTTAAAAAAAATTGGCTTCACAATTATAAAATGAGGGAAGACAGGTTATTTATACCTTCTGAATCCAATTCTCCCTGAGCAACAAGAAAACTGTTCGGTTCTGCACACATATATTGTACCTAGGATATACTGTAACCTATTCAACATGTATTCAACATGTAAAGGACTGCTTGGGATAATGCTGTAAAAAATTACCCTGGCATGGGTTCTGTCAATAAAAAGTTATTTTAAAAAATGAAATAAAATAAAATAAAATGAGGGAAGAATATTTAGACAGCAGTTTCTCTGAAAAATATTTAGGGATTTTAGTTGACTCAATATGAGTCAATGGTGCAATATAGCAGCCAAAAAGGTAATGGGAAAAAAAAGCATAGCTTTCAATAATGAGGAGGTAATAATCTTGTTATGATCTGTCACAATCAGACCACATCTAGAGTAATGTATTCAATTCTAGGTAACACATTTTAGGAAGTACAATGATAATCTGGTGAGCAAAAAAAGGTCATCCAGGAGTTCAAAGGGCTTTAAATTCATGTCATAGAAGGACTGATTGAAGCAAGGGTGAAAATTTGACTTGGAATAGAGTAGATTTAGAGGGCACATGATAGACATCTTCAAGTATCTGAAGGACTACAGAAGAGGTATTACATATATTCTGTTATTTGTCCCCAGAAGATAGAACTAGGAGCAATGGAAGGAAGTTGCAAAAATGCAGATTTAGGTGTAATAAAAGAAATTAAAAATTTCTAATTAGAATGGCTCCCAGAGTTATATAAATGGACATAAATGGAATGGACTCCCTCAGGAAGTGGGTTTCCTCTCTTTGGAAGTCTCTAAGGAAATGATGGATGACCTTTCTAGGGTTGTTGAAATAGATAACAACTGAGGTTTCTTTTGACTCTGAAATTCTGAGTCCCATTATATTGATATGTCAGCATTCAGTCATCATCCGATTATTAGATATTTCAGTTGTTTCCAGATTTTTTTGGGGGGAGGAGGGGAAGGGAAATGGTGATGAATTATTCATTACATTCATAGGACTTCTCACCAGTATGAATTCTCTGATGTACAGCAAGGGATGAGCTGTGGGTGAAGGCTTTCCCACATTCACTACATATATAGGGTTTTTCTCCAGTATGAATTCTTTGATGTTGGATGACACTTCCTTGCCGACTGAAAGTTTTCCCACATTCATCACACTTATAGGGTTTGTCCACAGTATGAACTATCTGGTGCTGAATAAGACCGGCAGACTGGTTGAAGGCCTTACCACATTCATTACATTTATAAGGTTTTTCCCCTGTATGAATTCTCTGATGTCGAGTAAGGTACAGTCCCTGGCTGAACGCTTTTCCACATTCAAAACATTTGTAAGGTTTATCTCCATTATGGATTCTCTGATGGAGAGCAAGGGAAGAGCTATGCTGGAAGGCTCGATTACACATGTTACATTTATAGCACTTCTCTCCAGTATGGACTCTCTGATGCCGAGTAAGGTACATACTACGACTAAAGGATTTTCCACATTCACTACACATATAGGGTTTCTCCCCAGTATGAATTTTCCGATGTTCAGTGAGATTTCCTGGATGACGGAAAGCTTGCCCACACTCATTACACTTATAAGGTTTCTCTCCAGTATGAATTCGCTGATGCAGAGTAAGGAATGAGCTATTGATGAAAGCTTTGCCACATTCACTGCATTTATAAGGCTTTTCTCCAGTATGAATTCTATGATGTAAAGTAAGCTGTGAACTATTACTGAAGGCTTTGCCACATTCATTACATTTATAGAGTTTCTCCCCAGTGTGGGTCCTCTGATGTTCAGTAAGGTGTCCTCTCTGTCGAAAGCTTTTCCCACATTCATTACATTTATAGGGTTTTTCTCCATTGTGAATTTTCTGATGTTCTGTAAGGTGGCCCCTCCGACTGAAAGTTTTCTCACATACGTTACATTTATAGGGTTTTTCTCCAGTATGAATTCTCTTATGGAGAACAAGGCCTGTGCACTTGCTGAAGGCTTTCCCACACTCAAGGCATTCATAAGGTTTTTCTCCAGTATGAATTCTATGATGTACAATAAAGGTTGAGCTATTGCTGAAGGCCTTTCCACATTCATTACATTTGTATGGCTTCTCTCCAGTGTGAATTCTCTGATGCTGATTAAAGTACATAATTTGGCTAAAGGCTTTCCCACAGTCAGTGCATTTGTATGGTTTTTCTCGATTGTGAATTTTCTGATGTTCAGTAAGGTGTCCTCTCTGGCTGAAGGCCTTTTCACATATGTCACACTTATAGGGTCTCTCTCCAGTATGAATTCTCTGATGTACAATAAGAGATGAACTGTTGCTGAAGGCTTTTCCACACTCACTGCACTTATAAGGTCTCTCTCCAGTATGAATTCTCTGATGCCGAGTAAGGTACATAATCTGACTAAAGGCTTTTCCACATTCATTACACTGATAGGGTCTCTCTCCAGTATGAGTTCGCTGATGTCGAGTAAGGTACAATATCTGGCTGAAAGCTTTTCCACATTCACTACATTGATAGGGCCTGTCTCCAGTATGGATTTTCTGATGCCGAGCAAGGTACATAATCTGACTGAAGGCTTTTCCACATTCACTACATTTATAGGGTCTCTCCCTAGTATGAATTCTCTGATGCCGAGTAAGGTACATACTTCGGCTAAAAGTTTTCCCACATTCAAGACATTCATAAGGTTTCTCACCAGTGTGAATTCTCTGGTGCAAAATAAGGGATGTGCTATTATTGAAAGATTTTTCACATTCGGTGCATTTATATGGTTTCTCTGCAGCAGGAATTCTTTTATATTGAGTAAGGTGTCGCTTTTGGTGGAAGGTTTTTCCAAATTCAGTATATGTATAAGATTTCTCTCCAGGAGGAATTCTATGATAGCGAATAAGGTCTGAGTGGTAACAGAAGGTTTTACTATATTCATTATTCTTCCAAAATTTCCTCCCCAAGGAGATTCTATTATGTTTAACTAGGTCTGAATACTGTTTGAAATTATTTCCATATGTATCATATTTATGAATCATCTTTTCTGCAGGACTACTCCATTGTATGTCAGAGACTGACCTGTGATTAGAATTTCTTTTAAATTTGTCATGTTCATAACTTTTCATCTTATTGAAACTGTTCTTATGGGCAATGATATGCTTCGGCCCTCTTCCCTGATTGATCTGTTGCTTTTTGAATCTGCCATCACATTTGGAAGTTCCTTCAAGTTTGAAGTTCCAAGAATCATTCCTTATGAGTCTTTCATGGGATAATTCTTCCATATAAATGCTCTCCTTTGGAATTATTTCTCTAGTTTCTGACCAATCTGAAAAAAGAAAGAATATAAGTGCACTAATCCATCCAACAAACATTTACTAACTGCCTCCCATGTCACTGGCCAGCACGGTGTGACCTCATGAGAGAAGGTGCTATGCTCTAAATGCAAATTAGACTTGGAGTAGCTCAAAAGAAATTCAGATGCACAGTTAGAAAATTTCACCCCAAATGTTCACATGGGCTATTTGTGCCTGGCCTGTGGCAGACCATCCCGAGCCAGACCATCGCGAGCTCGTGCTAGTCTATCAGCCACAGTGTACACTGTAACTTGACTCTAACATAGTGATGTCATTTTGGTCTTGTTTGAGAATGAAGGACAACAACTTACCAACCAAGTACCTCCTATGTGCTAGGAATCCCACCAGGCATTGGGAATACAATTTTTTTTAAATAGTCCCTTAAAGTGTCTATATTCTATTTGGAGAAGATAATATAAACACATATATAGATACATACATGATCTGTTTGAAGTAAATATAAAATAATTTTGGGGGGAGATGGATACTAACAATCAAGAATAATCTTAAATTGATCTTGGAAGGGAGGTATGTGGATGGTTGTTGTCCTTTTCTCTTGAAGAGAACCAAAATGACATCACTGTTAGATTAGAATTCTAGTGTCCCAACTGTGGCTGATCAGACCACGAGCTTGGAATGCTCCGCCACAGATCAGACACAGAGTCCCTAGAACATTTGGATTGGGTTCTCTAACTCTGCACATTTTACATTTCTTCTGAACTAATTCAGTTCTGCTCTGCTCACAGAGCACAGCACTTTCTCTCCTGAGGGCATGTCATGCTGGGTGGGCCTGTGCCAGTGTCTCCCCTGTCATTCAATCAACATAAAAATTCTCAATAGAGACCTTAAGAGTGTCCTCCTTCTTTCGTTTTTTCTGACTATCACTTGAGCACTTATCTTGTACAAGTTCTCCATAAAAAAGTCTTTTAGGCAAGTGTACATTTGACATTCAATGACACTTCATTTATCTCTAGAGATCAAATTTTTTGTTTAACTCTGGTCTTCTCTACATAAGCTATATGAGGCAGAAGTAAATTAAGTCAATTAAGTCAATGAATATTTTTTAATCACTTGCTATGTGCCAGATACTATGCTAAGCATGGGAGATATTAAAAAAAAAAGATAAAAAAAAAACAGTTCTTACTCTCAAAAAGCTCATAATCTAATAAGGAGACAACATGCAAATTTTTAATTATATCTCACACACAGAATAAACTGGAAATAATCAACAGAGAAAGGCACTAGAATTAAGCAGGATCAGGGAGTCTTATAGAATAAGAGATTTTCTTTGGGACCTTAAGAAATCCAAGGAACTAAGGAGGCAAAGGTGAAAGGTGGCGGAGATGAAGATCTGGCAAAGGAGGATAAGAAATGGTCAAACAGGTAGGAGGAAAACCAAGAGAGAAAAGGGCCATGAAAATCTAGAGAGAAATGAGTATCTGGGAGAAGAGTGTGATTTATCATGTCAAAAGTTTCAGAGAGATCAAGAAAAATAAGAACTGAGTGAGTGTCATTTGATTTATTGACAAAGAGATCATGGGCAGTTTGGAAGGTGGCAGTTTCAGTTGGATGATGAGTTCAGAAGGCAGAGAGCTCAAAAGAGAGTAAAAAGTAAAGAAAAAATGTGAGATAATAGCTGGTGTGAATAGATCAAATGAAGGCTTTCTGAGGTATGGGAGACAATGTTATGTTTATAGGCAGCAGGTAAAGACCAGAGAAAATAGCAGTGAGTAGAATGCCAGGCCTGAGAGCAGGAAGTACCCACTGTCAAATTCAAATCCAACCTCAGACACTTCCTAACTGTGTGATCCCAGGCAAGTCACCCACCCGTTTGTCTCGGCTTCCTCAAGTGTAAAAACAACTAACTTTGCCAACAAAGTCCCGGCAGCAGTCGTGAAGAGTAAGGACTGGAAAATGACCAACTGACAAGAGGGAACAATAAGAGTGGGGGATCCGCTCTGCTCAAAAAGAAGAGTCAGATAAATTGGAGGTGGAGGAGAAGACAGCAGTGGGAGGCCTGAAGTGCCAGTGCTCTTGATGAATGGCCTTGGTCTATTCAATGAAATATGAGGCAAAGTCTCAACTGAGAGGATGGGAGAGGAGGAGTCCTGGGAGGTCTGAGGAAGAGTGAAAAGGAGAATCTACTAGAGATGACCAGTGAAAAGGCCTAAAGATCAGCAGCAGACCCCAAATGGGACAAACAGGGGCAGGCCAGTTAGAATCCAGAAGTCGGGAAACAATCAGTGTGCATTTATGAACTATCTGTGATGAATAAGGCACCCTGCTGAAGCAAAACAGAAAGACCTTCCTGATACTCTTGGAGAAAGAATATGTAAACATATAAGCAAAATAACTATAATTTAAATGGCTCCAGTAGCTGGGATTATGAGGCTGACTAGAAAAGACTTCAAGTTAAAAATAACATGAGCTGAATTCTGAAGAAAACTAGTGCAATATGGGTTGTGAGGAACAGCACCTCTGGCTGGAACACACAAGACATGAAAGAAAGGATCAAGTAAGTGTCTATTGTGTGCTAAGTGCTTTAAAATATTACATATAATTAGCCTCAAAGGAAGGCTGCTGTCATATATGTGAGGAATTTAAATATCAGAGTTAAGAGTTTGGGAGAAGGGGTGGTGCTAATGCTGAAAAGGGATCAAGAAAAATGGGACCTGAGAAAAGTCACTGGATTTGAAATTTAAGAAATCACTGATAATTTTATAGGGGTAACAGTTTCAATAGATGTTTTTCTTTGTTGGGGAAAAAGGAAAACTAATGAGTCTGCATCATTTATCATGAATATGTTTCCAAGGCCCAATATCTTACTATTGTCCTGTCTTCTCAATGTTTCTCTCTTCCAGTGTGCCACAGTCAAGAATGAAAAGGGAAGGGATCTTCAACTACTAGCAGGAGGAAAAGCAGCAATTGTCCCTGATTCGGAAGCAAAAATTGGGAGAACTAGCTTCCTAGATAGACCCCTACTGTCTAAGGACTCCATCTTTGTTCATATTTCTGAATCACACTCTGCTGCCTTATGGGAAAATTTATTATGTATGTTAGATAATTCAGAATACATTATTCGTGCACAATATATAGAGAGATAGACCAATCAAGAGACACAGAACAAGGATTTGTTTAATTTCAACAATGAAGCAACAAAAAGAAAGAGATTAAGGAACATTATCAGGAGGTTAAGAAGTGAAAGACTCCTGGGGGAATAGAGTAAGTAAGTATAGTGGCCGGCAATGGAATAAGTAATACCAGATAAGAACAAAAAACTGAGGTAGTCTAGGCTTAGAGTCTTTATCATTTCACAACTGTATTATCAGAATACTCGTTCTTTACAGTCTACTGTACATAGATCATTCTGTCTACGAAGTCTCCACTAAAGACCGACTCCAATAGCCCACCAGGTGTGGACATGTGGGTTCTGGAAGGATATACCAGAGAGCACCAGCTCAGGAATATGTTAACAAAGTGAATGTGGGCCCTGTTACAGACTGTCCAAGGATCAGATTAGCTAAATAGAGAAGGTCCAATACTATATTTGCTGGGAACTGATGACTATTTTAGTTCACAGTGGCTCTTAAAGGTCATGTGCTGCATTATGGGATATAAGCAAAATTTAAGTTCCTTAAAAGAGAGGGTAGGGTTTTATTTGTTCATTTGCTGACTTTGCATCACTAACACCTAGAACAGTTGTATGAAGTAGGCTGCTTAATAAATGCTTGCTAAATTGAATTGATGGCAACCTGTGTGAATGGAAGAAATGAAATGAAACCAGATTCTTCAACTTTGAATTAAGAATAATTTCTCCTTTTCAAATCAATTTACTGCTTAATATTGTACAAATATTTTCTCCTATCTCTTTAGGAGATTTACCATCCACTATTTCCAGAAGCACGCTGCCTGCCTTATTCTCAGCTAAGAGACACGTGGAGCAATAACTAACAGAAAATGTAGGGACTCAGAAGAAGCTTCATTTTCAAGTGAGTTTGGGGTGCAAGCATATGTGGGGTTGTCCTGTGGCAAGCACAGGGGAATGGCAGAAAGAACCCCAGAACTTAGGAACAGGTGACCGCATCCTGGCTGGGCCCATTCCACATACTTGCCTCTGGGAGAGTCCCTGACTGTCAAATGAGGAGGCTGCATCTGAGCACCTCTGAGGTCTTCCCATTTCTAGATCCTGTGGTTTTATGAAATACAGGGAGAGGCACAAATGAGTGATCACAGCTGAGAGCTTCGATGGAGAGTAACGGTTGGGAAAGCATTTAAGAAAAACTTAAAGAAGGCAGAAAAAGGAATGAGAAAAAAAAAAAGGCAGGGAATGGGGTGAAGCCGGGGAACAGCCAAATTCATGTATCAAGAAGCCATTTTTTAGAAGAGATGACTCGCAAATGGCGGCAAGATGATGTCATCCTGCGAGATCTGAAACCAAGCCTCCTCTCTGCTTTTCAGTAAATTCATGTCACAGTTCACAAGACTGGGAACATTCTGTGTCAATAGTGGGATGTTTGTTTTTCACTGACCAAATATAGAAATAAAGGTTTTTTTGATCTTTTAGAATTTATTTACAAATTCCTCCCCTATCCACAACTGCAGGGGTGATAATCTTCTGTATCCCTTTTACATTTTAATGATGTGATTTTTAAAAATGCTTGCTTTGCTCTCTTCGTAGTGGCCAGAAACTGGAAACTGAGTGAATGCCCATCAATTGGAGAATGGCTGAATAAATTGTGCTATATGAATATTATGGAATATTATTGTTCAGTAAGAAAGGACCAACAGGATGATTTCAGAAAAGCTGGAGAGACTTACATGAGCTGATGCTAAGTGAAATGAGCAGGACCAGGAGATCATTATATTCTTCAACAACAATACTATATGATGATCAATTTTGATGGACGTGGCCAACTCCAGCAATGAGATGAACCAAATCAGTCTCAATGGAGCAGTAATGAATTGAACCAGCTACACCCAGCAAAAAGAACTCTGGGAGATGACTATGAACCATTACATTGAATCCCCAATTCCTCTATTTTTGCCCGCCTGCATTTTTGATTTCCTTCACAGGCTAATAGTACACTATTTCAGAGTCCGATTCTTTTTGTACAGCAAAATAACTGTTTGGACATGTATTTATATATCGTATTTATATATCGTATATCGTATTTAATTTATACTTTAACATATTTAACATGTATTGGTCAACCTGCCATCTAGGGAAGGGGGTTGGGGGAAGGAGGGGAAAAATTGGAACAAAAGGTTTGGCAATTGTCAATGCTGTAAAATTACCCATGCATATAACTTGAAAACAAAAAGCTATAATAAAAAAAATAATAAAAAATACTTGCTTCATTTGCCCGTTTGGGACTGACTATAGCATATGGTATAAAATGCTAGCTTAAATGTGTCTTCTCTGCAACTAACTGTAATCCATTTTCCCAACAGTTCTTGTTGAGTATCAAGCGCGTTCCCTGATATTCTATGTTTAGAGTCTTATCAAAGGATAGATTGCAGAGCAGCTCTCCTTCTAAATCTGGCTTGTCTAGTTTTTTGGGGTTTTTTTTTTTTTTTTTAGTTTTTAATAACTTTTTATTGACAGAACCCATGCCAGGGTAATTTTTTACAGCATTATCCCTTGCACTCACTTTTGTTCCGATTTTTCCCCTCCCTCCCTCCACTCCCTCCCCCAGATGGCAAGCAGTCCTTTACATGTTGAATAGGTTACAGTATATCCTAGATACAATATATGTGTGCAGAACCGAACAGTTCTCTTGTTGCACAGGGAGAATTGGATTCAGAAAGTAAAAATAACCCGGGAAGAAAAACAAAAATGCAAGCAGTTTATATTCATTTCCCAATGTTCTTTCTTTGGGTGTAGCTGCTTCTGTCCATCTTTGATCAATTAAAGCTCTCTTTATCGAAGAGGTCCACTTCCATCAGAATACATCCTCATACAGTATCGTTGTTGAGGTATATAATGATGTCCTGGTTCTGCTCATTTCACTCAGCATCAGTTCTTGTAAGTCTCGCCAGTCCTCTCTGTATTCATCCTGCTGGTCATTCCTTACAGAACAATAATATTCCATAACATTCATATACCACAATTTACTCAACCATTCTCCAATTGATGGACATCCTTTCATTTTCCAGCTTCTAGCCACTACAAACAGGGCCGCCACAAACATTTTGGCACATATAGGTCCCTTTCCTTTCTTTAGTATCTCTTTGGGGTATAAGCCCAGTAGAAACACTGCTGGATCAAAGGGTATACACAGTTTGATAACTTTTTGAGCATAGTTCTAAATTGCTCTCCAGAATGGCTGGATGTGTTCACAATTCCATTAACAATGTATCAGTGTCCCTGTTTTCCCGCATCCCCTCCAACATTCATCATTATTTTTTCCTGTCATCTTAGCCAATCTGACAGGTGTGTAGTGGTATCTCAGAGTTGTCTTACTTTGCATTTCTCTGATCAATAATGATTTGGAACACTCTTTCATATGAGTGGTAATAGTTTCAATTTCATCATCTGAAAATTGTCTGTTCATATCCTTTGACCATTTATCAATTGGAGAATGGCTTGATTTCTTATAAATTTGAGTCAGTTCTCTATATATTTTGGAAATGAGGCCTTTATCAGAACCTTTGACTGTAAAAATGTTTTCCCAGTTTATTGTTTCCCTTTTAATCCTGTCTGCATTTCAATTTGATATAATCAAAATTTTCTATTTTGTGGTCAATAGTGATCTCTAGTTCTTCTTTGGTCATAAAGTCCTCCCTCTTCCACAGGTCTGAGAGGTAAACTATGCTATGCTCTTCCAATTTATTTATAATCTCATTCTTTATGCCTAGGTCATGAACCCATTTTGATCTTATCTTGGTGTTGGCTTGTCTAGTTTGTAAAAAAAGAGGGAAGATGGATGCTCCCCAAAGGAAGCAAAGAAGGCTAGAGGAATGAATGAACCAATCGATAAATAACGTGTTTACTATGTTTTAAGTAGTGTGCTAACTTCTGCGGACATATCAAAAAAGATGAAAATAGTCATTGCCCTCAAGGAGCTTACATTCTAACGGAAGATAATGTATAGATAATACAGACATATATTATGTCTAACAACAGAATAGATAGAAGAAAACCTTAAGGGGATTTATACTATCAGCTGAAGAGATTGGGAAAGATCTCCTATAGAAAGTGATGTTTAAGCTGAATTGTATATATACTGCCATATCAAGATTTGTTGGTTTTTCTTTCTTATTCTTTGTTATGAAGGATGATTCTTGGGTAGGAAAGAAGAAAGGAATAAAATCAAAGTAGAACAAAATACATCAGTTACAAAATAACTGAGATAAAGTTCAGAAATATATGACCTTAGGACTACCTAAAAGATACAAGAAAGAATCTAGCTTCCATTTTCCAGGAAACTGAATATTCTCTAAGAATAGTAAGAATAAGTATTAAGACTATACAGATCAATAAAACTTGCCAGACTCTCTGAGGAACAGATTTAACTGGTCAGACATAATGTTCTCAACCTCCAGAGCTTCAAAAAAGATTTTACAAGTAGCCAAGAACAATATCACCACTTATCAATGAACTTCAATTTGAAAACTCTCCCTTTCCTCCAGCTTTTCTACTCTCCAAGATATAATAGATATCATACTGATTGCCTTTTCAATGGGTAGGGGAAGGGAAGGAAGGAGGAAAAGAATGTGGAACTCAAAATTCTTTTTATGTGAGCTAAAAATAAATATATATATTTTTAAAAGACACTAAATGGGACATTGCTTTGTTGAGAATATATTAGTATGATTCATAAATTAAAGTAAATAAACTTCAGCCCAGAATCCAGCTAAAATAGGAATATTAAACTGAGATAAAAACATTTTTAATTAACACATTTCTAAGCGTTAATAAAGGCAAAATAAAATCTGACTTGGACCTCTGATAACAACATCTTCCCAAGAATAATTCCTTCAAGTAATTTTTAAAGAGAGCAAGATTTAGTAGAGAAAATTTGTTATTTAACCTATAAGAGCACTTATTCAAATATTACCGATAATTGACAAAAATAATGTTAAAATCTGAAAGTATATAGAAAAGCTAAGAGAAATATCTGGTTAGAAAATCTGTCACGTTATTCAGTTGAAGCCAAAATCAATAAGCAGTTAAAAACGAGAAAATATTATTTGAACTAGTCATATTATGGGGAAATGGACTCAGGAAAGGGAGCCCATTTAAGAGTAGTTACTGGGCTAACATAATGGCAGTAAGCTGGTCAAATCTGTAATTGTCTTTAAGGAATGAAAGATTAGATTCTAAAAGAAGCATCAAATTATCAGAGTATTAGGATGGTTCGCTAGCTGGGCCCTGACTAAAAAAATATAGGCTTTGCCTCATTTAGCAAATGCCCAGAAACAAAATCATTTTAACTGACAACTTAAGGACACAAACAGGAATGGCAAAGAAGTTTTTAAAAATACCAATACATAAATAAATAAATAATATCCAGGAGAAATTTTTTGATCATGGATGTTATATAATGAACAAGAAAAAGATAGAAGTCAGGAGGAAACTGTACAAAGGCAAGGGAAGAGAAGCTAACACTTAAAAAATATTTTGTATGTACAGATCCTTTTCCCTTCTCCCAATTAGTTTCTTTTTTTTCTCTAATAGTATTTTATTTTTCCAAATATTTGCAAAAATTTTTGTTTTTCTTTCCAGATTACTTCTACCTTCTGAATCCAATTCTCCCTGCGCAACAAGAGAACTGTTCGGTTCTGCACACATATATTGTATCTAGGATATATTGCGACATATTTAACATATATAGGACTGCTTGCCATCTGGGGGAGGTGGTGGAGGGAGGGAGAGGAAAAATCGGAACAGAAGTGAGTGCAAGGGATAATGTTGTAAAAAATTACCCTGGCACGGGTTCTGTCAATAAAAAGTTATTTTTAAAAAATACTTGCAAAAATAGTTTTTAACAAAACCCCGTGCTCCAAATTTTTCTCCCTTTCTTCCAGCTTTCCTACTCTCCAAGATATAATAGATATCATACTGTTTGCCTTTTCAATGGGTAGGGGAAGGGAAGGAAGAAAGAAAAGAATGTGGAACTCAAAATTCTTTTTAAGTGAGTTAAAAATAAATATGTATTTTTAAAAAGGATTAGAGACAGAAGGGAACTAAGTTGGAGGGAGGAAAGAATTTGGAGGTTTGGAAGAAATCATGATTATAGAGACAAAAAAAGATCTGAGGTTGGAGATACCTAAGAATTTAGGATGAAAAGTTTCTGCCCGCCTCTGCAGGCTTGGGGGCTTAGAGGGGTGCTCCCTCTACCATTTTATGGTATTTCTTTTTTTTTTGCCTGCCATTTTAAAGATATTTCCTCCTAAATAACTAAATAAGATCTTGCTTGAAATGACTCCCTCAGATCTTGTTTCATTCACTCACCTGGACAGGGACCTCTTGAGATGTCTCTTTCCAGTATCCATGGGGCTTCTCCTCGTTCCAATCTGCAGATGACTTCTGGCTTGAAAACTTGAAGCCCTGATCATAGAGAAAGAAATGGGAAAGTGGTAGAGACAGAAATCCATTTTATAATTCAGTCCTACAGCCTGTCTCTTCTGGGAAAAGAGGGGATGATCCAAGGAGCCAAGGGTAGTAACAAAGGATGTGTTTTATTGCATTTCCAGGACATCTGGATAAATGAATCATGGAGAAGATTTGGGACCACAAAATTAATTTACTTGTCTCTTTCTTCCTTTTAATTAAGATGGAGACTACATCTTCAGCCCTATGAAATGAGATTTGGGAAAGAAAACCTGACCTGAAAGGAAGACAGAGGATGGGGAAGGCAGAACTCTGCAAATTCTAGTCCTAAAAAGTAAAAAGGAAGAAGAGGGGGGTCAAGAATTTCCAAGCCCCTGCCAGTCAAATGTCCCTGAAGCCTTTGGTCAGCAGAAATAAGAGCATCTTCGTCCTGGAGAGTCTTCCTTACCTAGGGAGACCAGGTTCCGGTAGTTCTCCAGCATCACGTCTCTGTATAGGTTCTTCTGGGCAAGGTTCAGCTGTCCCCACTCTCCCTGAGTGAAATCCACAGAGACATCCTTGAAGGTCACTGACTCCTGCAATGGCAAACATATGTCTCTTATACAGAGATCTCCTCCCATGCAGATTAGGAAGAGAGACAGATGGAGGCATTTATAATGGCTGTTGCTCATGGTATCAGGCTTGAGGATTCCCAGTCAAATAGAAGGAACACATTCGCTTAGTACCCACTCTAAGTCAAGCACTGGTCACATAAGAGGCATCCAACAAGAAAAACCCAACTGTTCCTGCCCTTTAGGAATATATAGCCTATAAAGAAGGAGAGAACCTGTGCAAAGGTATGGAGGTGGGAGATGGAGAGTCTTGGAAGGAGAACAGTAAGCAGGCCAGCCTGGTTAACCTGTAGAGAGCATGAGAAGGGATGATGGGAAAGAAGACTGCAAAAGTAATCTGGAGACAGACAACAGAAGGCTTATCCTCTCAAAGTTTCCTCTAGTAGGCCTTTATATACAAATTAAAGGTTTTAAGCTTCTTGAATAAGGGAGTGACATAGACTAAAGCTGTAGAGATATCAGCTCAATTAAATTAAAATTAAAATGAAGACACTACCTCATTTGCAGGGTTTGTGTCACCTTGATCAGACCCCAAAAAAGTAAATGGAAAGGGCTAGAGAAAAAGTTAACAAAATTCATCTGGAGGAACAAAAGGCAAAGAACCTCAAAGAAAATTATAATGAAAATATGATATAGTAAAGTCATCAGTAAGATTATTCAAAATACTGGGTACTGGGGAGAAAACAGCCAAGCTGATCAATGGAGGAACTTAGATAAGTAAGCTCCAGAATCCAAACAGAACGGTTTAGTCTTAATGAATCACTGGTTCA
Organism: Antechinus flavipes; assembly: GCF_016432865.1. Lineage (NCBI taxonomy): Eukaryota > Metazoa > Chordata > Mammalia > Dasyuromorphia > Dasyuridae > Antechinus > Antechinus flavipes. The sequence continues at coordinate 626,662,841 of NC_067400.1, read as the reverse complement.
TTACTGGTACAGGGACTCCTGGTCCCCAGCTCTTCTGAGTAGATTGCCAAATCTTGTCATTTCTGTTTTTAAAATATACTTCCCTTTCTCTGCACTCCCGGAGATACGGCCCTAGCTCAGACCCTTCACAGAAACAGGTAAATTTGGAAGAGGAGCAGGTTTAAGGGGAAAGGAAAGGATTTTTTTTTTTAAGTCACAGTGAGTTTTAGTTGCATATGGGACATCTAGTTTAAGTTATTCAATAGGCAACTTGTGATGTGGATCAAAGTTCAGGAAACGGTATGGGACCAAATACATAGATATTAATCATTTGCATAGAGATAATAATTAAACTCACGGGAGCCGGTAAGTTCAGCTGGAGGCAGCTAGGCGGATAGGTAAATAGAGAGCTGGGTTTAGTCAGGAAGACCTAAAGTCAACACTTATCTCAAACACATATTAGCTGTGTGTGACCCTGGGCAAGTCAATTAATCTCTCTACCTGTTTCCTCAACTGTAAAATGGGGATAATAATAGTACCTACAATTGACTAACAGGTGCTCAATAAACGCTTGTTCTCTTCCTTCCTCCTAAGACAAGAGAGAGAAGAAAACAAACATGACCATGTCTCTTCCATGCTTTTTATTCAATGTTATTTTAAAAATCAATGTTTTTCTTCTTTCCATCCTCCCAACACTAGGGGGGTGGGAAGGAAAACAAAAGAAAAAACTCTCTTAACATGCAGAATCAAGCAAAACAAATTCCCACAGAGGTCCAAAGTGTTGCTGGCTCACTCTGAATCCACCACCTCTCAGAAGGTGGTCAGCACTGATCTTTTGGAATCATGGCGGGTCAATGCCCTGATCAGAGCTCTCAAGTCTTTCAAAGTCGTCTGTCTTTACGATACTAACACTGTCCAAATTGTTCTCCTGGTTCTGCTCATCTCACTCTGCATCAAATATCTGATTCTTCCTCTGTTTCTCCAAAATCGTCCCTTTTATTATTTCTTACATCATAATAATATTTCATTACATTAATAGACTATAATTTATTCAGCCATTCCCTAACTGATGGATTTTTCTTAAGTTTCCATTCTTTGCTACCACAAAAGAGGAGTTATCTAAATATTTTTGTACTCAGTAAGCCTTCATCATCTCTTTCTTAGGTTATAGCGAGAACTTTCTCAGCGAACCTGTCGCAAGTGAAATTTAATAAGAAGGTAAATTGAGGCACATTTCTCCAAGAAAAATTACCTTTTATCATTAAGGCTGATAACCCAAGAATAAGATGGGATCAAAGACCTGCCTCCATTTACGCCAAATGTCCAGAACTTGAAGCTGCGACTCACTTTATAAGTGTAGAACTAACAACGACCATCCCCTTCCCCTCTGCGACCAAGGAGTATTCACTGTTTGAGCCTAACTGTGAGGTCTAGAGATAACCACGGATGTTTGGAAAGCCAAGCAGACATCCTTGAAAGAGAACCTGGTGGTGTAAAGATATTAGCTCCAACATCCCCCAAGGTTTAGCCAAGTTCCTTGAGGGCCTAGCTAGAAAATTGGATTTCTAAACTTAACCCTTTACAAGCCAGCTGAATTCTAAACAAAGGGCGTTCAGAGACAAAGAACCCTGACTTGGGCAGCTGCAGGAAAACTCAATTACCCATGAGTAGGATTAACAATAAAGGTCTAAGATCAATACTGATCATTTCAGAACCCATTCAGAGGTCTGACCACATCACCCATCCACGAATTCCGGGGGGTCTCTATTAGCACAATGGACACCTAAAGCCCCCTAAAACCTGGCTCCTCCCTGTTCTTATGCGACCTCCCTTCAGCACCTTCCACGATGCCATCCTGCTGGTCCAGCTGTGGTCATCTAGAGTCTGTGCCTTAGCTGCAGGGCTTCCAGAGAGCTTCTCCCTCCTCCCCTCTGCCTCCTGAATCAATGGCCTCCCTCCTCTCTCGGCTCCAACGCTCCTTTCCGTGGGAGACCTTTCCACAGAAGGCTCCCTTCTTGTACCTCCCTGGTACGTACCTATAGAACTGATTAAAGGTCACTGAATACGGGCTCCTCACTTTAGAGATGAGGAGACTAAGCCCTAGAGCTTAATGGATCGGCCCAGGAAGTACCGAATCAGGACTCGGTCTTCCGACTCCAAACCCAGGCTCTCCTTACTGCCCACCTCACTCTGCATCTTGCACATACACACTCAGGTCTCTCCCATTAGAACAAAAGCTCCTTGAGAACAGGGGTCAAATTCTCACTTTCTTTGTATTTCCAGAAATCAGGTCAGAGCTGACCCAGGAAGCAAATGCTTGTTGACGAGCTGCTGACACCGAGTGGAGTCTCTGAGAGGGAAGGTCAGATGTGGAAGAGGAGAATGGGGGCAGTAACAGAGTTTAAGGCAAGCAGCGGCAGGGAGTCTTGGAGGAAGAGGATGGGCAACCAAAGTGGCCTTAGGAGCTTGTGAGGACGAGCGGTCTTTCACTGGGTAAAGAGGCTGGGAGCCAGATGGCCCCGGGAGAGAGCGAGGGGAGAGGAATTCCACATGGAAAGTGCCATCATAAAAAAGCTGACTGTACCATGTTTAACATCTATTGGATTACTTGCCATCTAGGGGACAGGGGAAGGCGGGGAAATGGGAACACAAGATTTTACAAGGGTCAATGGTGAAAAATTATCCTTGCATATGTTTGGAAAATAAAAAGCTTCAATAAAAAATAATAATAAAAAGAAGACTGGAAGGAGAGATAAAATGGATAATTTTACATAAAATTAAGTCTTTTCATGAATAAAATCAGGATACCTACATGAATAGAGAAGGGTTAATTAGGAGAATATCTCAGTAGTAAATATCTCTGCTACCCCAGATATAAAGAATATTGATTTATATAGAGGATGTACTGATGTTGTCAGATTGATCATTTTATCAGTCATAGACCCTCGGACCCAGTAATTCTACCATTGGGAAAATATCTCATGGAAATAATTTTTTTTTTAAAGTTTGTACAAAGAGGTTTATAATGAAACAAGATTTAACATTAAACCTGCAAACGGTCCGAACGCTCAGCAGACTGTGGTGCACAATGACACCCTGCAGCTCTGTCAAAGAGCACAAATGTGAGGGTCGGGCAGAGATTTCTGTGGAGCGCACAACTGGAGGGAACAGGGATTATAATGATAGAGGAAAAGCCCTCCCGTTGTCAAGGACAATGGAACAATGACAGTCAAAGGTGAGGAGCCCTGGTTCTGCTGTTGGTAAATCATGATCACTCTGGCTTCTGATTTCTTGTGTCCAATGAGAGGGTTAAACCTGATCCCCGTTATTGGTCCCTTCCAGCTCTGATGATCAGTGAGGTCTACAACTCATCAGAACGAGCTGAATCTTTGGAGAAAGAACAAAGGCTAAAAGCCCCACAAGGGACGAGGGATAGAAAGGTGTCCACGTGGAGAAAAGATTCTTTTTTTAGGAAAGAGATAAATCACTAACTCTCACCTGGGATGTGGCTGTTAGGAACCCAGAAGTCATTTTCTTCCCTCTGATGCTCCTTTCTTAAGGAAGGGCAATTTTAAGGGAGACCTGGAAGGAAATAAAGGAAAAATAAAGATCAAAGTGGCCTCATAATTCCCAGAGTCACCCAAGAGAACTCCCAAGAAGCCAGAGACTTCAGGAATTGGGATGTTTCTCTCCTAAGATAAATCAAGAGTGTATTTAAGCTTGAAATCATGAGAAAACAGAAGGTCCTGGCACATTTACTGGGACACTGTGAACTTTAGACAAGATTGGGTATCCAGAAAATAACAACAAGCTCCAGAGAATCAGATCACAGAAAACAAGAACCGGGGTTGTCACAGAACAAGGCTTCTCAGGAGAACCTTTGGGTTTTAGGTATAAAAGCAGCATGAATTTTCTCCATAAACGGCTCTGTCGAACCATCAGCAGCCGGTCTCCTTATTTCCAATTGACCCTGGCCCATTTGTGTTGTCCTGGTCAAAACCTCCATGCAGCTGGGTATGATCCCTGTAGGGCGCTAAGCATGAGGCCAAAGGGGGTCCAGAAACACCCCCACACCACTTTCCTAAAGCTGCAGACACAAAGCCCAAGGTCTGCGCCAGAAGCTGCCTCCGAAGAATTAAGGTCAGTTACAGGAACTGATGCTGAGTGAAGCACGCAGAACCAGGAGATCATTGTACACGACTACAAGGAGATTATATGATGACCAATAATGATAGAAGTGGCTCTTTTCAACAGTGTGGTGACTCAGGCCAGTTCCAATGGACTTGGGATGGAAAACGGCATCCCCGTACTGTGAGAGAAATACGGAAGCCGAATGTGGATCAAAGCGCAGAATTTTCACCTTGTGTTTTGTTTGTCTGTTTCCTTTCTTGGGGTTTTTCCCCCCTTTGGATCAGGTGTGTGTGTGTGTGTGTGTGTGTGTGTGTGTGTGTGTGTGCGCGCGCCCACGTGCAGCATGACCAATATGGAAATATGGTTAGAAGAATTGTGCAGGTTTAACATATACTGGATTGCTTGCTATATGGGGAGGGGGAGAGGACAAGCAGGGAGAGAGGGAGAAAACGCCTTGCAAAGGTGAATGGGCAAAGGCCTGAACTGGCTCTGAGGCTGCAAAGAGGAAAAATGGCGGCCAGGGCCTCTTAGAAGTGTTAGGGAAAGAGTTACATGCACAAATACCCCAAGAGAGTGTGAGAGCGACAGAAACTTGAGAAGCGGAAGGCCTCCTGGGCTCCCAAGCCTCAGGAGGGTCCTTCTGCTCCTGGGCTGACAGATGGCTTCTCGGCACAACACTTAAGAGCCTCCCCAGTGTGGCTGTGTCCTCCTTTTCCAACCCTATTTCACGCCATTTCCCTCTTCACATACTCCCTCCTCCAGCCAGGCTGCTCTATTAACTTTGCCTCGATCTTGTGAATCATGACGTAAGGGAACGCGGCCCCGCGTCTGGGGTAAGAGTGCCTGGAAATGTCCAGGCTGGCTCCCCCACTTTTTCTAGCTGCGTGACCTCAGGCCAGTGCAGCTCTCCCAACTTGTGATTCCTAATGTAGAAAGTGAGAGAGCTGGAGCTGATCAGCCCGGAGTGCCCGGGCAGTGCCCAGTCAGTAACCCCCTCCCCTGCATTCACCAGCTCCCCCTTTGCCCGCAGAGAGGAGAAATCAACAGGAGAGAGCCCTGGGGGACACTCACACTCGTGCAGGCAGAGGCCGAGCAATTAGGGACTCCGTACAGACGGGGAGGCCCTCCAGGTTCTCCTGGGGTTGGACGAGGGCGGGCACCGCTTCAGTCCTGCCTCTGGATCCCTGGTACCTACAAGAGCGGTTGGCACAGAGTTAGTGCTTAATAAATGCTTGTTGATGGATTACTGGTTGCAGAGACCCAAAACCCTAAAGTCTCCTAGATGAGAGCAATAAACACTTTAAAAAGTGTGGCCTACCATCCACGCAGGGAACCCCAGCATGAGGAGAAATCACAGACTCTTAGATGTTCAAATAAACAACCTACAGAGCTCATAAATCTTGGACACATTCTAGTCGCCACACTGGTCAGAAATCTTTGGGAAACCGCAAAGTCCTTTCCATGCCCCAAACTTCTTCCTTTGCTTTGGATTTGAAGTCAGAAGGCCCAAGTTCAAAAGCGATTCCTCCACCTAAAAACGAGGTAATATTAAGCCTTGACCTATCTGGGGTTTCGTTTTCTTTTTCATAAAATGAGGAAACGACTGGATTAGTTGAGCGTCAAGGGACCATCTGGCTCTATGAAAGAACCTGCGCGGCTTCCTCCACTACGGGCCATGCTCTACTCCAATGTAAAGAACCTCCTTCAAGAAAGAAGGGAAAGAAAGATGGAAGGAAGGGAGAAATGGAGGGAGGTGAAAGGAAACTGAATGTTAGGTCATTATAACGGCCAAGCTTGTTCCCGGAGAAGAGTCGAGAAAACGTACCCACTTCATTTGGGGATGGGGGAAGGGGGCAGCAGTAGACATTATATTGTCAGAGTTAAAAGGTTGGCTAGTTTTTGCTGAACTTTAAAAAAAAGAAAAAGAAATGGGGGTCATTAGTGGCAGCTCAGTGAGCGGGGTTGAGAAGGTTACGTATTTTCCTTGCACTCCGCTGGGGCCGGATCCCACCGATCCCACCGTTCCCACACACTGCGTCAGCTTCTCCGTCTCACGTTTTTACAAAGAATACTGACAGAGCTGGAGGATTTCCAGAAGAAGACAAACCGCTGAGCGAACAGTCCTGAATTCATAGCATGTGAAAATGGGGAGGGCCGAGGGACTGCGGATGCATGGAGGGGGATAAAGAAGAGTTCTCATCAAAGACTGTGTTGTCATGTGCACTGGGAGGGGAGGAGGGGGTGACATTTGTTCTTTTGGCCCAGGAAGACCAGGAATAACAGGCAAAAGGTGGGGGGAGGGAGAAGAGAATGAAAGAGAGAAGAGAAAGAAGAGGAGGGAGGGAGAGAGAGAGAGAGGAGATCCACATTTAAGTGTGATGTAAGGAAAAAGGAACAATTACAACTGTCCAAAAGCGGAATGAGCCTCCTCAGTTGGTGCAGACGGCTGCTCTCGTTCATTCCCCGTCATCGAAGGCCTGACGACCATTTGTCGGCTAGGTTTTAAGGCGCTGCTGTTTTCTCCTTTGGGTTCCTTTCAGCCAGCGATGTTCTTGCTCATGTAAAGGCAGTTCTCCAGGGGCCCCTCCCAACTGAGCACAGGTAAGAGTAGCCTGGCCAGCTTGGAGTCTCCCAGAGAGGATCAGGAGGGAAGCCCAGCTCCCTAAGCTGACGGCCTCAGGTCCCTCTTAAACCTCCCACGTCTTCCCTCGGGCTGCTGGAAGCCAAGTATGAGCGTTTACATCGTCGCTAACAAATTCCCTCCTCTCGGGGTCAGTTACCGCTCCCGGCCCCTATCACGGCAGCGGTCAGTCTCGGCTTTGTGTCAGACACAGCAGTGGGTGGGGCGGAGGGCCCGGAGTCCCTAAGATCTGACCTCAAATTCAGCCGCGTGACCTGACGCCATTCACGCGGCCTTTGCCTGCCTCACTTTCCGCAACCCTAAAATGGGAATAATAACAGCATAAACCTTACAAAGCGGCTGTGAAGATCAAGAGATAGCGGTCAAAGTCCTCCGCCCAGAGCCCGACATCCAGGAGGTTTTCTATAAACGCTTATACCCTCGCGCTCATCTCCCATTAGCAGATTCGGTGAGAAGGCCGACCGAGGGCGCGAATAAAAATGTTCACAGCGCAAAGCATGCAGGGAAGCCTGGGCTTCTCCGGAAGAGACGGCCTTTCAAAATGATCTTCAACCAATAATCGGAGCAGACTCCGGAACCGCCCCGGTAATCCTCTAACTCACATCCGATCCCCCAGAAAAGGGTGGGAATCTGCCAAAGGCTTTGCAAACATCCAAAGTTGGCAGCCGTGACCCCATCTGCCGGTGTTTTCAGGACGCAGGGCGGAGGATAACTTTTTGCGGGTTTTGCGAGGGCTCAGTCAGCGAGCATTTATTAAGCGCCGGCTCCATACCAGGCGCGGTGCTCTGGGCGCGTGATACAGCGGAAAAACACTTCCCTGAAGGAGCTTAATTCTGCAATAATAATAGCTGGCATCTATACAAGAGTTGTAAGGTTTGCAAAGCCCTTTACAAACGTTTCCTCAATTCATCCTGACGCCAATTCACCCCTTTTTACGGCTGAGGACACCCAACTCGGCAATGTCTGGGGCTGGATTTGAACTCGGGCCCCTGCTCTGTCCACTGCTGCCACCTGGCGGCCTCCGCACACAGACGGGGGCAGAGAGGACGGGGAGTGCACAAGGAGGACCCCCTGCTGGGACGGAGCTCTCCCACCTCCTCCTCCTCCTCCTCGCCGCTGTCCCGGGCACAAGGTCCGCTCCGAACCTAGTCCTCCTTCGGTGCTTCTCTTTTCCCTATCGTGGCTAAAAGGAACCCCGACATTAACTACGGCTCCCCACCCTCTGCTCCAGAAACTGTTTTCAAGGATCAGTTTCCCTCTCCTGACAGTCCCCTTCCCCATCAGTAACTCCATACCCCGCCCCCCCATCCCGGGTCCAGAGCCCCTCCCCCAATTCCCTTCCCCCACCTCTAGCCCAGCAGAGCCCCTCCCCCCACGCCCCTTACACACTCTCACACGTCTCACTGGGGAGGGGAGCAGTGGTCACATTCTCCGTCCCTTCGGAGCCGCCCTACGACAAAACCCCGGAAGGCCTGCCTGGGTACGACTGCGCCTGCGCAAAAACAGTTTTGAGACTACAAGTACCATCATGCTTCGGGCCCCGCTCCCGAGAGAGGGAGAGGGGCGGGGCCTGGGCAGGCTGCGAGTGAGGGGAGGGCAGAAACGGGTCTGGACCGGGAGACTGACTGGAGAGAAGTTTTACTTTAAAATCCTCTTAATGAGTTTGGGAAGACCATCCCTTCAAGGCCTTCCGTTCATCATCTCTTCCTGGCCATAACCCTAAATCGCTTGCAAGAAGGGAACAAAACACTGACAGACCAGCTTTGAAATTACAATAGCTAACATTTACGTAGCACCTACTGTATGCCGAGCGGTGCGTAAGCGCTTTGCAATATCTTATTTGATCCTAAGCGGCCCCCTGGGAGGTCCATTATCCCCATTTTACAATTGAGAAAAGGAAGCAGATAGATTCCTCTCTCCTAACATAATTCATAAAGCAACATGTATTAATAATAATTAAATTAAATTTTAAAAAATTTTAATCTCTTGATTGTCCTGTAGAACCTTGTGGAGAAAAAAAGGGGGAGGGGGCATTTTTTCCCTCAGTCTTTCCAGTAGTAATTAAGGGACTTCTTCGGGGGATCTCTTGATTGCAAGATACTTGATGCTAATAAGTATCTAGTAGGTCTTTCATTTCCTTACGTCTTCCACTTTAGTTCTTAAATTATGCCCGTGCTCGGGTCTTTCCCAGTTTTTGGCTGTATTACTGTTGTCATAGTCAACCCCACATCACCTCCATCTCCCGGAGTTAGACCCACAGGGATTCGGAATGCATCTTCACGTCTCTGGGATTTCGGGACATTGGTACCGACCTCGGAGCCCGTGGCATGGATCGTTCCGGTTCGAGCACTAGAACACTGCTGCTGTTCGGAATCATGACCACCCTGGGACTTTTCCAGAGGCGCTCTCTACTCTCGCCTGCAGACTCTCTCTAAACTGAACATGCTCGGTAGAGCTGGCTTTTTGGCAGGGGAAGGAGTAGATGAAAATTTCCTTCTGCCCACTGGGCTGCAGCTAGCTGACTTTTTGTGTAGTTCTGGGTGGAAGACTTCTGGTTTCTTATTGGATTTCCTGATCATTTGGTCTGGTAGCAATTTCAGTTTTGCTGAAGTAGAGTTATTTGAGAGATGGGCTAGACTCCTCTTAAGCCTGCTTTCGTGATCAAACGTTACTTGATAATTTTCTAAAAACTCAATTTTTTAATCAGGTTGACTAATGGCTTGTTACTTTATTTTGCTGAAGCAATTGGGGTTAAATTCTCAGAGTCACACAGGTAAGAAGTGTTGTTTCTTTTTTTTTGTTTTGTTTTGTTTTTACAATGCTCATTCTAGTCTATTTTATTTTATTTATTTTATAATAACTTTTTACTGACAGAATCCATGCCAGGGTAATTTTTTTACAACATTATCCCTTGCACTCGCTTCTGTTCCAATTTTTCCCTCCCTCCCTCCACCCCCTCCCCTAGATGGCAAGCAGTCCTATATATGTTAAATATATTGCAGTATATCCTAGATACAATATATGTTTGCAGAACCGAACAGTTCTCTTGTTGCACAGGGAGAATTGGATTCAGAAGGTAAAAATAACCCGGGAAGAAAAACAAAAATGCAAATAGTTCATATTCATTTCCCAGTATTCTTTCTTTGGGTGTAGCTGCTTCTGTCCATCATTTATCAGTTGAAACTGAGTTAGGTCTCTTTGTCAAAGAAATCCACTTCCATCAGAATACATCCTCATACAATATCTTTGTTGAAGTATATAATGATCTTCTGGTTCTGCTCATTTCACTTAGAATCAGTTCATGTAAGTCTCTCCAAGCCTCTCTCTATTCATCCTGCTGGTCATTTCTTACAGAACAATAATATTCCATAACATTCATATACCACAATTTACCCAGCCATTCTTCAATTGATGGGCATCCATTCATTTTCCAGTTTCTAGCCACTATAAACAGGGCTGTCACAAACATTTTGGCACATACAGATCCCTTTCCCTTCTTTAGTATTTCTTTGGGATATAAGCCCAGAAGTAACAAGAAGTGTTAAGTTTCTTTAGTCAGATTTAAACTCAGGTCCTCCTGACTTCAGGGCTGGTACTCTATCCACTGCACCACCTAGCTATCCATTGTTACTTTTCATCTAATCAATTTCATTGTTTCAGTTATCATTTCTGTGATTTGTTCCTCTGACTCACTCACTGTCTTGAATTTCATTATTTCTACTTAAATCTTTATTACTTTATGCCCCAAGTATTATATTTATATTGTTTTGATCTATGAAATATGTTTAGTATTTGACTTTTTACATTAATTTGACATTTGTTACGAGTGCTTAATATTTATATTGGTTCTAATCGGTGGTTCCTTTAAATTTCCTTGTTTATTTCTATTGATGACGTTTCATTTTTGCTTTGATTGCAATTCCTGCTTTTTAAAAAAAATTCGCCGGATGCATGGTAAATATTGTTCTATACTTTTCCACAACAAATTATATGTATAGCCACAAAGCGGATATCTACTGATGGAGAATGACTGAACAAACTATTATACATAAAGAATAACATTACTGTGCTAAAGAGAATGATGAATATGACTATGGAGAAGCATGGAAAGACAGGAATTTACACAGTGAAACAGGTAAAATCACAATGACTCTAACATAATAAGTGCAAAGAACAACCAAACGATCAAAATGGAAAACTATAAAATTTTAATGACAAACCTGACTATAAGGAAAATATAAGAATATAAATATAAATATAAGATACCCACAAGTGCTTCTTCACAGAGTATGCAATAAATAGGAATGTAATGTCACATATTACCAGACTTTTTCAATGTATCATTTTGGTTTTGTTCTATTATAAGAGATAATTATCTGGGATGTTAAGGTCTGGACAAAGTGGGAAATGCAGGTAATTTTTTTTTAATTAGAATTGAACAAATGGAAGTGAATGACTCAATGAGACATTAGGAAACAGTCAAAACCAAAACAACGAAAAAATAGAAGAAAATGTAAAATGCCTCATTGGAAAAACAACTGATAGGGAAAACAGATCCAAGAGAGCCAATGTAAGAATTATTAAACTATCTGAAAACCATGATGAAAAAAAGAGCCTGGAAGACATCTTTCAAGAAATCAGGGAGTGTTCTGAGAGCAGAAAGGCAACCTATCTTGCTTATGACTGAAGCACTCTGAATCCTGTGACCCACTGTGCTTCTGGGAGAAGGAGCTCTCAAAACTATTGGGGCCCCTTGAAACTTCTCATGTTCATATTCCTGTAATCTGGCAGTAACACCGCAGCTGGGGCCCCAGTATCTCAAGGCTATGAAAATGTTGTGGGAAAGCTATCTCCTAAAATAATAAGTATCTTGTAACACATCAGCTAGTTAGCCTTGAGGTCACTGACATTTCAGAATGTCTCACCTCAATTAGCCAAAACTTGTGGTCTCTATGCCCGCCCTTTCTCTCTGCTTAGCATTAAGAAATTTAACTTTCTGCTCCAAATCATTATTGATCAGAGAAGTGAAAATTAAGACAACTCTGAAATACCACTACACACTTGTCAGATTGGCTAAAATGACAGGAAAACATAATGATGCATGTTGGAGGGGATGTGGGAAAACTGGGACACTAATACATTGTTGGTGAAATTGTGAATGGATCCAACCATTCTGGAGAGCAATTTGGAACTATGCCTAAAGGGCTCTCAAACTGTGCATACCCTTTGACCCAGCAGTGTTACTACTGGGCTTATATCCCAAAGAGATCTTAAAGGAAGGAAAGAGACCCATATGTGCAAAAATGTTTGTGGCAGCCCCTTTTGTAGTGGCCAAAACCTGGAAACTGAGTGGATAAGAATGGCTGAGTAAATTATGGTATAAGAATGTTATGGAATATTATTGTTCTGTAAGAAATGACCAGCAGGATGAATAGAGAGGCCTGGACTTACATGAACTGATGCTGAGTGAAGTGAGCAGAATCAGGAGATCATTGTACATGGTAACAAGATTAAGTGATGATCAATTCTGATGGATGAGGCTCTCTTCAACAATGAGGTGATTTAGGCCAGTTCCAATAGACCTGTGATAGAGAGCGCCATCTACACCCTGAGAGAGGACTGTGGGAACTGAGGATGGACCACAACATAACATTCTCACTCTTTTTGTTGTTGCTCACTTGCATTTTGTTTTCTTACTTCCATTTTCCTTTTTGATCCGATTTTTCTTGTACAGCACAATAATTGTAGAAATATGTATACATATATTGGATTTAAAATATATTTTAACATTTTTAACATATATTGGATTGCTTGCCATCTAGGGGAGAGGGTGGGGGAAGGAGGGGAAAATTTGGAACACAAGGTTTTGCAAGGGTTCGGGAGAGACTTCAGTAAATTAGTATTAAACTGGTAGCAGCAGCCGTAGGTGCCCTATAGAACTGGTGTGCCTTGCCAAAGCCAAAGTGAGCCTTTAAGTCTCTATCCCTGACACTGATGCGGGAAAGCTTCCTTTCTAGATTCCCACCCTCTCCTAGTTAATAATGTAAATTGCCCTTTAACTCACAAATCCTGGTCCCTTTGAATTCCAATAGAAGATCTGACCTGTTCCCAGCCCCACCCGGATATGAGCCAACTTTGGGGCTACACCCGAAAGCCCCTCGAGCTAAGTCTCCTATTATAAAAAGGCCACGCTGGGAACCCCTCTTTGCAGAGATTCCAAACATGGCTACCATGTGAGGACCCTCTGTCCACTGGACCCTTTGTCCAGTGCCCTCCTTATCTCTACCTTCTATACTTTAACTTTGCTTATCTAATAATAAACCTCTTTTATCAATCTAGCTCTCTGGGCCAATAAATGCTTTTATTGGGAACTCCCGCTGCTACTAGACCCCCTTGCGTCTAATCTGTATCCCAAACCTGCCACTAGACCTTAACCCTAATTTCATTTAGGTACCCCAAAGCTAGACCTCAACAGACACCTTAGTAAAGTGTACTACTTCCCCTTGGTACAGTTCCTCTCCCAGCCATCCATGGAGTGACCATTAAAAAAGGAGCCCTTCCTCCATCTGGATTAACATATCTATCACATATTAACTGGCCCTTAGCCCTTCTGGGCTGATATGGCTCCTGTGTCGAACCCATCCAGGTCAGGGCTAAGTGAGGAGGAGATCTGCACCTAAAAGGTGGTGCTCCAGGCTATGTAGGTAGGCTCCGGAATGGATCAGTCCTAAACAAATAGAAACTCAGAGGATTGTAGATTTCTGAACAGAACCTGTGGAGTCCAAGGGAGGGAGACGGGAGGCCACCAGAAAGATTGCACCAAACCAGAGCCTTTCACCACAGCAGGTAGTATGCTGAGCTGGTCAGGAACACCCGAGTTTAAACTTAGTTTTAGACACTTACCAGTTGGGTGACTTGGGGCTGTTCAATAATTTTCAGTCATGTCCAACTCTTCAGGAACCCATTTGAGGTTTTCTTGGCCAAGATACTCAAGTGATTTGCCCATTTCCTCTTCGAGTCATTTTACAGATGAGGAAACGAAGGCAAACCGGATTCAACGACTTAATTCAAGGACTCACAGTTAGTAAATAGATGAGGCTGGATTTGTACTCAGAACCTCCTGGCTGCAGGCCCAGCACTCTATCCACTATGCCACTTAGCTGTCTCATGCAACTCTAGGCAAGACTTTTCACCCGTCTTCCTCACTCTCCTTGTGTGTAAAATTTGATAATGATAGCGGCTACCTTTTAGCCTTGCTGGGGTACAAATGGGATATTTGTAAGAAACACTTAGTGTGGTATCTATCACATGGTAAGTACCGTTTCCTTCCTTTCAATGCATCTTCTTTATGAAGGGGGAGCAGGAAATGGAGAGAAAGAAAAATATAAGCATAAGATAAAAACACAATTAATGATCATAACAGTGAACTCACAAATCCAATGCAGTAAGTGGGGAAAAAATTCTTACAACAAGCTTTTATGATCAAGCTCTCATTTCTAAGTTACATATGTAGAATTTAGATTTATAAGTTGTTCCCCAATTAATAAATTGTCAAAGGATAACAACAGAGAGTTTTCAAAAGTAGAAATCCAGGCTATCAATGGGCATATGAAAAAATGCTTTAAATCAAATGTCAAAACTCCCATATGGCCTCAACCAAATTAAATGTAATTTATAAATAAATTTTATAAATAAAATATAAAAGTAAAAAAAAATTACTATATGTTAACCTGTGGTTTTATAGGTCTGTATGTGGCCCACAAAGATCCATTTTGTATTTGAGTTTGACATCATTGTGCTAAATCCTAAAGACTAGAAAAATGTAAAGTAAAACCACTCTGAAATTCCAACTCACACCCATATTAGCGAAGCTGATCCCTACCCCCAAAAATAAAAAACAACAAATGCTAGAGGGGGAAAACAGGTATATTAATGTGCTTATTTGTTGATCTGTGACCTAGTCCAGCCATTCTGGAAAGCACTTTAGAACTATGACCAAAAAGTTATTAAACTACAGTACTACTAGGTCTCAGAGATCAAAGAAAGAGGAAATATTTATGGCAGCTTTTTAGGAAGTGGTAAAGAAAGATCTGGAAAGTTAGGGCTGTCCATCTACTAAGGAATGGCTGAATAGGTATAATAATATGATAAAATACTATAGTGCTACAAGAAATGATGAATAATTTCAGGAAAAAACAAGATTTGTATGAACTAATTGCCAAGTAAAGCAAGCAGAACCAGAATAATTTAATAAAATAAAAATAAAAAATTTTGAAAGAACCTCTGGTTCTAAAGTAGGACTTCCTAACAATTGTTAGTCATTTTCAGTTGCGTCCAGCTCTTCATTGTGGGGTTTCTTGGGAGAAATACTAGAACAGTTAACCATATCCTTCTCCAGGTCATTTTACAAATGAGGAACTGACGCAAACAGGGTTAAGTGACTTGCACAGCAGATCTGAAGTCAGAATGATAAACATTCTTGACTTCAGACACAATACTCTAGCCATTGCACCACCTAGCTGCCTTCTTCCTAACATATATGAAGTTAAAGAATATGAAGTTCTTTAAGTAGTGGGTTCCCATTCAGTGACTATTGAAATCAGAGGCAGGATGACTACAGTATCACTGGTAAATGAGGGAGAACACTGGGCAGGAATGGGTTTTGGTTTCTGAGATCCTTTGTTTTATGAATACTTTAATGCCACATAAAGTAAAAGCTGTGGCTGAAAACTTTCTCATACTAATTATGTAAGATTTGTCTTGGATATGAACTTTACACTGTTAGATGAGGCAGGACATTGCTAAACATTTCTTTATGTTTATTAGTGGTCCAAAGGTGTGGTGGCTGGTTGGATATACTAATCAAATCTTAGATTAAATATAAGTGATGATTAAATATAAGCCTTGTGGCAAGGTTTATTGCAGGCAAACATAAGCACAAGTGACACCCAGAAACTTAAAATATGGTGAGAACAGTTCACTATAAGATCTGGACTGTCACCCAAAAGAGCTATGCATTCCCTAAACCCATGGTTCCTAATCATCTAGAGTACAGAGAGCCCACCATTAAAATCAACCAGTAATGTGCCCATTCAGCTCAGCCCCATATCTCAAGTGGACTCATTCTCAACAAAAAAGCGTTGGTAGTTTTTCTTTTTTTTTCCATTGAGAGTAGTTCACAACAGGAAAGAGAAATATAGCTGGAGAAGTGATCTCAAGTTGGGCCTTTATTATGGATTTAAGATCAAATATTACTTAATTGGCCCTGAAAAAAAATTAGTTAAGGGAGATTTTGAAACTCAGAGAAAGAAGTAGATATTTTTCATATCTACAGAGGAGAAGCTAGAGATAGAGGGGAGCTGATTCCTTGGAAACAAATTTAAGCAGAAAAGAAAAATTGGTGACATGAAGTATGTGTCTTTTTTTTTCAGAGAAATTAAAAATACAGTATGATGTGTTCATTTCAAGGTGATTGATAAACAAGTCAAGCTGCTATGCTCTGCAAAAACTTTCTCCCTAGCATGAATTCTCATGCTCAATAAGATCTTCTATCAGCTAAAGGACAGTCTGCATTAACATTCTAATGGCTTTAATTCAGTATGAATTTCATGTATAACTGTCCACTTTGGTTAAAGGATTTTCCACTACAATCAACATGTTTCTTTTTGAATGACTTTTCTTGTGCTAGTAAGCTATCCTTGCCAATGAAAGAATTATCCACCTTCATTACACTCAAGGATTTCTCTGCAACATGAATTCTCTAATGTCGCCAAGCACTGCTCTATCAGGAAAGTAATTCCCACATTCATGTCAAAGAGGTTTCTCTCCAGTATGAATCCTCTTGTGGTCAGTAAGCTTTCCACGACGATTAAAGGATTTGCCACATTGATTACATTCAAAGGGCTTTTCTCCCGTATGAATTCTCTTATGGTCTGTAAGGTTTCCTCGCTGTTTAAAGGATTTTCCACATTCACTACATTCAAAGGGTTTCTCTCCAGTGTGAATTCTCTCATGTTCGGTAAGGTTTCCACGCTGATTAAAGAATTTTCCACATGCATTGCACTCAAAGGGTTTTTCTCCAGTATGAATCCTCTTATGTCTAGTGAGTTGTCCTCTCCACCTAAAGGAGACCCCACAATCATTACATTCAAAGGGTTTTTCCCCAGTATGAATTCTCTTGTGTTCAGTAAGGTGTGCATGACAGTTAAAGAATTTCCCACACTCAGTACATTCAAAGGGTTTCTCGCCAGTATGGATTCTTTTATGTTTAGTAAGGGATGCACTCCTGCTAAAAGATTTCCCACATTCATTACATTCAAAGGGTTTCTCTCCAGTGTGAACTCTTTTATGTGTAGTAAGCTGTCCACTCCAGTTAAAGGATTTTCCACATTCATTACATTCAAATGGTTTTTCTCCAGTATGAATTCGCTTGTGTTCAGTAAGTTTTCCACACTGATTAAAGGATTTTCCACATTCATTGCATACAAAAGGTTTCTCTCCAGTATGGATTCTCTTATGTATAGTAAGCTGCCCTCTCCAGTTAAATGATTTCCCACATTCATTACATTCAAAAGGCTTTTCTCCAGTATGAATTCTCTTATGTTCAGTAAGATTTCCACGCTGATTGAAGAATTTTCCACATTCACTACATTCAAAGGGCTTTTCTCCAGTGTGAATCCTTCTATGTACAATAAGTGCTTTTCGACGATTAAAGGACTTTCCACATTCATTACACTGAAAGGGTTTCTCTCCAGTATGAATCCTCTTATGTTCATTAAGATCTCGACACCATCTAAAAGATTTCCCACATTCATTACACACAAAAGGTTTCTCTCCAGTATGAATTCTTCTGTGTGTAGTAAGTTGTCCATTTGAATTAAAGGATTTCCCACAATCAGTGCACTCAAAGGGCTTTTCTCCTGTGTGAATTCTCTTGTGTTCAGTAAGCTTTCCACATTCATTAAAGGCTTTCCCACATTCGTTACACTGAAAGGGTTTCTCTCCCGTATGAATCACCATATGTCTAGTAAGGTGTCGTCTTCGCCTGAAGAATTTTCCACATTCGTTACATTCAAAGGGTTTTTCTCCAGTATGAATTTTCTTATGCCCAGTAAGATGTCCCCTCTGGTTGAAGAATTTTCCACACTCACTACAACCAAAGGGTTTCTCTCCCGTATGAATCCTCCTATGGATAATGAGTGCTTTACGCCGATTAAAAGATTTCCCACATTCATTGCAAGGGAAGGGTTTCTCTCCACTATGAATTCTCTTGTGTTCAGAAAGCTTTCCACCTTGATTAAAGGATTTTCCACATTCATTGCATACGAAGGGCTTCTCTCCGGTATGAATTCTTTTATGTATAGTAAGCTGTCCTCTCCAGGTAAATGATTTCCCACATTTGTTACATTCAAAGGGTTTTTCTCCAGTATGAACTCTTTTATGTTCAGTAAGTTGTCCATGCCAGTTAAAGGATTTTTCCCATTCTTTACATGCAAAGGGTTCCTCTTCAGTGTGAAGTTCTTGATAGAGAAGAAGAGATGTACAGCTAGAGTCTTTCCCACATGTTTTATACTGAAAAGATTTCGATGCAACTGGAATAATCTGATTTGTAAGGGCTACATTGCTACTCAACACTTTGCCACCTTCACACGATTTTTTTTCAGTGTATTTTCTATCATTTTGAGTAAGATCTGAATCACAATCGTCTGCCTTCCTATATTTATATTTGCAAAGTGTCTCAGAAAAAATATTATTATGCTTACATTTTTCTGAACATTGTTTAAAGTTTATTCCATGTATGTTACATTTATGAATATTTTTCCTCCTATGCTCTTGATGCTGTGAAATCAGGATGGACCTCAGACTGAAACCTGTTCCCAACATATTACATTCATTGGTATAAACATCAGAAGTTTTTTTATGAGGGATTGTCACTTGCTGGGATTGCTTTTCATAGTTGGCCTTCTCTTGCTCCAGTCTAAAAGCACATTCCCAACCTTCTCCTAACACAGAATCCCATGGTCCATTCTGGATTCTTTTTTCAGATAACTTCCCTAAAGAAATGCCTTGGATTGCAATAGTCTCTGTTGTTTTCCACCTTGACTCCAGATGAAGGCATTCTGAAAGAAAGAAAAAAAAAAGTCAATACTTTCTGTGCTAGAAGAAAGTCAATTGCTTTTATAGTAACTCCTGGATTCTGTCTCATCTATTACAGAATGACCTGAAATTTTAAAACTGTAGAACAAATATTGGACTAATTTGTTTTATTCTGACCTTCCAACAAACACCAAATGAAATAAGTATTTCCATGTAGAAAGTCAAACAGAAAGAGGATTATATTTGAAACTGTGAATCTCTATTATAAGCAGTTTGCTTTTTCTTTTTTTGAATATAAAATAAATTCAAACTGTAACTTGAAGTTGTCTTACTTATCTGTTTTTCCTTCTAGCTTTCCATCTGTTCTTTTACCTACTTTTTAAAAGTGCTTCAATGGCTCTTTTTTCCTTTCTTTTTTAAAAAACAATTCTATTGTTAGGTTCCTCTCCCTCTGTCTCCTACACTTCAGTGGAAAAATAAAACAAAAACCTTGTTGAAATATTCAATCAAACCACACACATTTCTATATTTGGTTGTGTCCAAAAATTTGCGTCTCATTCTGCACACTGAACTCTCCATTAGTCCTCTGACAAAAACGGGGGCACAGCATGCTTCATATGCTGGAGTCTGGCCTGTCCAGCCACATAGGAAAAACAAGTGTTGAAAACCGTCTGCCAGCCAGTTTCCAATATGTAATCCATATTGGTTTGTCCAATATAATGTACCTATACATATGCATGTCTTTGGATAACTGCAAAGGTTTTTACTAACTCCAATCTTCCTATGTAAACAAAGGCCCCACCTTTTGATGATTAACATTCTACCAGTGTTTCTAGACGGCAGTAAAAATGCGACACCACTTTGTCCAAAGAAATAAAGCTGGATTACTCTGAGGCATAAGGTGGGTAGGAGCAGGATCCAGAGAACTGAGGAGCTCCCAAGAAGAATAGGAAGAAAGAACATCATTAAGGAACCATAATACTAGGAAGAAAAGATGGGTTAATAACATGACCGATGGACAGGATACTTCAGGGATATATTTGCAGTGTCAGAAAAAGTGAGGAAAGCTTCTAGACTCACCCAAAACAGGATATGACATATTACTGAAAGGAAGTTTCAAATGATGTCACAGATTTGTTTGCGGTAAGAGGGAATTCTAGCAATATGGGGAGAGACTGTTATGTAAAGATAATAAAACAAATTAAGGTTCCATTCAACTCTTTCTACTGCAGTATTATCTTTAGTTGGACTAACATCTGGTTCTCTCTGAGAATGAAGGAACAACAACACCGTCAATGATGGGAGTTTCAGTAAATAAAGAAAAACAATTCCAACAAGGAAGAAAAACAGGATTTTTCTTGAAAAACTGATGTAAATATGCAGAGAAATTATAAAGTAACTTACATTTGAAAAAAGAAATGTGCAAAAGATGAAAGCAAAGGCAGGTAACAGGATGACTAAGACACGGTTCTATAAAAATACCAGGAAAATTTCCAAAGGCCTGGGATGGAAAATGCCATCTGTCTCCAAAGAAAGAATAATAGAGACTGAATGTGGATTGGAGCATACTATTTTTACTGTTTGTTTGCTTATTTTTTTGTCCCTTTTTTTTTCTTGTTTGGTGTGATTTTTCATGCATAACATGACAAATATGAATGACACAATGGATGTTGACAACTATTTTTACATATATTTGGAAAAATAAAACACTATTGAAAAATTCTTAAAAAGATTTAAAAAAAAAAAAAACCAGTGCCAGGAGTACTGAAGATCAGAATGAGTGGAGGGGCAGAAGGCAAATTAAGGGTTACAAAACAAATTGTCAAAAGCATATTAGGAGGAAAGAAGAGTAGAAGCATACTGTGGGATGAATAAGACAATGACAACTGACCACAGAAGGAAGACAAAGGTCCTCAACTCTTATCTTGCTTCTGTTTTTTCTGCCAAGGAGAAATGTTCTTTGAACTGGAAATGACAGGACAAAAATTGCTAAGGGAGCAAAGGGGCGTATAGATGCCTGAGAGAAAACCTGGCTGTACTTGATACATTCAAGTTACTTAGCATAATTCTGCCTCAGTTTCCCTATCTATAACACCGAGGTAATACCATTTATCTCCCTGTTGTGAGGATAAAGAGATGATATTTTTAAAAGCACTCTGAAAATTTTAAAGCACTTATACTAATGCTAGTTATCAATATCATCATCATCATCACTATTAACATGACTCTGAACTGGTTTAAAAGTCAGATCTAAAAAATAATCCCATTAAAGTTCAGAGTCAACTTGGAAGGAATAATCCAGATATGTGCTTGGTCCTTTTATAATTAATACAATTAATTTTACAATTAATAGTGATTTAGAAACAGCCACAGATGGCATACTCTTATTATTATATATGTACATATATCTCAATCGTCATAATAATTATATTATATATATCAAACATACAATTATATATTTATATAATATATTATGATGATGATGGCAAAGAGTTAAGAGAAAGAACTAATTACTTGGGAAACCAGGAAAGGTTTACTAGAGGAAATGCTACCTCAAATAAGCTTTGAAGTTTCCTAGGGATGAGTCTAAGGTTTTGAGATGAGGAGTTAATTCAGGCCAGGTACGGATTACAATAAAAGCAGAGGCACAAGGAGAATGCCAAATTCAGGTCACAGCAAGTTGACTGCACTGGTTGGAACACAAAGTGCACAAAGGGAACAAGATGAAAGGATCCTGAAAAAGGACAGAGCTATTAAGTCCTCATTTTGTGAAGGAGGAAACTGAGGCAGAGAGGTGCACAATGCTGTTCCTGTGGGCGGGAAGCCAGAGAGAGCGAGATTCTTAATGCCAGGAGGGAAAATGTGCAGCTTCTCTCAAAAAGCCATCCCCTGGATGAGATGTCTCCTCTGTGTGATTCACCCAGATTAGCAAACCAAGAGCTATTTTGACTTTTATTGAGGGGAATTAAGAGAGGAAAGCAGAGGGATATAGTGGATAGTCTGAGCTTCAAACGAGGAAGACTTGAGTTCAAATCCAGCTTCAGACACCTATTGGTTGTGCCTGGGCAAGTGACTTAACTCCTATTTACCTCAGTTCTTCAATTGTAAAATGGGAACACAATGGAGAAGAAAGTGGCAAACCACGCCAAGAAAATGGAGTCATGAAGAGCCAGACTTAACTAAATAACTAAACAACAACAGAAAGACAGCTGGATTTGGATGCAGAAGATCTCCAAACCTAGCTCTCCCACTTATTCCCTCTATGAGCTTGGGGAAAGTCCATCCCCTGTCTCTGAGCTTCCCCTTCCTTATCTATAAAATGAGGGTATTATACTTAAAAATGACCTCCCAGCTCTAGATCAAGGATCCTCTCCCCATGGCCCACACTCATATCCATATCTCTTCCCCTTTTCTGCAGCTCCACAGGTCCGACCCTATCTCAGATTCTCCTCCCATCTTGGCTGGACCACCCCAGCCTCTGCACTGATCTTCCTGAAACACAGGCCACTGCCTTCATATCACTGCTAAAGTAAACAAGCTTCAGGATGAAATTTCAAGTTCCTGAAGAGTAGCTTCCCACCTGCCTTTCTAGCCTTATTTTCCATTATTCCCTCTCACATACTCTACACTATTCAGCTACATTGCTTTATGGGATTTTCCTGCCTTCTCACCCCATCTCTCAGAATCCGTTGCTTCTATCAAGGTTAAGCTCAGCTCTTGTATGAAGCTTCAGCTTCTACTGTCCACCCCCCACCTCCTCCCTGGCCATGCTTACTTTCTCCTCAAGAGGTCTGTGTACAAACTGAGTCCCACAGTGATAGAAAAATCCATTTTTGATTTTGCATCCCCAGCACACAGCAGCAGTTTAATGCTTGTCTGCTGACCTGAGTTGAGAAAGAATTTAGATGTAGGAAAATGTTATTCTTGATCCTATAGAAACTAAGTTGTTGACACGAAAATGAATGAATGTGAGAAAGCTTAACCTGGACAGGGTCAGACCTCCTTGGGGAGGAGTCAGTCAAATGTTTCAAAAACATTTCTTCCCATGGATAGAAGCAGCTACACCCAAAGAAAGAACACTGGGAAATGAATAGAAACTGCTTGCATTTTTGTTTTTCTTCCCGGGTTATTTTTACCTTCTGAATCCAATTCTCCCTGTGCAACAAGAAAACTGTTCGGTTCTGCACACATATATTGTATCTAGGATATACTGTAACCTATTCAGCATGTAAAGGACTGCTTGCCATCTGGGGGAGGGAGTGGAGGGAGAGAGGGGAAAAATTGGAACAGAAGTGAATGCAAGGGATAATGCTGTAAAAAATTACCCTGGCATGGGTTCTGTTAATAAAAAGTTATTTAAAAAAAAAAAAAACATTCCTTCCTTTTCCTGCCTCACCAAATGAATGGCTCGGTCCTTCCTTGCAGTGACTCCCATCTGAACTCACTCACCTGTAGGGGTGCTTCTAGGGACTTCTATCTCAAGCATCCAGGGCGCATCTCCTCTCTCCAACTGGAAGATAACATCTGGCTTGGTAACCGCAAGCCCTACTCAGAGGAAAGAAATGGGCCAGGTCAGAATTCATTTCTAGCTCTAGGAACTAAGTACACTAGGAAGACAGAAGTAAGGACTTCTGAAAGACGCTCAGGACTGATACTAGTACGTATAGAGTAGCACCCCTGGACAATAAAAATATAGCCTGTGGGGATCCCATTCTTAAAGACCCTCTTGCGACTCCACTATTATAGTATAGTAATAGTTCAATATGAGAGGTGGATCACAGAGTGATTTTGGACTCAAAAAAAGAACACGTGCACATATAAGGCAGGAATCCTGTACATTTTCCAGCACTTAATCTGGTATTTTGATACAAAATCTCTGACCTTGTAGAACAAAGAATGGAGAAGGGGCCACCTTGAGGCAGGAACAAGTTACCCATTTCTAGTTACATAAAGAAAAGATCTTGCAACCTGGGAACAGCTCCTGAAGCCCTATCCCTGAGCTCCCCAAGTTGAGGACTTCCACAGAGGAAAAAATGATCATTCTTCCTGCTTAGGCCGATTTCTTTTCCTGAACTCTTAGTCCCATCATACCCTGTTTATTCTAGGACTCATCTCTTGTTTTTCTATTGGCTCTTGTCCAGAGATTCTCAATCCTAAGAGTCCATCACTGAGTCTCTGTCCCACAACTAGGAGCCTTTCTCTCTTCTCTCACAAAAATTAACCACGGTCTAATTATGACCAATAGCATGGATCACACTCCACTTGGATCATGTACTGATCACAAACAGCAAGGAAAGAGAAGAGAGACGAGCTGAAAACTCCTGGATTTAGGGTCAGGAGAATGGCCTTTGCATTTTACTTCTTGTTTCTCAGTGACTGTATCACTGTTAGGACCAAAGGGTTAAATTAGAGTTCCCCTGGGTCTCTTCCACTTCTAAGTCTATGCATGATCCTATTTCCTTCAGAGCCGTGGGATCAGAGTTTTCTCCTTTATTTCTGCCATGTCTTTCAGGCATCCCAGTCACTGGTAAAAGCAAATAATGAGCTGTCCCAATGAGAAGCTTCTAAGCTAAAAAGGAAAGCTGTCTTTACCCAGGGAGACGAGGTTCCCGTAGTTCTCCAGCATCACATCCCTGAACAGGTTCCTCTGAGAAGGATCCAGGTGCTTCCACTCCTCCCAGGTGAACTCCACAGCCACATCCTTGAAAGTCACTGACTCCTGAAACATCAAACATGTTCCTGCTCACCCAGGATCCTCTCTCACAAGGACCTTGGGGGAGCCCTGAAGTTAGCTGATTGTACAGAAAGCATCTCTCAAGATGTAGCTCAAGGCAAATATTTACTGCATCCCTGTTATGCATCTCACTTTCTATTCGAATCTACAGCATGGTGATCCTCCTGCTTAGCCCCTCGACATCATTCTTGGGTAATGCTTCTTCAAGTAAAACCCAAAGGAGTTATATGTCTCACCCTTAGTTTAGAACCTAATAAAGAGTCGTGCTTATACAAAAGTTGTCAAGCTTTGATTCGGTTTGCTGAGTAATCTTTGCCTTATTACTGGAATAGTGCTTCATTCCCAAGCCATAAGCCAAGAAGGACTCCTCCCCCAAATGTTTTCATGGTAATAGAAATCAGAGCCAATAGAGGCAATGGAAGCTGTTATTTCAACAAAAGGCGTTTAGAAACTTAATTGGAAACAGTTCAGTGATCTATATTCCAAGTCACTTTGACTATTATTCTACTCAAGAGAATCCCAAATCATCTCCTTCTTATCTCCTTTACCTCCTAAAAACATAAAAGGATACCGGGCCTAGTACAAAAGACCAAATCCACAGAGATACAAAACAAAATTGGATTTTCTTTACATTATTCAAATAGTTCAGAATATAAACTAGGGAAAATCCCAATGATAGAAGCTTCCTGGGATAAATCCCTTGAAAGGAATTAAGGACAGGGTGAAAATCTCTCAATTTCCCCACTTTACAAAAAGATTAAGCATTCTTGCTTCCTACCAATAATACTGGAGTTTAGTACAACATTTCTTAGTCTGGCATTGGCTTCTCTGTTGGGACAGGTAAGGGTCTCTGCCTCTGGCCAGAGGCCAGGTCTTTCCTGTCAGACAGAGATACTCAATATTTCTGAGCCAACAGATTTCTTAACGTCTGGGAAATAAAACACACTATAATCCAACAAGTCCCTTTAAAATCCAAATAGTTTACTGAAGGGAATGAAGAAAAACAGATCAAGTTCTCCTGCTTGTGGATACACTGTTTGAGAATAAAAACCCTCTCAGAATATACCGTCTGTCAGAACTGGTCACCTGAAATAAGCAGGTTCTGGATGCCAATAACAGCCCAAAGAATTAAGGACAAACATTAAATAGCATTATTTGGTGATGAGAAATTATCAATCTTTTAGCAGAAATCTGAAATTGGCTGACTCGAGAAAATAGTATGCATTCGGGTATACTTTGCATTAACTACATTTTTAGCTACACTGGGATCCCCTAACTTAACAGTATTTTCCACAATAAGGAAAAAACAAAGATATATCAGAAAATTGTGCTACTCAAATCCTGATATGCCATTATACAAGGCCCTTTAAATGTTTGAATCTATTGGCTTAATTGAAGCTAAATGAGAACAAACAGAATTTAGGTAGTCAAAGGGCCTATGAACATCTGAATGTCTGCTAGGAGGGAAGGAAGGGAAATTATCTCTAGGGAAAAACTTTTGGCAAAATATGATACCTACCCTAAAAAATTGGGAAACTAAAGAAATCCAAACTCTTCACCCCTCTGGCATTAATTAATGTGCCCTTTACCACTTCTAGACTTTCATTCCTGTCAACAGGCATCATTGATCCTCTCCTCTTGTCTCCATCGGGGATCAATCAATTCATGTTTTGAGTCCTCTCCTCATTTGTAGTTTATCTCTCTGGTTCAGAGTTGGTGACACTTCCACCCAGATCTCTTTGAGACTTATCATACTAAAAAATGGTGACTCAAAATGATACTTGGTTGCTAAGTGAAATGAGCAGAACCAGGAGATCATTATACACTTCGACAACGATATTGTATGAGGATGTATTCTGATGGAAGTGGATTTCTTTGACAAAGACTCAGTTTCAATTGATAAATGATGGACAGAAGCAGCTACACCCAAAGAAAGAACGCTGGGAAACGAATGTGAACTATTTACATTTTTGTTTTTCTTCCTGGGTTATTTTTACTTTCTGAATCGAATTCTCCCTGTGCAACAAGAGAACTGTTCAGTTCTGCAAACATATATTGTATCTAGGAGATACTGCAACATATCTAACATATATAGGACTGCTTGCCATCTAGGGGAGGGGGTGGAGGGAGGGAGGGGAAAAATTAGAACAGAAGCGAGTTCAAGGGATAATGTTGTTAAAAAAAAAATTACCCTGGCATGGATTCTGTCAATATAAAGTTATTATAAAATAAAATTAAATTTAAAAAAATGATACTTGGTGATCCAGTTGCTTTGATGGGGGTCTATATTCCATCTGGGTGTAGAAGCTCAAACACTGAACTGATGACACTCTTGACTCTTATCTGTACCCAGGCTAACAGCTTCTGCAAATTAGTAACTTCCCTCCCCATTAATGCCATCCAAAACCTCACCCTCCAACTCACAAACATTTCTCTAAGTTAGTGGCAGAGAACCAGCCAATTTCCTCTAGCCTTCAAGATAAAATCATTTGAGGAGCCAAAACCCAAACCTATGTGTTAAGTATTCCTCAGAGGGAATACCTCAAGTGACATCATTTTTGCCATTACCTCCCATTTCCCAGAAGCCCCTCAGACTTTCCTTGATGACTTCAGTATCTCACATTTTACCTTCCCATCCAGCCCCTTCCTATCATACTTGTTGCCTTCAACATTCATAAGGCAAAAATATAAAGTCAAAACTGTTATCAACATCTGTGATCATCATACATCCTCCATGTTCAATTATTATCAGACAAGATGTCTACAAACTGGACTTTATTGCTACCTGTCAGTATTTCACTTTGATTTATCTCAAATGGAAAGTCCCTATTTCCTACCTGAATTTCCTTACTGATCGATCATCTCTACTCTCCATTTCTGCTTGCTCAGTAACAACTCCATTCCCTCAGTGACCTTTCCCCAATACAATTCAATGAAAATATCAGTCCTCCTAATTACATCTATCGGCATGGTTTGGTTTCCATGGTCAGACTTTAAAAATCACTAACAAAGTAGCAAAGAACTATTGGGGAGATGTTTTTTTTTAAAGCTACAGTATATAAACGTATCACATGGAAAGAAATTATGAACATGAGGAATTGAGAAATGTGGGGAAATTTATGAAAATGTATATAAATTCTCCATTAAAGTGAAATAAGTAGAAATCAGAAAGTGACATGTACAGCGATTACGGTGATGTCAAAGAACATTAAAAGGAAACTGAATTCTGAACAACTGAAAAAACTAAAGACTGTCCTGGCTATCAGATAATAAAATATACCTTCTCCCTTCATGGCAGGGAAGTGGAGGACTATATTTTGCTGCATGTTAGACAAGGTTTCTGTGCTATTACTGCCATCATTCATTGGTTGATTCTAGAAATCAAATAATAAAATATACCTTCTCCCTTCATGGCAGGGAAGTGGAGGACTATATTTTGCTGCACTTTAGACAAGGTTTCTGTGCTATTACTACCATCATTCATTGGTTGATTCTAGAAATCAGATAATAAAATATACTTTCTCCCTTCATGGCAGGGAAGTGGAGGACTATATTTTGCTGCCTGTTAGACAAGGTTTCTGTGCTATTACTGCCATCATTCATTGGTTGATTCTAGAAATCAGATAATAAAATTAAATATGTTTTGTCCCCTTATGGTAGAGAAGTGAAGGACTAAACGATCAGAATGATTTATGCAAAAGATTTCGGTGTAGTGTGTTATTGCCACAAAGAAGGATGGGATATTTGGAAATGTCTCTGATAAAATAACAGAAGCCATCGAAAATAGTTTTTAAAGGTTTTTGTTTTTTAAGGAGGCCTCACTCTAAGCATGTTACATCCTACTGGCTCTCCCTTGCAATGCCTGTTTATTCATCCAAGCTCAAAGCAAGGGGGAAAAAAATCTGTAGAAGAAACACTTTTCAAATGAAAAAATCACGCGATCCTCACTACCCTTCCTCCGTTAAATCTCAGAACAGGCTAGACCCGAGTCTTTCTTTCCTCTCCAGTGCCTAAACTCATTATGATCCCAGCCCCATCCATCTTTTTCTTGGACCCAATCCCTTCTTGAGTTCCGGAAATTTGGCTTCCTTGCACGGGAGTGTAGAGAACAATGAGGTGATCCCTTGGGAGACACCTTGTCCTTGGCTTGGCTTGCCACCTATTGACTTCCAGCAAAGTCCTTGCTGCCAACGCCAAGGGTGAAGGGCGCCCGCTCTTGCACAGGCGGTGACTGCGCAATCTCCTTACTGCTGCTTCCCAAAGGTGACTCGCCACTTCCCTCCTCGGCTAACAGACCCCGCTCACCCCGAGAACCTTTCCAGAATGCAGCCCCGCTCCCACCCTGGCACTCCAGCAACCCTTAAAAAGCACGGCCACAAAGCCCAGCTGACAGCGCGGAGGCGGCTCCCCTTGTCTGGGTGCTGCAGCACCCCTTGGAGATGAACTTTCCTGCGTCCTGCTTTTATCTGGTTTCTATGAGTTTGGGGCGGGCAGTGTGGAGGGGCACCTCCGTTTGCTCATCTGCAAAATGGAGCAAATAACGGTACCAAGAGTTGACCTTTGTACAGGGCAGTGCCGGCTACTTAATACTCGTTTAACTTTGTCATTGTTGACGTGTTGTCTTCAGCCCTGAGCTGTGAGCCCTCGAGCGAGGGGCCGGTCCACGAGTCCGCGGCGGCCGCCGCACAGAAGGCGCTTACGCAGTGCTCGCCGCCCTCCCTCTGCTGCGATCTTTGGCAGAAGGATTGGGAGGAATGGGGTCGCGGCAGCCCGGGGGCGCGCGTGACACTTCACCTCACCTGGAAGCCAGCCGCGGGGATGCCGGGGCCCATGGCCTTCCCCGAGATGCTCCCCTCCCGGAAAGACGCGTAGGGGGCGGGCACAGCGCCAGCGAGAGGAGGGGCCTCGGCCTCGGCTGCCCAATGTCTCGGCTGCTCAATGTCCCGGCGGCCTGATGCTCCGCGGACCTGAGGAGCCCGACAGAACCGCCCGAGGCCCCGAAGGGCGGCCTCACAGACCCGTCGCCCCGCTCTGGGGGTCCTACTGCTCCCGGGGACCCTCAGACGCGAACAAAGACCCCCAGGAAGCGGAAATGCCCCTCCAGGTATTTTCTGACTGAACGCGACCGTCTCCATGGCAACTGCGCGCGTCGCGCAGGAGAGCAGAACAGAGACTTCTGGGAAACGTAGTTCAGAGGCCATGGGAGAGTAAGGCTCATGCTCTGAAGGAGCAGCTTTCTCAAAGGACTGTGCCTTGGCCCTACATTGCCAACTCTTCTCTGTCCGCGCTGGTTTCTGTGGCTCCTGGTGGGAAGAGCTGGCCCCATTCCCAACCCCTTCCCAGCTCCAGCCAAACCCCGAGCACGTGGCGGGAAGAAGGACGAGGAGTGGGGCGAGATGACTCCTGGCAGCCCAGGGAGTGCAAGTGTCCAGCCTCGTGCATTCTAAGCCTCATGACCTTGCGCGGGGAGTCCCTGGTCAGGCTCCATTGGCTACATCCCCACTCCATTACGATGCCTTTCCAGCCAGCGCGCAACCATCCCTTTGGAATCGCCCTCCACCCTTTTACTTTCTCTCCCCTGGGCACTTTGGCCCTATCTTTCTCTCCTATTTACCCCACAAACCTCCTCACCCGAAGCTTTATCTCCTCTGAACTACCGCAATAGTCTCGGTCTCCCTCTCCCTACGACTGCTAAACTGGGCTCAGAGCTCGTCTAAACCTAGTCTCTCCCATGCCCAAAACGCCACCGGCTGTGCCCTCTGAGATCGCTCAGGCGAAAGACAAAATCCTTTGGCTGTTGATGCTCTTCACCGTCTCCTGCAGCCCACCTCTCTAAACTAATCTGCTCATTGTCCATTTCACACACCGAGCGCCACACTGACCTGCCTACTGTTCCCCGTGTGAAGCGCACCCAGAGGGTCCATCTGTCAGCCCCATCCCTTTGCCCAAGATTGTCTGCCCTCCGGGTCTGGAATTCGCTGGCTCCTTATTGCTGCCGCAGCAAGCCTTACTTTCAAAGCTCAGCTTAAAGCTTTCTTCTATCCAGGACTGTCCTGCTCCCCTTGACTACCAGCGCTTCCATCTCAACTCTCAAAACCATGTTGTATTTATTTTGTGTGAAAAGTGGTGTCGGCTAGGTGCCAATCAGCAGCTCTGTCTCTCCGAACCTGGTTCTGGGTCACAGTTCTAGGGCAGACTGAGGAAGAGACTCTACCTCACTGATTCAGGTTCCACAAGGAAGGAGAAACCTTAGACTATCTTCTGAGCCAGGAGCAAACACAGAAGCAAATACTGTAAAGGGCAGAACTTTGGGGGAGTATACTTGAAACAAGGTGTTAACTAAGTGGAATTGATGAGATAATGGTTCTCTAATTCACACACACACACACACACATATATATATAACTTAGTATGGTGATATAATGGTTCTCTAAGTTCACACACAATCAGTATGCTGTAATGATGTAGTTCCCATAAAATATAGAAGGGCTAAGAAGGACTGGAAGATAGACATTCTATCTTTGACCATCCTCATGGTAGTTTTCCTGCCTCCTGCACTAAAATCAGACTGGCAGACTGCTGGAAGAGACTGGGACAGACCATCAGACTGTGAGTTAGACGGCTGACAGAGGCTCTTTCAAGTATACTTCTCCAAAGTTCCAACGCAAAAATGTAATGTCCAGGCTAGCTTTCCGGAGGGCTTAGGGACCAGCCTTGGTCTCAGAAGAATAATCACCATGAGAATAGTCAGGAATAAAGTCCAAAGTCTTTATTATCTTCCTCAGTTTCCCAGTCTGAACCAGTCTGCTCCACAGTCTTAGTCAGTCTTTCTTTGCTTAAGGTACCCTTAGTGCTTCGATATGGGGAAATTATCTCACATAATTGGGATGCACAAGACAAACAAGGAAGGAATAGGGAAGCAATCATCACTTTGACCCCATTTTCATTTCAGGCAAAGGAGGATAGAATATACATACAGTATTTAGTGAGTTAATGCATTTAATTTAGAAGAAAAACAAGTGAACAGAGAGAAGAAGATGGGTAGGCTCAGGGAGGTATTAGTTATAATTCCTTTGGGTGGATGCAGAAGTAATAGGCATGAAAAAGAAATGCTTGACAATTGAAAAAAATCAAGAAAGAAAGGGAATGGGAAACTAGCCGTGTAGCATTTTATATTAAAAAGATATTTTGATGAGAGCAGCTAGGTGGTAGAGTGGACAGAGCACAGATCTCAGATACTTACTAGCTGTGTGATCCTGGTCAAGTCATTTAGCCCTTTTTGCCTCAGTTTCTTCAACTGTAAAATGAGCTGGAAAAAGAAGTGGCACTATTCCAATATCTTTGGAACAAAACCCCAAACAGGACCACGAAGATGCAACTCAACAACAATAAAAATTCACGAAAAGATGTGCAAATGTATGAACTTCCCAAAGACCCAGAATTTAAACTAGATCTGGGATTTTTCTTCTCCCCTCTTTCCCGTTCCTACCCCCAAATCTAATTGAATTTGTTGTAACCCTGGTAGATCTATTTGAAAAGGGGAGGCTCAAGCAAAACTCCAGGAGGAAGAGAGCAGGGATGAATGCCAAAAAGATGCTCGTGCCCTTTGGGCTGTTCCATGGGAGGAGAAAGAAAGACTAAGTTTCTTAACCCTTTTTCCTTGTGGAAAGGAGTGAAAAATTGAACCCCTAGGCAGACTTTGACTCTACAGTGACACCTGCTGGTTATAGAAGTAGATTCCTGCCAAGTGGAGCTGTCCAGCAAATTCAAGTCTGGCAGAATGGTCATCAATGGGAGCACTTCGGATGGGGTTCAGGAGCCACAAACAGCTAAAGTTTAATCCCTCGGGCTACCCCCTAGAACCTTAACTACCCTCTGGAAACTGGATTGTTGATTCTAGTGGTACTTGGTGAAGACTTCTTGCAAGGAAGGTAAGTGCAGGAAGAAATATAATGTCTCAGATAAAAACGTGGAAGGGAGACCGCACAGAGAACTGCCCTCAGATGAGTGGACTGGTGAGTCATGAGTGAGATAACTGACAAGGAGCTCACCTAAACAACCATAGCAACAATAATGACTATTTAGTATTATTAACAAAAATCATTAGGTTGAAAATTAAAACAACTGGTATTTATATATAACTTTTAAAGTTCTCCAGACACTTGAATGCATCATCATAATTTCAGTCGATCATCCCGCTGTTTCTGTCAATCATTATTCCCATACTATAGTGAGGGCATGGAAACTCTCAGAGGGAAAGTGACTTGACCGTTGTCACCCAGCCAGATTCAAAAAAGGGATTTGAAACCAGATCTTTCAGATTCCAAGTACAGCTCTCTATATTAATCTAGCAATTACAGTTTGCCTGAAAGCAGCCGTATTATTGGCATCCAGGGAACTCTTTAGCCTTGTGGCAACTCAGTCTTCAATAATCTTGGATACCCTCCAAAGCTGGTCTCTGCTCTCTGAGCATGCGCAGAAGCCATCACGTTGCCGCAGGACTACATTCCCCAGAAGTCACTGTTGCACATGCGCAATTTCCAGGAATCCTGGGGGGATCGTTGCCATAGAAACAGCCCCCCTCCTACCTGGGATATCCGGAAATGCTCATTCTGGGGAGGGGGGACCCCATGTTTTCCTTTCCGCTTCCGTGTTCTTTTTATAGCAGGTTCTTTCTCTCTGGACTTCTGTCTAGGTGAGTGTCAGTCCCACGGTTCCCGGGGAGCTGAGTCCGGCCCGGGGACCCAGATGCCGTGCCTCACGCTGTGGCTGTGACCCAGGCCCAGGGTCTTCTCGTCCCCTCTACCTGCTCCCCCTCCTACTATCCCGCCCCTAGGCTTAGGGGAAAGAGCCCGGGAGATTCTCTCTAGCATTTGTACCGATCTCCCCCGCCGCCCCCAATGCCCTTGTACCGACCCCGGTCCCCGCCTTGTACCAACCCCCCTCCCTCCTTGTACTGACCCCGTCTCCCCTCCGACCCTGGAGGATGTGGGGGCTGCCTGGCAATAGCTCTCGGCCTCCCCGGCAGGACAGCCGGCATCTTTGCCCTGGGGAGGGGGGGGGAGCCCTTGGGAGATCTCTCCTTAGCAGAGCAAGTTTTGAGGTGCAAGCTCCCCATATCCCGCGTGTTGCTCTGCTAAAAACCCTGAATTTGGAGGAGTTGGGTGTGAGGTCCAGCCTTGCTGCTGGATCGGGAGATCTGCGCTCTGAGACCCGGAGCCACTGAAGAAATCTGTGGGCCTGGGACTTCTGCCGAAGCCGCCGAGTCTGGTCCTGTTCTGGGGGGGTTGCTTATGTTTCCTTTCCCCTGCTCAGCTGCTTCTGAAGACCGTTGTTTGCTAAAGCGCTGCCATGATCCCCAGGCCAGCTTCCAGGTAAGTTGGAGTTCCTATTTTTATTGATTGGATACCAGACTCTCAGCTCGGACACATCTTTCTACTGTGAACAGAACAGTTAGTAAAAAGCTCTGGAGTTTCTGTAGGAGAAAAAAAAAACCATAAGCTATAGAATCATTTGTCCGGCTCTGGAAAGGATCTTAGAGGTCATTTAGCTCACCTGAGATGCAGGAACAAGGTTCAGAAAAGTTCAGAGATTTGCCACAATTAAATGTGGATGCAGATGTGGGATTTAAACACAGGACGTGGGCTCCAAATAAAGTGCTCTTAACATTGCACCAGCATTGTAACGGGATCCCTTGCTATTGGTACCTTTTCTCTGAGATTATCTGTTTCTACCGAATTGTTTGGATGTTGAGTCCCCCATTAGGGCTTTTTGCTTTTTTTTTGATTGATTGAATTTCCAGTGCTTAAATACAATGCCTGACACATAGTAAGTGTTTGATAGAAGTTTGTTGATTGACGAAATGAAGTAGTGATATAGCCACCAATGGGGGGATTAATGCTTGAATTTTTTTTTTGCTTGTTGCTTAATGGTCCTGACACAAAATAAAAATTAACCAATATTAAGAGAATGGAAACGTGAAGTGGTGATAGGGGAGCAAAAGCTTAAAAGGAGGAGGCACAGAATTCTGGATGCCGTCAGGACAAAGAACCTAGATTTCTGTCACAATCTCCTTTTTTGTCTCCTGAGAGCTTGGTAGCATATCTCAGCATCTGTTTCTCTGCAGGTGGGCACCTCTCTATCATGTGATGCTGTTCCTGCAGGTTCTGCTTTCAGTCTCTCCCCAGCAGAAACTCAAGGCAAGGGATTTTGCTCAGTACTCCCTTTAACGAACTACATTTTGAATACTCTTAGTTAGCAATGCTTAAACCAAAAGGCCCAAACAGTATCAGACACAAGAGATCTTGGATACCATTTGTATGAGCATAAGATTCACTTTTGGAGAAGAAAATGGCAAACCACTCCAATATCTTTGCCCAAGAGAACCCCAAAAGGAGTCATGAGGAGTCAAACACTGTAACGACCGCTGCTAGCTCCCAGGACACCCCAGAATCAGCCGGAGTCAGGATAAGCAAAAGTCTGTCTTTATTCTTGGTCTTAGACTCAGGATTGAACAGGATGGAAGCAGATTCTCCACAACCACCTTCTCCCTCGTCTACCGCAAAGAGTGTGTGTCCCTGGCTAGCTTTATTCCACCCCCTAGTCCCTCCTACAATCCTCTATACACCAATCATTGAGCCAATACGGACAGTGGAAAGGACCATTTCCCAACAAATGCCCATAAAGTATTGTCTAATCAGTAGTTAGCCTCAAGTGCTCGGCAGTCTTAATTAATCTCAATGCATTGATAATAGTTTCAGCCCTCTACAAAACACGACTCAGAAGTAACTGAACAACAGCAACAAGGTTCCGACTAAGCCCCTCTCTGTTTATTTTGGGGAAATTTTGATTAGAATTTTAAGATCATAGAATAGTAAAATTATCCCCTAATACTCTTAAAGATCATTTTAACAAATACTCTATTTTCCTTTGTCATATAAATCACAGGTGGTGGTAAGTCTGATAATTTTCCTTAAGATTCACACAATCAAGCAAACCATGTTATTTGTTTCTTCTCATCAACCTAATAAAGCCTTTCATTGACACCTGAAATGTTTCTATTGACTAGTTTTGACAGAAGATATCCTCTGAGCACTTTTCCTCCCTCACAATATCAACCCATGAACAAGAGAAGACTTGATGTCTGCACCTTTTAAGCAGGAGTATTTGGTTTTAAAGAAATTTCAGTAGATTACTTATGTTCTAGGGAAGCAAGAAGACTTTTTTTAACCCAAGAATCTTTGGTGTTCATAACTTAAGAGGATGGCCCTGACTATTAATCACATTTAGGACTCCTTGTCCTCAGAGTTTGGAAGAAAACTATAAATCAGAATGATTCCTTGTCCTAGATTGATAAATGACATCTTTAAGTGGGATAAGAGAACTCTTACTCCTTTTGTGAGTTAGAGAAGTTTCCCTGTCCTTTTTTTCTTCATAAGAATTCTTATTCCTGAAAGACTTTTATAGTATTTCTATCCTTTTCATGACTTCTTATATTGAATATTCTTTGGGGCTTTGGGATGAAGAAATAGGGCTGGGATTCCCTCAAGATCGTCAAATGAAAGGAGATCAGGACAAGAGTGTCAGAGTTCTCCTAGCTTTCAAAAGCTAAAGTCAGGAAATAAGATTATTATTCTGAGGTCTTACTAGATAGTCTTTTAAATCCTTTTGTCAATCAAGTTACCTTACTGTGCAGTTGAGATCTTAATACTTTTAGGTTCTGAAGCTACAGTTTCTGGGTGCCTACATCAGCTGTGATTTTTATCACCATAAAAGCATTCAGGACATTTCCTGGACTTTTCTGTTTGGGATCATAATGTGGCATTTCCCAGTAATGTGGAATGTGATATTTTCCAATCTAATCTTAAAAACAATAAGATATATTTAGCAAAATTGCATAGAACCCAATTGTGCTTTTGTACAGTTATTAGTACTTAACCTGATTCTAAATTAAGAGAACCATTTGTTGGATATTTAACTTGAGCAGACAATAATATATGGATGACTTTGAGTAACAGGACAAGAATATTGTTAAGTTAATATCAAATAGAGAATTCAGTATCTAGCACTACTCGAATATTTGACTCAAAGTATTAAGTACCCTGAACATTTTGAAAGATTTTTTTTTGCCTTCAACCTGCTTATATCCTTTTAAAATTTTGTGATAGTATTTTTCCCAAATAGTTTTCAGCATACATTTGGTAAAAAAACTTTGCATTCTAATTTTTTTCCCTTTAAATTCGACTTCAGATACTTAATACTTATTGGCTGTGTGACCTGGGCAAGTCACTTAACCCCAGTTGCCTCACCAAAAAAAAAATGCTATATATATTTACATTTTTTCTCCTTACCACCCCCTCCCCAAGACAGCAAGCAATTTAATGTAGGTTAAATATGTGCAATCCTTTTAAACATGTTTCCATATTTGTCATGTTGTGCAAGAAAAATCAGACCAAAAAGAAAGAAAAAACAAACAAAAAGCTGAAAATACGTTGCTTCTATCCTCATCCAGCCTCCCTAGTTCTCTCTCTAGACATGATTGGCATTTTCCATCCCAGGTCTATTGGAATTGCCTTAAATCATTTCATTATTGAGAAGAGCCAAGTCCATCACAGTTGATCATCTCATAATCTTTTTGTTACTGTGTACAGTGTTCTCTTGGTTCTGCTCACTTCATTCAGCATCAGCTCATATAAATCTTTTGAAAGCTATTTCTTCTACATCTAGTTAGCTTCAGGTCCCCCTGTGAGAGAAGACCATTGGATGAGCAGTTGAATATGTTGAATATTTCAGGGATCAGTGACCTTCAAGGATGTGGCTGTGGAATTCACCCGGGAGGAGTGGAAGCACCTGGGCCCCGCTCAGAGGAACCTGTTCAGGGATGTGATGCTGGAGAACTACAGGAACCTCGTCTCCCTGGGTAAAGAAAAACTTGACTGTGTGGTGTGGAATTTGCTAAACTAAGGGATGTCTAGTATTAGCTCATTTTTGGCTTGGTAGGCTGAGACAGTTTAGAACAGATGTAATATGAGGAGATTCTCAAGTCCTTTAGAACCAGGAAGGACTAGGACTCAGACACTTGCTTCGGGGTATAAGGTCTTTTCTTTGTACAGCTGGGAATCTGCAGTTTGGTGGTCCTGGTTTTGAAGCTGCCCCTTCTCCATTCTTTGTTCCACTGTATTAAAATACCAGGACAGCTGTGTGAAAATGAGAAAGATGTCCCTTTCGAGAATTTAGTTCTATGAACTCATTTTCTTCTTGAATTCAAATTTACTCTATGACCCTGGGAACAATCCTGAACAGCCTTCAGAGGTCCTCTGTGCTCTTCTCCCTTCAAAGCACACCCTCTTTTCCCAAAAAAGGAAAAAGTTGAGATTGTATTCTTAAATGGTTCTGTTCTAAGCACTTTCCCATTTCTGCCTTCAGGACTTTCAGTTGACAAGCCAGATGTCATCCTTCACTTGGAGAAAGGTGATGCAACATGGATAATAGAACAGGAAGTCCCAAGAAGCACCTGCCCAGGTAAGAAGAATCCAGACAAATGGGAGTCACTCTGAAAAACAACTGACATGTCTTTAGATCAGCAATCTTCCTCAAAGTTTTCTAGGGATAAGGAGAAGGTCAGACGCTGAGCTTTCTCACATTTATTCCTTATAAATACTCATTTTCACAAACCAAATTCCACAGGATCACAATATATTAGATCTGGGGGAAAAATGTGGCTTTTGCTTCAAAGAGAAATTATAAGCTTTTCTTTCTGGCACTTTAAAGCCTTTTATTATCTGGATTTCTGCCTACTTTTCTAGACTTGTGTCCCATAATTTTCCTTTGTACACTTTTCATTTTGGCAAAAATGATTAGCTGTTAGTAGAATTCAACTCTCCTTCTCCCATCTCCATGCCTTCATTTAAGTTCTTTTCCATACCTAAAATCAGGGTCATCCTCCACTTCACCTCTCAGAAGCCCTGGCTTCCTTCAGGGTTCAGTTCAAGTGTTATCTCTCTGGCTCTTGTAGAGCTCCCTCCCTGCAGAAAATACTTGACTGTTGAGATTATTCACATACTAAAACAGAATTATGATTGGATCAATTTGGATTCCCACCCAGCTTATGAATCCCATATGGTTCCTGTGAGTCCACATGTTATGCTGGAGACCTTCGCTCTTTTTGGATATCACGAGGATATCAATGAGACTCTCAATAGATGTCGTCCCTCACCCTCACCATTTCCCAGCTTCTTTTTCTAACATATATTTCCTTGATGACATCCTTTCCTCCTTTTCTTCCAAGTTCCTTATTTGTTATATGCTACAGCCTGCTCAAGCCCTCATCCACATCTTGAGTACCTTCTTTGTCTTACCCATCTTCAGTCTTTGGAGACCATGGTATTCCATGTCTTAGGGCCACACGACATCAAGAGATTATCGGTATTCAGAAAGCTAGATTTTTATTGCTGGAAGATATCTGAGGTTGTTGAAAGAGATTTTCAGTTTCCTGAAGGTAATCTATGTTGTTTTCTTCTTCATGTTCAAGTTATTCCACTTCCCGGGCCCAACTTAGGCATTTGTACCGTTTGCCCCAGATTTATACACTTATGGACAAGCTTTGTATTTCATCACTCTGTATGGATATCATAATCTGGCCAAGAGATTTTTCCATCCATTTAGTCTTTTTTATATGGATGAATTCTTCTGAGTAGTTAATGGATTTCTTCCAGGACGCTTCCTGCAAGGTTCTAGAGCTTAGTGCAACATCTGGAATCACCTGGGATACCTGAGGGAAGAAGTGCAGCAGGCAATTGAAGTTCACATATGAAACTGGGCCTGGATCTAGAACCTTGAGTCATTGTGGTAATTGAGTCTGTAAGAGTGACTCCAGGTTATACCCTAGAAACTTTTAAATGTCTAGCATTTAAAGCTTTTCATAATCTGACTCCCTGTGAAGTCAGGAGTTAAATAAACACAAAGTAATTTCAGAGACTATGGCCCTGAAGGAGGACTGGGCAGGGCCTCTAAGAAGGGCAGTTGAGACCACCACTGACACTGGGCATGAGAAGAAACTGGAGAGAAGAGCAAAGGTGGGAGGTAGAATTCAGGAGGCACCTGGAGGCTCCACGGAGCTGACCAGGAGGGGGGGTTACATCAGCGTGCTACATCAACATGCCAGCAGGAGCTCCTAGAGGTGTTAGGTACCCACTGTGTGCCAGGGAGACAGAAAGAGACTAACATCCACTCCTGCCCTCACGGAGATGAAAATCTAATGGTGGAGACTACATGCAATATGTACAAAGCAAGCCATATACAGGATGAATAGGGAATGATTGGCAGAAGAATTGGGGAAAGCTTTCTGAAGAAAGTGGAATTTTGACTGGATTTAAAGGAAGCCATGGAGCTCAGGAGTCAGAGCGGAGGATGGAAGGCCTTCTGAGGGGGAGACTGTGTCCAGACAGAGCCTGGAGGCCCAAAGAGCACATGTTAGGGAGTAAGATGAAAGAAGCCTGGAAAGGAAGGGGAGACTAGGTCGTGAAGGCTTTGAAGACCAAAGCATTTATTGAGTTGTAAGTGACAGGATTAAATCTGAGCTTTAGGAGAATCCCTTGTTGAGAACATTAAATGAGAGAGAATATGTTCAGGAGGTTTTGTAAACTTTAAAGCACATTATTGTTAGGGAGTTTGGACTCTGTGCTGGATCTCCTTTGACCGATGGTGAGTGCTTGTAATGAACACAAGTCTCTTTCCTGCTTCTAAGACTCTCCCGAGGTCTGTAAACTGTCCCAGAGCAAGGCTACATCCCTCAAACCATTGTGAGTCCTTCTGCTTTGTGGATGGGGGGGGGGGGGGGGGACACCTGGTGGGAAGGAAGAGAGACTCCAAGAAAGCCTTTTGTCCAAGTCCAGAGCTTCTTCATGATTAACAGTAAACAGGCTGAGAGTTTGTATTCTTGGGGTCATTTAGTGGAGTGATAGTAAAGATGTCTTCTGGGGCTGAATATCATTGGCAAAAAGCTGCTTGTTTCCTGTGAATGCGCTTTTTTTAAAATAACTTTTTATTGACAGAACCCATGCCAGAGTAATTTTTTACAACATTATCCCCTGCACTCACTTCTGTTCCGATTTTTCCCCTCCCTCCCTCCCTCCACCCCTTCCCCCAGATGGCAAGCAGTCCTTTACATGTTAAGTAGGTTACAGTATATCCTAGATACAATCTATGTGTGCAGAACCGAACAGTTTTCTTGTTGCACAGGGAGAATTGGATTCAGAAGGTAGAAATGACCCGGGAAGAAGAACAAAAATGCGAGCAGTTTATATTCATTTCCAAGTGTTCTTTCTTTGGGTGTAGCTGCTTCTGTCCATCTTTGATCAATTAAAGCTCTCTTTATCGAAGAGATCCACTTCCATCAGAATATATCCTCAAACAGTATCGTTGTTGAAGTATATAATGATCTCCTGGTTCTACTCATTTCACTTAGTATCAGTTCATGTAAGTCTCGCCAGTCCTCTCTGTAGTGAATGCGCTTCTTAAAGAAGCCTTTGATAAGTACATCTTTGAAGGTCTCTCTTAGAATTGATTGTACAACATGGGAGTAGCTTGCACGGAACCGCTCAGCACAGCGTACCCTTGTCAAAGGTGCTGTAACACGAGATGCGCCAAGTTAAGAGTCCGCCCCGGGGGGCATGTGGACTCTGTGGGCCCGACCTGCGGCCAAGCCTGGGAAAATAGTCACATAGAGGGGGTTAAAATTTCATATAAATAGAAAAGTGATCACGTAGAGAGCTTAAGATTTTATATAAATAGGAAAGTAATCATATAGAGAAGTGTTCTCTTGATTTTTTTTTGGTTGCTAATAAAATTCTAAGATTTTTGTCCTTGCCTGTTGAAACTCCCCGCCCCCCAAGATGCCTTATGAATGAGTACGTCACCACTATGGTACTCCTACCTTCAGCACTGTGTGACAGCGATCAACTTCTTAATGAACATACACTTCCCTATTTTACGTATTGCTTCATGTTTATGAAGAGAGTGTCATTGAATAAGATTATCTCTGTTGTTATAACTTAAAAGATTCTTGAATAATTTTAATGTGAGAGAGGCCATTGCTGGTCACTTAAATCAGTGTGGATGCTTTCTCCCATCCTTGTTCTCTGTGGTGCCTTTTTCTACCTTCTCCACTGGCACATCAGGCTGTGATCTTAGAGTCTAGATATAATGTCTTAGTGTTTATCTGTTTTTCTGTTTGTTAACCTACTTCCATTCTCATCCATAAATGTCTTCTGGATGACTTGACTTTGTTATGTCTTTTTCCAAGCTTCCTTTAAGTGTGTATTTTTATGTATCTTTGTGATATTTTACCCAAAAAAAATCCTGGATTGCCTTTGGGTTCTATAACTCTGCTTTAGAAATCAATTGTATTTGCTGACTAGGACTCTTTTTCGCCTCCTTTGATCTCCTTGTTAAAACAGTTGATTGGATCGGTTCTGACATCCTTTCTTTTTATGTTACCCATTTTACATTATCAATAACCTCTTTTGGATTGAATTGTTTCAGTCATATAGCATATCTTTTTTCCTACAATTCTTTCTTCTAACATTATAATAATTTTGATCTCTGCTCTTATACATCAGTGAGCTGATTCCTCAAAGAGAGCTGATTCAACAGTGTCTTTCACAACAGTAACAAGCTTTTTCCCATCTCTCAAAATATTTTTGTTATTATCCATAGCTCACCATGCCTAGTACCTACTGAGTCTTTTCTTGAAGAAAGATAGTCTTTAGACAGAGGCATGCGTCTTCTGTGCTATTTACAAGCCTCTGATCTTTCTGATTTCTGCAAATCTTTAGCTTCTCCCATTCGTAATCTATGCTTTCTGGTATGCTTCTCACCATATCAACTTATTCCCATTCATGCATTGAAATTAGAGGGTTGAAATACATATTCATTTAATTGAGGGAAGAGGGTATCTTACTAAATTTATCCTAGAATTTCTCTTTCCCTTCTTCTGCAATCAATGGATAATTTGCAATTATTTTTATGATGGTCCTTTGTTAATATTTATCATGAGCAGTATAATACAATAAGAAATAACAAAATATCCCATGTAATGATATTTCCTGTTGTCTTTAGATGCTCTGTAAGACCTGCTAAACTAAATGCTTTTCATTTCCTTATAGTGATGCTTATAATCATAATAATTAACATTTATGTGTCACTTGAAGATTTTATCATCTCATTTGATTCTCACAACTCTGAGAGCTGAGTACGGTTATTATCCCTATTTTACACTTAAAAACTGAAGAGATTTTAAGAGACTTGCCCTTGAATCAGTTAATAAGTATCTGAGGGAAGATTTGGATTCAGGTCTTCCTAACTCCAAGTTCAGTGTTCTGTCTACTTTCATGTTCTTTGAGGGCAGAGGGTATTTCTACCATACAATAGCATCGGCAAAATGTTCCTACTGAAAAGATGAGCCTTTGCTGTTTAGATTAGTTTTCCTAAGGAAAAAAATCAAGTCTACATTCCTTAACATATTATGGCAAAAGAAAGTCATGGAATATTAAGCCATTAGGAAGCACAAATTTGAGAAATTAAAAAAATTGTGAGATTGCATGACCTGGTGGAAGTGAAATAAAATCTTTGTGAGCCTGTAGCACATTTCCCTTTATATAGAACTAGGAAAACAATAGACATCACTGCTGTCATGACCATAAACTCATTAAAAGAATCCCTGACACAGTTGTACTCAGATATTGATTCCACGTTGCTAATACTGGATCACAAGAGTGTGAATGTTACGCCAGCTGTCCACATTGGTCTGTTAGTTTTATGTAATTTTCTTGGAAGTGTGAGGCTAGAGACGGTAGTTTGTCAGAGGCAGAGAGTTATTGGGAAATGAATGTGGCATAAAAATCAAAATGCAGGAGTACTACTATATTACCAAAACTCCTCTTCTTTACCAA
The DNA here is from genome assembly GCF_016432865.1 of Antechinus flavipes. Taxonomy (NCBI): domain Eukaryota; kingdom Metazoa; phylum Chordata; class Mammalia; order Dasyuromorphia; family Dasyuridae; genus Antechinus; species Antechinus flavipes. Next base: position 626,619,310 of record NC_067400.1, on the reverse strand, counting down.
TAAAATTGTTGGTCAACTGCTTCTAAGTTAACTCATTGCCAGTAGATTTGCCTAATCCTTGTACTGAATTATCAACCATTTCATTGGTATTACAGCAGAAACAAATCCCAACAAAGGGTTTTTGAAGGGAGTTAGTAGTTCTGCCCTTGCTTATGGTTGGTTATTTCAAATCTGTAGAGTATCAGAGAGTTCATTAACACAATCAAATTCTTCTTCCGTTTGCAGAATAGTAGGCTGTTTTCTGTAGATTTGGGCACTTTTCTGCCCTGGAAGAGACCCCATTACCATGGTCCAGTCTGCCCTGGTACCTTCAGGCACAGAGCAATCTACACAATGTACTTTAGGATCCAAGCCTTGAGATATCTTGGGGAATAGACATTGGGAATCACTGAGCCGCCAGTAGACCAGGCAGAGCTGCTCCTTTACCCCGACCAGGCTTAAGACTGTCTTTTGATGGGCGGGACTTAATGGTTTGCACTTGTAATTGCAGCAATGACATTTCTGGAGCCCCGATCCCGAGTGCGAACTGGTAATGGTGACTTGGGTCATTGTCACAGATACAGAGCGGGGGAAGCCTTCCTTTGGGGATCAGACAACGATGTTAGGTGTCTTAGACCTCGGTGCATTCACCAGGACCCTAGGGAACAACCCCTCCTAAAGAAGAGTAGCAAGATTTAGTCCTCTTCTGTAATATATTAGTAATGTAAATATCACTTGATAATAATGAATATGAATATGAATAAAATAAACTAGTTGAAACCCAGAAATCATTAGGAGTGCTAAAACAGTTAACTAAGGAGGGGAAAGCTTACAGGTTCAGGTAAATCAGCTCACAGTGGAATTACAACACACTAGGGAGGCGAGTTAGGGAGACTTTGCCTGCTGTGATGTTCCTGCCTGAGGCTGCTCTTTTGTGGGGCTTTGAAGAGATGTCCGTGTGGTGTAGTGATAGTCAGGAGACCTGAGTATGTATCCTGCCTCAGTCACTCTGTGTGTTCTCCTGAGCAAGTCAGTTAACTTTTCTGGTCCTGTTTCCTAATCAGCTGGGCTAGCCCTCCAAAGTCTCCCTTCTTTTTCTCCTCTCTAAAGCCTCTTTTAGCTCCAGATCCCATGATCCTTTCTGGGGCTTCTGTCTATACCCAGCTCTGTCAGTACTGCTTTGGAACACGCACATTGGTCCTAGTTTTGCCTCTGATAGCTATAGATAAAACATCTCATCTCTTGTGTGACACAATTGATATTATCCCCAGACTCCCTGCTATTTTCATGTTGTTGGTCCATTTAATGGTGTCTAGAACTAACAAAAAACCCCTCTAAATATGGTCTGAACAGGCTGGAATAGAATAGTTGTATTTCTGCCTGGGGTCTGGGCAATATGCCTCTGTTGATGGGGCTTACAAGTTATATTAGGGCAGCCAGGAGGTACCATAGAGTGCTCAGCCTGGATGCAGGAGGAGTTCAAATCCAGCCTCAGATGCTCCCATGCTGGGGGACCCTCGGCAAGGCATTTCACCCTGTTTGCCTCAGTTTCCTGAGCTAGAGAAGGAAAGGGCAAAGCACTCCAGGGTCTTTGCCAAAAAACAAATCAACCCACCTGGAGTCATGAAGAGTTGGAGATAGACTGAAATGACAGAACAATAATCGTATTAGCAGGCTGAGATTAGCAGGGTGTCAAGCCCTCTGAACGTGTGTGTCCCCCCCCCCAGGTCTGGCTTGTATGATTCTGAATGCAGGGGGCCAGCCTGCTGAGCAGATTTAAAATTTTAACTCACTTATGGGATAAATTAGCAGGCCCACACAGCTATGTGTCCTCTGCAGAAATGATCAGTTTCCCGTGTTTTCTTGGATGAAAACTTTAGATAGTCCTGGTAGACGTGTGGAATTTTACAGAACCCTGAGTCCATGGTACAGACATACATGCTCCAAGGCTACTTTTTTTTTTTAACTTTGTTTATATATACAAAGTATATATTGTTATATATACCGTGTGTGTGTGTGTGTGTGTGTGTGTGTGTGTGTTTATTTATTTCACATGTTGTCTTCACTATTAGAATGTAAGCTTAGTGCTGGAACAAAGCAGAACAAACCCAAACCCAAATCAAAAATGTAGGAGCCAGTGAGGGTTTATTGAGTTCCCCAGCAAGGGAGTCCCACCTGCATGGGCAGACTCCTGAAGGAATGAAAGGACAAAGCTCCTAAGTTTCTGTTCGGATGTGGAGTCTGTTCAAAGGGGACAGAGTTTGTTGCTGGAAGCTTGCAGAGTAGGACTGCGTGTCCTGGACTGGACAGGGCCTGCTGCTGGCTGCTCACAGAAAGACTCTGCTTCAGGGCATCACCCTCTGAGGATGTGCCTCAGAAACTTCCTAGCTTTACTTAACCTTTGCCTTTTTACCTCAACTGAAAAAAAGAGATAATAACACTATCTTCCTCCTGAGATTGTTGAGAGGGTCAAATGTTGAAGACATTTGTAAAGTGTTCAGCACAGTGCCGGCACAAAGTAGATGCTATGTAGGTTTTCTTGTCATTTAAAATGTGAGACATGATTTATTCCTAATTTTGTTATGCTAGATCTTACTGATCGAAGCTTTTTTTTGTAATTGTACAGAAACTATCTCTTTTGCTATAGGTTATAGAATCTTGATAGAAATTAGCATCAGGCTAACCAGTCTGTCATTTCCAGATTCAACCTGTTTGTTTTTCCTGAAAATTCAGAAATCTTTCTAAAGATTATTGGCAATAATTTTGTGATCATTTTTTTCTAAGACCCTAATGTATAATTCATTTAATCTTAGATACTTGAATTGTCTTAAAGCATAAGATGCTCTATTCCTATCTTTTCACATATCTTCAGCTTTACTTTGTTCTGTCATTTGTACATTGTTGACTTGTGATTATTGAGACAATTTAGAGATTAACAAAATTCTAAGAATAGCCAGCATGAGCATATTGCTTCACATTTGTAGAATACTTTATATATGTTATCTCTCTTGATTCTCACAATCACCATGTTGTTCTGTTCTACTTCTGTGTGAGATAGGTTCTAATATTAGCTACATGTTATAGATAAGGAAGTTGAGGATAAGGGGACCCAATTTTATATTAATATTGATCATCCAGAAGTCTATATCCTAATTCTACCTTTAATTTAAAGGTCACACAGCTACTAAGTATTTGAGACAAGATTTAAACTCTCTTCATTATACCACCTTGTTACCTTGGCACAGAGATTATTGCAGATTGACACTTTTTTTTTCCTTTTTTTTTTTCCAGTGTGCTTTAAGCCGGGCACTATGTGTGAAATAATGGAGCCAATTCCCAAGCAAGACATTTCTGTTGGAAAGTTATCCAAGGAACAACTTCACAAAGATGGTGTCTTTAATTCCAAATTTGGAAAATCTTGGGAATGTGATATTAGATTAGAGTACCAGGGGAGAAGTCATATAAAACAATCCCAGCAACTTATAATCAACTGCAGAAATCCTTCTACTAACTTTAATATCAGTAAATATGATGAATTTGGAAAAGGCTTCAATCTGGGTCCAGCCTTGGGACAAAGTCTGCAGAAATGTGAGATACATAGAAAGAACTTCAAACAAGGTTTAGATGAAAGTAAACATATTGAAAACTTTTTTGAGAAGAAGCTTTGTAAGTGTAATCAATGTAGGGAGGCATTTAGTTGTCGTTCAGACATTATTCAACATCACAGGAAAGATACTGAGGAAAAATCAAATGAATGTTATGAGTGTGGGAAAGTATTCACTTGTCACTCTTGTTTTGTTCTACATCAAGGCATTTGGGTTGAAGAAGAACCCTTTGAATTTGGTAGATCCATTAATTGGCATCAACGTACTACTGAACAGAAAAAAGTTCTTATGGGAGAAAAACATTTTAAACGTAATGAACTTAGAAAATTGTTTAATTGTCCCAGATACCTTGGTGATCATAAGAAAATTCATACTGGAGAGAAACAGTTTGAATGTAGTGACTGTGGGAAATGTTTTACTCAGCGTGGAAACCTTATTAAACATAAGCGGCTTCATACAGGAGAGAAACCCTTTAAATGTAATTTATGTGATAAATCATTTAGTTTTCGTGGATACCTTGATAGCCATAAGAGATTTCACACTGGAGAGAAACCCTTTGAATGTAACGAATGTGGGAAATGCTTCACTCAGAGTGGAGACCTTATTAAACATAAGAGAATTCATACTGGAGAGAAACCATTTGAATGTAATGAATGTGGGAGATCTTTCAGCAGGAGAGAAGGACTTACTATACATAAGAGGATTCACACTGGAGAGAAACCATTTGAATGTAATGAATGTGGGAGATCTTTCAGCAGGAGAGAACGACTTACTACACATAAGAGGATTCATACTGGAGAGAAACCATTTGAATGTCATGAATGTGGGAAAGCCTTTAGCAGAAGAGAACGGCTTACCACACATACCAGGATCCACACTGGAGAGAGACCATTTGAATGTAATGAATGTGGAAAATCTTTTAATCATCGTGGCGAACTTCTAACACACAAGAGAATTCATACTGGAGAAAAACCATTTGAGTGTAATCAATGTGGGAAATCTTTTAATCATCGTGGAGATCTTACAAAACATAAGAGAATTCATACTGGTGAGAAACCTTTCAAATGTCAAGAGTGTGGGAAATGCTTTCATCACCGTGGAGGTCTCACTATGCATCACAGAATTCATACTGGGGAGAAACCCTTTCAGTGTAATGAATGTGGGAAATGCTTTAGTCATCATGGAGGTCTTACCAGGCATAAGAGAATTCACACTGGAGAGAAACCCTTTGAATGTAATCAATGTGGAAAATCTTTTAATCAATGTGGAGACCTTACTAGACATAAGAGAATACATACTGGAGAAAAACCCTTTGAATGTATTGAATGTGGAAAATCCTTTAGCTGGAGTCAACAACTTGCTGCACATAAGGGAATTCATATTGGAGAGAAATCTTTTCGATGAAGTTGGAAATACCCCTACCCAAACAGAGGGAATACTGAATTTGGATTTAGAGAGAAAATCAGAATTCAAAATCCCTGCTATGTCACTTTTTGTGATATGGGGCAGATCATTCAGCTTCTCCGGGCAGTTCTTTAGCTAGTAGCATCAGAACCTTATTAAAAAAAATTCATACCTGAAAGAAATACTTAATATATGAATGATTATGAAAAGTTCTTTAGATAGCATTGATGCCTTAATACAATGAGTACTTACAGGTGGTACTTTGTACAGATCAGTAGTTTTACTGACTTGCAAATCACTTTAAAATAACATTTAATATTAAGTGTATAGAATTTCTCTGTGTTAAAACATAAACTGTATTATTGAGTTTTTTTCTTTCATCTTGAAACACACAGAAAGACCCAAGTTCTGAATTATATGCTCAGGTACATTCTTCCATCCTGTGTGATAGCCTCCTTGGAAGAACCCATTTGTGTCCCTGAGGACATAAAAACTTTTTTTCCTGAGGGGATAGGGAGGCATACAACATGATTTAGTGCTCCTGGTTACCACTGGTGCATTAGTGATTTTATCAACATGGCCCATTGTACCTCTGGTAATCAGATTCTTAGGGATAGTTATTCAGGCTAAATAGATCCAGGGCTTCTAGTAAATTGCACTTCTTGTACACTGGTTAATGAGCGTTTTGATAAATGCCAAAGGTAAATCCTAATAAATTCTCTAACTGCTTCTTGTGTAATCACTACATTACTGAAAAGTTGGTTGACTTCTCCATACAGTTACCATATTGTGAACCTTTCGTTGTGACTTTTGCCTTAACATTGTCCAGTTTTTGCTGGAGAGAAACTCTTTGAGTGTAGCGACTGGTTAAAAGCTTTCAGCCACGACTCCAGCATTAACAAAAGAGCATTCACAGAAGCTATTTTGAAGAATCTGGGGTCATCAAGTTGAACCCAGAGCTGACCAGTTAGGATTAGTATTCACTTGTGCCATTATTATAGTCATCTGGTCACTCCTTGGAAAGGGAATCACAATTTGAAATTTTTCAACATTTAGATAGTTGTAATTGTCAGGAAACTTTTCCTTACATAAAGCTTCACTCAGTCTTTCCACAACTTCTATCCATTGCAACATTGCTCTTGATTCTTATCTTCTGGAGCCAACCTCCCCCCCCCCAAAAAAAAATCCCACCTCCCTACATTCTTCTTGTAGTTCTAACAGATTCTAATATTTTCCAGTTTATTCACTATTCTGGGGATGATCTTGTGGATGAACATTAGTTTGTAGTCTCTAAACTATGGTGATTAGAACTGAACACAGTACTCCAGACATGGTTTTACAAAGCAGAACTATCAGTTCTTTTTTTTGACTCTGTTATTTCTTTAAATGTAGTCTAGTGTAGCATTTCTTTTTTTCTAGTAAATTTATTTTTAATACACATTACTTTATGAATCATCTTGGGAGAGAAAAATCAGAGTAAAAGGGAAAAGCCATGGGAGAAATAAAATAAAACAGAAGAAGTGCACATAACATCTGTTGATTTACAGTCAGTCTCCTTAGTTCTTTTTCTGGATGCAGATGACATTTTCTGTCTAAAGTCTATGGGATTGCTTTGCATCACTGAGCCACTGAGAAGGACCAAGTCTTTCATAGTTGATCATCACACATTCTTGCTGTTACTCTGCATAATGTATTCCTGGTTCTGCTTGTTTCACTCAGCATCAGTTCATGTAAATCTTTCCAGGCCTTTCTATAATCAGCTTATTATTCATTTTTAATTAAACAATAATATTCATAGAACAATATTATTCCATTACCTTCATGTACCACCATTTGTTCAATCATTCCCCATTGATGGACATCCAGTTCATTTCCAATTTTTTATCATCACAAAAAGAGCTGCTACAAACATTTTGGTACATGTGGGTCCTTTTCCCTCCTTTATGATTTCCTTGGCATGCAGACCCAGTAAAGGCACTGCTGGGCCAGAGGGGATGCACAGGTTTGTAGTCCTGTGCGCCTACCTCCGGATGGCTCTCCAAAATGGCTGGATTTGTTCCCTAGTATAGTTTTTCATGTGTGTGAATAGAAGAGTTCAGATGTGAGATAATGAAGAGATGGAATTGGCAAGACCCAGCTGCCCACTGGATATGGGCACCTATTGTATGCCACGCACTGTGTTAGAGAAGTTCAAGCTTGTATTCTAATGGGAGGCTCTTAAGTCATCAACATGGATGAATTTAAACATCATGATATCCTTCAAAGAAATAGGGATTTAAAAGGTTTTTTGGGTATGTTGAGTTTCCAGTGTATTAGATACCCAAGTGATGTCCAGAGGCAGCTTCATGATGCAATGGATAGAGCAGCGGTGGAAAGCAGATTGGATAGATAGCAAATTGAAAAGATTTGAATTCAGATCCAACCTGAGACACTTAATAGCTGTAGCTCTGAGTCATAGCCTCTATCTCAGTTTCTTCATATGTAAAATGGAGATAATAAAAGCATCTGTATCCCAGGGTTGCTGTAAGAATGAAATGTTTGTAAAGCGCTTGCCAAATATTAAAATATTGTGTCGTTATGTCAAGCAATGGTTGAAAATGCTTAAGGAACTGAAGAAACGAAAGCTGAACTGCATAGGGAGATAGATGGTGCAGTGGGAGGAAAGGTGAATCCAATGGTTATATCCCTACTGTTGTGTAACCTTGACTAGCTCACTTGGTTTATTAGTGCTTAACTTTCTTATTTGCAAAAATGAACTTGTACTAATATCCAGCTCTAAAACTGATTAGTGGCCACAGGGCAGCAAAAGGATTTTTTGTAAGGAGATTATATGTTTAAACAAGCACAAATAATGTTATTTGAAAAGGGAAAGGGTACTTACATGTGAGGAGATCAGAGACGGTTTTCAATGGGAAGTGCCGGGTGATCTTTGAAAGTAATGAAATAACCACTGCTAGAATATCTCTCCTTTCCCTCTACTCTAGGCAGACACTCAAAGTCTAGGTTCATTCCAGGGCAAATCTGGCTCCTAAAAAAGGTGTCTGGGTTTTTTCCCTTAAACTCTGGCACTTTACATCTCCATCTCTCAGAATTTTAGGGAGAATTCCTCATAAAAAATAACATTTAAGCCTTTCAATGCATTTTGTAAATACTATCTCATTCTTAAAACAACCCTGGGAACTATGTGCTGCTATTGTCTTCCTTTTCCAGATTAGGCTATTGAAGTTTATAGAATTTAAATGACTTAGCTAAGGCCACATAGAAAGTGTCCAAAGGGAAGATTTGAAGTTAGGTTTTCTGAACAGCTAGACGGCAAATGGATAGAGCGCTGAGCCTGGAATCAGAAAACTCCTCCTCCTATGTTTAAAACTGGCTTCAGACACTAGCTGCGATGCTGGGCAAAGCACTTGAACCTGTTTACCTTGGTTTCCTCATCTATAAAATGAACTGAGAGAAGGAAATGGGAAACCACTCCAGTATCTTTGCTAATAAAATCTCAAATGGGGTCGCGAAGTTGGAAACAATTTTTGACTCTAGTTCCAGCATACTATCTTCTATGCTTCCTAGTTATCTCCTATTGAAGACAGGTTTGGCTCATGTCCAGGCTTCTCTCCAAAGTACTTGGTGTATAATGTATGTCTAAGACAACTGTTTATTTTTTCCCCAGTAAATGTTTAAAAAACAAAAAGCTCGTAAGTTCACTATCTCTATGCAGATGGTTTCCATATCTATACATCTACCCCCTTCTCTCTTCAACCCCAGTCACACACCCCATCTTGAATATTTTGAATGGGATGTCCCATTGGCATCTCAAATTTAATTCAACGTGCCCAAAATGACTCTTTTCCTTTAAGGTCTCCTATTTTGAACTACCCTGTTATTGTCAAGGATACCATCATCCCTGTCACCAAGACTCAAATTTTCAGTGCCGTCCCCGACTCTTTCCTCTACATATGCAATCCAATCCCAGATCTTGCCTTTTTTTAAAAAACCTCTATGACATCGCTCATATACATCCATTTTTCTTCACTCAGAATCTTAATTCAGGTCTTCATCATATCTCACTTGGATTATTCTGGTAGTCTTCTAAGTGTTCTCTGCCTCAAGTCTCTTCAAGTCCATCCACCACTGAGCCAAGCCATTGCTTCTTTTTCAATAAGCTCAGTTGCAATTACCTCCAGCATCAACTATAAATCCCTCTGTTTGCCATTTAAAGTGCATCACAGCCTGGTTCCTCCCTACCCTGACAGTCTGCACACACTCTAAAATCCAGCTACTTGCAGCTCTTGGAACATGGCACTGGCTGTACCTGTTCCTGAAATGCTCTGCCTCTCACTTCTGTTCTTAGTTTTCCTGATTTTTAAAGACAGCTCTAGGCCCTTGTCTGCATGAGACCCTTTTTGGTTCCCATCCCTCCTTGGAGGGTCCTCACTTAGATTTCTTTCCTTCTATACCATGTAAATCTTTTTTCTACCTATTTAAAACATATACTTCTTCCCATTACCCTCCTTTCCTTCAGGGTAAGATAGAATGTTGTACCCATATTGAAATTGTATTTTATTTCCTCTGAGTGAATTCTAATGAGAGTAAGGTTCACTCACTCTCCTTTTCCTCCCTCTGTTCCCTTCCACTGTAAAAGCTTTTTCTTGCCTCTTTTTATGATACTTCAAACCATAATTCATCTATTCAGTAATTCAAACCTTTTCACTTCTCTTTCTCCCAGTACATTCTGTTTTTACCATTTAATTTCATTTTTTAAAGATACTATTCCTTCATATTCAATTCACACCTGTGCCCTCTAATTACATAATAATGAGAAAGTTCTAATGAGTTACAAATATCATCTTTCCAAGTGGGAGTATAAATCGATAAACTATTTATAAAGTCTCTTATGATATCACTTTCCTGTTTATTTCCTTCTGCTTCCCCTGAGTCCTGTATTTTAAAAATGACACTTTCCATTCTGCTCTAGTCTTTTCATTTTGAATGTTTGAATTTCCACCTTTTTCCTGAAGCATTATACTCATTTTTGCTGAGTGGGTGCTTTTCTCAGCCGTCTTGACTGACACCCTGTGTAATTGTTAATTAAGAGGATTTGTTGTTTAATCATTTTTTGTTCTTGTGGGACTCTTTTTGACTGCTTTGGGGGTTTTTCTCATCAAAAATACTGTTGGGGGACAGGATGTGTGTCTGTGTCCTCTGAAAGATTTCAGGCTGTCACCAAATCAAGCAAAAACATTTTATTTGAGGTAACACACCCAGTAGGCTCTCCATAAGGGAGTGAAAAGCAGCCCAACCAGGGCAGAGTGGTGAAAGTGAAAATGAAAGACAAGAAGGACCGTGCTCATTCGATTTCCCAGGGGGCAATGCAAGTGGTATGGATGACCTGCAATGTTAAATCTATTATAATGAACCCAAGGTCATTAAATATAATGAGCCTAGTGTCACTAAATATAGTATAATGAGTCTAGAGTTACGGAATATATTATAATGAGCTTAAGGTAACTAAATATAGTGTTATGCACTAACTATACTATACTGAACCTATGAGTATAGTAGTATAATTATATAATGAGCATAAGGGCACTAAATAGCATAATGAAGTTGCTATGAATAGTATAATAAATATAGCATAATGAACCTATAATTACTAACTATATTATAATTAACCTAGGGTCACTGAATATATTATAATGAGATACTAAATATAGTATAACATAGTATAATGAACTTAATAAGATCACTAAATACATTACAATGAATCTAGGGTCACTGGATATAATGAGCATAAGGTCACTAAATAGCATAATGAGATCACTATGAATAGTATAATAAATATAGTACAATGAACCTATAATCACTAAATATAATTAACCTAGGGTCACTGAATATATTATAATGAGATCACTAAAAATAGTATAACATAGTATAATGAACCTAAGACCGCTAACAATATTACAATAAAACTTAGGGTCACTGAATATATAATGAGCCTAAGGTCACTAAATATATGGTAATGAACCTAAGGTCACTAAATATATGGTAATGAGCCTGTCACTAAACATATGGTAATGAGTCTAAGGTTCCTAAATGTATGGTAATGAGCCTCAGATCACTAAATGTATGGTAATGAGCCTAAGATCACTAAATATATGTTAATGAGCCTGTCACTAAATACATGGTAATGAACCTAATGTCACTAAATATATGGTAATGAATCCAAGGTCACTAAATATATGTTAATGAGCCTGTCAGTAACTATATGGTAATGAGCCGCAGGTCACTAAATGTATGGTAATGAGCCTAAGATCACTAAATATATGTTAATGAGCCTGTCACTAAATATATGGTAATGAACCTGTCACTAAATAATAAGCCTAAGGTCCCTACATGTAGGGTAATGAACCTAAGGTCACTAAATGTATGGTAATATGCCTCAGGTCCCTAAAGGTAACGATCCTAGACTCACTAGATCACTAGATTCAGTAAAGTCGGCTCTGCACAAGCGTCATTTCAGGCAAAGCTCCCTCAGTGGTTTGGTGATCCTCGTCCTGTCCCACGCTGGACGGGCCCTCATGTTATTTCCCGCGGGGCCCCCGATTGTCTCACGTTATAGAAGAACACAGAGGCCGACAGAGGGAAGTGACCTGCCCACGGTCACAGCTGGCCAGCGGCTGGGGCCAGATTTGATCCCGGCGCTCTGTGTGCTTTGGCGCCGCCTAGCGGCTCTGGTGAACGATACACTCACGTACACTCATGCTACCTACATACACTACGACTAAAAGGCATTTAAAGCAGGAATTTTAATGAACTAATGAAACACCACAACCGCAGAGGGGTGTGCTGGGGGAGCCAAGGTGGAGAGCTGGGGCAGCGAAATGACATCGGGGGAAGTTGGCTAGCTTCACTTCTCTTGTGGAGCCCCCAACAACCTGGAGCAGAGGCCCTGGAGCAGGGGCTTTTTGGAGCATGCGCACACGCATCATCTCGACTCCGGACTCCATTTCCCAGAAGTCCAAGCTAAGCCCTGGGAGGTAACTGTGGAAGCTCCTTCGGGTACCTTGGAGAGCGAAGGGATCAAGCAGAGCTGACCAGGGTGTTGGTTTCTTTCCTAAAGTCTGCCTGAAGCCTCATGAGAGTCTCCTGCTCCCTCTTCTCCCACCCTCTCATTGGGCCCCGTCCTTCTCTTCTCCTCTTCCTCCTCCCCTCCGCCTTCCTCCGCTCCCTTCCCGTTTCCTCTTCCACCTGCTGCTCTTTCCTCCTCTCATTCCCCTTTTTTTCACCTCCTCTCCCTCTCTTCTTATCCCTCTCCCTCTTCTTCTTTCTCCTCCTCCTTTCCCAATCTTTCTTAAATTCTGGTGCTTTCCCTCTTTCCCTGTAGATACCTTATTTTATATGTATTTGATTGCTTATTTTCTCCCTCCCATTAGATTGAGAGCTCCTTAGCGATTTGGAACTATACCCAAAGGGTTATAAAATCGTCCACTTATTTTTGACTCAGCAATGCCACTTTTAGGTTTATATCCCAAAGAGATTTTAAAAGGGGGGAGCTAACTTTTAGTGATACAAAAAAAAGTAAATTAAAAGGATGTGATCAATTGAAGAATGGGTAAATAAGTTGTTATATATGATTATGATGAAATGCTATTGTGTTGTAAGAAATAATGAACAGGATGATTTCAGAAAAACTGAAGACTTACATGAACTGATGCAAAATTAAATAAACAGAACCAGGAGAACAATATGTATATAGTAATTGAAATATCATGTGATGATCAACTGTGAATAATTTAGCTACTCTCAGAAATCCAATAATCCAAGATAATTCTGAAGGACTTCTAATGAAAAATGCTATTCACCTTCAAAGAAAGAACTGATAAAATCTGAATGCAGATAGAGCATATTTTTTAAAAACTTTATTTTTCTTGGTATTCTTTTGCAACATGGCTAATATGGAAATGTTTTGCATAATTACATGTATATAAAATATGTACAATTACTTGCCTTTCCAAAGAAGAGGTTAGAGGAGCAAGGGAAAGAACTTGGAACTCAAAATTTTTTAATGTTAAAAATTATTCTATGTAATTGGAAAAAAATAAAATAAACATTTTCACATGGTTTTTGCCTCATGCCTAGAGCTATCAGAAAATGTTGGTCTTAATCATCCTCAAAGTCTCCTTCCCAGATCTGCCTCTTGAGAACTCTGTTATTTTCCAAAGCGGGAATAGGATCATCCTCTCATCTTAGAATCAGCTTTCAGGTGAAGTGGGAGTTTTCCATTGAAATTGAATTGAATCAATGAGTGCATTTTTAGAGCACAGACTTTTTCCTCTATCTTGGAAGGCAGAGACTGAAGCCATCCTGACAATCAGTGCTTTCCACAAGGAAAATTTTCCATTTGCCTAGCCTCTCATTCCTCAGACTCCTAGCTAATTTATTGACCAAAACCTGGCTTGTTTACTTTTAAACACTCTGAACTAAGCTAGATGCTGTGAGGGATCACAAGTCTTTTCCCATAAGGAACTTTCACATTGTGGAAGAGAAAACAGTTAAGATATGAAAATGTGCTAGGGTTCAGATCAGAGACCAATATATTTCCTTAATATAAGTAAAAATAGAAACTCAGTTGCACAAATTTGTAATGGGTCAGGACTTTTTTAGTTTGTGCTTCTTTTTTCTTTACTTTTTTTCTGCCTGGAACTGGCCAGATAGCTGGAACAGACAGAAGGAACCAGAGTTGCAGATTGGTGAGACAAACATGGAAATTCAGATAGACTGGGATCATTTTATAGTATATATAAAGTAATTGACCGTGGATATGAGGCCATAAAGATAGGTGCAGTGAGATATAGACTAATTTTTTTTGTTAATTTTGTTTTTGTTAATTGTGGGTGTTGCTTAGGGAATTTAAATATCAAGATAGAGACAAAGCTAGAGAGGGCCAAGAAGTACAGTAATTTCTTCCAATAAATATTTTCATGCAGATACAGACCTGTTCAAAAGCTTGATAAAGGATTCCTGCAACTGGGGCAAAATGCAAACTCATTTACATAATAGATCAAAGACATGCCTTTGAACTTAGGACAGGAAAAGGCATTCCACTATAGATCAAAGACATTTAGGAGGTATGACAATTTCTGCTCTGATGAATATCACAACTGTTTACAATTCTGTTGAAGTTGCCAAAGTCCAGGTCTAACTATTTGCATTTCAGTGGAAAGACATTTTTGTTAAAGTGGATACAGGAATATCAAAGTGGATTGTGTATTTGACTCTAAAAGCAATTGATGTCAGTGAACATATATAACTGACTCTCAGAGAAATAAACTTGAAGACTGCATAGCCTGTCTTCCACCTGGCCCTTGGTTTCATTTCCCAGCCTTGGTCACTCATTGGAGCTGGATTCCGAAATAAAACAGGATGTTGGAGAATGAAAGATCTGTCTGAACAGGAAAAAAGTTGGGTTGGGAAACAGGGTCTTCCAATTTGAAATGGTTAGGTTGTGACGTGGTATGAAATGAGCTGATGACTGATTATAGAGTGTTCTAGATGCAAATTTCTTATTTGAACCCTCTTACTTGGTGACTTTCTTACTTGGTGATTCCATCAGTTCCCCATTATCTCCCATTATCATTCATATGATTCTAAGACCTATTTAGCTAATTCTGACTTCTTTGCTGACTTCCAGTCTGTCATCACTGACTGCATGTCATCCTAGGACCATGTCAGTTATTTTTTGTTTTGCCACTGGACTTTGATGGAATATATTTGGGTATAATGTCCGGGCTAACTTTCTAGAGGATCCTGGGATCGGCCCAAGCCCTTGGTCTTAGTGGAAGAGTGAAGGAGGTAGGAGGCACCATGAGGCTGGTCAAAGATAAGAGTCCGGAGTCTGGAATCTGGAGTCTGGTGTCTTCTCTTGTGTTTGTGGCTGAGAGGCTTCTTTGTCACTGAGAGAGCCTTCTATGGCTGAGACTCCCTTAAATACCTCAGTACAATTACATCACTACAATACACTGAGCATGGGCAACCATTACATTATCATAGGGAATCATTATCTCACACTGAGTAGGTGCTTAACTATAAGCACTCTACTGTCCTTGAAAAATATCTTAATTGTTTTATTCTTTTTTCTATGTCTTACTGAAATTAACTAGTGACACCTATTATCTTAAAAAAAAAAAAGCTCCTAGTTTTATTCACTAGAGTTTTAAACAACTTTAAATTTTATTAATCTTTCTTTTGATTTTCAGGATTTATATCTTGATGTTTAAGTGGCAGTTTCTAATTTTTTAGCTTTCCAGGATTTTTAGTTGTATACCCAATTCATCGATCCACTCTTGTCTTTTTCTTTTCCTTCCTTTCTTGTTTCTTTTCTTTTTTTTTTTTTTTTACCATCAGAAGCATTTAGAGTTAGAAATTTTCTCTTAAGTACTGTTTTGACTACCTTCTCACTGTTGTTTCACTGTTATCGTTTGCAATGAAATTATTTATTGTTTCTATGATTTATTCTTTGACCCACCTATTTTAGCATTGTTATTTAATTTCCAACTAATTTTTAAATTATGCTTTAGCAGCTCTTTAATCATAATTTTAAATGCTTTGTGGTTTGAAAAGAGATTAAAATTTGTGCTTTTCTGTATTTGTTAGTTTTTATGCCCTAATACACAGTCAATATTTTTGTACAAAAAATGCCACAAACAATTGAGAATTATATACATGTCTTTCTATTCCCATTCAATATTTTTCAGAAATCTCTAATATCTAATATTTCTAAAATTCTATTCACCTCTTAACTTCTTTTGTACATTGTGTTTCAATTTATCTAGATCAGAGAGGGATATATTAAGGTCCCATAGTATTATAGTTTTACTATTTTTTTTCTTGAACTCATGTAACTTTTCCTTTAACAATGTGGATGCTATGCCATTTGGTACATATATGTTCAGAATTTACATTGTCTATAATACTTTTTAGCAAAATGTAGTTTCTCTGATTATGCTTCATCTGATATCATGAGTGCTATTTCTGGCTTTTTTTTTTTCACTTCAGCTGAAGTTTAATAGATCCTACTCCAACCATTTATTTTAACTATTCTGTGTATCTTTCTGTTTCAAATGTGTTTCTTATTAAAAATATGTTATTAGGTTCTGGGTCTAATTCATTCTGCTGTCATCCATTTTATGGATAAATTCATCCCATTCACATCTACAGTTATGATAACAATATATTTCCCTCTATCCTATTCTCTTAAAAATACTTTTCTTTTAAAAAAACCATTGTCCTATATTTAATAGTCTGTATTCTAAGCACTGCCTCCTTTAACTTACCTTCCCTCTTATCTTCTACTCTTTTTTTTTGCGAGTCAATTCGGGTTAAGTGACTTGCCCAGGGTCATACAGCCAGGGACAGATCAATTCTCCAAGAGCCTTGACAGCTGTGGATTATGGCATCTGAAGGAATTGCAGGACAGCTCTTTGCTGACACAGATGTTGTAGACTAGGAATGAGATAAACTGGAGGCAGAAGGAAGAGAAAAGAGGTCAAACAAGGCAACAACCTTTCAGTCAGAGAAGTCAGAGAACACAACTGCCTCTCAGTCTCCTTGTATCATCCTCTAACAAGAGGAGCTCCATTTGGGGTTGGATCTCCAGCAGCCACTGTCAGGTGGCTCCCATGTATTCCAACAGCTCTCCCATGTATTCCAACAGCCAGAAAGTGCTAAGTGTCTGAGACCAGATTTGAGCTCAGTTTCTTCTGACTTCAGGGTTGGTGCTCTATCCACTGCACCAACTAGCTGCCCCTTATCCTCCACTCTTTAACCTACTTTCTACATATGTCTCTATTGGGTAAAATGAATTTTGTACCCAACTGTGTGTATGTGTGTATCCTGCCATCCTTGAACCAATTCAGATCAGAATGAGGTTCAAGTGTTATCAAAACCCTGCCACCCCCCATTGTCTCCTTAACTGTATAAATTCTTCCTTGTGCACTCCTTTATGTGAGATGACTTTCATAATAGTAGTTCTTTATGTCTGGGTTCTCTTTTACTGTTCTTGTTTGCTCATTCTCACAACCTGTTTCTTGTGCTGGGATGTGATTCTTGACTTTTCCAGTTAGAATTTGCTCCAGTGCTTATTCTAGATTATTGTGAAGATGTGCTGGGTGAGCAAATCAAAAATGCTTTATTTCACTTTGATTTCTTGATTCTACTCCCTTTTGCTCTTCTTAAACTCTTGCATTATATCTTCTAGGAATTCTGATTGCACTCATGTCCACGATGCACTTTTCTTTAAGGCTTTGTTTTTTCAAATCATTCTCTTCTGATTTTATGTATTGGACTTCCTTCTTGCCATAATAGTTGTTTATGGTGGGGGCGGAGCCAAGATTTTGGAGTGGATGTTAGACACAGTTTTATGTGACTTCCTCCAACCTTCCCTCAAATCAACAGCAAATTAAGCCTCTGGACTAGTTTTGGAGGGACAAAACCCACAAATATTTGGAGTACAACAAATTTCCAGAAGAAGATACTTTGGAAGAGCTTCAGCAAAAGAAAGAAGATGGACATTGAATGATGGAGGTGAATCTCATTTATTTCTGATGAAAAAACCACAGCTGAACAAAAAATTTGAGCTCCAAATACAGAACTCAAGAGAAGCATAAAAATCAAAAAGGAAAGAACTCCTGAAATCTATATCTCTGTTATGGGAATAAATACCTAGTGTGGGTATAATTTGACTTTATTGTGATAATATGAAAAAGAAACTAGAAGTGGAAAGGAAATTGCACTTGAAAAAAAGGAAAATGGAAGTAAAATGAAGGAAATTATATCTCATGAAGAGGCAAAAAAGATCTATTATATTTGAGGGAAAGAAGGGAGGGGGATGAACATTGTGTGAATCTTACTCTCATCAGACTTGGCTCAAAGAGAGAATATTAGACATATTTGGTTTCACAGAGAAACTGGTCTCACCTTATAGGAAAGTGGGAGGGGAAAAGAAAGGGGAAGGCTAATGGAAGGGAAAAGAGAAGTAGTAGGGGAAAAGTATAAGAAAGGAGAAGGGGGAGGGCTATTTGAGGGTAGTGGTGGTCAGAAGCAAAATACTGGGGAGGAGAGGAAGGGGGAAAGGAAATAGAAAAGCATAACTTGGGGTAAACAAGATGGCAGGAAATACAGAATTAGTTATTTTAACTGTGAATGGGAATGGGATGAGCTCTCCCATAAAACAGAAGCTGATCGCATAGTAGATTAAAATCAAGAATATATGTTGTTTATAAGAAGCACATTTAAAACAGTGATACATACTGAGTAAAAGCAAAAGGCTGGAGCTTCAGGTGAAGTAAGAAAAGCAGGGGCAACTATCCTGATCTCAGATCAAGCAAAAGCAAAAATAGATCTAATTAAAAGAGATAAGGAAGGAAACTGTATCTTGCTAAAGAGCAGGATAGATAATGAAGCAATCTCAATACTAAACATACATGCACCAAGTGGTATAGCATCCGAATTCCTAAAGGAGAAATTGAGAATACAAGAATAGACAGCAAAACTATAACAGTGGGGGATCTCAACCTTGCTCTCTCAGAACTAGATAAATCAAACCACAAAATCAATAAGAAGTTAACGAGATAAATACAATTTTAGAAAAGTTAGGTAAGAGATTTTTGGAGAAAAGTTGAATGGAGACCGAAAAAAGTATTATGTAAATATAAAGAAAATTAAACTACCCATGAAATTAGAAGTAGAATCTTCACTGGTAACTAAATGGTTCTGTGAATAGAGCACTGGGCCTGAAATTAAGATGCTTTAAATTCAAATCCATCCTCTTATACTATGTGACTCTGGATAATTCATGTAAATTCTCATTGCTTATTTCCTCAGTTGAAAAAGAGAGATAGTAGTACCATCTATCTCACAAGGTTGTTCTGAAAATGAACTGAGATATTATTTCTAAAAGTGCTTAGCACAGTGCCTGGCACAGTATTTAGCACATGGTAGATGCTTTGCAATTCTTGTTCCCTTCCTATCCTTCTGTTTCTTAAGGCCTTAATGAAGTGGTAGTACCTTTCCATATATATCACAGTACAAGATGGTAACAATACTTTAAAAATATTCTTCTTATCAAAATATTTTGGAGATATCCTGTTTCCTAGAGCTAAGGTCTAGAAATTAGTCTGTGCCGAGTTTAGCATAATGATCATCTTTGGCCCTGGAATGATCTCACTTTTTGGCAAAAGTGTCACTAAGGGATTTAGCTCCCCTTATTTCCCAGGGTCATACATC
This sequence comes from Antechinus flavipes, assembly GCF_016432865.1. NCBI lineage: Eukaryota > Metazoa > Chordata > Mammalia > Dasyuromorphia > Dasyuridae > Antechinus > Antechinus flavipes. The sequence continues at coordinate 626,600,042 of NC_067400.1, read as the reverse complement.
ACATGTTTGCAATCCTTGCTCCAGGTACCATACTTCTGTTCCAGTCACAGAACTCTTGATTCTCATAGCCTCATGGTATCTTTCTCCTTTGAATAGCTAACACTTTTAGGGAAATAAATCCCTTTTAAGATTAGCCCACCAATCAATCCTCCTTTTTTGTTAACTCCTTTTGGGATTATTCTGCTCAACTCCTCTGTGGATTTAGGCTGCCAATGAATGGCATACTCCTGCCTCAGGGAGTATTCCCTTTCTCCTGGTTAATTGTGAGTTCCACTAGGGAACTTGTCTTTTTCAATGTTAATTATTGAAGACTTTTTTATTTGGGGAAATATATTTTCTTTTTCCTTGCTAATTATATTCTCTCCCAAATCTTTTTATTACCTCTTCATTTTGTCCATAATCTCTTATAAATAGAAGTACTTTTTGGCAAAGAGAAGGCCTTACACTCATTGTGCCTTACACCTCATATTTCTAACTAGCACTTGCTACACTGGTATTATCAATAGTCCTTAAGATTTGAGACAATGGCTACTGCCACAAGACCCAGAAATACCTATATTGTGCCAGGAAATGCTAACTGTGAAAACTATCTCAAGATCTAAGAATTCATAATACATATTGTGGACATTCATAATACAAGTCATAAGACAATCATTGTGGACAACCCCTTTCATGCATATAAGTGGCCCCAGTCTTAGCAGCATTAAACCCTTTCTGCGGGGGAAGGGGGGTTTTCTGTTTGCAAACACCATTTTCTCACTCTGAAATAAATTAAACTTGTGTCCTGAGTCTGCTGTTTCGTCTTACTGGGTTGTCCTACTTCAGCCACCCATACGTTAGAGGCTGGATGACGTGTCCAAACTGATGCACTTGTTCAGAGTCTTCACCATGTTGGTCACCAGATAATATTTGCCTTTATCCAGGGCCAAGTAACCGAATCCGGTCTTTTTTTTTTTTTTTTAATTTTCCCCAGTTACACATAAAAACACATGTTTTTCCTGGTTATACATGTACATTGATTAAATTTTTTTTACATATTTCCTTATGAATCATATTGAGACAGAAAAAATCAGAACCAAAGGGTAAGACTAGGAGAGGAAAAATAAAAACGAAAATAAAAGAGAATCTTTGGAGAAGGGAGGAAAGTCTGACAGGCAAACTATCCGTTCATCTGAATCATTTCTTGTTTAGAAGGCGGCCTCGCGAGGCCCATCAAGTTTCTCCAGAAGTCCCAGGACCCCTGTGGAGGGGTGGAGGACGCGACCCCTGCCCAGGGAAAGCGAACTCGGGAGGAGGCGTCTCTGACCCCAAACCCTTTTACCCACCTCCTGAGCTTGGCGCGTTTTTTGGTTGTTCTTGTAGCACAGGAGTGTTCATTTCAGGGTGTTAAAAAGAAACGATAACTAGGAAAAACAACAAGGGTTTATTGCGATCGTTATTGCCACCGTTATTACACAAACGACTTAGAGGATTCGTTAATAGATAAACCCGCACACGAGCACTTCCGCAGGTAACGCGCCTGCGCATTCACCCAAGACGGCTCCGCTGATTTCAGAACTACGTTTCCCAGAAGTCCAAGCGAAGCCGTAGGTCTTGTTCCCTAGGCCTGACAGGCGAGGCGACCGTAAAACTCCCGGAAAGGGAAGGCTCCTGCGCACACTTCCGTTCTTACTTGCTCCACGTTAGGCGCGTTGCCAGTCTCCCCTGGCCCTAGGTGGTGAGTATTTCCTGAAGGGTCCGATTGGCCTAAAGCACGCGTCTCCCCCCACCCCTCGCCCTCTCCTGGTCAGAAGTTTTGCTCCTGAGAGTCGTCGCGCTCGGACCCGTCCCTCTGCTTTTTCGGTCTTGGGTTGAGACAGGAAGCGCTGAGCTCTGGCCCACCCCCGTCTCCAGGAAAGGAGGATGGGGGAAGGGAGGTCTGGGAATGGGGTCAGGGGTTGCTCGGGATCCCCGCCTCCGGCACGCTCCGGCTTCCTGGTCCTGGAGGTCCACGGCCCTAAATCACCCGTGATTCACCCGAGCCCCAGTCTCATCTTCTAGCCCCAGACGCCCATTCTCCTGACCTCTGCCTCCTGCCCGGAGTTTCCAGAAAATATGTTCTTGACGCTTGGTCTCTACTTCGCAGATCCGAAAAATTTGTTTCCAAAAGGGAGAGGGAATGGTCCCTGTCATCCAGCCAGCCACTTTTCAGGTGAGTTGGAGTTCGTGACCAAAATGATTAAAACCTGCATTTTTAACAGTACATCCTGACTCCCTCCTCCCCCATGTTTTGGAACTGGTTCGTGCGGATGAGGGATTTCTTCCAAAATGAATAATTTCCCTTTTCCTCCAATTCCCAACTAGCTCGTGTCCACTCAGTACTTATTGCCTGAGCTCTCAGGGCAGAAAAAGAAGAGGAGGTGACAGCCTCTTCCTACAATTTTAAATTGCATTTTGCAAACCAGATCAAGAGTAGGAATTACTTGTGCGTTTTCCGGGATTGTTTTTCAAGTGCTAAAATGAGCATCTAGAGGCACTATCAGTATCAATTTAGAGGAGGATATCGGTGAAGGCTCCGATGAACGAGAAGGTTGTGGAAGGTTTTACTGAGTTGGTCTCAGGTGGTTATTTCTGTGTGGGTAGATGATGGCGGACAATTCCCGTTGGGGGGTGGAAGGACCTAAGTTCAGTAGGGCCCAGCGGGACTTTTGTTAGTTCTTGCTGGGGGCAGAAAAACAAGCTGCTGTTGCCCACTCAGCCAGGTGTAGGAAGTTAGTGTTCTTGTCAAGGTTTTAGGGCCACAGCAGAGCCTTGTTAGATCGATTACCTCCCCTGGGAGGAGACAACCCTTGTGGCGATCTTTTTCTTTAAACTATAAGAGTTCTCTCTGAGAGCAGGTTTCCCCGGGAGGTTTTCCGGAGGCAGCCTCAGTATCAGTTCAGATCAATAATTACCTCAAACGCAGCCAGGTGATAAAAGTTCAAACGTTTATTTTCTCCTTCCAAAATACCCCGGTTAGTTTTTCTTAGAGGCCTCTCTCTCTGCTTGGTTCCAAGAGCTCTTGCAGTTGTCCTTTGCCTCTGCTTTCTTCAGCCTCCAGCCAGCCCAAATGTGGAAGATGGAATGAATCTCTCTTGTCTCCGAAAGAGGGCTTCTGGCTGAACTCACTTGAGGCTCCCCTCTCAATCTTTTCAGCTGAACTAACTTGACTGGTTCACTGAAGCTCTATTTATGCTTCTTCTCTGAGAATGGGATTGTGGGATCCGAGAGTGGGATTATGGGTTTCCTCCCAGAGTGCTTTCTGGCCCTAAGAGCTTCTTGCTTATATGAGCTCTCTAAAGGTGTGAACACAAGCATTGTCTCTATCAGTTCCACTTAGTACCTTATTTCTTCTGACCCATAACATCTCCTTGTAAGATCAGATCAATCCTACTGAACCATGCTAAATGAGATAATTATTGTCTCTATCAACTCTAATGACTTTACAGTTTGTAAGGATTCCAACAAACCCTTAAATATCCATCACAGGCAAGTTTCTCAGACCATCCAGTTCTCTGACGCTGCTTGGTGATAATAATCTTCCTTCGAGAAACAAGTCAAGTTGCTCTCTTAGTATTTGTTACCTATCAAACCTGCTCTCACTGCAACTCAGATTGTGGACAAAGAACACAGAAGACATTGAATTTGAATTTGCATCTTTACAAAGAACAGACTGTTTGCTTTAGCATTGGAAGCAGAAAGGCGGAAGGTGGAAAAAAGTATTATAGGACCAGTTTTAGAGTCTGTATTATGTTGAAAAAAGTCAGAGTTCTCTGATGGACTAGGAACAGAAAGCAAGTTTCTGTAAACTAAGAAAGGAATATATAAAGAAGAAAAATATGGATGTAGCATATGTTGGTCATGAGGAGAATGCCTGAAAATGCTCTCAAAAGAAAGCAGCTTATGCTAAGATTTAAATCAAAGTTATTGTAACAGAGGCAACAAAACGAAAAAGGAAGTTAATAACTGAATTCTTAATTTGTCTTCCTCTTCTACCTTTTTTCCCCCCTCTAAAACCAGGAATGAATAAACTAGCCGGATGGGTATAAGTTAGCGTTTCAATTCTGGAGTTGGGAAGACCTGAGTTCAAATCTGGTCTCAGATACTTAGATGTTGTGTGACTGAGCAAGTGCCTGCCTCAGTTTACTAAACTGTCAAATGGAGATAGTAGAACTTTTCTGTTGTGATGATCAAATGAGATATTAATTAGCACAAGTGCCTGGCTCATAGTAAGTACCATGTAAATGTTAACTATTATTATTATTATTAAAACATCCAGAGAGAAAGATCCAGAGTTGTAGAATGATGAGATAAGCATTGTGTAAATTCAGATATACTGAGGTTTTTGGCAGCATCTTTAAAGTACTATCAGTGGAGATCAAGCCTTATGAGAAATGCTAGAGGTACTAGAAGAAAGCTGATATTTTTGGCGAATTGTGGGGTGCTGTTAAGGGAATCAAGGCATTGGTAAGAATACAGAACAGATTGAATGGATGTTCGGGAGTGAAATATATCCAGTCAGTAAAGAAGTTGGGATGGGAAATCAGGCCGTACAGTTTGAAATCTGTAGATATGAAGAAGTGACGTGATGAGGTCAGACTGTGGCTGTCTGATGGTTGTGGATTGGGAGATAAAGACAGGACTGTTAATGACCCATTTGGTTTTTTTAGCGCTACATTAAGAATGTAGAAGTCAGCAAGGATATCGAGATAAAATGAGACACCGGTACTGACACTACCTAGGAAGGCAAGAATTCTTGGCTTTGGGGGGTGGCCAAGATGGTGCCATTTGTAGTGTAACAACTACTGAGGAATTCTACCCAAAATGTTTGCCAAGTAACTCTACCGGGGCATAGATGGAAGGATTTAGGATTCTGCCCTTTATCTCTGTACCATTATTAAAGAGATGTGTAAATTAGATAAGACAGGATAATCCTATCAGTAAGTATGAGAAATTGGTCATTTCCAGGCACCCTTAATAGCATGGATAGAAGCAAAGCCTTGTAGTCCGTGCTACAGCTCTATCCGCTAGCTGCAACACAGACCATTAGGCTACCCTCCCCCCCCCCTTTTTTTTTTTTTCTTTTTCTTTCTTTTTTTTTTTTTTTCTTTTTTTTTTTTTTTTTTTTGCTGAGGCAATTGGGGTTAAGTGACAGCCAGGAAGTGTTAAGTGTATGAGGCTAGATTTGAACTCAGGTCCTCCTGACTTCAGGGCTGGTGCTCTGTCCACTGCACCACCTAGCTGCCCCTAGGCTACCCTTCTTGTATATTCTTGTGCATCTTCTGTGTTTCTGAGTGAACTTCCAGCAATACAACCTGGAGATGCAGTTTCAATCAGATTGGCTAGAGTAAGAAAGATGAGGTTGAGGGAGCAAAGACAGAGCACAGCCTTAAACACACTGTGGCCAGTGATGGAAGAAAATGGAGAGAGAATGACTGCTGATTATAACAGGGAAACCAGTGTAGCCCACAATAAGGAGGCACCGAGCGGTTGGTGCCAGATCGGGCGAGAGCCTCGGCATCTGTAACACTTTCCTTTTGTTTTCTGGGGGTCGTTCTCACCATATTTCAGTGTCAGTTTCTCCCCTAACAATACCTCCATTTGGTCACCTATTTATCAGGTGATGCTGCTTATAAAGGTTTTGCTGTCCCTTCTTTCCCTAATCAAAACTCAGGGGAGAACATTTTGCTTGGTCCTTTTTTAACCAATAGAATCACTTTTATACTTCACTTACACCAATAGGCCCAGATAGTCCCTTAATGTCTGGGCCCTGGATAACTTTCATCGATGTGTCCAGCTCTAACATGTTCCTGGCTCCCTATGTTCTCCCCATTTCTTCGTTATTGGTTTCTGTTTCATGTTTACGGTATGGGAACATTAAATACCCAAGAATCTGCATTAACACTAAGAGCATATTAAACTATCACCTGACTTTCTTGTGTCAGACAACTCAAGGTTGGAGTTAAAACTGATAGTTTTCCAGAACATTGACTCAATGGAATAGTGTTGTTTGGAGCTTGTCCTTGACTTTGCAGGCTGTCTTTAGTTCCTGAATTTAAGCAACAAGTTGTTCTGATAGAGAGTTTCTTCAGGGGCCTTTTATCCTCAGATAGACATTTTGTCTCTGTCCCTTTACATGAAGTACTTGCGTTATAAAGGGACTTTGGTTGATTAAAATGGATTGTTGTTTTCTAGAGAGGCGTAGAATTGAAAACTAATAACCCACTTTATTTTGTACTATTTTATTAAGGCTTAATCAGTTTTTGGTTTATTAATCAAATTGCTCTGTATTATTATTCCCCCTTAGTATGTAAACTGGAACTTTCTCTTCTGAGCTTGTGTGCTATATTTAATACAAGTTATCCTCCAGCAACAAAGTAATCATGTTTTGTATTGCTAACTAAGGAATTATTTCTTCATTCATCCTTTAAAAACCACAAAGATAAATAGCTTGAGCCATCCTATAATCCACCTAGTAACCAAGAAAACACCTTGAGTGTCTGTTTCCCTTCTTTGGATAGTGCCCCCCCCCCCCAAAAAAAAAAAAAAAATTCAGTTCCATCAGGAATCAGTAGCATGCCCCTCAGAAAGCATCAACCAGACCATAAGCTGTCAGTTTTCCCTCAGAAAGTGATAACTCTGATACTTTTTGGAGGACGTTGATGCAGGTGTAATTTGTGCTTAGTGGCCCAATCAGAAATAAGATGTGCCTGTGTCGGTCGAGACTGTGCAGGCTGATCTGACTCTTTTAGAGTCAATTTGGACAGTTTAGACAATCGATCTAAATTGGTTATCTGTCTGGATTGTTACGTTCATTTTTGGCTACTGAGGAGCCTTGGATCCCACTTATTGGCAATTGCTACCTTTGCTAATAAACTAAATGTGCTCGGAACTTTATTGCCTCAGTTTCTCTTTATCGCAGATTGTTATCAAGACAGTTGGCGACCCAGATGGGACCCGAGTGAGGGCCTCCAGCCCCCGGGACTGCTTCTCAGAAGAACTCTTCTCAAAAGACTGCCCCGGAGGACGGACTGCCCCTCGGGCCTAACCTAAATTCTTCCGAGCCAAGGTAAGCTCCTAAATGGGAGATCCTTCTCAAAAGAATGGAAGTTTTTTGTCTTATGTAGAGCAATCTTTGCTGCAAGTAGAACATTCCCTATTGCAGATAGAACAGTCTCTCCTGCATGAAGGGGAAGAAGATTTACCTCTCCAAAAAGCAAAGGAATCTCTTTTACGCATAGAGCAGTTTCTTCTTCACCTAGGAAGGTCTCTGGGACACCTAGACAGTTACTATACAAGTAAAGTTAAAGTGGAAACAAGTCTGAAGTCGAGGTGATTTCTTTCCAGAAACTTGAATTTGAAATCTCAAGAAAAAAAGTGAAGTTAGAAGCAAATTTTATAACATCATTGGCATCCTTTTTGGTTCTAGTTGGGAAAAGTTAAATAGTTTTTCAGCTGATAAAATTCTCTGTGCTTAAATTCATCAGACAATTTTTGATTTACCCAAGTGGACATTCGGCAGATTTCAACGTAAAACGATTTTATGTAATACCAAGAGGTGATTTTAGGGTTAGTGTTGGAAACAGATTTAGGGTTAGGATTAGAATTAGTTCACTCCTACCCATCTGCTTCACTTAACCTATTAACAATAAGTTATAATAATACCTTATGTAAGTCATAAAACGTACTAAAATGTGGGCATACTTAATAAATAAATAAATGAAGATCCATTGTATTAAACGATTGTGAAATAAAAAATAAAGTTAAAGTATGCATCGTACTGTGCGGTAAAGCTGGAGTTGGAGTGTGTTGCCCCTTCCTCACCCATTGCACCTGGCCTTTATAAAGCACTGGTGGTTGGTTGAAATTTTTCAGAATCCTTTACATAAAATCAGATTTGCGTAGTGCAAATTTTGTAAAGTGAGATTTGTCCGTATTTAATTGCTGCAAATGGAGTTCCCAAACCCCATTTATATTATTACGCCCTAGACATAAACTGGTTGCTCATCTTGGCTCTACAGTTGGTAGCAGCTGCCCCAAGAGTGTCTTGAGCATGGCCCTGTGATGGCTGTCTTGATAGCAAGGGCTGTCCACAAGGGATTCCAGGTTAGAAATCCCTGAGCTTACCCTAGCCTCATGAACTCAGGACTGGGGCTGTGCCTGAGACTGCCAAGCAGTTGCACCTGCTTGGCCAGGGGAACTGAGCCATAGTAGAGGACAAGGGCTAGAGGACCCAGCTGAACTGCCTGACCCTTGGACAGGGCTTGGGAATAAGCTTCTAGCCAAAGGCATTCCTCATATCTCTCACGTGCATCTCTGTACAATTAGAGAAATCTTTTAATTAGAAATTGGATGGCAAAAATTCAGAAGTATTTAAACATCCCCAAATACCTACACGAAGGGGACAAGTGAAACAGCTCAAGACAAATTTCTGTTCAAAGAATCCTCATATTCGCTGTCTTTGCTAGGATGAGTGGGAGATGTCTCGTGAAAGTCCACCAGTCCTCCCCAGGTGCTGGGCACCCCACTGCGGGGTCATTTGTATGGGTGACAGGAGGGACAGGTAATAGTGCTCCCATGGGAAGCCGCTTATAGAAATCACTTAAATCTTGGGGTCAAGGCAAGTGAATGTGATGGCCAGGAGTAATGAAGGTACGTACACTGTTAAACTATGTGAACTCTGGTCCAAGATTGCTAGAAATTCAGTCCAGGCACTGTTTTGGTCTAAAACTGGCCTTTTAATTGGGATTTGTCATGGAAAGATCTCACCAGTATCTAAATGAATTATTGATTAATTATTGGTCTTGCTGGATGACTCTCAGTGTTGGAATATGCTTAGTTGCACCCACACTGGAGGAGTATGACACTGCAAGCCCAGTTGTAGAAAGCAGGGGTCAATAGGGGAATCCAGAGAGCTCTCATAAAACAGCCCATCTGTCTTGTCATCTGTATTTTCATGTGTAAATAAGTTAAACTTGTGAATGGGAGAACATCGCCCCCATCAAATTAATTATTGTTTCTACCATTAGATAAATTCAAATGATTAAAAATAGGGCTCTTAAAAACTGGTCTAAATTATATTTAAAGTGAAGTCTAAATTATATTAAAAATCCAGATGGGGCCCCAATCTAATCCAAAAAGAACTTTTCATTTATTAAGGGCTTTGAGATTACAATCAGTAAATTGTGCAAATAGACTTTTTGATTAAATTAAAGGAGGGAGAAAACATTACTGGCAAATACATGTTTGTTTATATATGTTTTTGTCTGGATAATTAAACTAACCCTCTTCCTACAGCCTGTTCAGCCGAAAAGAAAACAAAATAAAGGGTAAAAACTTTCTGCAGAACTTTGAAAAGCCTTCCAAAGGGAAGTGTCTCTGCCTGCGCGCCTCTCTCTCTCTCTCTCTCTCTCTCTCTCTCTCTCACATCACACACACACACACAGAGACACGTATATTTTCTCGATTTCTGCCTCTTGCCAATCTGAGGGTAGGGTGGGGATTGCAGAATGGGAGGAGTGGGAGAGAGGGGGCAGACAAGAGACACAAATAAGAAGACAGAAATCTTTGCTCCCAATCTATTGGGATTTATGACATTGTAAACTAAATAGAAACCAAAAGTTTTTTCCTGTATTACAAGTCTGCAAATTTTGTTTTTATCACTCTTTTTCTGGAGAGTGACCCGTTTACTGATTAGAGAAAAAGTGAACTTCAACTAGTAAACTCCAAAGAACTCCGTTTTCAGTTTGACCATGGAGTGACAAAAGCTGATTTTAAAATCAGGAAGCAGGTGAAAAGTAAGTAAAATTTAATGGTGTTTCATCAATGATATAACAGAAATTTATTAGGTTAAATAGAAATGCTGTGAAACTTGTTTTGATAGAAATATATAATAGATATTGAAATAATATTCTGAATTAGAGAGATTGAGGGTAGAATTAAAGAAGTTAACAGGTTGTTCAGATTACAAAAACTCAAATTAAAAGCAGTATATAGCTTACGGAGATTAATATGAAATACTCAAGTTTTGAGAAAGCAAAACAAAATTTGTAAGTATTTCAGTGTGTTTCTTCAAATCTGAAACAAATAAACATTTTATTAGATGAAATTAGGAAATTTACACTTTAAAACTATTTTCATTAGTTCTAAGTACAATCTCTTGATTTATAAAGTACAAATTTATAAAACAAATACCAGTATTCTGATATAGGATAGCATAGATTAAATTGAAAAAACAAAGCAAAAAAATGGATTTGACTTTTTGAATAATTTGAAAATAAAATATAGCAAATGTTATTATTATCTTCCATCTTTGGGAAAATTATGTTCTCCATAAGACCCAGATTAATGTTTGAAGCCAAAGTTGTGAAGGCAGATAGTTTTTCAAATACAAATCATTTGATAATGAGGCAGATTGACGCAGAAAAGATAATGCTCTTCTTCACTGGCAAAGAGCTAATGAAATTGTTATATTGTTTTTTTAAACATCAGTCAAAGCATCTATTAAAGGTACTGTCTAATTTACATTTGATTGTTTAAATTAATCGAGTCATCAATTATAATCTGTCACTTTTCAATTTGTATAATTATGTTTAAGCATTGTAAAATTTAAACTATAAGCTACTTGAAAACAATGGGTTTTCTGGAAAATTGAAAAATAAATACTATCAAATCTAGATTTGGTTTGCTCAAAATTTTGTTCTGAAATTAAATTGTAATTGTGGCACATGAGAGAAATTAATACCAAATACATTTTCTAAAAATGATATTCCAGAAAAATGAATGTTCATTAAGTAAATCTGAGTTAAAATCCAGCATCAGGATTTTATTAATTATGTAACTGTAGGTGAATTATTTCAGCTCAGTTTTCTTTTTATGAATAAATAATATCCTCTCCCCCCACCACTACCCTCCCATGGTTGTTGGAAAAATAAAATGATGATAACATGCTTGGCATAGTAAGCAATTTATATGTTGTCCATTGCTATTTAATTTTAGATTAACATTGGAAGTCATTATATCCTTAATTTGACTTGAGATAAAAGCCCATTTTATTGTTCAGGCTTCTGTTTTTGTTTGTGTATATATATAAAATGAAATTTGGGAGACCATTGTATCAGAATGGACTTTTAATTAAATGACTATGCTTAAATATTTAATTTTATGTGAAATTTTTCTAAACTATTGTGAAATGTTGTTAGAAAAGACACTTCCCTCTTATTCTGTTAAGATGAATGCATTAAGTGTTTTAAAATTGTGGTAGTGGTAACTTTTCCTTTAAAATGTAGAATTATTATAATTTAATGAGAGTAAGAACTTCTTCCCTCCATCTTCTCCAGCCAGTGTGATTGAATAAATTTTTGGTGTCTTGTAGAACCTGTGAAAGAGCTTGATGTTGTATGTTTCTAAAATAATGACTGGTTACTTTTAATTAATGGAATTGATGTCATTTGTCTAAATTGATTTTGTATCCTACACATTGGACTACTAAAAGAGAGTAAAAATTATTAAAAACAGATATTCAGTGGGTTACATTTTCCTTTAAATGAGATAATCCTAATAATTTACTGTTGAGATGATGATGCCCTAAGATTTATCCCCCTAATTAAGGGGAACTCCGTATCTAACGGAGAAGTTAGATAATAAATATTAAAACTTATCGCCTATTGTGGTGAGTTTTTTCCTCCAGAAACTATATTGAATTTAGGAAAATTTATTTATCAGTGAATACTGTATGATTTGTAACCAATGCTGTTGGTGATTATGGGCACATAAACATAATATGTATATCCTGCCTGAACAAATGCTTTGTGAAGTTTTGCTATTTAAGGTGAAGTTTTCTGGGACTTTAATTTGATATAATTCTGAGTTTTGGTTTCAGGTATGCTGTTAAGATCACAAACCCAATTATCTACCATTCAAAGGGCTGTCTCGTTCTGCAGTCTTAAGAACTGCTGCAGGTGGATGATTACCTTTGGGAGAAAGTTGAGGGGACAACCTTGCGAAGGTGAAGGTAGGATCCTCTTGACTTGGTTTCCAATTGAGCTACTTCCTTTCCAAACAGGAAATTTTCCCACCTGGTTAATTTTGAGCCTGCCTTTTGGTACCCTATGAATAATGTGGAATTTAACTATTACCCTGACCTGGAATCAAAATAGAGCTAAGTATTTTTTTTCCATGTTAATAGCTTCTCGATACCATCATAACCATGTCCCTTCTTTTCCTTTCATAGCAAATTTCTATAATAAGCACTCAGAATGAAACCCTTCAGATTGTAAAGTGGAACCACATTCTAGAGATGTATGGCAGGTAATTAGTTATTAGTACTGAAACATCTGAGTTATATGAATATGAAAGATATTCCATGATTTTCATCTGGGTTGTAGTTATGTTCTCATAAGGGGGAATGGGAGGGGGGGGAGATGTGATAGATCTATATGACAAAGATAGTTTTCGAAATTGCATTAAAAACTTCACGTAAAATTGCATTCGTAAATTGTATCAATAATTGTGAAGAGTATAATTATTTTCCTATTTGAAGTATTTATCTTGCAGTTTTAAGAGAAAGATCTTATTTTCCGAATCAAGTCCTCATGAGTCTTTGGAAGATCAAGTGTAGGGCTTAAGTAAAGCTAGAAAACTGCGACTGAGATTCTCTGAAGCTTCAGAGAATTAGGAATTCTTAAATTGATGTTCTTCTTATAGCTCTGTTAATGAAATCAGAACCACAAGGTGTGAACGGGTTTTTACCATATAAACTATTATAGCACTAAATTGCATTGAGTTTGTATTAAGTCTTCCTACATGCTCTTGGAACTTGAGAAGCAGATCTGGAAGGACGAGCGGCATCTGTGGCTTCCGACAGCCTAACTGAAAGCACTTCACAAGTGGGGACTGCAGTACAACTTGCCCTTTGGACTTTTTCATCTGCATCAAGAATTGCCGGCAATCCAGCGGAACCACTTTGTCAGCTCCCTGGCTTCCCTCTCTCTTCCCCCTCCCACTCCCCCCATGCGCCGCTGCCTCTGTACCAAAGGGGACTGCCCCCTGGGAATTTTTGTCAATGCATCGGCCATAGGCACTAAAGCTTTAAGCTGTAAATCAGCCACTTTTTAGTTGTAACAGATTTTTGCTAGAATTCTAGCGCTGCTTTCAGTCTTGCACTGTTGCCCGTAGTTCTCTCTCATGGACAACCGGGTAATGAATAAAGCTATTACTGGACTTCATGGTCAGGATTCATAAAATCTGCTCCTTGGACCCCATGAGTGTTGAATTTGTCACTTAACTCCAGGAAAGGTCTCCCAAGTCATGGTTGCCTATTCCTGTCCAGCATCCCTTTGTTCTTACTTGCTGCTAATTCTTTGTGGAATAATGCCAATTCTTGGGTTTCTTCGGTGTTTTCCTGACTGGGAGGAAGGGCATACTAACCCCTGGCCTTCTGTAAAATGTATGGACTACTAAAGTGTTCATACAAGGTAGCATTGCAGAGACAAAGTTAGTCCAGGGGTTGAGGGTTTTTTTTTTTTTTTTCTGTAATTAATGCTTTCTATTTTTCATGTTTATGTGAAGATCCTTTCTCAGTCGGGTTTCACATTACCTATAGAGGCTCCCTGTTGCTAAGGGATGCTGATCACGTTTGATGATATCAACATAGTTTTTAGATGGTGAGACACATCTCCCAAAAATCAAAGCAGGGAATTGTGGAATTGAAAATTGATACTACACTTTGTTTTGTATTATTTATTAAGGCTTAATCAGTATATGTTAATGATCAAGTTGCTGTGTATCTTATTGTCCTTTAGTATGTGAACTTGAACTTTCAACAGACTCCCTTTTTTGATATGCCCACCTTCCATCAACAAAGTAATCTTTTTTTATATCGCTAACTAAGGAATCTCATTACTGTTTCCTTATGCACACTTTAAAAACCACAAACACAAACAACTTGATTTTGTCCTGTAATCTGCCTAGTAACCAAGAAAACCCTGAATTCTAGTTTCCCTTTTCTGGGTAATTTTTCCCCATTAAATTTCGATTCAATCATTAATCAATAGCATACCCCCTCAGAAAGCATCAACCAGACCACAAGATGCCTGTTTTCACTTAGAAAGTGTCAACCGTGGTACTTTCTAGACGATGTTGTTCCAAATGATAGACCACCTGGTGACTGATAAATTTATGATTAGTGACCTTAGTAACAACCAGTCAGAAATGAGATGTGCCTGTGTTGCCCAAGATTGTGTAGGCTAATTGATTTCATTATACTGACTCTAAGAGAACTGCCTTGATTGTCACATGCATTCTTGGCTACTGAGGAGCCTTGGATTTTATTTATTGGCAATTGCTAGCTTTGCTAATAAATTGAATGTGCTCAGAACTTTGCCTCAGTTTCTCTTTCTCGCAGATCTTTATCACAACGGGCAAGGAAGACTTTTTAATTGATCCAGGAAGCATTGGTATCTGAATCTGAAAGGTGACCTCTGACCTCTGGTCACACTAGAGTCATCTTTTCCTTGAACAATGGGTATTGAATATTGCCTATATTGTCGAATGTTTTTAATTTGTTTCTGTCGATTGATTTTGCTGAGCTGCATTTTTTTTCCCCTCTTGTTTATTCATTGTCCCATGGCTGACTCACTGAGTTGGGGAGTGGGTAGCAATATATCTGGAAATAAGAATAGAGATTTTTTTTAAGGAATTAAGATACGGAGAGGTAAAATCAGATTCCTTTGGCCATGCAAACCCCTTATTGATGAACACAATGATTTTTTTTTTTAATATAGCTTTTTATTTAGCAGTTATATGCATGGGTAATTTTATAGCATTGACAGTTGCCAAACCTTTTGTTACAATTTTTCCCCTCCCTCCCCCCCACTCCCCCAGATGTCAGGTTGACCAATACGTATTAAATATGTTAAAGTATAAATTAAATACAAAATAAGGATACATATCCAAACAGTTATTTTGCTGTACAAAAAGAATCAGACTCTGAAATAGTGTACAATTAGCCTCTGAAGGAAATAAAAAATGCAGGCGGACAAAAATATAGGGATTGGGAATAATGTGTAATGGTTCTTAGTCATCTCCCAGAGTTCTTTGGCTGGGTGTAGCTGGTTCGATTCATTCCTGCTCCATTGGAACTGATTTAGTTCATCTCTTGCTGAAGAGGGCCACATCCATCAGAATTATCATCATATAGTATTGTAACACAATGACTTCTAAAATACATCAGTGCATTGTTATTCTGAGATCTTTCCAGATGGAGTTCTGAAGCCCTCTTTGAACAGTACAACTTTCACTATGCAGGCTTGATTCTTTCTATACTCTGGGTTGAAATAACAGCTTCTGGATACTTTTGTCTGTATAATTTCTGTTACCATGACACCGTCTGGAGTTCTCCATTGGTGCTGATGGTTTTGGAAATGTAGCAACAGTTTAAGTGTAACCAGTCGATTGTACAGCTGCTTTTGTAGAGGTTCCATTTTTCAAGTTCCAAACAAAGTGAAAATTGTGAACCCTGCTTTGTGATCATACTATAGCGTGTAATACAAAGTTAAGCACTTAGTTGTACTTAATAAAGTAGTTCTTTGATCATTTATATACCATTGGTATATAAATTGGAATACCATTGGTATTCCTTAAGTCTCTCTCTCCAATCCAGCCTCCACAGTTGCCAATGTGGTTTTCCCAAAGGACATTTATAACAGTATTAGATCCCTTCTCTAAGAACTCTGACTTTCTGTTACTCCTAGGATAAAATATTGGTTCCTCTGTGGCTCATTGAGATCTCTTTGCCACCTTGCTCCAACATATGTTTTTTGAATATTTATATATTATTCCCCTATGTGTACTATCTGATCCAACCAAATCAGCTTTCTGACATGTTCCTGACATAATGGACTCCATCTACCATGTTCATATAACACCCTGTATATGGAATGCACTCTCCTCACATCTCCTTTGGAGCTAAGATCAAGTACTACTGCCTTTTCCAATCAACTATAGCTACAAGTGCCTCCTTATATTTATTTTGTAGCTAAGTAGTTCCTCCCTAATAGACTCCATTTCTACCTCCAAGGATAGCACTTTAAAGTCCCATGTTAGTTGAGCGATGATTCCTTTTGTCTTTGTGTCCCTGGTCCCTGGGCATATACGTGCTTATGAATGCCTATTGATAGATCCACTAGGACTCTGCTCTGTTAGTTCTATTAGCACAGTAAATAACAAACATATACAAGGTGAAGAAAACTAATTTCCCTGAGGGTGGGATAGGGTACTGATTCAGAATAATTGTCTTACCAGAGGTATTGCTTAGGTGAGACATACTCCAGACTCTGAACTCTTGTGAAAGATATACATCCCTGCATATACATCTGGTTAATTGCTTGGGCTTCCCCCAAGGGTCATGTGTTTGAGGATCCCTGGATGAAGAGGAATGTATTGATGTTTCAGGAATCAATGACCTTCAAGGATGTGGCTGTGGAATTCACTCCAGAGGAGTGGAAGCACCTGGATTCTGCTCAGAGGAACTTGTTCAGGGATGTGATGCTGGAGAACTATAGGAATCTTGTCTCTCTGGGTAACGACAGCTTTCCTTTTTAACTCCAAATTTGCTTATTGGGATAGTTTCACATTCTTATTGGAGCCTTTGCGTTGTCTCCAGGGCTTAGCTTACTTTCCTGGGCTCAGCTGGCTTGAATAGCAGGAATATTCCAGATGTGTGTTATTAGGGCTCAGAGGATCTCAAATTTAGAGTTGGAAGGGATAACCTTAGAGATTACCTGATCCCAAATCCGTAGGTTCTAGATGAGGAAACGAACCCCGAGAGACTATTCAAAGCACTTTCCCATTTCTTTCCCCTGAGCAGGGCTCGCTGTTAGCAAACCAGGTATTATCTTCCTTTTGGAAAGAGGAGGAGCACCATGGATTCCAGAGAGAGCCATCCCAGGAGGCACTTTTCCAGGTGGGTGATTAAAAATAAGGCAGGTGGGAGTCACCACAAGGAATAGCTCTAGTTTTCTGGTTATTCGTGGATATATGTTCCTATTTGACCAGGAGAAAGCTTACCTGTGAACACTCCTTTTGATGTCAACAAATCAGTTTCCACTAGATCATAGAATGTTATCTCTGGACCAGACCTTAGATATAATTTCCACCACCTTGTATAGATTAGGAAATAGGCCCTGGGAGCCAAAATTTAAAATGTGGTCTCAGAATTGTCAGGGAATATTTATTTATTTGTTTGCTTCTCAATCTTTTTTTAATTAATTTTTTATTTTTTTTAATAATTATAACTTTTTATTGACAGAACCCATGCCTAGGGATTTTTTTTACAACATTATCTGTCAGGGAATATTTAAAGGAAAATCTAGACTACATTATAACTGCTAGTTTGGGGGCATAAATACCTTCAGTGAGATGGAATCTTACCACTTCCCAAGGCAGCCCATTCATTCTACTCTTGAACAGCTCTCATAGTTATTATTCATGTTTTTTCCTGACATCAAGTATAAATCACTCGTAGCTTTGCCCTTTGGGAGTAAGCATAACAAATTTAGTCCCTCATTGTGACAGCCCTTCTAATACTAGTAGACCTCTAGCATGTCCCCATAAGAAGGTCAGATTTCTCCCTTGAGTCATTCAGCAGGAATTGATGGTTTTTTCCTATCTTTGATGTTCCTCTCCAAAAACTAATTTATCATTATACTTTCTGAGAGCCTGGAACCCAGAAAAACTTTTCATTTTGACCTTTTGATTACAGCAAGCCTTGAGCTCTTTCCACTACTTCATAGTTCTTGACATTTTTGCTCATCTTTGTATCCAAGCTCAGATAAAGTCATTTATTTTCCACTTAATTCATGTCAAGAAATCTTTATAAAGTACATAATATATGCGGAACTTTTATTCTGTTGAATACATAACTTAGGCAGATAGTGAATATGAGAGCATTCTATTAACTGGTCCATAGAGCCAGAAAATTGGTAGTTGGGGAAAGAGTTTACATTTATGCCAAAATAGCACTTTAGTTGAATCTTGGAGGAAGTCCTGGATTGCAAGAGTTGGATGAGATGAAGGTGATAAAATAGTGGAAAGTCAAAAAGACACTTTTTAAAATCCTTCATATTTTTAACTAGAAGTATCCACTTAGAACATTCAGATATCATCATTTGTTCAGCCATTTCATAATTGATGGGCACAGCTGGAAAGGGCTGCTAAGATTTTTGTATTTATGGATCTTTTCCTCTTTCGGTGATCCCACTGAAATACTTCCCCTTCCTCCCCAATCTTACAGCTGTTTGGCCATCTTACAAATATCAAGCTTAATTTTAAAAAAATAAGATTATATTTATCCCCAAGAGATTTCATTTTATATTAGCTTTATGGTACACACTAAATAAAGTTGGCCTTGGTAGGCAGGAACAACTGGGCTCAAGTCCCTTCTACAGAATTGCTTTGGTCATCCTGGGCAAGTCATTTAATCACTCAGGATTTCAAGTGGCTCTCTTCGAGTATAAAAGTGCCTAACAAGATTTATTTAAGGGAGTTTTCTTGCCAGGAAATGAAATCACAGATGTATGTCCCCTAATTTAATCTCGTTCAAATGATGTGTAATTCCAACCATTCAATCCAAATTGGTATTTATTATCCAAGCTAGCATTCTGTCATTAGTAAACTTCCGTCCATCCCTATCCAAATCATTGATAAAAATGGTAGATAGCGCATTACCACATATAGGTTCCAAGCACTTCGTTGGGCAACTTCCAAATCTCCATGGACCCATGTTGAAGTCCAACTAATGAGTCGACTAATTCCAAGGATCCTTAATTGTGTTACCACCTAACCCACTTCTCATCTTTTCATAAGAATAGCCTAAGAAACATTGTTGAAACATCAACAGTTAATATGTATAATATTCACTTGATTTACCAGTTTAATAGTGCTTGCAAAAAAACATACAACCTTGTTGAAACATTACTGGTTGATCCTTCATAATCACTGCTTCCTTTTCTGGAGTCTTCCTATTCATCCCATTCTTTTTTATTTTTAATTAATTTTTTTCTTATTATCTGTGATTTTCTTTATATTTACATAGATATGATAGATCATCATTTGAGCAGGGATTTTTAAGTACACATTTCTTTTTGAATCACATTAGGAGAGAAAAATCACAACAAAAGAAAAAAACCACAGAAGGAAAAAAAAAAAAGAAAAAGTGACATGGCATGTGTTCATTTACATTTAATCTCCATAATTCTATTTCTGGATGCAGATGGTGTTTTCTATCCAAAGTTTATTGTAATTGCCTTGGATCACTAAACTGCTGAGAAGAACCAAATCTTTCATAGTTGATCATCTCACAATCTTGCTGTTACTTTGTACAATGTATTCCTGGTTCTGCTTTTTTCGCTCGGCATCAGTTTATGTAAATCATTCCAGGCCTTTTTTTTTTTTTTTTTAGCTTGTTTATCATTTTTTATAGAACAATAATTGTAATAAGAAGTAATAATATCACTTTCGTATACCACCACTTAATCAGCCATTCCCCAATTGATGGACATCTACTCATTTTCTAATTTTTTGCTACCACAGAAAGAGCCGCTACAAACATTTTTGCACTTGTGGGTTTTCTTCCCTCCTTTGTGATTTCCTTGGGATACAGAACCAGTAATGGCTCTGCTGGGTCAGAGGGTATGCATAGTTTGATAGGCTTTTGGGCATTGTTCCAGATTGTTCTCCAGAATGATTGGATCCGTTCACAGTTCCACCAACAATGTATCAGTATCCCAGTTTTCCCACTTCCCTTCCAACATTTCTCATTGTATTTTCCTGTCATCTTAGCCAATCTGAGAGGTGTGAAGTCATCCCAGTCTAATGCCTTAGAGTTCTCCAAGAATGAAGATCAAATGAATTGGCTTATAGGTTTTAGACTCCATTAAAGTGCTTTAAAATATATTACATACATATGCCCCTTTAGACATTAAGCCTCATAATCTTGTTATGTAGATACTAAAGGCAGTGTTATCCCTACTTTAGAGGTGAAGACATGGAGGTTCAGAGACCCCAAGTCATTTGCCTGTGGTCACACTGAAAGTGTCAGTGTTAATACTTTACCTATGTTTCTTTACTATACCCCTTTTCCTGATATTATTATTAATGACCCAACAATCATTTTTGCCACATTAACTGTAGGTTTAGTTGTTTTAAACTTGGTACATTTTAACTCATTAATTTCTTTACTATCTCCTTATCTTGGTCATCTACTCATTTTAAGATTTTTGTTCTTGTCTTTTCAAACTAATATGCTTGCCAAAGGAAACAATTCTGCTTTCTCTTTTCACTTTTCTATCTTGAATAGCCATCTTGAATGTCTTTTTGATGTTCTACTTTTCCTCAGTGGAGCTTTTAAAAAACCCTTTTTATTGTCGATGGCTTTCCGTGCTACCTTAGTTTCTTCTGAGCTATAGCATACTTTTAAATGGGATCATACCAGGTTTTGTATTCTTCCTGTTTTAGTTTTCCTTCAAAGTCCAATTTGGTTATCTTTATGCATTATGATCGGTCTTTTTATCCAACTCCCTTTGTCTTTTCCATTGGATCTATTCTTTATGTCCTTAGAATCCCAATTCTTTGGACATTTTCTCATCTTTAGTGGACCTACTTGTTAAAGGGAAGTCTCAAGTTTCTTATCTTTTTTTATTTGAATCCTTTATATTTTGCACTTCCCAAATCAGG
This sequence comes from Antechinus flavipes, assembly GCF_016432865.1. Lineage (NCBI taxonomy): Eukaryota > Metazoa > Chordata > Mammalia > Dasyuromorphia > Dasyuridae > Antechinus > Antechinus flavipes. The sequence continues at coordinate 626,579,291 of NC_067400.1, read as the reverse complement.
ATTTGTATCAGACTATTGCCAGTTTTTTTCTCCTCCTGTCATAATGTTTCCTTTTTTTAATGTCTTTTTAAAATTTTTCTTTTATGAAATCATTTTTTTCTCCCTTCTTCATTTCCTCCCTCACTGAGGGGGGGAGAAAAAGAGAGAAAAACCTTTCTAAGAAATATGCACAGTCAAGCAAAACTAATTCCTCCATTGGTTATTTAAAAATATGAATTAATCTGCATCCCGAGTTTCTCACTACTATCTTAAGAAATGGGTAGCACTCTTCATCATCAATCTTTTGGAAATCATGAAGTGTCTTTTACCTCTTTTTTGTGTCATCACTTAGCACTGTACCTGAGAGTTTTTATTTTGCGGGTTTTCTTTTATGAGGTGACCAGTGAATTCTTTGTCCTCTGGTTCTAAAATACCTGGACAATTTTTCTTGAAATATTATGTCTAGGCTCTTTTTTTGCTTATAGCTTCCAGATAGTCCATGATGCTTAAGTTCTCTCTCCTTGGTCTATTCTCTGGGTTAGTTACTTTTACTGTAACCTACTTTTCACTTTTTTTTTTTTTTTTGACTGAGGCAATTGGGGTTAAGTGATTTGTCCAGGATCACACAGCCAGGAAGGGTTAAGTGTCTGAGACCAGATTTGAATTCAGGTTTTCCTGATTTCCAGGCTGGTGCCCTATCCACTGCACTATCTAGTGGCCCCACACTTTCTTCTTTTGACTTTGCATTTAATATTTCTTCTTGTCTCATGACAACACCAATTTCTGATTTTCTGGTTGTCTTTTGCTTGTTTTTTTTGCTTAGTTCCCTTTCCAGTTCTTTCATAGCTTTCATTTCTTTTCCAGTTTTTTCCTCCAATTTGGTCAATTAATCAAGAAGTATTTGTTAAATGTTGCCTAGTCACTAGGGATGTAGTTATAAAGAATGAAAATCCCTTCTTAAAATGGTGAGTCTGTATTCTAACAGAGAAGAAAACAAATAAGTGTGTGTGTGTGTGTATGTATAGCATCACAACGATGATGTTAAATACATAATGTGCACCTGCTTGTGTGCACACAAATCTCTATTATACATACACATATACGTGCACACAGAGATATTCCATCTCTGTATGTCTATATATTTGGGTGGACAGACATCTGTAGACAAGGACTCTGTGAGGCTGAGGTAACTAGGGAGGGCATCTAAGCCTGAAGGAGTAGCCATTGCAAACAGACTGAAGAGGAAGAACTGTCTGGCACGACTGAAAGGGGAGGTTGGGGTGCAGGGCATTAAGGGCTGGTGGGAGAGGGTGCGTTTGTTCCTGGCACTGGTGCCTCAGGGAGCCACACAAACATGTCTGCATTCGGTCCTCACAACCATCCCGGGAGGCAAGGGCTAGAGCCGAGCAAACTGAGCAGGCAAAATAGCTGCAAGCAGGGCTTGAACCCCTGGGCTGCCCCTCTTCCTGCCGTGGGTTCCGGCTGCAGGAGTAAAGGAGATGTCAGCCATTGTGCCCTGAACCTCCCCCTTGGACTGCTGTGTTCTTAGGCTTACTAGTGGAAACAGGAGAGGAAGGGAAGCTGGAAAGGAAGGGAGACTCAGGAGCCCAAGTCTGCCATTGGAGGAGAGGCCCAAGTGAACAGAGATGGGGAGCCAGGTGGAGACGTCCTGAGCGGTCATCCAAGTCAAAGCACAGAGCGAGGGAAAACCCAAACCAGACCTGCATCAGGTAGAAGGAGCCGAGTACAGAAAGAATGGACTGCTTGCAGAGGGGGTGAATGACTTCAGGGAAGAACCATCATGGAGTTTCCTCTGGGCCTTCACTAGTCTAGCTGATGGCCAGAAACCCTTCCCGCTCTGCAGTCCATGCTGCAAAAGGCACACAGCAGACGGTGTCTTCCTTGTGTTTGTGCTTCCCATCCCGTTCTGTGCTCTGTGTCAAAATAGCCACGGAAACCCAGACAGGATTGCCCTCTACTGCTCCAGAGGGCAAAGTGGCAGTAGAACTCTTCTATCCTTGCTAGGCTTTCTACAAACAAAACAAATTTACTTTGGTCCCAGAAACAGAATCACTTTTTTTGCTATTATTCCCCCGGACATATTACAGTCAGTTCTTATTCCTCTTAAAAAATATGGTTCCTAGACCTGAATTCATATTCTAAATGTGATCTAGTCAAGATAATAATACATTAGAATAATTAGAATAATAGTACAATAATCTGTTTAGTTTCTGCAATATACACACAGACACAGAAAGATGTCTTTTACTTTGTCTTTGTCTCTCTTCTGTCTTTGTCTCTGTCTCTCTCCATAAGTATGTGTTAGCTTTTTAATGGCCACAGAATACATTAGCTTCATTCAAATTAAACTTATGAACAGAACCCACTCTCCCATCTTGTACTAATTTATCTGCTGTTTTGAACCTAACTGCAGAGTTGATTCTGGTTAATTTGTGGCTTGAGGTTTTTTTTAATAGCATATTTCTCTAGTAGTGGAGAGTTTTTGAAATCTTAATTCAGACTTCTATTGCATTAGCAACTAAGTAACTCGAGTGAATCCAGCATTAGCTTTGGAGTCAGATCAGCCCTCAGATACTCTGTGAATCTGGGCAAGTCATTTACAATCTGTTTGCCTCAATTTCCTCTAAAATGGGCTTAATAACCTTTACATCCCAAGGATTTTGTGAGGATCAAATGAGATGTTTGTAAAGCATTTAGTATAGTGCCTGGCACACAGTAGCTGTTATGTATGTGTTAGTTCTTATTTCATCATCTTTAGACTTGATCAACTTGTCTTCCATATGTTCTTAGGGAGGAATACAGTCAGGACCTGTGTTTATATTGGTTAAGGGAAGTCTTAAATGAACAAACTGCAACTACCAGTTAGGTTGGCAATTAACTGAAACACTCAGAGGTTGTGACCTGTCCCCAGAGTTCCAAATTCATGTAGCTAGTATATGTCAGAAGCAAGACTTGAACTCAGGTCTTGTTAGCTCTGTGACTAGAAATCTGCCTAAGCTACATGAAAACCTTGGAAGGTATTGATACTTTTAGGCAGATTGATAAATGTGTTGAATAATAGAGTCCTAAAGCATTACACTAGAGACCTCCATTACATTTCCCTCCCAAGTCTTTTGGGGGGTGTTATCTTAAACAATCAATACTTATTTGACCTTTTGTCTATCACGTGTTTTCTAAATTGTCTTAATAATTACCTTGAGAGATTTTGTCAAATGCTTTGCTACAAATTTCATTCAGTAATAAACCAGTCGAGATATTGTATTAATTTAAGACAAAAGGTCTTATTTTCTAAAGGTTTTCTTAATATACTCATAATGAGTCTTAGTAGTCAATATTTTCTTTTCAAACAATCGGGAAAACATCAGTTTTTAGGTTATACAAGATTCAACTCACCAGATATTTGCCTATTAGTCTCTATTGAAAGCTTATATGTTGTGTGTGTGTATGTGTTTTTTTTTAATTTTTGAGATAAAACAGAAATTTACTTAGCATGGTATAATAAAAGATGATTGCACATGAAACAGTTTAGACATTTTTCTAAAGATTATCAGCAGTTATTCTATGTTGAAAAACACAATGTTTTTCTGTATTCTAAAGCATTTAATATTCAGAATATCTGAAATGATTTAATAAAGAGCATATTGAAGACTAAGATATATGGTCTCTATCTTAGCCTTCAATATGTTCTAAGTAGCTTATATAATTTTTAGATTGTTGATAATTTTCTTTGATGTTTCTTTCCTTACAAAAAATACTACATATATTCATACTTTTACTTTTTCTTTCAGAGCACCTTAGTTCAGAGACTAGGTGTGCAACAACAGAGACAACTCCAAACTTCCCCATTTCTGTGGGAGACCCACTCCAGAATCCCTGGGATTCCAAGTTTGCCGAAGTGTGGGAGTGTAATATAAACTTAGAGCAACAAAATGGCAAGCATGAAAAACAATCCCAGCAAGTGAAAATCATCCACAGGAAAGCTTCCAAGTTTAAGGCTAAGACAAGTAATGCCTTTGGTCAGGAGTCAGTTCTTGTTCCAAAACACAAAGTTCATAGGAGGAAATGTGGTACATATGGAAAAAGCTTCAAACAGGGCTTAGATAAAAGTAAATTGAATGGACTCTCAGCTGAGAAAAAAATTTATGAGTATCACAATTGCAGGAAACCGTTGAGTTGTCATTCAGATCTTACTCAACATCAAAAGAAAAATAGTAAGGAAAAATTGTATGAAAATGGAAAAGTATTTAGTAGCAATTCATCCTTTACAAATGATCCAATAATTCCTTCTACACAGAAACCCTTTCATTATAATGAAAATGGAAAATCCTTTAGCTGTTCTGGAGACCCAAGTAAACATAAAAAAAATCACACTGGGAAAAAACCCTTTGAATATAGTGAATGTGGGGAATCTATTGGGTTCTGTGGGGACCTGACTAACCATAAGAGGTGCCCAACAAGTGAGAAACCCTTTGAATGTCATGAATGTGGGAAATCTTTTGGATGGCGTGGAGATCTTACTAAACATGAGAATTCACACTGGAGAGAAACCCTTTGAATGTAATGAATGTGGGAAATCCTTTAAACAGCCTGGACACCTTACTGGACATAAAAGACTTCATACTGAAGAGAAACCTTTTGAATGTAATGAATGTGGGAAGTCCTTTAGGTGTTCTGTATACCTTACTAAACATAAGATCATTCATACCAATGAAAAACCCTTTGCCTGTAATGAATGTGGGAAATCCTTTAGGTGTTCTGGATATCTTACGAAACATAAGAGAATTCATACAGGTGAGAAACCTTTTGAATGTAATGAATGTGGGAAATCCTTTCAACAGAGTGGTAATCTTACTGTGCATAAGAGAATTCATACTGGAGAGAAACCTTTTAAATGTAATGAATGTGGGAAATGCTTTAGAAGAAGTATAAAGCTTACTGCACATAAGAGAATCCATACCGGAGAGAAACCCTTTCAATGTAGTGAATGTGGGAAAGCTTTTAGGTGGAGTGGAGACCTTGCTACCCATAAGAGAAGTCATACTGCAGAAAAACCTTTGTAGTGTAACGTTTATGGGAAATCCTTTAAATCACTGAGTATAAGAGCTTTCATGATAAAGGGAAAATCTTTGGCTCTAATTATGTAGTACACCTTGGAACAACATGGAGATCTAACTGACCATAAGAGTGATCATTGGAGAGGAACCTTTTGAAAGCAGTGAATACAAGCAATCTTACAAAAGCATGTCGAACTTGCTAAAGATGAGATTTTCTACTGGAAAATAACATTTGAATATAACAGAGAGAGCTTTACCTCAGCCTGATCAGCTTTCTGCACAAAAGGGAATTCATACTAGAGAGAATCTATTGGTGATAAATACAGAGGAATCTTTTGGGTTGTCTAGAGACATTACTAAACATGAAAGCATTCACACTGGGGAGAAAGGGCCTGCATAATCAGAGAACTTGGGTTCAAAGTTCATCTAAGTAACATGACCTTCGATAAAGCACCTAGTCTCACTAAGCCTTAGTTCTCATCTCCAAAATGAGGAATATCTGTCCTTTATCAGAGGTTTGTGTCATTTCCACTCCCTGTCCCCTGTTAACTGTTTCTATTGTGCACATATATAAACTTTTCCATTTCATATAATCAAAGTTGCCTCTCTTAAATTGATCCCATCTATACAGTCATGAAATTTGAGTCAGAAGAGACTTCAGCAGCCATTTAGACCATAAGTGAAAGGGATCCCCACTGTAACACCTACCCCCAGGGAGAGGGGACCCATCACTTCTTGAAGTTGTCCCACTCTTGTGCACTTCTATTCCCTCTGAGACCAAACAAAATAAGTTCTTCCACATTAGGAGGCTTTCAAATACTTGAAAACAACTATCATATTCTCCCCACATCCCTCTGTCATTTGATTTATCATGAACTTAATGTGGCTCCCAGCTCTTCTAGCTGATAGACCCTGGTGGAGCAGTGGAGGGAACACTGGGCCTGCTGTCATTTAAATCCGGCCTCCTAGCTGTGTGACCCTGGACAGGTTACTTAACAGCTGTTACCTGTTTAACCGTCGAGTGGCAATAATAGCACCCAACTCCCAGCATTGTGGTGAGGACCCAAGGATGGAATGCTTGTAGAGCATTTAGCCCAGTGCCTGACACATAAGTGCTTAATAGATGCTTATGCTTTCTCCATTCCCTAGGACCTGCCTCTGGACACTTTCCACCTTGTTATTCTTAAATCCTGGTGCCAAGAGATGAATTCAGTGCTCCTGATGGGGTCTGACAAGGGCAGAATAAGCCAAACTCATCTCCCCATTTCTGGAAATTACAGCCCTCTTCATTAGCCCATGGTCATGTTATGTTTGTGGCTGCCACATCACACTCCAAACATGCCCATTTATTTTTCACAGCTGCTTTCTATCCATTCTCCTATCTTATACTATTGAAGTTGATTTTTTTTAAATCCAAATGGGACTTTTAAAGTTTCCTTACTAGATTTCACCTTGTTGTATTCAGCCCATTGAGCCTTTCAAGATCTTTCCAAAAAAGATCATCCACTAAACTAATCGCTTTCCTGTTTTGCTTGTCTGCATATTTGAAGAAAGTATCAACAGCTCTGTCTTTTTGAAAGTCGTGAATCCATCCCTTGCCTAAGCTCCCTATCTCCAGTAATGAAAAATGTTTCCTTCTCTGTTGCAGTTATTTATTATATGACCTTCTATATGCGATCCTTGTATTTATAAACTTACTTTTGGTGTATGGTGTCCATTGTTAATGCTAAACGTGATTTCTCTCATGACTTTGCAGCTTAAGGGTTTTTCAGTGTTGCAAGGGAGTGGAACATTAAGTTGAATCTGTAAAAACAAAAGGGAAGAATAAAAAATTAAGCATAACAAAATATATGAATAAAAAGAAACTGGATTTTAGTAGGACATTTTGTTCTATGGCTCCATCTGGGTTCCTTCACCCTCTCAGCCCAGTGAATAAAAATTGGCTCCCTTTCACTCTCCTGGGTCTATCTTATTTGTCTTCCTCCAGGAATTGTCCAACCCAACCTACAAGTAGAAAGCTTCAAAAGAGTATTCAAATATTCTTTTCTGTGGTTTGTCTGGAGAAGAGTTTCATACCTGTCCAACCTTTCAGATCCACTCTTTCAGCAAATTGAATTAAGAATTGGTAGCAATTAAGATAAATTTAAAACTATTGTTAGACTCAGACAATGGACTTGTGTCCAACAGGTCTTTCTCTGGGCATCGCTAACCAATTGTGTTCCTAGGGAAACCAACCCATATGAATTTGTGGAGAATGCATCATCCCCACCTTCAGCCAATCACTGTTCCATGGTCCATCCCTTCACTCCTTAGAGCTTCTAGGGGGAAAAAAGTGAGACCCTTCTATCTGTCCCCATACCTGGAGTATAATAGCTTCCCTTTAAGTCAAGACTGCCTTGAACACACTAGTGTCCCCAGAGGAATGATGGGAACACAGAACTGTGAGATAGAGAGTGAATAGCAGTAGCTTATGGTATGGCATCAGATACAGACCTTTTTATATACATAATTTACAGTTTTATGTTGATAGGATCCCCATAATATCTTATGGGTACATTTTTTCTAACCCTCTTCTCGAATCTGGAGTCTAATGGGCTAACTTCATTGTCGATGATCAGAGTTGTAAATCGTACAGCATAGTTATCTAAAAATAGACCATCTGCCATTATATTCAGGTGGCACAGTGGGGAGAGCACAGAGTCCAGCGTTAGAGATCCAAGTAAACATGGCTGCAGACATTAGGTATGTGATGCTAGGCAAATCACTTAACCTTGTTTGTCTCAGCTTACTCATCTGTAAAATAAGCTGAAGAAGAAAATGGCAAATCTCTCCAGTATCTTTGCCAAGAAGACCCCTCAAATATTAAAGACACAAGCAATTATAATCAATACAGCCATTTTGTAAATCACTGATGGGATATGGTTAAAGACTTAGGAAGTTTTGCATTTCCAGAGGCGACCCAAGTTTCTACTGGCACAGCCTCATCAACCCCTTGAGTGCAGAAGAGCTGCTGAGGTCAGTCCACTGCACAGTCACTGCATTAGCTGTTTCTCATACCATCTCAGAAGGACTCGCCCCATTACATTCACCCCTTCACCACAGGAAGCATTTATGTCCAGTGGCTGGCCCCACTTCTCAGAGCCAGATTGTGAGATTTCTGGTTCTGATCTTCCTCCTCCTCCTTTCCCCACATCCTTTCCTGTTCCTGACAGACCAGAAACATTTATTTTCTTCATGTTCTCTAAAACTAAGGATTAATAGCATTTGCAAGCTCTGTCTCACTGTCATCTGTAAGGGCTTTGGAGCACAGGTAAACACTAGTACCAGTCAGCTAAATGAATGAGGTGAATAGGAGCCTTTTTGGTGGTGTAGGCTTTGTCACCTACAGTCTGCCCCTGGTGACTTCTTACTGCCTGGAAGCATGCTGCTAGGAGAGAGACCATGCTCAGGAAGGAAGTCAGCCCTTCCTCATCTGAGGCTGGCCCTTGGTTCTCTGCCTTTGTAGTTGTTCTTAGAGATGAGTAAGATCAGGGCTGTGACTTTATGAGTGTTGAAAGGCCAGGGGAATGAACTACTCAGTAGAGTCTGCCAGGATCTCTGCCCAGCGACTTTGGGGCCCCAAAGAACAATCTATGAGAGCCAACCCAGCAGTAGCTGAGGCAAGGGCTCAGTCAGTAGTGATGCCCTTCCTTTAAGTGTGAGATTGGGTTGAAATTTGGTTAAGACTGAATTCACTCTCCCTAGAGACCAAGGTGATATTTGTGTTCCCAGGATGTATGTACAGGGGAATGGTTGTATTTCAGTTGTTACATCACTAAAATAAACAAAAGCTTTGTTGTTGAATTGTCTGTTTGGTTATTTCTGCCCCTCTGTGACCCCATGAACTTTGGACTTTGTCCATGGGGTTTTCTTAGCCAAGATACTAGAGTAATTTGCCATTTTCTTCCCTACTCTGTCCCTATTTTACAGATGAAGGACTGAGGCAAATAGAGGTTAACTGATTTACTCAGGATTACGCAGCAAGTGTCTGAAAACAGATTTTCCTGATTCTAGATTCTGTGTTCCAGCCACTGAACTTTTGTATTGTAGGATTTTGGCTTTTAATCCAGGTTGCTATCTGCTTCTGTTTAATGGGAGAATTCACCCCATTTACATTCACAGTTGAAATTACTCTGAATTTCCTGTCATCTTATTTCCTCCAAGTTCTACTTTTCTCTCTCCTTTCCCCCTTCCCCTCCTCAGTGTTTTCCTTCTGACCACCTTCCTCAAACAGCTCTTTCCTTTTACATTCTCCCCCTTTCTTATACTTTCTTTCTTCTACTCCTGTTCTCCCTTCATTAACCTCCCCCTTCCCTTTCTCTTTTCCTTTCCTACTTCCCTCTAGGGTGAGACAACTTTCTCTCTGAGCTAAATGTGTCTGCTATTCTCTTTTTGAAACTAATCTGATGAGAGTAAGGTCCAGAAAATGCTCATCCCCCTTCTTTCTTTCCCTCAATTGTAATAGGTCTTTTTTTGCCTCTTCATAAGATGTAAATGACTCCATTTTATCTCTCCTTTCCTCTTTTTCCAGTACAATCCCTTTTGCAGCTCTAGTTTCTTTTTTATATCATTACAAAATCAAATTATACCTACACCCTCTAAGTATACCATATTGAAAGCTAAACATTATCTTCTCATATAAGGATGTAAACTTGTTAAAGAAGATCAAATTTTCTATTCAGCTCTAGCCTTTTCATCAGAAATAAATGAAATTCACTTGTTTTATTAGATGTCTATGTTTTTCCCTGAAAGATAATGCTTAATTTCATTGGATAGTTGATTCTTGGTACAATCCATGTTCCTTTGCCCTTCAGAATATCATAATCCAGGTCCCTCAATCTTTTAAAGTGGAAGCTGATAGGTTCCTAGATAATCCTGATTGTGGCTTCTCAATATTTTAATTGTTTCTTTCTGGCTGCTTGCAGTATTTTCTTCTTCATCTGATAATTCTGAAATTTAGCTACAATATTCTTTGGAGTTTTCATTTTGGGGTCTCTTTCAGGAAGTGACTGGTGAATCCTTGCCACTGAATTTTTTTAAAATTTAATTTAATTATTAAAGTTTTTTATTTTCAAAACATACATAATTTTCATCATTCACCCTTGCAAAACCTTGTGCTTCAAATTTTTCTCTTTCTTTCCTCCACCCTCTCCCCTGGATATCAAGTAATCCAATATAGATTAAACATATGCAATTCTTCTATACATATTTCCACAGAAGCTCCAGTGGCGCAATTGGTTAGCGTGCGGTACTTATACATATTTCCACAAAGATCATGCTTCACAAGAAAAATCAGATCAAGAAGGGAAAAAAATGAGAAAAAAACAAAATGCAAGCAAACAACAAATGCTATGTTGTGATCCATACTCAGTTCCCACAGTCCTCTCTGGGTACACATGGCTCTCATCCCATGATCATTGGAACTGGCCTGAATCACTTTGCTATTAAAGAGAGTCATATCCATCAGAATTGATCATCATATAATCTTCTTGTTGCCGTGTACAAAAATCTGGTTCTGCTCATTTCACTCAGCATCAGTTCCCATAAGTCTCTCCAGGCCTGTCTAAAAGCATCCTGCTAATCTTTTCTTATAGAACAATAATATTCCATAACATTCATATACCACAATCTATTCACCCATTCTCCAATTAATGGCATCACTCAGTCTCCAGTTTCTGGCCACTACAAAGAGGGCTGCCACAAACATTTTGGCACATACAGGTCCCTTTCCTTTCTTTATAATCTCTTTGGGATATAAACCCAGTAGAAACACTGCGGGATTAAAGGATATGCACAGTTTGATCACTTTTTGAGCAGAGTTCCAGATTGCTCTCCAGAATGGTTGGATTCGTTCACAACTCCACCAACAATGCATCAGTGTCCCAGTTTTCCCACATCCCCTCCAACATTCATTATGATCTTTTCCTATTATCCTAGCCAATCTGACAGGTGTGTAGTGGTATCTCAGAGTTGTCTGAATTTGCATTTCTCTGCCCAATAATGATTTAGAACACCTTCTCATATGACTAGAAATGGTTTTAATTTCTTCATCTGAAAATTGTTTGATATCCTTTGACCATTTATCAAATGGAAAATTTGCCACTTGTAAAATGGCACTGGGACAATCCTCGCTGGAGGCTAGCTATGGGGCAAGGGCGTGGGGACCTTTAACCTCTGGATTACTCGGAGGAAGAGCTCACCGGCTTTGTCCAGGATTGAGCCCGAGTGCTCACTATTGCACCTTTTATCAAATTCTCAGCATCTCACTTGCAGTTGCGCGGTTGGGGCACTAGGTGGTGCGCTGGACAGCTCTCTCAGGACTCCGGGAGTCCGGCCCCTGGTCGGAAGAAACTCCGTGAACCTGGGGAGTTGGAGGGCGTGGAGGGGCAGGGGGGGAGGCTTCAGGGAAAACAAAAGGAAAAGGGAAAAGTAAAAAGTAATAATACAGCGCAGAAAGCAGTTGGAGTCTGGCTCTCACGGGGACCTCAGGTTCGGCGAGAGCTGGATACGGAGAGCGAGAAGAGCGCTCTTCCGAGCGGCGCCCCGGGAGCATGCGCAGAGGCTTCCCCTAGCCTCAGGACCACTTTTCCCACAAGCCCAGGAAAAGCTCTGGGTCTTTCTGCCTGGGCCTGAAGCCGTGCACGCACAGGAACTACAACTGGTACCTTGGAGAGCGACCGGCAAGCGGGCTGGGGAAAATTCCCAGTCTTTCCATCCGTTTGCCCTTAGGCACTCAGCAACCCGCTTCTCCTTGGTGAGTGGCTCCCGGTCAGCTTGCGGGGAGCCCAGGCAGCCTTGGGGGGGGACTCCCGCGTGTAAGAAGCCCTCCTCCTCGGCCTGCTCCTGAACCTCAGTCTGGGGGCAGGAGGAAGCAGAGGGGATGCGGGTGCGGGCTGCTCAGAACTGGGGTGGTTTCTCAGCTTCCTTTGTCCTGGAAACTGCAAGAGGGGCTTCCCATGGACCGCCTTCTTGTCTAACACGAATCAGGAACTCCTCCGAGTCTCACTCTTGTCACTTGTAAATGGGGGGGGGGGGGAACAGGTGACCTGCTCTCTGGGATGCCGTCTAGCTCCAATTCCATGGTCCCCAAATTCTTCCTGGGGCTGGGAGGTATGGAAAAATGCTCTGCTTATTCGTGCTGGGTTTCTTCTCCCCAGACCTGACTTCTGAGAACTCTGTGTTTTCTAAAAGGAGAAGGAAATGGTCCCTATTGGCCCCCCAACCGGCTTTCAGGTGAGTTGGAATTTCTTCACCACCAAAATGATTAAAGCCTTGATTGTTTCGAGCACAGACCGATTTCTTTCCCGTCGATTGGAAACCAAGAGACAGAATCTGACTTGACAATTGTTGCTTTCTACTTTTCTAGTTTTTCCTCAGTTCATTGGTAGAGATGAGTACCTATTAAGTGCTTGCTACTGAGGTAGGTGCCGTAAGGGATGCCAAAAACAAAGTGTAGATGACAGCCCTTTCAAATAAGGGGCTCTGAATTTCATTTCAGAGACTAGATCAAGACTAACTTTTTAATGTGCATTGCTTATGCTCTTCCCAGTAATGATACTGTTGAAAGACTAAAATCAGTTTATAAAAAAATTAATTACAAGATAAATTGGGAGAAAAAGTTAGGAGAAAGATACCGGTGGGGATTCAGATTCAGGAAAAGATTTTTGAAGGTTTCTCTAAATTAGGCATTGGGGATAGTTAGGTTTGAGATAGTTAGAGAATAGAGAGTTACATCACAACATTTTTTGGAATCAGTATGAACAGATCACCTTAGGCAATGATAGGAGATGAGTTCAGTTGTGCCCAGAATATAGACAGCCTTAAAGAAACCAGACAATATTCAGTTTCCAACTCTTCAAAGAGCAGAGTTTTGAGGGTCCACATGGGTCCAAAGATACAGTGCTGGTCTTGGAGTGAAAAAGGTAATGAGTTTGAATTCTGCCCTAGACACCTACTACCTGCGTGACTCTGAGTCAGCTTTGATTCCTCAATAATAGCACTTTCATATGTCTTCATAAACTTTTTTCACTTTATTATTATTTTATCATTGGAAGCAGTAATGTCTATTCTGAAGAGAGGTACGAGTGGGCGAGTTGTAAGAACTATGGCCTATTGAGCAAAGAGAGCTCTCTGCCATCCTCTGAACAGAAACCAAATACCAGGGGCTAAAAAGGGAATGTAATGAAAAGAAAAAGATGGACAAGAAACCTGAAGCATATTTAAAGTAGTTGACCAAGAAAACTAACTCATAGAGGAAATAAAGTTTGGAGGAAGCTGATGATATTTTCCTTGAATGGAAGATGCTGATAGGGAATTGAGGTATCAGTGAGGATGTAGAACAGGTAGAATGGATATTGTAAAGTGAGAGAACTGATTAAAAAAGTTTGGAGGGAGCAATTTAGTTTGAGATGTTTAGGTATGAAGCAGGGGCATGTGGATAGAGCCCAGGCTATGACTATGCTATCCGATGTCTAATTGTGGAGAAAGTGTGAGTGAATGGGATGGCAATGATCCATTTTATTTCTTAGTGACACATTATAAAAGTCAAAGTGAACAAAGAGACAGGGAAGGGCAGTTAAAATTACAACTGAATTCAGAAGTTATCTAGGCAGGCAGGAGGGAATGGATAATGGTAAAGATGATCCCATTTACAGTTTACTCTCTAAATAATTCTGCTCCAGAATAGGTTCCTGCTTCTTCAAGTGAATCTTTGAAGTATGGAGAAGAATTTCTGAAGCTTTCTCAGTAGCTTAAAAAATGAGCTTGTAAATTTGAAAGAGGAGTGCTGTAGACATGTCACAATAATGGCACTATTATTAAATAACAAAGCCTTAAAAAAATGAATAAAAGTTTGGAAGACTAGTTATTTCTAGGAACATTCAATAGTATGGATAGGGAGAAGAAGCAAAACTGTGTCATTAATTCTGTAGTTTGTACTATAATTTCATCCACCGCTTGCATTACAGAACAGCAAGTCACCCTTTTGTATGATTTTATGAATTTATGACGTATCTGAATGAAAATTTAGGAAATAACCTGAAGAGACAACTGCAATGATATTAGCTAAAGAGTAAGAAAGCTACAAATAGGGGAGGTAGGTAATGAGCCATAACTTGAAACACATTGTGGCCAATGATGTAGGAAAATGAAGAGGAGAATGAGTGATAAGTATAATAGGAAAGTCAGTGTATCCTACAATGAAGAGGCCCAGAGAGATGAGTCCAGAAGAGCAAAGAGCCTAGACGTCTATAACATTCTCCTTTTGTTTTCTGGGGAATCCCTCTCTCCATAGTTTAGTGTCAGCCTATCCCTAACCTCCATTTGGTCACCTATTTATCAGGTGATGCTATTTGCAAAAAGTGTGCTGTCATTTCTTTCCCTAGCAAAAGCTTACTCTAATTTAACTTCACTTAAACTAGTAGGGCCATATAGTCCTTCACATCCTGAGCCCTAGATAGGATTCATCTGAGTAGCATACCCTAACTTGTTTCCGACTTTAAATAATCCCTTCCCCTTTTTTTATTTTATCTTTATTTTTGCTTAGGGAATGGGATTACAAAATACCTGAATACAAAGAGTATCCTAACCTATACGTGTGACTCAAAGTTAGAGTTAAAGCTGACAATTTTCTAGAATACTGATTCCATCAAGAGATTGATGCTTTTTGTGACTTGTCATTAACCTCCAAAGTTGTCACTGGATCCTGTTACCCTAAATTTCTTCAAGTGGCTGATGTGTTCATTAAACTTTTTTCTCTCTTGTTTATTCTTAATTATTAGAATGGTTCATGGAATTGGGGAGGGAGGAGCCATTTATTTGGAAATAAGGGTGATATAAAACAAAAATTAACAATGATATGGAGAAACAAAAAAAAGTTCCTTCTTTCAGCTGCCCACTGAAGGACGCAGTAACTTAACAATTAGGTTACTGGTCTGTCATCCCGAAGTCTTTCCAGGTAAGCTTATAAAAACCTAAATAAAATATGCTACTTAAGTTATACAGACTTAATTCTTCCTGTATCCTGGGTAACTTCTGGATACTTTCATTATCCATGATTTTTGTCATTATGAAAACTTTTGGGGTACTCTTTGATGCCTATAGTTTTAGAAAAGTAGTACTTCCCAAACTAAGTTGTTCTGATAGAGGATTTCTTCTGAGGACTTTTATCATTAGATATTCTATTGTGCATAGGTAGCTCAGGCCTGTTTGTATCCCTTCATAAGAAGTATTTGAATTGAAAAGGGACTTTGGTGGATTATAGTGGACTTTATTTTCCAGGAAGGCTTGGGAGACTTTTGATTAGGGCAAGAAACTTCAGTGTCCAAATTTCAAAGAAGACCTCTCATGTCTGATCGGATTTGAGTCTCCTTTTCCTTGAATTATTTGTAGGGTATTAAATATATTGCCAGACTTGGCTGATATGTTCATTAAACTTTTTTCTCTCTTGTTTATTCTTAATTATTAGAATGGTTCATGGAATTTGAGAGGGAGGAGCTATTTATTTGGAAATAAGGGTGATATAAAACAAAAATTAACAATGATATGGAGAAACAAAAAGAAGTTCCTTCTTTCAGTTGCCTACTGAAGGACACAGTAACTTAGCAATTAGGTCACTGGTCTGTCATCCTGAAGTCTTTCCAGGTAAGCTTATAAAAGCCTATATAAAATATACTACTTAAGTTATACAGACTTAATTCTTCCTATATCCTGGGTAACTTCTGGATACTTTCATTATCCATGATTTTTGTCATTATGAAAACTTTTGGAGTACTCTTTGATGCCTATGATTTTAGAAAAGTAGTACTTCCCAAACTAATCTTCTCCATATAGCAAGATTGAGTAGAATCCAGGGACTTTTGGAGAGGCGTGAATAATAGGCTTTAAGCTAAGTGAAAAATAGGTGACTCTCAGTGGTCAATTGTGAAGAACACTAAATGCTAGAAATGTTGCCCTTTCATTGTACTGCAGAGTTAAATATATCTTTTTAAAGTTGCATTTTAATTTTTTTATTCACAAAAATCTGCACTCTCCCTCCTACCTCCTTTCTTCTACTTTCATTGAGAAAGAGAAACAAAACTGCTTCTAAGGAAGCAATACAAATTCCCTCATATCCTAAAAATATGTCTCAAATGGTACTTTGAATTCATCTCTGTGTCAGAAGATGGACAGCATCTTCATCAGTTCTCTGGAATTATGCTTATTGCATTAATCAGAGTTATAAAATTATTCAAAGTTGTTACTCATTACATGATATTATTATTGTTTAAATTGTTCTCCTGGTTCTCACTTCACAGAACTGACTAAAAAAATTAAACAAATAGCTCAGACTTAGTTCTTTGAAGAAATAACTTAATAATTGATCTGCTTCCCTCAGGGCTTTCCCTTCTCCAATACATTTTCCATAAATATTTTTTTCCTGAGACAATTGGGGTTAAGTGACTTGTCCAGGGTCATACAGCTAGGAAGTGTTAAGTGTTACATTTGAACTCAGGGCTGGTGCTCTGTCCACTGCGTCTCCTAGCTGCCCCTACAATTTGTATAATACCCATTTTCCCAAGGATTTGCTGCACTTTGAGGAGAGACCCTTCCAATCTAACTCTCTTAATATTGCCTAGATTTATTTATTTGTTTGTTTGTTTGTATTTGTTTATTTGTTTTTGACAATGTGAGAGAGGAGATTCTTTGCCTCCATTGCTACCTAGCCTGCATGAGTACCTCACTGCATGAGTATTGCCTCAGTCAAACTGAGACTTGTTGAAGACCTTAGCTTAAAAAGGCCACGGTTTTCCACGGCCAGGGCCATCTCCAGTCGTCCTGATCTACCTCTGGCCACTGGACCCAGATGATTCTGGAAGGGAAAATGATGCAGGTGACCTTGCACAGGCTTCCCTCACTTAAATCCAATCCACGTGCCTGTCATGACATCCCCTCCCTGATGTCACGCCTTTTTTGAAAAAGCAGGACAAACAACAAAAACAATATAATACTCCAGAGTCACCATTCTGACTGTCTCTTTATTGCCCCCAGCAGCAAATACCTGCTCCTTTGTCATGAAAAACCCTTCACTCCTGTATTCCAGACAACTTCTCAAAGACCCAATAGATAGTAACCCTCTGCACCCATTCTTTGGTCCGGTCAAAAGGCCCTTCTGAGTGTTCCTCACATACAATATTCCATCTTCCATTTCCATCACTTTTCACAGAATCTTCCATGTCTGAAATGTACTTCCTCCTCTCTGCACCTTTAGAATTCCTGTCATCCTTTGGATAAACTCCAGTCCCACCTCCAACATGGAGCCTTACTTAACCACCTCCACTTGCTAGTGTCTCTTCATAAAAATGACCTTGTATCTATTGTGTGTATAGAAGTTTTTTATCTGCTTTAATTTGTTTAAAATTGTATCTGCAATTTATTTACCTTTCTCCCTTCTGTTGATAAAAGTGTTTAAAGATGTACACTTTCCACATCCCAAACATTTGGCATATTTGTGTATCTGTTGTTCTCTCCAGTGGAATATAAACCTTCTATAAACAAAGGAATAACTCCTTAAATGTTTGCCTTCGAGCCGGGCTGGAGAATCTATTTTTGCTTGGCAGAGCCAATCCAAATGATTTCTCCACCTTATTCAGCCCATCTCTATTGTGAAGGGAACTGAGGTTCTATTGGGCTGCAAATTCTTTGAAGATGGGGACTATCATTTGCTTCTTTTTGTATCTCTGGTGCTTAGCACAGTGCCTGGCACAAAGGTGCTTAATAAATGCTTGTTATGGCTTGACTATAGCCCTGTTCTTTATTAGCTTACGTTGTTGGAGGTAGAAGGACTCTGATAAGTCAATACCAGATACATAGATATAGATATAGATGTATTTTTGTATGTATATGATGAAGCAAAACACATTTCCCCAGGAAATAGGCCTTAGAAATGGGGCCTGAGATGGATGAGGGTAGACCTCCAACTGGAAGTGTTGCTTGGGCTGAAGGTCTAGCGTCTCTAAGGCAGCGATGAGGAATCAGGTCCCGAACTGTTGTACAAGACCCTTCTCAGATAGCTGGCTAACTTCTGGTCACTCTGAAGATCCTTGGCAGAGAGGATCCTGGGTGAGCAGGAACATGTTGAATGTTTCAGGAGTCGGTGACCTTCAAGGATGTGGCTGTGGAGTTCACCCGGGAGGAGTGGAAGCACCTGGACCCCACTCAGAGGAACCTGTTCAGGGATGTGATGCTGGAGAACTACAGGAACCTTGTCTCCCTGGGTAAAGACAGCTTTCCTTTTGGATTCTAGCTTTGCTTGTGGGGGCTTCACTTTCTCCTATCCTAGAGACTGTGCAGTGGCTCCAGTGCTCATACACTTTTGGGGGCTCAGCTAGCTGAGGGAATATTGGGGAAGGCCCTAGAGACTGTCTAACTCAAACCCTGATTTTATAGAAGAGGAGAATGGGACCCGGAGAGACTCTGTCACTGCCTTTCCCATTTCTTTCCTCTGAGCAGGACTTGCTGCTAAAAAGCCAGGTATCGTCTCCCATTTGGAGAGAGGAGAAGCGCCATGGATTCCAAAGAGAGTCCGCCCAAGAGGCCCCTTTCCAGGTGAGTGATTGAAAACCAGGCGGAAGGAATCGCAGCGAGGAAGAACTGTGTCTTGTGGTCATTCAGGGGGAATGTCCTGGAGGTTTTGGCCGAGGGCCCAGGACATTTCCAGGCTCAGGGAGAAAGCTCTCATCTGTCCAGATGTTCTCGTGCCCATTCCCCTTTACTTCCCCTGCCAGTTTCTGAGACCATCAATCAGTATTATTTAGATTACTGCAGCTGTGATGCATATTTTCCCCTGGGTTCTGCAAAATGAGAATTAACATGTAGCTTGTAAATTATGGCTTTGCCCTTTTTGAACTTCAAAACCACTTTGTGAGGTAAGTGCTACTAGAATTTCAGGATCACCGAATATCAGTCCGGGAGGAGGCCGAGAGATCATCCCCCCATCTGCTCGTATAGACCAGGCCCCTGAGGCCCTGAGACCTGAAGTGAGAAAGGCCTGCTTGATCTCGGGATGGGAAGAGGCGTCTGATCTGCTGGACTTTTAGAAAGCAGAGTCATTGCTCCCTGACATGTGTCCAGCCTTTGCTCCCTGAGGTGGGACCCACCAGCCCCTCCGTGCCTCTCACAGACAGCTCTTGTCCCCTAGTGCCTGTGGGGCCCAACAGCGTGGATCCGGTGCTGCTTCTAATGAGCCCCTTTAACGGCAGAGGGCACCTGGGAGGTTCCTCTTCCCCTTTTCCCTGAGCCAACCCTCATGAAGTAAAGCCTCGTGCCCTCCTGGCTGGCATCCTCCTGACCCATCTGGTTTGTCGGCTCAGCACTTGTTCAGTCTCTAACTTCCACAGTCTTTGCTCTTCCCTCCGCAGTCACAGTGTGACATTTCTGCTTGTTCTCCCGTCCGATTTCTGAGAAAGGTTTTTATCTCTATCTGTCATTGCCAGGTCTTTCCCCTTCATCCCCATCCCAGAGCCTGTCCAGGATCAATAGACTTAGGCTCTCCCTTCCTGGGCCCACGGTTCCCTCTCCTTTTCTTGCTTGACTGCTCATATGGCTTGAATGGGACCTATGACCTATGTTGCCATTTAGCCTAATTTCTTCCAGGCTTAACCCCCTCGGACCTCTGTACCCTGCAGGCACTGGGCACTGCCGCCCAAGCTGCTTATGTAACTTGAGGGCTCTTGGGCTTTGCCACACATTTATCTCCTGAATCCTGACCCTTTGCCTTGTAGCTGAAGTTTCTTCCCTATTCAGAGTATAAGCTTTCTGACGGCAAAGGCTGTCTTGATTTTTGTTTGTATCCCAATGGAGCTTAATTAAAAATAATTACTAAATTTTTAAAATTTCTTCTCAACTCACCTAAACATTTATTAAGCACGCATTCTAGGCTAAGCCCTAATGATACAAAGAAGCCTTAGTTCATCCGTGTGACACAATATTTATGCAGAAAGGGGAATATGAGACAATTTAAGGAGGAAAAGACCCCTGTTACTTGATATAGATATGTAGAATTTTGAGAGGTAAGAAAAGGCTTTGTGTAGAGAGCCTGTGGTGGTGTTTGAGCTGAGCCTTGAAGCCATGGATTTCAGGAATTAGAGGAGAGGAGGGAAACTAAACACTTCAAGTCTGAAAGAGCATTTTCAAAAAAAAATTTTTTTTGACTGTGTCATTCTGGCACTGGGAAAGGCTGCAAACAAAATGCAATGAAGTCTATCAGGCACAGTCAGAGACGGGCCTTTGGAGACAGGTTGTGTCTAAGCGTGGCTACTTGCTATTCCCAAGTCTGTACCTGTGTCTAGTCACTGGCTTTTGTGGGGTCTGGTCACTGCAGTAGAATGTGCCTCCTTGTATCTGTTGTTCTTTTAGGTCTACTTTTTTCACTCATTTCACAAAAGGTTTCCCCATGTTTTTCTGAATTCTTCATATATCATTGAAAATCTATTATTACGTTATAGAATTACATTGTATAACAAAATTTGGGGGTGGAATAAATTTTAATGATGGTCCATCTATCAGCAAGCATTTATTAAATGCCTATGTATCTAGCTCTGTGGTAGATATCAGGGATAAAGTGACAGAAATGAAAAATCCCCATTCTCAAGGAGTTACCATTCTTTCCAGCATAATTTATGCTTAAAAGGGAGCCCTTATTATCACATACTTGACAAGTGACCACCCCGCCTTTTCTTCAAAAGCTTTAAAAAAGAAGATCTCACTGTCTCCTAAGTCAGGCCATTTTACTTCTGGAGAAGTCTGCTAGTTAGATTGTTGTTCCTTATAGAAAGCCTAAATTTTCCTCTTTGTATCTTTGACCCATTATTCCTAATTTTGCCTCCCAGAGCTGTGCAGAACCAATTTTCCTTCTGTATGCTAGCCTTTCAGATACTTGAAAATAGCACTCTTGTACCTCGGGACCTTCCCTACTGGATTTCAGGTCCTTCAGATAATCCCACTAGGTCCTTTGGTGCTCTTGCCCTAATCTAGACACTCTCTACCTGAAGAATGTCTTTTTTATAATAGCTTTTTATTTGTCCAAATACACACAAAGTTGGTTCTCAACATTCATCTTTGCAAAACCTCGTAGTCCAAAATTTTTCTCTTCTTCTCTCATCCCCAGACAGCAAAGGATCAATATAGGTTAAATGTGTAATTCTGATAAACACATTTCCATATTTGTCATGCTGTGCAAGAAAAATCATATATCAAAAGGGACAAAATAAGCAAACCAACAACAATAAAAAAGTGAAAATACTATGCTTGAATTTACTCCAGTCCCATAGTCCTCTCTCTGGATGCAGGTGGCTCTCTCTTTTATAAGTTTATTGGAATTGGCTCGACTCCCCTCATTGTTGAAAAGATCCAAGTCCATCAGAATTGATTATCATATAGTCTTATTGTTGTCAAATATATTGATCTCCTGGTTCTGCTCATTTCACTCAGCATCAGTTCATGTAAGCCTCCCCAGGTCATTCTGAAATCCTTTGGCCATTTTTAATAGAACAATTATATTCCAGAATGCTCTTCTTAAAAGGTCGCACTCAGAACTGAACCAACTTGCATATTTCTAGCTTTATTCTTTTGGTACATCCTAAGATTGCACTACCTTCCTTTTCTTCTATATCACTATAGGAAGCCCACAGTCCATTAAAACCTCCAGATTTCTTCAGATGAAGTGGTGTTTTAACTATTCTCCCCATTTTATGCATGTTCAATTGATTTTTAAATCCAAGTGTAAAATTCTTTTTCCCCAGTATATTTCATCTCATTGGGGCTGGATGGCATAATAGAGATCTGCTCTGGGGAGGTAGGAAGACCTTATTTTAATCTGTGTCACTTAACTCCTCAGTGGTCCAAGTAACCCTCTCTTAAAAGTGTTAAGTCGTAAAACAGATATAAATTTGTATTTGCTGAGACTAATTTTTTATTGAGAATTTTTGGTTTCTTTTCTTTTTTTTTCTTCACCAGATTTAGTGATACAAAGTCCCTACTTCTCATATTAACCTCAAAACCAGTACTTGTGCTCAGAATATAGCAAGTATTAGTACTTAAACCTTCAGCAAATGCAAAAGACTGCAAAAATTCTCTCCAAAGGAATTGACTTGTAAGTTAAATACACCGGGGGAAAAAAAGGTAATGAAAATGATAATTGCATCCTATAATGAAAAGGGGGGGGGGGGAATTGCCCGTTTTCCTCTAGTAGATCCTGAAAACAGAGTTATATAGTATATAAAATTTCAGGCATTGAATCTCTCCTGAAGGTCCCTACAAATTTTATTCCAGACAAAGCCCCACATGTAGCAAGACTCCAGGAATATCCCTGTGAATTAGTTATGTCTTTTTATGATGATATTGGCTAAAATCTTCATTCTGATGTATTCCCTGCCATAATTAGCAGCCAGTAATTAATGTTCCACTTCCTTTTCACCAGTTAACATCAGTTACAAAGGTTTATTTAATGTGAAGATATAATAAGAATGGAAATACTTTTGAAAAACATTTTGGAAGTGAAAACATTTCCCCTCTATCTGGGGATACTCTCACCCCCATGTCCCTAGGAGGATGGGTTCAGATTTAATGAAGTGCCCACAGCAGATTTTAGCTCCCAGACTGATGATTGCATTCTCTCTTGACCTTTTTTGGAGCTCTCAGGATCATAATTGTCTCCAGTCTTCATATGAAAGCTGGAAAGAGTAAAACACAAGAGAGAGGATGCCATATACTCTCATGGGGTATTACAGACCCAAAGCTTCTCTTCTTACTTGTAGTCTTTTTTCCTCTCCCTTGAATAGAAGCAGGCAGGAAGAAAGCTCACAAGTTTCCAACAGACATCAAATCACTTCTCTGGATCAATAGAAAGAAACAGCCACAAAAAACAACCCTCATTTAATTTGACTGTAGGAATTTTCTATCTATTCTAGTTTTGTCATTGGCAAACCTGATAAATGTGCCTTATTTAAATGACTGATTAAAATGTTTAATAGCACAGAGCAAACATAGATTCTTGGGTCACTTCATTGGAGATCTTCCAAGTTAACATAGTACTATCAATGTCTACACTTTGGGTTCAGTTATTCTATTAGTTCAAAATCTATCTAGTTATATTACCACCTAATCCACATCTCACATTTCTTATAAAAACAGAGACTTTGTCAAAAACTCTGCTAAATGATTTCTGTAAATGAGGCAAATGTGATCTACAGCATTTGCCTGGTTTATCTTTTTAGAAAGAAAGAAAGAAAGAAAGAAAGAAAGAAAGAAAGAAAGAAAGAAAGAAAGAAAGGAAGGAAGGAAGGAAGAAGGAAGGAAGGAAGAAGGAAGGAAGGAAGGAAGAAAGAAAGAAAGAAAAGAAAGAAAGAAAGAAAGAAAGAAAGAAAGAAAGAAAGAAAGAAAGAAAGAAAGAAAGGAAAAGAAATAGAAAAAATCTTAGTCTCGCCTGTTCTCACTGGCCCTTTGTGATCACTGCTTGTTTTCTGAGATTTTACTAATCATCCCTTTATTATGTGTTTAGAATTTTCTAGAACTACAGACTAAAATCATGGGCATATATATAGGTTTGGGATTCCATTCTGACCTCTTTTGAAAATCAAGATATTTGCCTTCCTCCAGTGCTGGGATGATAGCAATAGTAACTGATTTTGAGACAGAGAGAGAAAGTGTGTGTCCATATTCAGATTACATTAATTTTTTCTTTGGAAGCAGATAGTGTGTTTGTCCTTTGGGATTGCCTTGGATCATTGTATTGCTGAGAATAGCTAAGTCATTCACAGTTCTTCATTCAGTATTGCTATTGCTGTATACAATGGTTTTGTTCACTTTACTTTGTATTAATTCCTGTCTTTCCAAGTTTTTCCGAAATCATCTTATTTGTCATTTCTTATACACAATGATATTTCATTACAATGATATACCACAGCTTGTAATTGTATTCCCCAATTAATGGGAATCCCCTTAATTTCCAATTCTTTGACACCAAAAAGAAAGAGCTGGTATAAAGATTTTGTATAAATAGGTCACTTTCCTTTTTTTCTCTTTTAACTCTTTTTTGGGATATAGATGCAGCAGTAATATTGCAAGATCGAAGAGTATGCACAGTTTTTTAGCCCTTTGGCACAGTTCCAAATTGTTCTCCAGAACTGTTAGATCAGTTCACAATTTTGCCAAAATGTATTGATGTCTCGGTTTTCCCACATCCTCTCCAGCATTTATCATTTTCATCTTTTTTTGTCACATTAGTCAATCTTACAGCTATGAGATAGTACCTCTGAATTATTTTAATTTGCATTTCTCTAATCAATAGTGATTTAGAACATTTTTTCATATGACTATAAGTAGTTTTAACTTGTCTGAAAATTATCAATTCATATCCTTTTACCATTTGTAAATTAGGAAATGACTTGGGGTCTTGTCAATTTGATTAAGTTCTCTGTTTTTAGAAATGAAACCAATATCAGAGATATTTGATATAAAAACTTTTCTCCCAGTTTTCTGCTTTCCAGTTACTTTTAGTTGCATTGATTTTGTTGGTGCAAAAACTTTATAATTTTATGTAATTCATTATATATGATTATAATTATATATTATGTTATATATAATATTTATATTTTTATATATTTATTATATCATACCTATTAATATATAATATAATTTTTTTCAAAATTATCCATTGTATATTTTATAATGTTCTCTGTATTGTGTTTGGTCTTAATTTCTTCCCTTATCCATATATCTGACAAGTAGACTTTTCCATGCTTTCCTAATTGGCTTCTGGCATCAGCCTTTATATCTAAATCATGTACACATTTTGAGCTTTTCTTGACACGCAGTGAAAGATGTTTTTCTGTACCTAGTTTCTACCATACTATTTTCCAGTTTTCCCAGCTGTTTTTCATTAATAAGTCTTTGTTCCAAAGAGTTGGATCTTTGAGTTTATCAAACACTGGATTACTATAGTCATTTACCACAATGTATTATGTACTTATTCTATTCAACTGATCCACTATTATTTCTTAGTTAGTACCAGATTGTTTTGATAATGTATTCTACATCTGGAACTTGCTTTTGATTGGGTCTATGATCATTCATGTCTGTGATGCTGGCCTTCTTCATCTTTGTTTCTTGGAATACCTAGTTCCTTTTAAAGCTTAGTTTTCTCTAAAGAAGTTTTTACATTATCAAACAATCTGGTTGTAGCTAAGAAATAAGGGTAGTAGATCAGTGGAATTGAGTAACTACATAATACATTGCAGTAAATAATTAAAATCAACCTGATTAATTTGGGATAAAATATAATTTTTAATTATATAAGAAAAAATATAAGGTTGAAATAAAACAATACTCACTTCAGTTAGAAGGTTGGAAAGCCTTCTCCAAGAAGCAGCAAGAGCCCAAGAGAAGCTTCTGACCCTAACTTCCCCAGGAAGGTCTCTCTCACCCTTATAGGACTAGGCCAGCCCATGTACAACAGGTGCCACGGCTTCCACAGAGAGGGAAGATGGAATATCTGGCTTTGAGGGAAAATAATGTGTGGTCAGCCTGAAAAAAAAAATAGACTAGTCATAGATTTTGAGCAGCTTTTGTCTCCCAGATAATTGAGAGCTAATGAAGCTCTCTGGACCTTGATTTCTTTTTCTGTAAGGTGAAAGGGTTTTGTTAAGTACCCTCCAAAGGCCCTTCCCACTCCCGGTCTGATTCTATGAGCCTGTGATAAGACTAAGCTGAGAACAGAGATTAGAATCAGGTCCATAGATCTGGGGATTGTCTGCATAGAGTCTGAGAGAGTCATTAATAAGAGAAAAAAGAACCCAGGATGGAGTCCTGGGTGTACACACTGTAAATGGGGCAGGACAGGGAGGAAGATCCAGCAAAGGAGACTGAGAAGATTTGAACAGATGAGAGGAGAAAGCAGGAGGCTGGGAAATGCATGGAGGAGGGCATGATCAGCAGTGTCGGCAGCCAAATGCCATGTTAATAATCACTTAAGGAGTCAGTGTCAGCAAGGACAGACGATTAGATCAATGGTGACTCTGAAAGAATCAGTTTCATTTGAGGCAGGTCAGAATACAGGGTTTAGAAAAAGAATGAAATCAGAGATTTTTCTCCCCTTCATTTGAACATTTTGTTTCAAAACCTTCATCTTTATTAAAATGATTTCTCTGAATCATTTTTCTTCAAACAGTACAATGTGAAATTCTACAGATAAAGCACATCCACTGTCACTTAGCAACAGCAGAACAAAAGCAGAGAAAATCCCCGTACCTCCATTTTATTTCTTCAAAGGGCTTAATTCTTTTTTCTTTTAAAAACATGTTTTTCTGAATATAGACATTCTCAAAAAGGAATATTTTCAGATACAAAGGAGAACAAAAAAAGAGAATTATAAGGGTAACATCTCTATTACATTGTTATATATATAATGAAATTCAACATGTTATTTTCCAAGCTGTCTTACTTGTCTTTGTTTTCTTCTGGACTTTCTGTTCTCTTCTGTGCATTTTTTTAATTTTTTATTTTTGGTGAGGCAGTAAGCTCATATAGCTAGTAAGCTAGTAAGCATTAAGTGTTTGAGGCCATATTTGAACTCAGGTTTTCCTAACTTCAGCCCATTGCTCTATTCACCGTGCCATCTATGTGCTTTTCGTCTGTGCATTTTCTTTTCTTCTGTTATTTTGGAAATTCTATTGATAGCCCCTTCCCTACTCCCAGATCTCAACAGTGGGCAAAAACCCAGCCCTTATAACAAATAAATATAGTTGACACCCACACATTTGCTATCTCCAACCATATATGTCTCTTTTGGGACCTTGGATCCATTGCTCCTCAGTTGAGAGACGGGTAATAGTATGTTCCATCCTGACTCCTATGGAGTCATAGTCAGTCATTAATTAGTCATTAAGTTTTCAAGGTTTTTTTTCTTTATAATGCTTTTACTACATATAGTACATTGTTATTCTGCATCTAAGCACTTCTCTCTGCATTATTTTATACAAGTATTCCCATTTCTTTGAAACTTTCCTTTTCAAAATTCCTTATGGTACAATAACTTTCCATTATATCACATACCTCAATTATGTTTTGCTATTTCTCAACTGACGGGCTTTCCCAGAGTTTCCAGATCTTTGCTTATACCAGCAGCACCTACAAAACTTCGCAAGACAAGATAGAAAAATTCTCTTCAAAATAATTACAAATTTATAAAATATTTTGGAGTCTTACCTACCGAGTTACAAATTTATAAAATATTTTGGAGTCTTACCTACCGAGATAGTTTTAGATTATAGGGATATAATTACAAAACATTCTTTTACAAAAGTAATTGCTTGTAGTTGGGCCATGTTAATGCAATACTACCTAAATTAATTGACTTATTCAGTGTAAGACTAATCAAACTACCAAAAGTTTACTTTATCTTTTTAAATTAACTTAACTTAAAGAATTTAAGAACTTAAAGAACAAAAAAAATTACATTTCTAAACATACCAGAGCATGAAAATAGGACTCTTGTGAAACTAAATATCTACTTTATACTGCTCTATATATATATATAGTAAATTCTGCTTGTTGTTTTCTCTGTTTAATTGACTATTTTCCCAATTACATATAAAAACATTTTAACATTCCTTTTTTTCAAATTTTGTGTTCCAAATTCTTGCCTTCCTTGCCCTTCCCCCTCATTTTCAAGGCAAGCATGTTGATATGTTATACACATATAGTCATGCAAAACACATTTCCATATAAGTCAGTATGTTATTTTCAAAACTGACTTACTTGACTGATTTGACTGTACTTCCATTTGAACTTCCTTATGTGCATTTTTTTAAAAGTTGCAATGGCTTTTTCAAGGTGAGTGGGAGAAGGGATCACTATTACTAATTTCTTCTTCCCGAATCCCCTTCTCAATTAATTGAGAGAGAAAAAGGAGAAGAAAAAAACCCCAAAAACTTTGTAATAAATAATCATGGCAAGACAAACAAATCCATAGAGTAGCCATATCCAAAAATGTCTATCTTTGTGCTTTTTATCTCCTCTGTCAGAAAGTAGTTTATATGCTTTATCATATGTCCTCTTGGAGACATGGTTGGTCATAACTTTGATCTGAGTTCTTATGTCTTTCAAAGGTATTTTTCTTGATAATATTGTTATCTTTGTAGAGATTGTTCTCCTGATTTTGCTCACTTCACTCTGTATCAGATTCTACTACCAGAATTCTCAGAAATCCTCTTTTTGTTATTGCCTTTACATTATATACCACAACTTGAGTGTGGAGTGAGAAGAGAGGGCAAGAAAAGGAAGAACGGCCACCAAGGGTAACTGCCTTTTAAACATTTTCCAAGCTGCAATTATTCGCTTGTCTAAGAAGCAATCTAAGGCCCCCCTACAGATTCTAGTTCTTTTTTTTTAACCCTTCCCTTCTTTGATCTTCCCTTCAGGATCATTGAGACTATTCCCTCCCTGGTATTATCCTCTCTCTTACTCTCCTCCTACCTATCCCCAATTGTTACCTTGTTGGATCTGATGAGTTTCTCCACCAAAGTGTGTACCTGTGACATCAAGCCTCCGTTATCCATTTCAGGTAAGAGTGATATTCCCCTAATGGCTACTCTCCTCTTCTCCCTGTCGTCCATGTTTATATATACTTCTCAAGCATGTCAGATTTAAACAATTACATGATCCGTCCCCTTCTTCCTCCTCTTTACACTAGTGCATTACTTCTTTTACATTCCCTTTTCTTTCCCTCTTAAAACCCAAAGGAAAGAACTGATCCACCTCCAAGACCTCTGTTTTTCTCACTGAACTCTCTTAATACTTTCAAAGACATTAAGGTTCTGTGAGGATACTTCTTCCTTTTCCACCTATTAAAATAATATACTATATCATGATATAGTTCTTTCCAATTACTTAAATGAATTTCTTTTTCAACTTTCATTGGACTCATGTTTGTACTTCTACTTAGCTCTGATTTTTTTTTCATCAGAAATGCCTGAAAGTCTACTTTTCCATTAAAGATTCATTTTGCTTATGTTAGGGATTATACACAGCTTTGCAGAGTCAGTTATTCTTGCTCATAAATCTTTTTCTTTTTGAAATATTATATTCTGAGATCTACTCTCATTTTTAGGAGAAGCTGCCAACTTTTATGTGAACCTTATTGTAGTTCTATGGTACCTGAATCGCTTCTTTCTGGATGCTTGCAAAATTTTTTCTTTGATGTGGGAGGTTTAGACATTTCTGGGGTTTCTTTTAGATGATGGTACATTCTATCTTTGCTCTCTGATTCAAATAGATCTGGGCAAATTTAATTTATGATTTCTTAAAATTTTAGCTGTTGAGTTTTTTAAAATCATGTTTTTTAAAGAGTCTAATGATTCTTTAAATCATTGCTCTTTCATCTTTTTTCCAGGTGAGTTGTTTTTTTATATCAGATATCTTACTTTTTCTGCTTTTTTTCAATCTTTTGATTTTTTCTGAGATTTTTTGCTGTCTCATTATTTCTCCTTGGTCTGTTTTCAAAGATTTTGTATTTAAGTAAGATTTATACTTGCTTTTTAAAGCTAATATATGCCTTCTAATTCTTTTCTACAGATCTTTTATTCCATTTTTAAAATCACATTTCATTTTTTCCAGATATTCATTTAATCTTTGTGGAAAATCCATGCTTTCCTTCCTAGTTCTTATAGAGTCAGATTTATAATAATTTTTTATGCTAGTTGTTGATTTCTTTGATTTGATCATCTCTCTAGCTTTCAGAAAGCATTGAATAAGTGCCCACTATGTGCCTAACACTGTGCTAAACTTTAATTTCTTTTTAAAAATTTTAACAATAGTTTTTTTTTATTTTCAAAATACAATCAATGATAGTTTTCAACATTCATCCTTACAAAACTTTGTTCCAAATTTTTCTTCTTCCCTTCCCCCCACCTTCCTCCTCTAGAGAGCAAATAATCCAATAGGGGTTAAATATGTGCAATTCTTCTAAATATATTTCCATATTTATCATGATTTATCATGCTGCACAAGAAAAAATAGATCAAAAAGGAAAAAAAGTGAGAAAGAAAAAAAAAGCAAGCAAATAACCAAAAAAAGGTGAAAATACTGTATTGTGATGCACATTCAGTCCTCATGGTCCTCTTTCTGGATGCAAATGGCTCTCTCCATCACAAGGCTATTGGAATTGGCCTGAATCACTTCATTGTTGAAAAGAGCCACATCCATCACAGCTGATCATCATACGGTCTTATTGTTGTGTACAGTGTTCTCTTGCTTCTACTCACTTCACTTAGCATCAGTTCATGTAAATCTCTCCAGGCCTTTCTGAAATCATCCTGTTGGTCATTTCTTACAGAACAATAATATTCCATAACATTCATATATCATAATTTATTCAGCTACTCTCCATCTGATGGGCATCCACTCAATTTCCAGTTCCTTGACACCACAAAAAAAGGCTGCCACAAACATTTTTGCACATCTGGGTCCTTTTCCTTTTTTAGTGATTTTTTTTGGGATACAGACCTAGTAGTGACATTGCTGGATCAAAGGGTATGCACAGTTTGATAACTTTTTGAGTATAGTACCAAATTGCTCTCTAGAATGGTTGGATCTGTAAAACAACTCCACCAACAATGCCTCAGTGTCCCAATTTTCCCACACCCCCTCCAACATTTATCATTATCTTTTCAGCCAATCTGAAAGGTGTGTAGTGGTACCTCAGAGTTGTCTGAATTTGCATTTTTTAAATCAGTAGTGATTTAAAGCATTTTTTCATATGACTAGAAATGGCCTTAATTTCTTCATCTGAAAATTGTCTGTTCGTTTCCTTTGACCATTTATCAATTGGAGAATGGCTTATATTCTTATAAATTTGAATGAATTCTCTATATATTTTAGAAATGAGACCTTTATTAGAACCCTTGGATGTAAAAAAAAAAGCCTATAAACTTTAATTTCTGAATTATGGCTTTAAATAGCAGAGAAAGAAATCAGAAAAGGGCCCAAAACAGACACCAACCTTTAGCAGGTGTGAACTGGATGAAGATCCAGTGAAGGAAGCTGAGGAGCTTTCAGGTAGGAGGAAAACTGGGAGAGAAAAGTGTCAGGGAAACCTAGGGAGAAGAAAGTATCAAAGAGAATGGGTGACCACTGGTGTCAAGGCTGAAGAAAAGAAGTAGGAGGGTTTTAAAAATAGCCATTAAAGAAGCAAATAAGAGATCACTTGTAACTTTGAACACAGAGCAGTTTGGGCTAAAGGATGAGGCCAGAAACCAGATTATAAGGATAACAGTGAGAGGACAGGGCATGGAGACATGACCGATGGCCTCTCAAAGAGATAGCCACAGAAGGGAGAAGGCCCATTGATGGATGATGGCTCCTGGGGAAGAACAGATCAAAGAGGGGTTTTAGAAGATGAGAGAGACGTGGGTGTCTTTACAGGGGGAGGGAAACAAGCAGAGAGATTGAAGGGTGGATAGTCCACCAGAGGTGACGGGATGGAATGGGAAGGAGAAATCCAGCTCTGTGAGAGAGATGGAGAAAGTGGCTGAAGACATCTGGGCGGGGAGAGATGAGGAGGGCAATGGCCTCCATTCGAATTCCTTGAGGCCCTGTCAGGTCTCTCAGTTCAGACCTGAGGACCCTGGGCCTTTGGCTCACCCTGCTCCAAGTGCTGCCCTACCAAGGGGGAGGCTTCTCAGTGTTGCTTCCCTGGGCTCCCCAAGTCCTAGCCAAAGACACAGGCCCTTGCAGGCTATACACGGTCCTTCTCTGGTCACACAGGGGCTGCTGACTCTCTGTGCTGCTCTTCCTATAATTCCTACTTGGATTCCTTTATCATCATTCTGTCTAGTGGAGAATCAGGGTTTTCCTGATAGGTAATTAGAATGTGGATGGACTTACAGCTGTCTTATTTTTGGTAATCACCTTAGCAAAGCAGCCTGAAGGATCACTTTTAGAGAGTTGGGGGGAAAGAAAGAACAACTCTCACTGAAGGAACAAAAGGTCAAAATCCGCAAAGGAAATGACTGGAAGTGGGGGAGTGGGAAGCTTAGCAAGAACCAATCTCGAAGAATTCCACAAAGCTGTATTCATCAAACGTTTTTGGTGCTGATTAAAAGGTGGAAAGGTTGATGAGTAGAACAAAGTAGGTAAACAATATACAGAAGCAAAAGAACATGATAATAGGGTTTAGTAACCCCCAAATCCTGAATAATAGGATGGGTGCTTACGATTCATCAAAAAATACTGGGGAAACGGCTGTCTGAAAGTAAGTTTAGACTGAGTTCTCATACTATATGTCACAAAAAGTTCCAAATGTAGATATACACAAAACTCATGAAAATTTTGTTGTTGTCATGTAGTGCTCATTATGAGAGCTCAGAGCTAGGGATAAGCCCTTGACAAATTCTCATTTTATTCTCACAACTGTGGGAAGTAGGTGCTACTATTATCCCCCTTTTATAAATGAATATAATGATACAGAAGCTTGTCTAGAGTCACAGCTATTGTGTCTGAGACTAAATTTCAGCTTAGGGCTTTGCATTCTAGGTTTGCCATTGCACCCACTATGTCACCCAACTGCCCCAAGGAAATAAAAAAGAAAATATTTTTATAACTGTAGAAAGGGGGGAAGTTTGTGACCAAATAAAGGACAGAGAAGGTCACAGAGAATAAAATGGACAGTTTTAATTACATAAAATTGAGAAATTATTGCACCAAAAAAAAAAAAAAATCAAGTGCAGTTAAAATAAAAAGGTAGTTAACTGGGGGAAAAAATTTGCAGCATGTTTCTCTGATAAAGATATATAAAGAACTGATTCAACAAGAATGACAGACAATAAATAAATGGTTAAATATTTTGAACTGGCAGTTCTCAAAGGAAGAAAATCATACTATAAATAAACATAAGAAATATGCTTCAGATCACTAATAGAGAAATGCAAATTGATACAACCAGAGTTTCACTTCACATTTGTCAGATTAAAAAGGATAGGGGGGAAAAAGGAAATGATAATGAGATATACTGTTGATAGGGCAGCAAATTGGTCCAGTCATTCTGGAATTAAGAACTATAACCAAAAAG
The DNA here is from genome assembly GCF_016432865.1 of Antechinus flavipes. Taxonomy (NCBI): domain Eukaryota; kingdom Metazoa; phylum Chordata; class Mammalia; order Dasyuromorphia; family Dasyuridae; genus Antechinus; species Antechinus flavipes. The sequence continues at coordinate 626,546,099 of NC_067400.1, read as the reverse complement.
TCATTAAACTGTGACACAATGATATATTATAATACAGGCTTATAAGCCTGTATCCCAAAAAGATCAAAGAAAGATGAAAAGGGTTCATGTGCACAAAATAGTCAACTGGGAGCAGAGATTTGGTTCCTTGTCTGTTGTTCCTTTTGTTTTTCTGCCAACTTTCCCCTCTTCAGTTCCTGGGTTTTCTCTTATGAGTTTATTTTTTAAATATACATTGCTATCCTGATGCTCCTTCTATTCCTTTTTAAACCTATCCTGCATAATCTTTCAAGTTATAAAATTTTTTGGCTGTAAACATAACATTATGTTCCTTCAATTACTTTATCTTTTTTTTTTTAAGATAGTCTTGTTCCTACCAGTTCTGTTCCCCTCATTTCTGATTTCCTCCTCCCATTTTGAATTAGATTTCCCTTTGGAATTTTGGGTATTAGGTCCTTCTTTCTCTCCTGCTTTTATCCATTACACAATTCTTTCTCTCCTCCACTTTTTTTTTCTATTAGTTCCTTCTTCTCTCTTTCAGATGTTCTAGATTATCGGCCCTCCTCTTTGACAGATAAGGTAGAAAAAATTGAATATTTTAGTTTTCTTCCTTCAAGCACAGAGAATGATGTATATTAACACTTTTTTTTCCTGTTTCTTATAGAGTGCCTTAAACATGAAAGTAGCTGTGATACAACAGAGGGAATTTCAAAACAGGACATTTTGGCAAGAGAGCCATCCAATGAAAGATTTGATTTAGCAAAAGCCAAGCAACAAAAAGGCAACCATGAAAAACAAGTGACAGTCACCCTCAAGAAAACATCTACTAAATCTGTTGCCAAGGAATGTAATGTGTTAGAGAAAGAAGTCCATGTGGGATCAAGCTCATTTCCAAAACAAAGGATTCATACAAAGAAAAATCTACATAAACATAATAAAGATGGAAAGAACTTCACAGATTTCTCAGATGAAAATAAACAAGATAGAATCTTTTCTAAGAAGAAACTCTGCAATTATAATAAATGCAGTAAGTCATTCCATTACCATTCACACCTTATGCAGCATTATAGAAAATACACTGAAGAAAAAGCACATGAGCATGGGAAAATCACCAGCAATAGGTTATCCCTTACAAATTGTCTAACAATTCATGCTACAGAGAAATTTTTTAAGTGTACTGAATGTGGGAAAGCCTTCAGTTGCAAATCTAGTCATATTCTATATCAGAGAATTCATTCTGGAGAGGAATCCTTTGTATGTAAGGAATGTGTGAAATCCTCTAGGAGTAGATCCCTTACTAAACCTAAAAGACTTCATATCGAAGAGAAGCTCTTTGAGTGTAGTGAATGTAGAAAATCCTTCCGTCATTACAGAAATCTTGACAAGCATAAAACAATTCACACTGGAGAAAAAACTTTTGAAAGCACTGAACGTGGAAAATACTTCAATCATTGTAGAAAGCCTGACATACATAAAAGAGTTCATACTGGAAAGAAACCCTTTGAATGTGGTGAATGTGGGAAATTCTTCAGTTATTACAGAAGCCTTCACAGACACAAGAAAATTCATACTAGAGAGAAAAACTTTGAATGCATTGAGTGTGGAAAATACTTTAGTCATTGTAGAAATCTTGACAGACATAAAAGAATTCATACTGGAGAGAAACCCTTTAAATGTAGTGAATGTGAGAAATCTTTTAGCTATAGAACTCTGCTTACTCATCATTACAGAATTCATACTGGAGAGAAACCCTTTAAATGTAATGAATGTGGGAAATCCTTTAGAGGACGTGGACATCTTAATAGACATAAGGTAATTCATACTGGTGAGAAATCTTTTGAATGTAATGAATGTGGAGACTCCTTTAGAAGGAGTGAATCCCTTAATAATCATAAAAGAATTCATACTGGAGAAAAACCATTTAAATGTAATGAATGTGGAGAATCCTTTAGAAGGAATGAATACCTTACAAAACATAATAGAATTCATACTGGAGAGAAACCCTTTAAATGTAAAGATTGTGGAAGATATTTTAGAAGAAGTGAATCCCTTACTAAACATAAAAGAATTCATACTGGAGAGAAACCTTTTAAATGTGATGACTGTGGGAAATACTTTAGAAGGAGTGACTGTCTTACTACACATAAAAGAATTCATACTGGAGAGAAACCTTTTAAATGCGATGAATGTGGGAAATGCTTTAAACAATATGGAAATCTTAGCAACCATAAGAGAATTCACAGTGGAGAAAAGCCTTTTGAATGTAGCGAATGTGGAAAGTCTTTTCGTCAGTGTGGAGACCTTACTAAACATAAGAAATTTCATACTGAAGAGAAATCATTTAAATGTACTGAATGTGAGAAGTCTTTTCATCATTGTGAAGACCTTGATGGACATAAAAGAATACATGCTGGAGAAAAACTTTTTGAATGCAATGAATGTGGAAAAACTTTTAGAAGGATTGTATCTCTTTCTAGACATAAGAGAATACATACTGGATAAAAATCTTTTGAGATGTGATGATTGTAGGAAATCTTATGAATGAGTGTCTTTGATAAAGATGTGATATAAAAGGTTTATAAAGAATTGACACATAGAAATAAATTCTATTCCCTTTTACAGTGATTAAAGAATGTGAACAAAGAGTTTGCAAAAGATTTACAAATTACAATAGACATGAAAGAATCATTCAGACCACTAATAGTAAGAGAAAATTACAGGAAAACAAATAAGAAATCATGTCATGTCTATAAGGTTGACAGAGGTAACAAAAGACAAAATGGTAAATGTTAGAATGGCTTTAGGATGACAAGTACATTAACACATGGTTAACAGAGCTGTAAATTGGTCCATCCATTCTAGGGGAAAATATATATAGAATTAGTATTTTTTTAAATTCACTAACTTAAAAAAAAAACCCAACTAACTGTAAATATTCCTTGATTTGATAACACCTAGTAGATCAGAAAGAAAGAAAGAAATGCATATCTCAGATTTTTTTGATAAAGTGGTTGGTTTATTATTTCCCCTCCTTTTTTGTTATTCATTATATGACAACATTTTGGAAGGGGAAAAAAAAGGTATACAATGAGAAATGTGTGTGATGTAATAATAAAATACATCAACAAAAATTTAAAGTCATAATGATCTCATATTTACCAAAATATTTAAAATATAGAACCTTTTTTTTTCTTAATAGCAAAAAAATTAAAACAATGTAATTGGGGAACAACTGTGGCATGTGAATTACGGAACTATTACTGCACTGTAAGAAATCATCAATGTCAAGAATTCACAGGGATATAGGAGGATTTATATGAACTCATGCACGGTGAAGAAGCAAAACTAGGAGAAGAATTTACACACTGACCACAGTAATTAAAGGGAGGGAAATTACAGAAAGACTTCAAAATGCTGATTGATCTAATGATTAGTTATGATTTTGGAAGACCAAAAATAAAGAAAAACCTTCTACTCTTGACTGAAAAGTCTAGAATGAAGCATAGTTTCAGACATAGTGTTTTGTTTTGCTTGACTGTCATAGTAAGGGAGGGTCTTTTTGCAGGGATGATAGGAAAATCACTAGAAAGGATGATAATATTTTTAAAAAGCATCAAAACTTTTTTTTTATTAGGGGAAAAAGTATCCTTTTGATAAAACAGCACAATAAGATAATTCAAAGGGATAAGGATTAGATTTGGGATTTCACTGAGATAGGGAACTCCTAATTAAAGAAACTTCTACTAATGCACTCAGCACCTTCTTTTCAATATATAATCTTAGGGAATTGTCTAATTCATCAATAAGCCTTTATTAAGTGTTTACTATGTTCCATATGTTATGCTAAAGGAAATATAAAAAAATTAAAAAAAAAACAAGCAATGTGCATTCTTTCAAGGAAGACAATGTATAAAACTTAGTCAACAAGCATTTATTATACCCTTACTATGCATAACTTTTGGGATACAAAAAAAGGTAAAATTAATGCCTGCCTTAAGGAGCTCATACTCTACTGGGGGAGATAACATGCAAAAAAAAATGTAATGCAAAATATGTAGAGAGCAAGTAGAAAGTATTTGTGGATGGAAGGCACTAATTGGAGAAAAGACAAGAAAGAGATGAGAAAAACTTCTATAGAAAACGTGTGTAAAATACGTACAGAATAGAGGCAGAGAGGTTAAATTACTTGTCCACTAGGATCATCATCAGGTTTATTTATTATAGAGGCAGCACATGAACTCAAGTTTTCTTGGCTTTGAGACCAGCTCTTTATCTACTATTCCAAACTTGCCCTACCAGATAATTCATAAATTATTTTTATATGTATTCAAAGTGAGATATCCTCTCTAGACTTGAAAAACTTGGTAAAAATAATATTACAAAGAACCTCACTTGAGTCTTCTTTCAGTGAGCTAGGAACTTCCCCAGCAGAATGGACAGAGGAGAACAATTTTTCCCAATGGCTGGAGCAGGTGCTTAGAGCTTGGTCAGACATGGCAAAGATTGAGGTCATCCAATGAGTCCCAGGCTATTGCCAACCCTCCTGATTTTTGTCTTTCCACTGGGCTTTGGTGGCTCTGGAAGAAATAATGAGGCTGATGACTATAATTCTGACATTTAAATCTTACATGATTCAAGGTAATGTCATTGGTCCTCTTCACAAATGGACAAACTAACTCTTCTCTCTAGACTTTTATAACTCCCTCTTGGTTCTTCTCCTTTGCTAACCCATCAACCACTAAATGTAGATCTTCCCCAAGATTCTGTCTGGGGACCTCTTCTTCCTCTATTCTATTTCTCTTGGTAACCTCATCAGGATTTAACTAACATGGGTTTAACAACCATTTCTACATATATAATAATACACAAATCTATACATCTAACCCTAGTTTTTCCCCCCAACCCTCAGCCTTCTCTTATCAATTTTTTGCCCATTAAATATCTCAAACTAACTGAATATCTTGGTTGACATCTTAAATTTAATATTATGTAAAATGGAATTCATTACTTTTCTTCTGTATCTTTAAATTTCCCTATTTCCATTGAAAGCCTCGCTATTCTTCCAATCTCTCAGATTTATAATGGTAGTTTTTTCCTGCACCTCTCACTATTCCTCACCTCACACAGGCTACTCACAGATCTTATGTGACTCCAAATCTCAATCAATCCAATTTCTATTTCCCCTCATACCAAATAAAAATCTTCTGTTAAACCCTGTCTTTTCAGCCTCACTGGACATTACTGCCTCTTTCATAGTCAATCATCAAGCTTTGAGAAACCCTAAGCTACCCAGCCTTGGGAGTGCCACAAAAAACCCGGCTGTCAGAGAATAATCTATTGGTCAGTATGTCATAGAATTCAATGACGGGAGCTGCTCCACCACTATTCAGTATATTCTTTAAGAAGCCATAAAATTCAGTAATGGGTGCAACCCCCCCCCCCTCTCTACCACTCCTCAATTGTACCTCTACACCATAAAATTAGCCTATCAGTGACTTGAATCAGATTCTTGCTTTTCTTTCCTATAAAATTACCTTCTTGCTTCTGACTCTTTGCAAAATTCCCTTGGAACTTAGTCCACTTCAATTGGTGTTACAATTATAATAAACTTTGCCCCTTGACTTGGATATGGATCCAAGCCAACAAACTCTTTTGAGATATCTCAATATCAGTCTGGAACCCTAACCTTTTTAGGGTCACCTTTGCATCCCACCATTTAGTGACTCATGGGGAGAGTCTGGTCTCCCCCAACTTCACCTCCTTTTTGTCAAGGTAAGCCCCCCAACTCTTTTCTCCCTCTATCCTATAACTGGGACACCCCAAGCACCTAGGAAGGCTTGTCTGGGTCAGTGGGGAATTTCACACTCTACAAATTTTCCTTAACCAGAAATGCCTGGACTTGGAATTTCTTGCCATTTCTCGGCAAAGTTCTTTCTTGACTAAGGAACTTTTGCCAACTTTTCATCTTCCCTGGGGTGCCAGAGGAGGGTGAAGTGCTAGAGGAATAGAAATTTTATTGCTTTAGGCAAAGATGGGACCGTCCTCTTCCATATCACTTTTGTCTGTGTCTGTGTTTCTATGCAGAATATCTGTGACATGTTTGTTCTGTGAGCTAGATTTTGTTACCTGGAAAGATTTTCTTGTAGCCAGCAAGAAAAAAAGCTGCTTTGTGGCAGGTCTCTTTGTAGTGGCCAGAAACTGGAAACTGAGTGAATGCCCATCAATTAGAGAATGTCTGAGCAAATTGTAGTATATGAATATTATCGAATATTATTGCTCTGTAAGAAATGACCAGCAGGATGATTTCAGAAAGGCCTGGAGACACTTACATGAACTGATGCTGAGTGAAATGAGCAGGACCAGGAGATCATTATATACTTCAACAACAATACTATATGATGATCAATTCTGATGGACTTGGCCATCTTCAACAATGAGATGAACCAAATCAGTTCCAATAGAGCAGTAATTAATTGAACCAGCTACACCCAGCAAAAGAACTCTGGGAGATGACTATGAACCATTACATAGAATTCCCAATCCCTATATTTTTGTCCAGTTGCATTTTTATTTCCTTCACAGGCTAATAATACACTATTTCAAAGTCCGATTCTTTTTGTACAGCAAAATAACTGTTTGGACAAGTATACTTATATTGTACTTAATTTATACTTTAACATATTTAACATGTATTGGTTAACCTGCCATCTTGGGGAGGGGATGGAGGGAAGGAGGGGAAAAATTGGAACAAAAGTTTGGCAACTGTCAATGCTGAAAAATTACCCATTCATATATCTTGTAAATAAAAAGCTATAATGAGAAAAAAAGTTAAAAAAAAAAAAAGAAAAGAAAAGAAAAGAAAAAAAAAGTTTCTTTGCTGCAGTTAGAATGCTGGGAAAGATTTCTTAACATCCTTGACTCTCACCTTAAAAAGGGAAATACCCAGTTCTGCCCAAGCTGGGACTACAGAAATAAAGTTTGCTAATTGAAATTATGAATGCTATTTGTTTAATGAATATAATTGCTTCATATTTGATAACATTATATGGGTTTTTAGACATGCCCAACAAAAAATACCAATGTTAAGATAAATGATGCGTAATGTGTGTAATGGGTGTATGTGTGTGATGTGTGTGTGTGTGTGTGTGTGTGTGTGTGTGTAAAACTAACTTGGAAGCAAATTCAACTAAATTAAGGTTACCATGCCTGGGCTCCCCAGGACTAGGAGGATAGTGCATAGTGAAAAGAGAGTTCCTTTCTTTTTCTTCCCCCTTCTCTCTTTCCTTGACTGCAGCAGCTTTACAGGGATGGAGGAGTGAAAGAGAGAGAAGAAAATATACTCAGTTCAATGAAATTTGTTATTTGAGAAAGGTATTGTAATCTCTTTTCACTGACAGTGTTAAAATATTTAAGAGTTTGAGAATTTTAGAAAAATGGAAAAGCAGTTCACTCTTACTTTAAAAACTATGGCAACAAACATTCTTTTATGGGCCCTGTCATTAAAAACTGGGTGAATTGGAAAATAATTAAATAGTTGTTTGACTGGAACATTTAATAAGAATTTAAGGAATCATAAATTAAAGTTAAGTCAATTTTAAAATAACTTCTTAAAGTGATGTATATGTTAAAATTGAAATTTTGACTGCAAATTATGAGACTTCTATTCATTTTTGTGATCGATTCTATTTTATCTCACTTTTAAGAATTGTCTTTTCTCCCTAAAACAAAAGGGAAACTTATTTAAGAGAACAGGAGAAGAAGCTGGAACTTCCCTGAGAACTTCCAAAGCTGCAACAGCTTGGGGATAGAATAAATTGAGCAACTAAAAGAAAATGGTAAGTTTATTTACTTCATAAATGTAATTTAGGGAATTAGGTATTTCCATTTTTGCTAGAAAATTAAGAAGAAATCACAACTAAAACTATTTGACTATTTTACTTATGAAAATTCTAAGATTGTTAATTAAATTATTTGGTGTTATTATCATATTAAACCTAAAATTGGTAATTACTGTGTATGGAACAAGAGGGAGGAGGTGAAAGCCTTATCAGTTTGTCTTCAAGGATGAGGGTGTGCAGCACCCTTTTCCCCTTTCACAGTCAGGGGAGGTATCAAATAACAGCCCATAGAAGCTGATACTTGGGGTGAACAACAGCAAGCTCAGTCCCTTCTCTGGGGTCTCTTAATTTTGTAAGCCTGACTGTTTTCTTTAAACCATCAATGTAGGCAAGTCGTCAGCCCTACAAAATGAACTTGTTTGGGATGTATAGTTCCCAAACAAGAACCGTGTTTGCTATGTTTGTTTATAAGCTTATTTATTGCAACTTCATGAGAGTAAAAATAATGTATAAGCCCTGAGCTAGGATTAGTAGAAATTGCTATTAGAGATAAAATCTTTTGGGACTGTAACTGATTTTTGAATTTGGGTTTTGAATTTGGGTATGATTGTCAGTAACCTACCTTTCGAGAGAAATGCCATAAGTTATCGAAAGGATGCCATTCTGCATGATACAAGTGGATGTCTATCTTGTCTATCTGGACAAGAGATAAGAGGACAAACTTAGCCTCTGCTCAAGGTCGGATCCTTCTCAGTTTCCCAGTTCTATTTCTTTGTTTCCCCCCTTATTATTCCTGAGTCTGGTGGAATTGTCCCTGCATAATTGGTTGTCAATGGTGAAATAGAGCTAAGGATGCTTAATTCTGTCATGTCTAGTGTATGATCTTGACAAGTCACTCTCAATTTCATCATATATACTCTCAACCTGAAGCCTGAAGGACCTGTTTTGAGGTCCTATTATAATCATGCTATTATAATCATGTCCCTGATTTTTCCTCTTATAGAAAATCTCCGTAATCAAAGCAAGTGGTCAGTAGAAGCCATGAGCACAATAAGAGTATTTTAATGCAATCAGTTTTCTTACAGGGATGTAACTTAATGGGATATTTTGTGTTACATCAGTGAAAAATTGGTTTTATTCAAATTTGTTACTAGTGTGGAAATTTGTACTCTGCTTCCTGTTATTATTATTTTTTAAATAAATCACCCTCCTAAGCCTTTTTCCCTAAGACTAGAAAGACTCTGCTTGCAAGAGAGTTGTTACTCAAGTATTATTATTCAGCCTTTTCATTAGCTTTGTCTCTTCTAGGCTCCTGACCATGAACTTCCAACTATTTGTTCAATCTGAAAACCACTGGCTACCTAACTGTGAGACTCTCCCCTCCCCTCCCCCCCCATGCCATTGCCACTATCTTCAAGTCATAAGTCTTCCCTTCTGGGGAGGTTCTGCCCTCATGGGCTCTGCCCAGAGTATTATGGGTACTATACCTGTGCACAAAATTAGAACCAGACCATTTTTCACCTCCACCTCCAGGCCTTAAAATTAGCATATCAGTGACATGAAGCACTTGGCCCCTCTCCCTTTTTCCTATAAATTTATCTTCCTGCTCTTGGATCTTTGTTAACTTCTTTAGGAATTTAACTCTTTTTAATTAATAATTGTCACAATTATAATCAACTTTGCCCCTTTATTTGGAGATGGGTCCAAGCCTGCAAATTTTTACACTGTTCTGGATCTCCAACATTTTCGGGGTCTCCCTTGAACTCTAACAAATCTACTGCAAGGCCTGTTGATTTTATCTCCATAACTTCTCTTAAATTTGAGAAAAGACTTTTATTTCAAACTCTCTTCCGGTCCATGAAAAAAGATTCTGGGAAGAAGTTAATATAAAGAACTCTGATCATGTCCATATTCCCAGCTTGCTGCAGGAATTTCCCTTTGGATGAGACTTGAGATTCTGTTGGAGTGAAGTTATCTGGTTTCCAATGGGAGAACTCCTTCATTGTACATTGTTTGGTTAGGTATTCTCCTATATATGCTTTCCCTGATTTTTTTTTTAATTTTTAATTGTAGCAATTTTATTTCTTTTTAATATACATTGCTTTATGAATCATATTGCGAGAGAAAAATCAGAACAAAAAGGGAAAACCATGGAAGAGATTAAAAAAAAAAAAAAACAGAAAAAAGAAGTGAACATAGAATCTGTTGATTTACATTGTCTTCTTAGTTTTTGCTGGATGCAGATGTCCAAAATCTATTGAGATTGCCTTGGATCACTGAACCACTGAGAAGAATCAAGCTTTTCATAGTTGATCGATTACAACATGCTATCATTGCATTTGCTATTGCCAGTCACTCCTGATTCCCAAGGCCTGTCAGAGAAATCTCTGGTAAATATTACTATCATTCTAACCTCTTCCTGAGGCCTTCAGAAATCCGCTGGCTGCTATCCCATATGGATGCACTTTAAGCACAACAGAGCACCAAGAGTTTTAGCAGACAAGCCTAGACTTTATTCACGTGGTTTACACCTCACCCTATGACCTCATAGGCCGTGTTCCAGATAAAAAAGGGGTGGAAAGGGGGTTGGTCTCCTCCTCCACTGAGCTTATATCAGGCCCATGAGGTCATAAGCACAGCCAATCAGAGATAGAGATACTTCCCATTCCTGACAGGCTTTCAGAGTGTTTAGGATTCCCGCTGTGGCTGGAGATTCCACACACTAAGGAAGTCCCTATGTACTCATACCCAATAACATCCAGGGACTTCCAGGACCTGTATTATATCCTAACTGTGCTTGCCTGGCCTCTCTAATGGACCCTTACAGATCATCATTCTTGCTGCTATTGTGTACAATGTATTCCTGGTTCTGCTTGCTTTGCTCAGCATCTGAACTTTGTTTTGCTATCACCTTGTATAAATGGGATTCTTTGTATAAATGGGATACAGATATTCTTTCTGCAGAAGTGGTATATGGTAGAAAAGGGGTTGTCTTGCATATTAAACTTTCCTCATTATGAAATAGAGATGAGAAGCTTAGCTTAGCTTTGTGAAAAATAAACCTCTTGGACTCAGAAAGAAGTGAAGTTAAAAGTCTGTTTTACTGCAGAAATGAGTGTGTCCCATCATCCAGAAAGGATAGACACACATGGTGGAGGAAGATTAAGCATCATATCCCTATTCTGTTTCCCCATTTGCTGGGTAGTCTTCCTGCTTTGTTGCCCACATACTTACCTCTAGATATGTACCCCGTCCACCACAGACATGGCATGATCATTAAAATGAGCTTAAGCTCTTCCTGAAGACAAGTTAATATTTATAATATTTATAACCGTCTCCTAAACCTTCAATTATATCACTTTGCTTGAACTTAAAAACTGTTCCCCTAGACTATTTAATATTTAATTTAATAGAATAATTTTTATAATTTAATATTTAATTTAATAGAATATTTAAGGAAGAAGGGAGATAGAACTGGGTCCACGCTCCCCTCTTTGGAGTAGTTGTTGCCTAGTCCTACCCTCCAGCTTCCCCTCCTATCAGAAACCAAAATCTGCCTCGGGGAATGGAGTGGGATGAAATTCAGGTGCTTCCCTGCCTTCCACATCCGGGCAGCCTCACACAGGCCTTTAACCTACATGGGCAAGAACAGCACCCCGCCCCCAACACATCCTCTAAAATGTATGTACAAGTAGATAATAATGTAAATTCAAATTAACGGCAGCCGGGACGATCAGCGAAGGCTTCCCTTGACCTGAACTTTGGAGGAAGTGGGGAGTTGGAACGCCCGAGGGTGAGAAACTGCAAGGACAAGCCAGCGAACAAATGGGGACCGTGACTTTGTGCTTTGCATACAGCCACGTCCGCAGGAACTCGCCTTTCTACAGCGCTGTACAAGGGGCTCACTCCACCCCGGGGGTAGGTCCCCAGGTCGGACCACAGGGGGCTCCTGGGGCGCTTCCGGGGCAATGAACTGCAAAGCTCACGCTGGACACGGGATGGTTTAGAAAGAACGTGGTAAGGGTCTACACGTGTCACAACAGCTGTGGTCGCAGGGACCCGGACCTGAGTTCAGGTGCCAAGAGATGGCCTAGCTCCTCAAGGGGTGGGAGCCGGAGCTAGTCCTGTGCAGAGCGCAGAGAGCTCTTTCCTCGCTCCCCTCTCCAGAACTGTCTGTTCTACACTCTCATTCTTGGAGTCAGATCCCACCTGCGACAAGCCACCTGCCACCTGCCACCTGCCTCCTTCCTGCTTCTTCCCCAGAGCGTGGCCCTAAAAACTCAGGTGAAATGAGCGCCGCTGAGCTCTCTGGGAAATGGAGTCTCGGGAACCCGGCGGTTCCTGATGTTCGTTAGGAACAGAGGCAGAGAAGACTCCATTTCCCAGAAATCATCGGGATCGCAGACTGGGCCTGCGCCTTCAGATCCAGCTCGCATCGATTCTAGAGAAATCTTGGAAGTTGTAGTTTCAGGGCTCGAGACGCGCAGGCGCTGTTCTCCGCGGGGCCCGGACGTTCCTTCGAGCCTTTGTTTCGTGGGTCAGCTCTGCAGCGCAGGTGAGGAAAAGGGGGAGGGAGGAAAGCTGGGGTTCCCTGAGGCGTTGGAGTGTGGGCATGCGTGTCTGTGAGTATGCGTGCTCTTGCACAGGAGCTGTGGAGGGGGGGGAGGCCCTGTTGGGCCGAGGACCCTGGGGTCGCCTGGGTTTGGGTGCTAGCGTCTGTTACCGGGTGTGGATGTCAGTTTAAGAGCAAGTACTCCCGGGGAGGGGATGGGGGTGTGTGCGCCCGCGCGTGCGTGCATGAGCGTGGCCTTGCCTGAGGGTCGGAGGCTGTGCCGGTGAAACGGGGTGCTCGCCTGGGGGAGAGCATGAATGTGTTAGTGCATGAGTGTGTGTGTGTGCGTGCGCGTGCACACCCAGGTGGGCAGTGGGCAGGGGCGGGGCGGAGCGGGAACGGGAGACTGAGACCTGGACCCCCGTACCTCCTTTCCTGCCCCGCTGGGTGTCCGAGGGTGCTCACGCCTGAGGCCTTTGCGGCCGGAGGCCCCGTGTCCCTCCTGGAGGACAGTCCTGCCTGCAGGGGCATGAGTGGCTGGGTCCGAGTCCCCGGAACCCTGAGGAGAGGGTTGGGTGGGCGACAAACCTTTATTGTCCTGTGGGACTGTAACTCTTAAGCAGTCACGTGTTCCCCCCTCCCATTTAGCAGAAAGCACCTGCGCCGGCGTTTGTTTAGTTACAAAAATGTGGAGCGCTAGAGGGGGCGGGCCTTGGAGGCCCCGCCCCTCCTCCCGCTGGTGTTGTGATGGGGGACCGGGAGCTCAGGTGGAGGCGGCCCAGGACTCGGGTGGGCGGGACGCCAGGGTGGGGCCGGGAGGGGCCTGGGAGGACCTTTAGTGCAGGTTTGCTGCGGGTGAAAAGCTGCCAGCTCTGGGGAGGGACACAGGGAGGCAGCTCCCCGCACCCCCTCCTCACCGTTCCAGGGCTCTGCTGCCCCCAATTCTCCGCGCTTTGTTCCGGCGTCCTCTTGTTTTCCCAGGGGACCTCTCCTGCAAGCCCTTTCCTCATCTCTTATTTCTGACCCCCCCACACACACTCCTTCCTTCCCTCCCCCCTTCTTTCTCTCTCCCTGGACTTTCTCAGTCTCTCTCAGTATCCATATCTGTACATTTATAGTGTGTGTATTTGTGCAGTTGTTTATTCTAAGAAAGCCGGCACGTTCATTTAAGAGGCGACCTGCCCTAGACTCTAAGTCTGGGGCTTTAGAGACATGACCCCCTCTGGGTTTCCCAGCAAACACCCGGATGAGGCGAGGAGCGCCAGGGACCTTCCTCCTGGAGCCCTGAGAGGAGCAAACTTTGGCTGGGACACATTCACAGCGTGATCTTCGGGGAGAACAGAGAGTGCCGGCAGAGAGGGAGCCCTCCCTGGCAAAGCCTTTATCCGGTTCACTTTCAACAAGCCTTTATTAAGCTGCCCTTCTATGCCAAGGACTTGCCCTGTTAAGTCAGCCAGCGCTTTTTTATTTTTTACTTAATAGCATTTTATTTTCCAATTACATGTAAAGATAGATTTCAGTATTCATTTTTTGGGTGATTTTGAGTTCTAAATTTTTTTCTCCCTCCTTTCCTTCTGTCCCCTTTCCTCAAGACAGCAAGCAGTTTAGTAGGGGTTATACGTGTACAATCATTTCAAACCTATTTCCATGTTAATCCTGTTGAGCAAGCATTTTTAAAGTGCTTTTCTTAGGCTCTGGGAATTCAGGGAAAGGCAGAAATTAGGTCCCTTCCTTCAAAGAGTTCACATTCTAATGGGGGAGATAATATCACAGTAAAAGAACATGAGATACAAAAACCAAAATAGGATTCTCCCCCATTTTTGAGGGCCCCTGCTTCAAAGAGTCTATTATTCATCCCTATCTCCTTCATAGACTTTGGGAGGAGAAAGATAAATGCCTTGTGCTAGTCCCACAGCTAATGTGTGTCGGTGGCCAGACTTTGATGTAGGTTTTCAAGACTCAGACGGGCCCAGTGTCTGTCCCATTGAAGAGTGATTATCGAGTGTTTGGAATGGATGAAGTTCACTGGGGTCTCTTGTCTGCGCAGGGCCTTTGATTGCTGCAGGAGCCCGGGCTGAGATCGGCGACCGAGCCACTCCACAAGTGCCAGCAGAAGGTTCCTCCAGGGGAGACGGGCTCCTGGGATGCTGGTCCGGCCAGCTGGACCTTGTGCGGGCCTAGTGAAGGCCAAGGAGCCTCAACAGTGACTTAGAGGAAAGGAAGTGTGCTTGGGACACCAGCATCCCTCGGAGGGGGCTCCCGCTGCCGGACACAGGCTGATGGGAAAGGCAGCTCTCCATCTTGCCTTTGGAGTAAAGCCAGAGCATCCCGCGAGGCCGAGGTGATCATGGAGAACCTGGCCCAAGTGGTTGGGAGAGGTGAGGATGACCAGAGTTGGGGGCGGGCGACCCAGCAAGTCGTGTTCCGAATTTGAATTCCTGGTGTGGTGTCCCTGGCCCCGCTCCAATGAGGTCTATGCCCCTCAGTTTCTAGGGCCACAGCATTGTCCATAGGGAATGTCATTGGAGCTCTTCATTGTCAATGGGTCAGTCCTGGCTGGAGCTGGGGAAAAGATGTTCCGATCCGTTGTAGCTGATAGTCAGCTAAAGCTACAGATAGAGCATTATGAACAGTGATGGAGTCACAGATCCAGAACTATCCAAAGCTCTGCTTGTGTGGAGAAAACTATATCAGTCAGTATTCTCACACAGCTATGGATAAACCCACATAGATATGTGGAGGTCACTAGTGGATTGTGTGGTAGATCTCAGATCCAGCCCTAAACACGCTCCTGCTGTATCACCCTGGAAAAGTCACTCAACCTCTTCCTCAGTACTCTCATCTGTAAAATGGGAAATAGTGCCTACCTTCCCAGGGTTGTGAGGATCAATTAAAATAATGTATTTATAAATGTTAACTATTGGGGCAATTAGATGGCAAAGGAGATAGAACACCATCTCTGAAGTCAGGAGGAATTCAAATCCAGCCTCAGACATGTAATATTTAGTAGCTGTGTGATCCTGGGCAAGTCACTTAACTCCAACTGCCACACACCCCCCCCCCCCAAATGTTTGCTGTTATATATGTGCTTATGTCTACAAAGCATTTATACGTAGGACTCTTCAAATTAGTCATGATATAAGTAGGCAGGCCACTGGTGGGTATCCAACATGATCTCTTGTCCTTTCAGAGTCTTACCTTCCTTGGTGTCCCCACTAGGTGCTTAATAAATGTTTATTGATTATTAATATTTGATTACACCCTCCTCTCCATGTTCTAGCTCAGAGCTTCCTAATCTATGGTCCATGAACTTAGTTTTTAAAATATTGTGATAACTATCAATATGATGATTTCCTTTGCAATTGGTGTATTGTTTTATGCATTTAAAAACCTGCTTCTGAGAAGAATTTCTGCCAGATTGCCAAAGGGGTCCGTGACACACAAATGGTGGATCGTCGCTGCAGGGATGTGCTTTTCACACTGGGGAGGCCCTTCCCATCTCTGAGCCCCACTTGGGGTATTCCACTGTCCGTATCATGTGTGTCCAGCAGAATTTCTTATTCTTTTATTGGTTTATGGGCTCTGACTTTCTGCTGGACTCCCTTAGACCCCTTCACAGAATACCTTTTTTTTTTTTTTAATGGAAGGAAAGGAAAACTTAGAAATTAGTGAAAATAAAGATATAAATTATTGGCTTATCCAAGTTCGTGGACCCCTGAAAACTAGTGATAAACACTGTGGGGTTTCCTAGTCCCAGATGAAGGCCCTTGCTTCGAGGAAGCTCTCAGGGTATCATCCTCATTACATGAGAATATTTGAAGCCTACGGTGAGCCCCAGAATTACTCCATAGTCCAGTCTTCTTTTTGTCTTCCCCTCCCTCTGCTAGAAATAAGCTCCCTATGGAATCAAGGTGGGAAAATAATTTTCTGTTGGTTGTTCCTGAAGGAGGAGTAGCTGGGAGGTAACAGCCCATTCACCATTCTTCCCTTCATGCTTTCAGAAAGCACTGGCAGTTGCTTTTTAAATGTTTACCCAAACGTCATCTTGTTCTACACATCTGTGATGTCATTTTTTCTTCCCCATTTTCCATATTTGCAAAGTGAGATCCTAGAAATTGAATGAGAAGCTTAGGTCAGCTGACATTAAAACTCTAATGCCTTAATCTTATTTTGGGCCGTATCCACCAGGCCTCTTTGAGACTAAAACTGTACGGGGAGAAAATAACACTATCCAAAGAACCCTAAAAATTGCATCCAATGAGCTAGAGAGGAGAATTGGGGTACTCGTTCCCAAGGAAGTCAGGTGGCCCGGTGACCAGAGCTAGAGCCAGAAGAATTGGAGTTTACGTCCACTCTCAGTCACTGACCAGCCATAGGATCCTGGGCATTGCCTCAGTTTCCTTATCTGTAATGTGGCGGTAATAAATGCACTTACTTTCCGGGCTGTTTCTGAGGATGAAATGAGATAATATTTGTAAAGTGCTTTTCAAACTTTAATGCTCTCTATTCAGGAGTATGCTATGAATACTGTGAGACTGATTATGATTATTATCCCTTATGTAAGAGGATCACAGTTTGCAGCACCTCGGCGTACCTTTAGCCCAGTTCAGACCTTAGTAGTTCCCTCAGTGGGCCTGTTCTGACCACAGAGTCGGGTCAGGGTCTCAGGCCCTGGAGCCCCTCTCCTTAACCTTTTCCTGCAGTGTCCAGATTGCTCTGCAGAGCCCTTTGACCTTTCTTTGTAGGGATCACGGGGTCACACACCCCTATGGTTGTGTGGGGATTTCCCCACTGCTGAGTCTGAAGACTACACGTCAGAATCAATCTCCCTCATGGCCCCTTTTCTCCCCTCAGCTCTCCCTTCTCAAGACTCTGCCCTTCCCCAAGAAAGGGTCCCGGAGCAGGAGGAAGGAATGACCTCTGATCTCCTGTCGGATGGAATCCAGGTGAGTTGGAGTTTTTTCTCTCCCAAATGCTGGTTCATTTCTTAGAGCAGATAAATCACCTTCTTTTGCCTTTGGTCTCTTCCCACCCATATCCTTCTGAGGACTCAGAGCCCCAGTTTTATTTTCAAGAAAACAAGCCTTTTCTGACAGACACTGTCGGGTTGATAAATTGTGAGGGTAGGTCAGCCAGCCCGAGCCCCCCAAACTGAGCTCGGGAGATAAAAGGCCTTGCCTGATCTCAGAAGGCAGAGAACTGGAATTAGACCCAGTGTCTTCTTTTAAAAGAATGATTGATATCTTTTGTTTTTACATCCTCTTCATTTCTTAATATGTTCAGGAAGTTCCTGATTAGTGTGAATAGTGAATCTCCTGAAGTATTTGAATTTTCTCTGTTTGAAGTTGTAATTATATCAGATACAATTATTGCTTTCAGCCCAATGGAACTGTGCAGTGCAGATTCAAATAATGTGCTCACCTGAGGGATTCCTGATTCACAGAAACTTACCTTCCCCTATTTCTTATCCAGGGAATCATCTCTATAACAAAGAATTAAACATGAAACAGCTCAGCAAAACTAATTAGCATGGAATTCAAGTTTGATGGGATCTACCTCTTGGTCCATGGTCTTCCCAGTCTGAAGTAGGGAAGGATGTTTGTTTTTGCACCTTTTCTTGGGGAATCAAGCTTGGTGTCCTTATCACTGTTGCCGTGTGGTTCTTGTTGGCATTGTTGTAATTGTGTATTTGGATTCCTGATTCTGCAGACTTCCACTGGCATTTGTCCTAAAAGTCTTCACTCACTTCCCCGTGTTCCTGATAGTCATTATTCCTCATATTCCCTTCCATTCCTCTACCACAGTTTAGTTATTCCTCGTGGAGTTACTCCTCGTTTGTTTGCAATGGTTTTCCAATACAAAAATCGCTACTATAAATCTTTTAGTATATATGAAGGCCTTTTTCTGTCTTTAATTCCCTTAGAACACATACCTAGCAAGGGAGGACGCAGCTCTCTGGATTCCTGATTCACTGCAGTAGTGGGATTAAAGTCAGAAGCAAACATATCTTTGTGAGCTGCATATTTACTTAGAAGACCCCACAATAACATTATGTTCTTTATTTCAGTGTAGGAACTTTTAAAAAATTGTTTTGATAAGAGTATTTCAGTCAGTCATATAGTCAGCTAGCTTTTTTAAATCATCTACTATATATTAGGCTCTGTGCTGGGGATACTAACAAAAGCAAAAAGCGGTCTCCTAAGGGCTCCCGGACAATGTAAACAACTTTATCAAATAAGTTCTAGGCAGGACAAATGGGGGGGAGGGGTAACCAGAGGAAAAGCACCTTGAAGAATTGAGGAAGGCTTCTTGTGGAAGGCGAACTTTTGGTAAGACTTAAAAGGCAGCCGTGAGGAGGAAGACCTGCAGGAATCTAGGCCTGAAGGGCCAGCCGGGTCTGCGCTGGTGTGGCGAGATAGTCAGGATGAATCTCAGGTGAGATGCGCCAGAGGTGGAAGTGCCAGGATAGGGTGGCTGTGCCCGGGCACTGCTTGGAGGTGCTTTGGGAATGTTTACTGAGTGGCGGGAAGTTCAGAATTGAGGGAGGACGATGATACACTCAGCAATAAGAGGGAAATTTGGAAGAGATGAGGGAAAGAGGAATTCAGTTTTGAAATCAGTGAGTTTCATACTCTATGGGACGTCTAATTGAAGTGACCCAAGGACAGCTGGAGATCGGAGACTGGGGCTTAGGAGAGAGAATTGGGTTGGGTCAGTGATGTGAGAATCACTGTATATACACGTATAAATAAATAAATAGAATGTATAAAAGGAGGATTCATCCAATTTGTGGGAGCTAATGGGATCACCAAGTAAAAGAGAGAGGGAGAAGAGGAGGTCTGTGATAGAGTTTGGGGGAGACCCACAGTCTGTGCGCCTAACTTGGATGAAGACCCGCAAGAGAAGATTGAAAACAGTTGGGAAGTCAGGGAAGGAGGACAATCAGGAGGTATTTCAAGTAATTGACTTCCTTTAGAAGTCTGTATTTTATTTTATGTATTCCATTCTGAGTCCCTGGATTTCCTCAGCCCGCCAAAGGGGTTGATGATGTTCTCCCTTCCTTTGGTATCCTCCCTATCCTTCCCTTTACTATTTGAATGAATGGTTTAGCAGTTTTTATGGACTCTTACTACACGCTCGGCATCATCCCAAGTTAAGTTCCGGGGGTGCAGATATAAGGGAACAAAATTACCCCAGATCTCAGTGAGCTCACATACTACTATAAAGGGGACTCTGGTTCAGACCCCCCTGTAGTATGGGGAGGCGAAGCCCACCAGCCAGAGCCCCGCATTTCAGAGGCCAAGTCCAAGGCCCTGGGGAGAGAGGTGAGGAGAATGGATGGAGTGCCAGTAGCTACTCCACATGGGGGTCCTGGCCATGGACCCCTGCTGCCTGTCCCCGTCTGCCCTTCCTGACTGCCCTCGCTGCCTTCTGGGCTCAGCCCACATCTCTCTCCTCTAAGAAGCCTTTCCTGCTGCCACCCAGCCCCTTCCTTCCAAGATAGCCATCCATTTATTCACACCTTCTGTAGCTTTTGTGCTCCTGTTCCTTCCATGTCATCTCCTGGCTTAGGTGAGCCTTGAAGGCGGGGGGCTTGCACCTTCCTTTTTACCCCTGGCACTTATATTGTAAACTCTTTTAAGTTTAATAAAAGCTTTCCTTAAAAAGTGGGGTTTGAATCCTGATTCAAAGTTTACTCCACTGTCCCCCAATACCGTTTTTGGAAGCCTTCGTTGTTCACTGAAATCCTTACTTGGGGCACTGCGCTTCCTGATCCTCCGTGGTAATTCCCAATATGGAAATTCCCCTCTCTCTCAGTATTTCAGATAGTCCAAGTTATTCTCTTGATCTGTAGCTTCCTCTGTTGCTAGCCCAGCTAGTCGGGGAAGATTCCCACGGATTGTTTTTGTTTGTGGTATATATATTATAAATGGATCCTAAGACAGATTGGCTTCTGCCAGGGAGTGGGGGAACAGTAGGTTTTATTAGCGTATGCTGTGGGCAAGCACTGTGGGAATATGGTCTCAGGATTCTCAGTAACCTTTTGAGGGAGGTGCTGTTACGACTGCCCTTTTACAGGCACTGAAGTTGCCTTGCCCAAGCTCATACAGCTAGTGAGTATCTGAGGCTGGATTTGAACTTGGGTTGTCCTGATTCTAGGCCCAGTCCAGTCACCATTACCCTCTAGCCCCCAGGATGACAGGGAGTGAGGGGACGAGCGTTGGAGATCTCCGAACTCCGGGGCCTCGGAACATCAGGAGCTCAGTGCCTTGAGCCGACATGCGGAAGTTGGTAAAGGATTAGTAAATGTTTGGAGGCTGACGAACTGGCCAGAAGACCAAAGGATCACCTAGATTGGGTCCAAGGAAGAAGTGTTGCAAAGCTCTGAGCCGGATCCACAAAGGCCGCACATAGAGTGTGCCAGAATAGGACTCATTTCTGTCGTCAGAAACTTAGTGGGTTTGTTTTGAGCAGACACTGATCTTAACTTAGAATATGAATGAATGAACGAGTATAGCCATTGCTATATAGCTTCCCAACATCTCTAGGGGGTAAAGAGCATAGATATAATTATTCCCATTTTGCAAGTTTGTTTGTTTGGTTTTGGTTTTGGCAAGGCAATTAAGTGACTTGCCCAGCTCCAAAAGTTTAGGTAACATGTCCATGGCTCTTGTATTCTTAAATACTTGATACAGTTTTTAATATGTTTGAGATATGAGACCTTTTCTGAGAACTGTCTAAGATTTCTCTCCCCCATTTTCCCCAGTTTTTGCCTTCCTTCTGATCTTGGCTACATTTGTTATATTTGAAGGAAAAAAATTTTAATTTAATGTAATCAAAGTCATAATTTTACATCTTGCAGCATTCTGTGTCTCTTATTTGTTCATAAAATGGTCACCTGTCCTTAAGGCTAATAGGAAATATGTTCCATGTTCTTCACATTTTCTTGTAATGTCTCCCTTTATATTTAGTTCATGCATCCATTTGACCTTATCTTGATAAATGGTGTAAGATATCAGTCTATGTCTAATTTCTGCCACCATTTTTCAGCTTTACCTCAAATTTTTACCAAATAATGAATTCTTATCCCCAAACTTAAATCTTCACACTTGTCACAAACACTGGATAACTATATTCATTGACTACTGTAGATTGCATGCATACTTTGTTCTACTGATCTACCTTTCTATTTCTTAGCCAGTACCAAATAATTTCAGTAATTACTGTCATATAATATGGTTTAAAATCTGGTACTGCTAAGCCTCCTTCCTTTACATTTTTTTCCATTAGTTCCTTTTATATCCTGACCTTTTATTCTTCTAGATAAATTTTTTTCCTAGCTCCATAAAATAAATTTTTGATAATTTAATTAAAATGACATTGTATATACATACATATGTGTGTGTATGTATGTTTTATCATGTTGACTCTTATCTATGAACAATTAATATTTCTCCATTTATTTAAATCTGATTATTTGTGTGCCAAGTTTTTTTTTTTTTAATTGTTTTGTTCATATAGAACCTGGGATTTTTTTGGTTGGTACGTTCCCAAGCATTTTATACTGTCTAGAGATATTTTAAATAAAGTATCTTTAGCGATCTCTTCCTGGAGGAATCCTGTTGGTAATATATAAGAACATAATGTATTTATAATCAGTTAAACATAATTTGAAGTCAAAAAGCTTTAACATTAATCCAGTGTTTGATAACCCAGAGATCTAAGCTTTGAAGTCAAGAATTCATTATTTAAAAAAAAAAAAAACTGCTGGGAAAACTGAAAAGCAATTTGGTTGAAACTAGGTATAAACCAATGACTCAACAAGAAAACCAAGAAAAAGTGCAACCAAGAAAAGTTTAAAATGAGTATGTGATTTAAAAGTAAAGGGAAAAAACAAGCAAATGAGATGAGTAAAAAAAAAAATAAATTACCTTTCAGATCTGTGGGTAAGAGAAAAGTTATGATCAAACAGGATAGGATTATGGGAAATAAAATGATAATTTTGATTACATGAAATTTAAAAGGTTTTCCACAAGCAAAAACAATATGGCTAAAAATAGAAGGAAAGCGGGAAACTGGGGAAAATCTTTTATTTCTCTAATAAAAGCCTCGTTTTCAAATACACAGAGAACTGAGCCAAATTTATTTTTTAAAAAAAAAGTCATTCCCCGGTTGATAAATGGTCAAAGGATATGAATAAGCAGTTTTCAGAAGAAATCAAAGCTATCAAGTCATATGAAAAAAAAACATTCTCACTACTCATTAGAGAAAGTACAAATGAAAACAATTCTGAGATACTGCCTCACATTGATAAGATTGGCAAACATGACACAAAGAGAAAGTGAAAATCCTGGAGGGGATGTGGAAAAATAGTGACACTATTACAATGTTGAATTATGAATTGGTCCAGTCATTGTGGCAAACCATTTGAAACTGTGCCCAGAGGGCTAGAAAACTGTCCATCACCCTTAACCCAGCAATACCATTACTTAGGTCAGTATCGCAGAGATCAAAGAAAAGGGCAAAGGACTCATACATACAAAAATATTTATAGCAGCTCTTTTTGTGGTGCCGAAAATTGGAAACTGAGAGCTGCTTGTCAGTTGGAGAATGGTTGAATAAGTTGTACTTAGTGATTATGATAGAATATAAGAAACATGGGGTGGGGATAGTTTTACAAAAACCTGAAAAGACTTATTAATTAATGCATAGTGAAGAGAACAGAATGAGGAGAATATTGTACACAGTAAATGCAATATTGTAAAGATGATCAGCTGTGAAAGACTTAGCTGCTTTTATCAGTACAATCCAAGACAATCCTAAAAGACTCATGATGAAAAATATTACCCATCTCCAGAAAAAGAACAGATGAATCCTGGAGGAGGGATAGAATATGAAACTCAAAAAAAATTTTAACAGATGTTAAAAGTATATAAAAATAAGACACTAGTATCTGGGGTGCATCGAGACAGGGTTTCATGTAGAAAGAGGTGCTGGAGGAGGGTTATGAAGGAAATTTGAAGCTCTCAGCAGCAGGGGTGGCTTGGGAAGGGGCATGGCAAATAGCCAGTATGAAAGAGATGGACAGGGCAGCATCACCTATGAGGGAGGGGAAGGTCATTCCACAGGACTCAGAGCAGTAAAAGGGAAAGTAGACATAAGAAGGCTGGAGAGGCAGGGAGCTCATGCCTATGACGTGGAGGGCTTTAAGGGGCACACCGGGTAGTTTAGTGAGTCCTGCAGGGCAATAGGGAATCGGGCCTTTTTTGGACCCAAATCTACAGGACTCCGAGCAGTAAAAAGGAAAGTAGACATAAGAAAGCTGGAGAGCCAGGGAGCTCATGGCTAGGACATGGAGGGCTTTAAGGGCCACACTGGATAGTTTAGTGGGTCCTGCAGGGCAATAGGGAATCAGGAACCTTTTTTGGACTAACAAGTGCTTTGTGTTCATGGAATTCTCCGTGCCGTGTATAGACACATGCCTCTAGAGGTATATTGCTTCCCCACGATCCTGCCTACTGTGGATTGGAGAAGTTTTGCTACTTTGATAGAAATAAGGTATTACTCCATGAATATCTTACTTGGACTTTGTTTCATTTTTGGCAATATAGGTTATTTTTTAAAAATAGATTTTGATTGGTATCTTTTGTTTTGACGTTGCTTAGATTTCCCATTGTGCCACTTTTCCTTTCTTCTCCCAAAGAACCATCTCTTTTTACAAAGATTTTTTTTTTCAAATAAAGCAAAAGCAGCAGAAGAAAAATAATCTTCTGTTAAACACTTTTCAGTGTTTTTTCCTGGGTGTGTGTGAGCTGTTCATATGCTTTGTCCAGTTACCCACTGAAAAACTGTCATCTGCTTCTGGATACTGAGGGCTCACCTCATGTCCTACGGTCCTCCCCATCCTCGGGACTTTTCTCTCTTTTTTTTTTTTTTTTTTTTTTTTTAAGATATGTATATATTTGTTGTGAAGAGATCAGGTTGTTGCCAGCCCTTGCCTTGGAAGCGTCTCAGCTCCAGGCCAGCCTTGCCAGGAGTCTTTCTTCGCCCCTTTTGAGATCACCCATTGTTTGTGTGTTAGTGTTTTCATGTTGTCACTCGTGCTGGACTGGGAGCTCCTTGAAGAGAGGGCCTGGCTTTAGCCTTTCTTTGTACCCCCAGGGTTTGGGTGGTCAGTGGCACATAGTAGGTGCTTAATAAATGCTTGGACTAACAGACTAACACTTGCTTCAGAGTTTTTGTTGGAAATTAAATAGTCATCTTCTTTTCTCTTTATAAATTAAATTATTTACAAATAATACTGTGCATCAGTACAAGTAAGTGGAATTATTACTGACCATGTATTTTTCTTTAGTTGTGTGACTTTTCAGTCCCTCACTAGAAGTTTTCTTCAGTGTGCTTTGTCTATTCACCATCATTGAGTTTTCCTCCTCCCAGATCCTCGTTATTTATGCTCTGATCTGTTTCTGTGTGCTTGATTTTTACATTTTTTACTAAAGATCTTTGTAGATTCCTTTCTGTTTTTCATCTTTGTTCCTTACTCACATTTTAGTATTTCATTCCATTAATGTCCCACATTTTATTTAACCTTCTTCTGTTGATGATATTTAACTTGTCTGTGGAGTTGTGTTTCTTTGTTTTGCAGTTATAAAAATATTGCTAGGAAAGTCTTTGAGCCATTTGCTTTCCCCAGTGACTCTTAAAGGGCCTGCTTCTAGAAATAGAATTATGGGGTCGCTCAGCCAAGCCAGCAAGCATCATACTAAGTGCTGGCTCACAAACTATGAGAGTTTTGTTACTTTTTCAGCACATTGATAGTACTTTCTGATAATATTCAGCAAGTCTGTGAATGTAAAGGAGTTTACCTGTTTATCCCCTAATTATTGCTGTCAATTTGATGGATCTAAGGACCTCATTGACTTCTTTGATTTTTGAAGAAGCTGAGGATGTTTCAAGTGATTATTAACAGTTTGGCAGCTAGGTGGCACAGTGGAATCAAAGTTAAACGTATGTCTTCAGTCACTTTAGTAGCTGTGTAACCCTAGGTAAATCCTCTATTTACTGCAATTTCCTCATCTATAAAATGGGTTAAATAAAGCACCTATTTCCCAGACTTCTGAAAATCATATTTGTAAAGTACTTAGCTTGTATAATTGGCACATAGTAGGCATTTAATATAACTTGTTAAATCTAACTTGTAAAAATTTTTCTTTTGAAAATTATTTGACCATAACCTTAGTCTATATTTGTCTATCAAAGATTTGTGAATTTTTTTATCTTTCCTTATATATTTTAAATTTAAAATTTTTTGGGTAGTATTTGCCATCACTATTTTTCCAACCTGTTTGTTGGGCTTTTTTTTTTATTATTATTATTGTTAACAGTCTTCTGCAAACATTAATGTTTAAACATTTGAAAAACAAAAAGGAGAATCAAATATTAAATTGTGAACTTCTATTAGTGTTTTAAGTGTATATTAAAATAATGTATATTAATTTTAATTGGTAATAATTGCTCAATTTGTCATCTTATGAACATTTTTTTGTTTTATTAATGTTCTTTTCAAGACAGTCACTTTTCTACTAATCTGTCTTTTCTTCCCCAAACATCTTTTACCCTTGTAACAAATAATAATCAACAAGACAAATTAGCACACTGAGCACATCTGAAAATGGATGGGTCATTATGTCCTCCATTATCTCACCAATAATAGGTTAAGTTTGTTCATCCCTTCTCTGAAGTCAGAGTAGGTCACATCTTGCAAAGTTAGTTTCTTTTGCACTGTTATAGTTACTTACATTCCTAATTTATAATCCTGTGACCTGAGAAGAAGATTTCATCTTTTGTGCCCCAGGATTGAGATTGCAGCTATCTGAAGTTAGCAAACATCACTTTCCTTCACAAAAACAAGATAAAAAAATGTAAAATGAGGGTTGAACAGCTCTGTCTTCTCTCCATTTGTTATCATTGTCCCCTCAACCTCAGTGATCTTATCCCTCTTAGTATTCTTTTCCCTTTCCCTCCCTCTCTTTCTCTTCCTTTTCCTCCCCTCCATTCATCTTCTTTTGTATCAAGGAACTCTTGGGTGAAGAGGACCAGTGCAGGTATAAGGCACATTTCCAACACTTAAAAGACTTAGACAGTTGCAATTAAGTGACTTGTCAGGAGTCATATAGCCAGCATGTGTCAGAAGTGAGACTTGAACTGAGGTCTTCTGGCTTCAAGGCCAGCTTTCTATCTGCTGTGCTCTGCTGCCTTTTTCCCTCTGTCTATCACCTCCTGATAGAAACCTTCTTGTCATCCTGAGCTATTTTTGCCAGATATACCAGAACTTTAACATTACTAATCTTATTTGTATAGGACTATACCTTACTTTCATATTCATTCTTTGTTACTTGCTTTTGCTTCCATTTTCTGTACAATTTTTAAAATTATATTTTATTTTTCCAAATACATGCAAAGATAGTTTTCAACATTTACCTTTACAAAACCTTGTATTCCAAATTTTTTTCCCTCTCCTCTCCCATTTCCCCTCCCCAAGACAAGCAATCTAATATAGGTTAAACATGCAATTATTCTAAACATTTCTATATTCATCATGCTGAGTTAAAAAAAAAAATCAGATTAAGCAGGGAAAAAAAAAAACACAAGGGGAGGGGGAAACCAAACAAAAAAACAACAAACTAAAAAAAAAAAAAGAAAGAAAAGAAAATTCTAAGCACTGATCCATATTCAGTCCCTGTAGTTCTCTCTCTGGATGTGGATGGTACTTTCCATCCCAAGTTTATTGGAATTGCCTTGAATCACCTCATTGTTGAAAAGATCCACATCCATCACAGTTGATCCTCACATAATCTTCTTGTTGTGTTCATGTTCTCTTAGTTTTGCTCACTTTACTTAGCATCAGTTCATGTAAGTCTCTCCACACTTTTTTGAAATCATCCTCTCGTCATTTCTTATAGAATAGTATTCAATTATATTCATATACTACAACTTATTCCGCCATTCTCCAACTGCATCTACTCCATTTCCAGTTCCTTGCCACTACAAAAAGGACAACTATAAAACATTTGTGAATGTATGAATCCTTTTGTCTTTCAGATCTCTTTGGGATACAGGCCCAGTAGAAACACTGCTGGATTGAAGAGTTGGGTATAGGTCTACCTTGCTCTCCAGCATGGTTGATCATTTCACAATCCACCAACCATGCATTAATGTCCCATTTTTTTCCCACATGCCCTCCAACACTCATCATTATCTTTTCCTATCATCTTAGCCAATCTGAGGTATGAGCTGTCTCAGAGTTGTTTTAATTTGCATTTCTCTTATCAGTAGTGATTGGATCATTTTTTCATATGATTAAAAGAGGTTTTAATTTCTTCACTTGAAAATTATCTTCATATCATTTGACAATTTTATCAATTGAAAAATGACTTGTATTCTTACAAATTTGAGTCAACCTCTATATGTTTTAGAAATGAGGCCTTTATCAGAAACAGTGACTGTAAAAAGTTTTCTCAACTTTCTGCTTTCCTTCTAATCTTGGCTGAGTTGGTTTTCTTTGTACATATCTTTCTTAAAAGTTAGTTGGATTATATAAATATGTATACTTATATTGTATTTAACATATACTTTAATGTATTTAACATGTATGGGACTACCTGACATCTAGGGGAGGGAGTGGAGGGAAGGAGGGGAAAAGTTGGAACAGAAGTTTCTGCAAGGGTCAATGTTGAAAAATTACCCAAGCATATGTTTTGTCAATAAAAAGCTATAATAATAATAATTTTTTAAAAGTTGGTTATATGTGCATGTATCTGCACAGTCTACATTCCCTAGTAATTCATCAAACTGCAAGCATAGTAGTATTAAGAGAAAGAGTAATTCAAAGTCTTTTTCTCAAAGTCACTATCTCTTGCTGCTTTTCCCCTCTTCCTATGAGAAAGTAATGAAACCTACTTAGGGGAGCAGTGAAGAGAGGAAAATTTTTGTAAAAAGCATAAGGATTGTATTTCTTTATTTGCAAGCAGGAGCCATATTCTTATTCTCACCATTCATGGCCCAGCTTTCTTGTGACTTCCAATAGGCTTCAATAAATCATGCTTTAGCTATTTAAGTTTTATGGCTAGACTTTTATTTTTCTGATGTGAACAATAGATTACCACAAAAACAACCCATTTCCAAAATATTTGCTTTGGGGGGAAATAGAAAAAAGATCCTGGCTGTCTCTTATGTCCAGTACTCAATATGATCATTTCTTATAGAGCAATAGTATTATATTACATTCATATACCATAACTTATTCAGTTAGATAACTTTTCCTGGACAATATGTTTTATCCTCAGAATAACGCTTAACACTGCTTTTCTGGTTCCAAATCTAGAGATTTTTCCTTAATCTAATACAATCACTTAAGTTTGGTTCCCCAATTTTGAATCTTCAGAGAATTTCAGTCTTTATATCATTACTTAAATACTATATCTAATATAATATTTGATAGAATTGTAAATCTGTCTAATTGTAATGTTTTTTCTTAGGAAGCTCATTTATGATAATTTTAAAATTATCAATTAGATTCTTAAAAATAATTTCACTTTCTGATCCATTATTAGTACCATTTGTGTATAAAATTCAATTAATCCTTAGTTAATAAAACCTTAAAACTTATTACAATACATACTTAAAGGCTGAATTTTTTTGATTGATAGATTTGGAAGCCAATCATATATATCTGACATTTTTGCTGTCTTCAAATTTTACTATTTCCATTTAATTAGGAAACTTTTACATTACATTTTTATCTTATTACTTTGTCTAATTATTTTGCTCTTTGGAGATTATAATCCCTATATTATCATTTGACTTGAAATATAAGAGACATGGTCATATATCTGGGAGAAAACTCTCAACTCTGTTTGATTCCAGGCATGAGTCTGGATATATGACCATGCCTCTTTTTCCTTTTATAGCAAATTTCTATAATCAAGAAGTTTTGTAAAACTAGGAACACTGCTGTGCTGTGCACAGTTTGATAACTTTTTGAGCAGAGTTCCAAATTGTGCTGTAGAATGGCTGAATCCGTCCACAGTTCCACCAACAATGCATCAGTGTCCCAGTTTTCCCACATTCCTTCATCATTATCTTTTCCTGTCATCTTAGGCCATCTGAGAGGTGTGTAATGGTACCTGAGTTGTCTTAATTTGCATTTCTCTAATCAATAGTGGTTTAGAGCACCTTTTCATATGATAAAATTTTCTTTGTCTTACAGCATTTCTGTTCAACATTAATTTAGAATAACACAGTAAATTTCAGGTGTAGTCAATTGAATTTCCAAATTATCTCATGTGAAAATTATTGATCTTATTACCTTTGACATTTTAAAACCACTTTAAAAATATCAAATATGCAATAATTATATTCAGTTAGAGAAATAATAATAATGTAGCACTTCATATATGCCGGTCACAGTTTTAAGTACTTTATACTGCTATCATTTTGATCTTACAACAACCATTTATATTTTTCTCTTTACAAATCATCAGAGTGGGGTAAATAAAGATAAAATAACTTGGCATAAATTACATAGTACATTGCTGCAGCTGGAACATAGGAGGGTGGCCTCCCCCAGCGGAGAGACTAGCTGGCGATCTCCCTCCTGTCACGCTGCCAGAGACCTTGGACTCTCTTGTCGCGCTGGGGGTCTTGCCCAGGGCCTGCCCTGCCTTAGAAATACTGACTGGGCTTTGTGGGTGTGACACAGGTGAGGGGCTGGGGTGGCTGTTGGTTCTCCCTAGTGGTAGTTTCAGGTAGCAAGACTCAGGGAATGCTGGTTGGGGGGCCTGAACCACACACCTATGCTGGAGTTGGGGAGCCCTTGGGGCAGGCTGTGAGGGTGGGGAGGGGGGGCCCTCTGCAGCTGCCACCATTCCCTGTCTACCCAGAATTCAAGTTTCCCTGCCTTTCTGCAGCATTCTCTTTTCTTAATCTGAGGTGGAGCAGGTTAACAGGCACATGGACTGGAGTGGTCTTGCTAACCACAACGGTGATACACCCATGACTCTGGGAAAGGGGTTGTAGCATACTGAGTCATCAGGATTCAGGAAGGGTCCTTCAAGACTTTCTGGGATGTTTTCCTTTTTTCAGCATCTACCCTAACTTGTATTTGAAAATAGTTTTCTTTCCTGATGGTGCAGAAAGGACCAAAATAGGAAGTCAAGGAAAGGTTAAAAAGGGGTTGCTATTTGCCTCTTTTTTCTTCACTTCATTTCTGGGCTCTCTGCCTCTAACTTTGCTTCACTGCCCTAGAATAATGAAGCTAGTAATCTTGCAAATTTTAAAAGCTTAAAAAGAAACTTTATAAGATTTAATCCTTATTTTCCCTTCAAATAAATTCTCAGAGTGATACTTTTATTAAGATGTTTTAGTGGGGGGTTGAGATCCTAGAATTACCCCAAAATCTCAAGAGATTTTCCTGCAATTTCAAAATGACTAATTGCCAAACTCTTTATGATTAATCTCAAATCATGCAGAATCTGCTAAAATGTTTTTAGTGTTCTGTAACTTTAATTATCTAACTTTATTTCTGTAGCCCCAACTTGGCCAGGACTGGGACCACAGGAAAAAAGGGTCTTAGTTTTCCTCTTTTTTATAATCTCCTGTGGAAAGTTTATGGTGAGAGTTAGTAAAGTTAATCAATCTTTCCCAGTGTTCTCTCTTACCTGCAGTTCTCAGAAGTTTTACTGGCTGGCTGCAGTTTAAGTCTTTCAAGGTAACTTTCTTTTAAGTTTTTTTAAATTTTCAAGGCAACGTGCTTCTACCATCATATGTCAAATAACCTTCACTGCACTGGGAATATTTTCTCTTTTTCTTGTCCACCCACTGCAGGAGAAAACAAGGAGAAAGACCATTTCCTTTTAAAGTCTTCTTGTAAGCCTAAAAGCTTCTTCTCTAGAGCCACTCACCTCATCCCCTGGTGTTCCATAGGGAAAAGACAATGAATGCACAAAGTTCCCACTATATCGTGTCCTTCCTCCTAAGGGAGTTTGCCAGACACAGGGGCCAAGGAACACTCGGATCCAAAGTAGTCCCCCCAAGCTTTGGGGTCTTGTGGGACACCAGCTCAAAAAGGGGGGCAGCTTACTTTGGATTAGAGAGGGTGTGGGTCAGAGGTTTTGTCCCATGTTGGTGCCAGAAATGGTGAGCTTTCAGGTGTGTGTTGTAGTGTCACCTCTGAAAGAACTCAGGCCCGTTCAGCCTCCAGCCCAAGCAGAGGCCTTTTAGTGAGATCTGTGCGCTCCGTCAGCAGGTGGGCCAAGCTCTCTGAAGGCTTGATGGCATCTCCCCAAAGCAAGGCAAGGCTTTTACAGAGTATCTGTAAATGGTGCTGATTCCATCACAAGGTGTGTGAAGTCCAAAGTGTAAGGAGGCGGTGGCTACTCAGGAGGGCCTAAAGCCTTGGTGGACTGTTGGTATGGCTCCCCACCGTCCCCAGAATGCATGCAGAAAAGCCCACTTAAGGGATGTTAATGTGTGTGACATATAATGTAATAAAATCATTATGTTAACATACATAAGAATATAAAATGATATGTAATACGACATATCATATGTATAGATATAGTAATATACTACATACAGCCCATGTAATGTCAGGGGAAAGATTGAGGTTGCGATCCTGTGTCCTATTCTGCGTCCCGTGGGTGCTGCTTCTTATTGGCTGATTTCTGTGTTATGTTTTGTTTGACATGGCTCAGAATATGATAGCCTGCTCATGATTGCAATGAGACTCTTGAATAATGATTTCTGTGGGGCTAGGGCCAGTAATCAGAGTCCCTTCAATAAAAAACTAGTAAAGTTAAGCAGTTTACCTCATTATGTGGAGAGATGACATATATAACTCCTCAGAACTTTAGAGTTACCAACAGTCTTGGAGGGAGTCTAAATAGGGTTTAGTTATGGTTCTGTTATGCTTGGATGATCTCAGAAGAATGGAAGGGGAGAAGAGGCATGCGTTGGTAGGAGAGAAGGGAAAGGAAAGAAAGAATGGGGTTCATTATCTTATTTAAGTGGGGATAAGCAAAGAAATGTTTATGTAATGAGAAAGGTGGTGGATAGGAACTAGCACTCCTTAAACCTCATTTATAGGTTCAAGGAGGAAAAAATAAACATACACAGAAAGATGGGTGCATGTGATTGCCGCATATTTAAAATCAGCCTGAGTCAGGAATTCAGATTAAGGGAAAAATCTTCAATCTTTATTCTCAGTAGAGATGAAGAAGGATTGCGATAGCAATATGGGCAGCTGCGACAGAAAGCCAGCCAGCAGAGATAAAGGGGAATTGCAGGTGAAAGGGGGATCGGAGGTGAAGGGCAGTTGCGATAGCAATACGAGCAACTGTGACAAGAAACCAGCCAGCAATCTGTCTTTCTGCTTCCCTTTCCACTCCCCTGCCTCCACCCACCAAAAACGTCGTTTCCTATACAACACATCAGGACTTGCACAAAGAGTGGGCGGGGGGCATTCTTTCTCCAAGCATATATATTAATAGAGTATGGTCCAATTACTATTTAGCCTCACATGCTTGGGACCTCAGTGCATCAACTCAAGCCTCAGCCCATTACAGGTGCAGAAATTCATCTTACCCAAAAGGGAAGGAGGAGGGAAAGAGGTTAAGAGAAAGAATTATGGGGAGATAAGAGGGAAGATAGAATTCCTCTAAGAGATAAAGCCGGGATTTAAAAAATGGTTTTCATAAATGGAAAAAAATTGTGGGAAAAAAATGATAACTATGGAAGGGAAAATGGAAAATGAAAATGAAGAATCTAGCACACGAATTTAAAAAATCTTGTCCAATCAACAAACCCTGAAAGTTAAAGTAAACCAAATGAGACTCCATAAGGCAATAAGAAATATATCAAAAGGCTGAGAAAAATAGGAAAAAATGTAAGATATCTCATAGCAAAAAAAAAAATAAAACTGACCTGAAAAACAGATTGAGGAGGGGAAAAAATGTAATTATCATGGGCCTAACTGGATATCATGATCAAAATAGAAAGATATGTAAAAAGAGAATTACTTGAGTCAAGGGAAATAGATTCCACCAATTCCCTCCTGAAAGAAACCTTAAAATTGAAATTCCTAGGAACATTACAACCCAAATCCAGAGTTTCCAGGTGAAAATAAAAATACTGCAAGCAGTCATAATTCAATTACCAAGGAACCAATCAGAATCACACATGACTTAGCAACTACCTCTGTAAAGTAATGGAGAGCTTGAAACACAATATTCCAGAAGGCAAAGGATTATAACCAAGAATAACTTATCCAGTAAAATTTGAACATGATGCTACAAGAGGGGTTCAGGGGAGGGGAGAAAAGCCCTTCAAATAGTGAACTTCCAAGAATTCCTAATAAAAAGACCAGAGCTGTATAGAAACTGTAGTTTAAACATGGGAATGAAGAGAAACATAATGTAAAAAATTAATGAACACTGACAAAAGACTTAACGTTCCCAGAAAGGGAGATGAAACATGTTCCTTCTGAATACTCGTTTCTCATCATCAGTCATATAGTGAGTTCAATTAGACAAAGCCTTGGAGTGATTCTATTAAATCTCGATCTTAAGAATGCAAAGAGAAGAGAAAGGAAAATTATGGAAAATGATGCACACATACATTGTTGCCGACTAATTGCTTGTGTCGGGTATTCCAAGAAAAGGAGGCTCCATTTTTTATTGTGATGAAGGGCAGTAGCAGGGCATACCTGTGGTATAAGTCCATGTGGAGGTTTTGTTTCTTAAACTTTTTATATGTTTGTGTTGGTGATTTTGTTGATTTCCCCCTCCCCAAATTTCGTAAGGGGGAGGGGGTGGTAAAAGATGAAGGATGTGACTCAAGTTCAAGGATGTGTGAAGGTTTAGCCAAGACAGAGTTAGCTAATGGCCTACCCATATTATTCTTAACCTAACTAGAATATTTATGAGTTTTAACTCATAACATTCCTAACTGCAGCCAATGATTCATTTAACCCATTTATACATACAAGGAGGAGAAGTAGATGAGGGCAACTGACATCTGAACATCTCTTCTAAACTGGTAAAAAAAGATGGAAGAACATGATTGAGTATAGAAATACAATTTCACTCAATAGGGAAATGGGGCAAGGGAAGAAGGGAAGACAGGAAATTAAAGGGAAAATAGAGGAAGGGAGAGAAAAGTCCTAAACAAAACAAACTCAGTATAAGCATAGATATATATACTTCCTTTTGAAGTTGTAAAGGGTGGGAGGTACCCATAAAGTTAGAAATTGATAAATAAATCATGGCTTATAAATTAGATGGAATACTATTATGTTGAACTCTTAGCAATATAATGAACAACCATTAATCATCTGACTCATGATGAAAAGTTACCTACCTCCAAATATAAAAGTAAAAGATACAAAATTCACCAACTTTTTTTAATGGTTAGTATGGAAATTTATTTTGATTTACTGTCCCTACTTCCAATAGATTTAATTTTCTTGTGTTCTTTAATAGAAAAATGAGATGGAGTGGGAGAAAGAAGAAAGCCAATCTTGTCTAATTAAAAATTTTTTTTAAATTTTAACACAAATTTTATCAACCATTCAGAGAACAAATAACTTTCATCTTTAAATTCTTCTCAAAAATTGGGAAGACGAATCCTAACAAACTCTTTGTTTGAGACAGATGTAGTACTAATGATACCTAAATTATGTAAAAATAGTAGAGAAAGAAATATACAAACCACTATCTGTGATGACAACTGATGTCAAAATGTGAGCAAAGAACTTATAGCAACAAATTAAAACTATTAGGCCCTCTGATCAGTTTGATTTATACCAGGAATGCAGGTTTGATTCAGAAACACTATAAATAGGACACCATATTAATAATAAAATCATATAACTATCAACAGATGCAAAAAATCCCTTTGACAAATACTAACCACTTTATATTAAAAAAAAAAAATTTAAAGAATTGAGCTAAATAGATCTTTCCTTATGTGTTGAAATTGTTTCTTATTCTGGACCTCCTGATCATGACCCTCATAAAATTGTGTTATATATTAACTGAAATTTTCCTTCTGTAATATGTGTTGAATTAGGAGAAGCCATCTAGGTGCTGCTTGTCATTGTCTTGATCCTCTGTTATGTAAATTCCCTCCCAAAAATTCAGATCTTCACAGGTCCAGATCTGCAGAACATCAAAAAGGTGCTGATAACTTTGAGTTTGAAGCTTTCCCAATTTTGATATGTTAATGAATTAACCCTAAGATAGCACAAATAGGTGTGGAGCTATTTCCTCAAAAAACTCTATAAAAATGAAACACAAACTCTTGCTTACTCCCCCCAACCTTCAGTACTCTTCCTTCTCCACTACTAGGCCCATGCTTCCCAAATCTAATCCATGGTTATGTGAGTGATATTCTGTCTTCCTCCTGACCATTTCCCCTTACCACCTTCCTTCCCCATCCCACTTCCTGTCCCCCTGCCACTGTCTGTCTCTGTACCACATTTCACTATTTGTCTCTGCCTTTCTAGACTTTCACAGTGGGATTGCCATCCCATTTCCCTCTGCCAATTGTGATTTTTTTTCCTGGTGAGTACCCAAAAAATTGGGTGTGTCTCTCTCTATTTCATAATTTCATAAATTATCAGTTCATTAATATGGCAATTAGTACTTAGATATTAAATGCAAAACTAGCATAATCTGAAAAGAAAAAACATCAGAGGTGTTTTATAACTAGAGGTAAAAGAAAGATGTCCATTAATACTATTATTTCATATATTTCTAGAAATATTAACTATAATTAAAAAATACAAAATTGAATAAATTCATGCAAACCATTCTGGAGAGTAAGGTGGAACTAGGCCCAAAGAGCTCTCAAACTGCATAACTTTTGATCCAGCACTGTCACTATTGGTCCTGTATCCCAAAAAGAACCCTGGAGAGTTAGTTAAAATTCACCACAATAATGACTTGAGTAAATAAAATTCTTAGTCTCTCTCTGTATTATCAACAAAACATAGAAGGAAGAATTAGAGAAATTTCTTTTAAAATTTCATAGTATTTCCAAAATGGGTAGATCAAATCACCGCTCTCATGTTAATTTTTTGTGCATTAATGTATGTAATTTAGTAATTTTGTACCCCAAAAGTCACCAACCTGTTCCTTCCCCTTGACCTAGCCAACCCACTACTAGACATCTGTCCCCTTAGAATTCCAACAGAGATACAAAGGACCAAAACATATAAAAATATAACAATATTTTTTGTTGGAACCTTTCTGTAAACCTAAGGTGTATGTTTCCTCCCTCCCCCCCCCCCCCCCCCCCCCCCCCCGGATACATCTCATATCTGTGAATAAAAGGGCGCTTAAATTTAAGTCCTGTGTATGGGAGTCACAGGTGGGGAATACATGTGAAATTGATTTCTCTTCCATTGGAGTCTTCTCCAAGCTCCTCAGGTACGGCATCATGTCTGGGTAGCTTGTTTAGTGGGGTTCCCAGGGTCTGTCTCTCCTTGGAATTAAACTGTCAATGAACAATATTAGCTTTCTTTTGATTCTGTAACTGCATCTTCTTTCAGCTGCCAAAGTTCCCATTCCTTGAAGTCTTTATAATTTACTTCTTCACCTGGACTCTTTCTCTTTTTAAGGAGTTTATGGATTTTCAAGGGTCTGTGCTCTTGAGTCAAAAAAAAAAAATCAGACCTTGTTTTCACTTATTTCAAAAATTAAGCATTTCCTTCTTTTATTTAAAGATATGATTTTGAGAAGGAATATATCTGTTTCAACAACTACCAAAGATGAGGGGTCCGTTGTAAAACAAGAAGTTAAGAAAACTCCCACTATAGATAAACTTGAATAATAACATAAAACTGTATGCTCTCCTAGCTAGTACAAAGTCTAGCACATTAGCTACTCAGCAGGTATTTTATCGAATACACTGAAACTCTCAGCATTGAGAATCAGTTCTTTTATGTTCTTCCACCTTTATAGCTCTCCTATTACTCCATATAAAAGAAGGAAGAGCAGTAATTTGTTTTAATTTACAGGAATCACTAACATTTAAGGATGAGCAGTAATTTGTTTTAATATTACAGGAATCAGTAGCATTTAAGGATGAGCAGTAATTTGTTTTACTATTACAGGAATCAGTAACATTTAAGGATGTGGCTGTAGACTTTACTCAAGAAGAATGGATACAACTGGACCCAGCACAGAGAAACCTGTACAGGGATGTGATGCTGGAGAACTATAAGAACTTTGTCTCCTTGGGTAAGGACAGTGTTCCTTTTTAACTCAGAATCTGTTTATTGGGATGTCGTTTGTTAAAAATTAATGGAGTAACCAAAATGCTTGGTTATTTTTATTGGTCTGGTTTTTAAAAGCCAGAAGAGAAGTCTAAGCTATATATACATCAGTGAGCTAGATAAATGGTTGGTAAATATCTAAAAAAATAAGTGGTGGTCACAAAAACTTAGCATGACCTCATCAGGCATGGAGAAGTCTAAATTAATTTTATTTTTTATTTTTTGACAAGGCTACAAGACTAGTTCATCAGGGAAATGCTTTATACATTTTACCTAGATTTTAACAAAAATCTTTCTTATTATTCTCATGGACGCGATGCAGAGATATAGAGTAGATAATGGAATCCTGAAGAAAGTCGGTCATTAATGTTTGGTGTAATCTTGGCAGGAGGTCTAGTGAAATGCCCCAGACAAGTCTTTGATGTCCAACATTCTGTTGCTGCTTTGGGGAAAGGCTCAAATGTCATGCTTGTTAAATTTGTCAATAACACAAAGCCCAGTCTAGACAAGAGGGATAAAGTGCATGACAGTACAGATTAAGAAGGCTAAAGTATTGGGCGAAAGCTAATGGAATGACACATAAGAGGGGAAAACTTATAATCTTAATCCTGGGTTCAGAAATGTCAGTTTGACATGAAGGTGGAAAGAGAAGGCAAGATGGATGATTCTCTCTGAAAAAGAACTTGTGACATAGTAGCCCCAAGAGGCAAACTTGTTTTTGGCTGCATCAGGAGAAGCTTAGTGTGAAGGATCTAGGAGAGAGTAGTTCTGTGTTCCTCTGCTCCGGTCAGACCTTGTTGGGAGTATTGTTTTAAGCTCCTTATAACTTGTTTTAAGAAATAAATCTCTAAAATTGAGCACACCAAGGAGGGCATCCTGGATAGTGAAGAGCTTCATCCCCTAAGAAGCCAGAAATCTCAAGAAGAGAAGACTTAGGATTGGGAAATGGAAGTGTGGGACAGGATAGTTGTCTTCTACTATTTGAATGATTTTCCTGAGGAGAAAGATTGATATTTTCAGCAGTTTAGGGCAAAACTAGAAGCAGTGGGTAAAGAAATGTCCTGACAATTAAAGCTTCCAAGAAATTAAGTAGAATTAATATATTCTCCTTTACTAGATGTCATCAGACATCTTACTGACCACTTACTGAGTATATTGTAGGTAGGACTTGGTATGATTTAGATTAGAAGGTCTCATGATCCTTTTTAATTCCAAGAGTCAGAAATACTTAGAATTCTATAGTGAGTCTGTGTTCCCAACAATTTCCATGTCTTTTCACATGATCAGGGTTTCCCATCTTTAAACCAGATGTGATATCCCAGCTGGAGCGGGGGGAAGGACCATGGACACCAGAGACAGAAGTCTCACAAGTCATTTGTCCAGGTACGTAAATGAAATCCAGGCAGATGGGAATCCTTCCACACAACAATTTGGGCTGCGCAGTAGAGCACCTTTGAGTGCTTTGGTGGAAAAAAAAAAAAAAGGCTAAGGCTGTTGAGCAGAAGGTGGTTTCATTTGCCTTTGTGGTTTCATTTCAGCAAGTCAAAATTTATCTGTCAGAAGTCATTTTAGTGCCTCAGATCCTGCCGGTATATGGTAGTTACTTTTTGAATGTTTATTGCTTAGATGATTATTTGTCCTTGTTTTACTACCTGGTAGAAATATAGCACCAGACTGTACCTTAAAAACAAATCTAAAAATGAGACATTTTCATTCCCTGCTATAATTTTACATTTTCCTTGCAAAAATAAGGCACATTATCCATATAACAATTATTTAGCAATATATATATGTCTGTATTATGTTCAAAATGTTGGGATTTGAATAGTTGGGGGATAGGTGAATAAGGCATTTTTAGTGTTTAGCAAAGGAAATAGAATGAAAAAGGCTATGAATATTAGGATGAGTAGATATGTGTATTTGAAGGTAGGGAAGAGGCTAAGTAAACTGGTTTTTTAGAGCCCATGATACTTCTTGTTGAGCAGTAGGTTACACAACAAAATAGGTAGCATGGGATGTGATCATAGGAACCTTTGAATGCCTCCTAGCATTATTTTGACATCTACTAATTTGTATCATCTTGGGGAAAAAATTGACCATCTGATCAGATAAATGATTACTATGATGAGAATAATATCAAAGAAAGGTAAATGCATGCCATTTGAATATGAATAAGATTGATAGTTAGAATCCTGATTTAATAATTCAGATGTAAAATGATGAAAGCATTTATTTTATCCCAAATTACTTTCATTAATTCTTGTTCATCCTCTGATACTTCTTTTCTACTCCATTATTCCCTCCCATCATCTCTATCCTGGTTTCCCTTTTTAACTCTAACACATATTCCTGAATCCATTCTGTTTGTTGTGTTCATCTCCTGTTTATTTCCCCTAGATTTTAAGTCCTTATTAGATGACTCTTAAAAACCTCACCCTTTAGCTCCCAATTACAGGAATGACAGCTGTTCTTTGACATGTTAGCAGCCAGAGGGGTAAAAAAATTGTCCCTACCACTAAAATAGAAGAGACTTACTATATTGGTATGTTTCAGCAAGTAAAAGAAAGAACAGTCCATTGTCTAAGAGTGTATTGATCCTGTGTCAAAAGAAAAGATAGAGGATTAATTGAGTCTGCTATCTCTCATTTAATTGAATTATAGAATCTCAGGGATCTTGGAGATCATTGGATACAACCTTGTATCCAAAAGGAATAATTTCTTCAATGTCTCCATGACCCTCCGTTATAATGATTCCCAAAGTGGCAAAGTAATTATTTGGTGAAAGTCAGTTCTGTTTGGAAACAAAGAGATTAGATTGTTCTTTTATATGGAGCCAAAATGTCAATAGATGTCAGGAATAAGTCCCATCTCTCCATATGATAGCCCTTCAAATAGTTTAAGGCAGCCATCTTAGTTCTTCTGAATATTTGCCTTCCTCATGTTAAACTCTCCAATTTTTATGTATAAGATATCATTTCCAGACTTCTCACCATTCCAGTGGCATTTCTGTGACTGCGCTGCCTTCTCAGTAATGTCCTTCTCAAAATGTGCCCAGAATTGACTGTCAGACTCAAAATGTGTTCTGATTGACATGTTGTATCGTGGGAGCAGAATTTTCTGTAATCTGATGACTTTCCATGTAGAAATGGAGCTCAGAGTGTTGCTAGATTTGGGAGCTGATGTCATCATTAGTTTGCATTTTTTTTTTTTTTTGGAGTTAACTAAAACCTTCAGATCTTTCAAACAAGTTCTGCTCTCCCAACTAGCTTTCTCCATTCCTTTTCTAGTGACATTTTGTACAATCACATTTGTTCTTAATTTTTATCTTGAGTTTTTTCCTCTCTTCTCACATGTTGAGACTTTTATATACTCCTTATTCATTCTCTAATGTATTGTCACCCATATTTGTGGCATCAGCAACACTGATGTACGCCTTTTATGTTTTCATTAAAATTGTTAAATAAGAACAGAGAGAAAAGTA
Source organism: Antechinus flavipes (assembly GCF_016432865.1). Classification (NCBI taxonomy): domain Eukaryota; kingdom Metazoa; phylum Chordata; class Mammalia; order Dasyuromorphia; family Dasyuridae; genus Antechinus; species Antechinus flavipes. The sequence goes on along the minus strand of NC_067400.1, from coordinate 626,504,913 downwards.
TGGAGCTCTGATGCATGATGCCAGGGACTTTCCCTATCCACTGACATCTGTCTGTTAACCAAAATGCTTTCTGATTAAGGCATTCATGCATCTATGAATCCACTTCATAAAAACTCTTGTTCTCAGTGATTGTTTAAGAGACTTACCAAGAAAACCTGTATCCACTGGCCACCTCTGACATTTATGAAATGTGTTGTTACATCAAGTCACTCCACATCTCTGCTTCAGGCTTCTCACTCTAAAATAGGAGGGTGACACCTCTAGCACCTTCCTATGTTGTACACTTTAAAGTTGGCAAATTTTGAGCTACGAAAGCTTAAAGCTACAGCTGCTACCACGTGTTTATTCCTTGTCCAGGCTAGAAATCTCAGTGTGCCTTTTATACATAATGATTATGCAATCCTGAACAAGTCAGTTTATCTCCACAATACATAAAATAGCAGGTCATATTCCTGTCTAAATTCTTATCCTATGTAATTTGTTCATAATCAACCCTTAGTGGGTTTTTTTTTCCTTTTTAAAGATTGCTCTAAATATTATTTTAATAGTTTCCTGAATTTTGCTAAGATTGGTATCAGACTCAACAGTCTGGAGTTTCTAGAATCAACTTGTTTCTCATCTCTGAACATTTAGCCATTTTCTCCCCCTCACCTCCCCACCAAATTACTAACAGTTATTCTCTGAATGCATCTATGAATGCTTTTGCTATTCTTAAATCTAAGTCATTTAGTTCCTGGAAGCCTTTTCCTAGTTCTTCACATATCTTGGACTTCAGTTCTCACTTAACAAGTATTTATTTAACTTTTTCCAAATTGGTAATTATCTTTGCTCATTTAAGAGTCAGAATCAAGAACTTAATATAAGCAGTTTCCTTTCTTACAATACAGAGAATAGTGGATTTAGATGCTTTTTTTTTTTTTTTTTTTTTTTTTTTTTTGCTTTTTTTTCCAGATTCCATTATTCAGAAGACAAGGTGTGAAGACTTAGACTGGATTCAAAAGCAGGACATTTCTCTGGGAGAATCATCTAGAGAGATAATTAGAAAGAATTATCCCTGGTCTTCTGAGTTGGGAGGAGCATGGGAATGTGATGTCAGGCTAGAGAAGCAGAAGGGCAACTGGAATAGACAATCCAAGGAAGTTATGATGTTTCATGCAAAAACTGATGATGAGTTGAATATTAATGAATGTAATACATTTGGAAGAAGGTTTAGTCTAGCATCAATCATTGTTCCACCACAAAGAGTTCCAATAGGGAAAATTCTCCATAAATATGATGCACTTAATAAGAACTTCAAACAGTTTTCAGAGCTTAATAAACATAATAGAATGCCCTATTCTGTTTGTAAATATAATAAATGCAGGAAGCCCTTCACTTACCACTCAGACCTTATTCAGTATCATAGAATACATACTGTAGAAAGACCATTTGAATGTAACGAATGTGGAAAATCTTTCACCAATAATTCAATCCTTAGAAACCACCAGAGAATTCATACTGGAGAGAAACCTTATAACTGTAATGAATGCGGTAAAGCCTTCAACCAGAGAGGTCACCTTACTGAACATCGGAGAATTCATACTGGAGAGAAGCCCTATATCTGTAATGAATGTGGGAAAGCCTTTAGTAACAATTCAATACTTAGGAGTCACCAGAGAATTCATACCGGAGAGAAACCCTACAAATGTAACGAATGCGGGAAAACCTTCAACCAGAGGGGACATCTTAATGAACACCAGAGAATTCATACTGGAGAAAAGCCTTTTGAATGTGCTGAATGTGGGAAAGCTTTTAGTCATAGAGTATATCTTACTTTACATCAGAGAATTCATACTGGAGAAAAACCCTATAAATGTAATGAATGTGGGAAAGCTTTTAGCCAGAGGGGACATCTTACTGAACATCAGAGAATTCATACTGGAGAAAAGCCCTATATCTGTAATGAATGTGGAAAAGCCTTCAGCAACAACTCAATTCTTAGGAATCATCAAAGAATTCATTCTGGTGAACGACCTTATAAATGTAGTGAATGTGGAAAAACCTTCAACCAGACAAGACATCTTATTCAACATCAGAGAATTCATACTGGTGAGAAACCCTTTGCGTGCACTGAATGTGGAAAAGCTTTCAGTCATAGAGTCTACCTTACTTTACATCAAAGAACTCATACCGGAGAGAAACCCTATAAGTGTAATGAATGTGGAAAAACTTTTAGCCAGAGAGGGCATCATACTGAGCATCAGAGAGTTCATACTGGAGAGAAACCCTACATCTGTAATGAATGTGGCAAGGCCTTCAGCAATAACTCAATCCTTAAGAATCATCAGAGAATTCATACTGGAGAAAAACCTTATAACTGTAATCATTGTGAAAAAGCATTCAAACAAAAGAGGCACCTTACTGACCATCAGAGAGTTCATACTGGAGAAAAATTTTTAAAACGTTTGGAAAGAGGGAAAGCTTTAAGCCATAAGGCCAGGCTTGCTCTACAACGAATTCATGCTGGTGAGAAACCCTTTGAATTTAATGAATGTGGAAATACTATTAACCAGAATTTGAACCTTACTTTACATCCAATGATTGATAGTGGGGAGAAAACCTTTGAACATAATGAATCTGGGAAAGTATTATTTCAGAAAGGACACCTTGTTGAACATCAGAAGAGCCATACTGGAGAGAAACTCTTTGAGTGTAATGAGTGTGGTAAAAATTTCAACAAAAGTCTCCTTTTGATTGAACATCAGAGAATTCATACTGGAGAGAAATCATTTCCATGTAATATATGTGGAAAAGACTTCAGCCAGAAGGGTCACCTTACTGAACATAAGAGAATTCACACTGGAGAGAAGCTCTTTGAATGCAGTGTGTGTAGGAAGAGTTTTAGTCATAGAACATCCTTTATTAATCATCAGAAGATTCATTCTGGAGAGAAACCCTATGAATGCAACGAATGTGGAAAAGCTTTTAGCAATAACTCAAGTCTTTGGAATCATCACAGAATTCATACAGGAGAGAAACCCTTTGAATGCAGTGAATGTGGGAAAGCCTTCAGTCAGAGGGGACATCTTACTGAACATCAGAAAATTCATACCGGAGAGAAACCCTTTGAGTGTAATGAATGTGGTAAACACTTCAGCCATAAAACATCCTTTATCAATCATCACAGAATTCATACTGGAGAGAAACCTTATGAATGCAATGAATGTGGAAAAACCTTTAGAAGTAATTCAGTCCTCAGGGATCATGAAAGAATACACACTGGAGAGAAACCCTTTGAGTGTAACGAATGTGGAAAAGCTTTCCGGCAGAGGGGCCACCTTGCTGAACATAGGAGAATTCATACTGGAAAGAAACCCTTTGAATGTAAGGAATGTGGGAAAGCATTTAGCACCAGCTCAACACTTAGGAAACACCTTTGTAAGCATCTTTCTAAACTTTAAAGCATTAGTCATGACTTATTTGAAAGTGAATTTTAAAGGGAAATTCTGTCATTCGACCAGGGGATAACGCTGGCATGTGCTCCAAAACTTATCAGAGATCAGAGACTTTATGCTGGACATTAACTAGGGATGTAATGAAGTAGGGAAAAGCTGTGACTTTTCATTACTATGTACTGGAGAATCAATAGGTCAGTTTGACAGTAGATACAAAGTGGTTTGGTATTTTACTAGATCGAAATAACTTTTTTCTTCCTTTATGCATCCAATAATACATGTTAATTGCCATCAGGCAGCAGGAACAATGTTAGTCAATTGAGCAATTTATGCTGGTTCTAAACTAAATGCTTAAAATGCAAGATTTCCAAAAGAATTTCTTTAATAAAAGCACTAAAATGTTCTTTAGTGAAAAAAAATAATTTGAATACCTTTGAAAAGATTGAAAGTGGAAAAGTTGCCCGAGATAAATGAAAATAACATGAAACATCTTGTTCTGGAAGTTTCTCTAAAGATTTATGTTGATTTATCTTGGATATGAATGGGTGCAATTTATAGCTGCTATATTTTGGTCTGGGGTAGAACTAGAGAATGTCATAGCTGGAAGACCCTCCAAATTCATTTAATTCTACTTTCCTATTTTATGGAAGGGAATAATGTAGATCAGGAAAAGAAGAATAAGGATGAAATTCCATTTAAAAATTTTTCAATTTCTTATTGCAAAAGCACATGAGAAATTCCCACATGGTGGGAAAAAGCATAGACTCTTTGGAGAGAATTGACACTAAAAACAAGGTACAGATGGAAAGAGCTGGTGACATAACTTGTGTAGCTGCCTTTTCCCCATGGTTGTGACTAGCCTTATTAGACTCTCGCATAAAAGGAACAGCAAGTTAAATTCTTCACAGGCCCCAAGATAGTTTAGATTACCGATATGTCGATATAGACATATCAGGGTGATACAGATTCCAGATGTGGAAGCAAAGTCTTTATGACCCCTTAGGTGCCTCTGACGCCTCCTGAAATAATAGCATCATACTAATTGAAGCTGGAAAACCCCTACACATGGTATATTTCAAACCTCTCACTTTATAGCTGAAGCTGCTTCGGCCTAGGTAAGGCAGATGACTTGCCAAAGACAGACCAGTAAGTGGCCAAGGTCAGATCCAGATGTGCTTTTTCCTCCCCAGAGCCCTCCTCCGCTGCTTTGTAGAGCCTTTAAGAGTGCTGAGCTGCAGTCTCCCCCAAGTGGGGAGTGGCTGTTTGACCATGGGCATGTCACTCACCCTCTCAGACCCTGTTTGCTTCTATCAGTGGGAGAATACCTGCAGTACCAATTTCTCACGATGGTTGTGGGGCTTCAGTGAGGTCATAGATGTAGGATGCTTTGCAAAAATAAGATCTGTTAGTTATTGTTATAACCCATATTCGCTTGCTCTCATATTCACTCCAGAGACACAAATAAACCGTTTGATCCAGTTTTCTTTGTCTTTTGTTCCACCTAATCACAGCAACAGATGTCCCCCTCCCCCTTTGAAGGGTTCCTGGCCCAAGCTAAGATCTGATTCTCTCTCCATGTGAATTTGACTGACAGATTCAGCAGTATGCCTGTTTTCACTGTCAATCAACATCTGGCATAATTGTGGGGAGATTAGTTGAGATGGTCTGAACCTGTAACGGCTTTGTGAAATTCACATAAGGCTAATAAGAATGGAGGAGGACCACATGCTTTTATTAAGCTTTTGGATCCTGCTGCTGATCCTGGTTCCCAAACTGGCCAGGAATGGAGTCTTATGGAAGGCAGTCTCTCATCCTTTTAAAGTTTTCTACTTGTAATGTATTGACCAATAAGAAAAATTCAAAGATAGAAAGCTCTTTTCCAGCAGATTTTTTGAAAATCTTGCACCTGGGCATTAGGGCATAATGCTTCCATGTTTCTTTGTCGCATTCTTCAGCCAGCTGCAGAGCCTTTGCACTACACAGAAATCCAAAAGGTCAAGAAGAATGGAGGTCCTTAAAGCCATGAACTTTAATTTTATATTTCCATCCTCAGCAGCAGTCCTTTGCCATCATTTTTCTCCTCATCCCAAACTTCTCTTTAGACACTCAATTGTGCCTTTAAGAGATTGTCCCTGTCCTGGTTCTTAATCATTACAATTTTTCTGCCTTTTGGATGCTGTGTTGTAATTTCACTGTTATCACAAGTTTCTTTCTGTTGAAATTGTTAATGATCCATTCCCATTGACCAGCAATGAATTATACAGAAACACGGGCATTGCAACTTTATTCACTTAAAAGTGAAACAAATAGCAAATGAATTGGAAAATGTCTTTCACAAATTAACTATATGCCATTCTTTACATGAGACATGAGTACATAGTATAAAGCATCTGTTACATGAAGGTGTACTTGTTAAAGGGATTGTTTATCATGCGCTGGAAAAATCAAGAATGTTTGTTAAAACATAACTATATGAAATAAAGGGGATTATATATTAAGACATGCAGTGAAGTGGAAATTGCTTGAAAACAATTGAAATCCTTGAATCAGTTACAGGCAGTTAAAAAAATAAGCAGGAAGTCAGCTGCTGTAAACCAATTTCTGTCTTTTTTTTTAAGAGAAGTCAGTATGCACTGGATCATTCCTAGCAAATGGGAAAATTGAATGAAGTCGGACAATCCACTTTTGACAATTTACTATTAACGCTATACCTTCTCATACCATATTTTCTTCCTCTTCATTTATCTTTAAATTCTGTCTTCAGCAGACCTCATTGTGTTCTTTTAGATTGATTGGGTATTCATATCCTTATCCTGTTAATGCATTTTTACCTTCATCTGACTGGATTATTTCATTACCCTCTTCATTTTCCTTCCCTTTTCACATGTATTCATAACATGTTTGACACTCTTTGCAAAAGTTTTGTTTTCCATGAACCCTCAGGGGTGTCAGCTCTTCTGACTATTCCCTATCTCTCTAGTCAGCACACTAGCTTTATTTTTTAAAAAACAAGCAACATTTACACCTCACATTAATAAGTCATGTCCTCCTATTTGAGGATGACACTGTCACGGCTGTCACGGCATTGTATCAATAGTGAAATATTGTGGGATCTGCTAACTTAGATTCATAATCACTCAAAAGAATATGGTATAATAATCAAGAGGAAAAAAAGTGAATCAAATAGGATGACAGCCTGTGGTATGGACAGTCAACTCGTCTAGCCATCCTAAAGGCTTCAAGTCCAGGCAATGGTCCAGGTTCACAATTGAATAGGACAAAAGTGGGCTGGGTTATTGGTTTAAAGTTTCATAATTCTTTTCTGACTCTTAAGCTTTTCTCTAAAATGAAGAACTTGATTTCTCCCATTACCACCCCCCACACACACTCCCCATCCCACTCCCTCCCTTCTTATCATCAAGATCCTTCTGAGGCTGGTTTGAGTCATGGAACACCAGCAATGGGAAGGTTCCTCATTAGTGCAAGCAAGCTACTGCAACATCCAAACAAGAAATCATGCAGGAACAAATAAATGCATAAAGAACGCTACAATTAGACAATCAAAAATAAGAGGATTAGTCACAGAGCAAGGGACACCTCGTGGACAGGAATTAACTGATAGGACATGGAAGGTGTGGGGTCTGAAACAATGAATTAAAAGCCTGGGTGACTAGCAGAAGTGATGTGAAGGGATGAAGACGACCTGAAACTAGATGGAAAATGAGATGATTATTCCATTGATCTCTTTAAAGAAAGGATGGTGAAGGAGCTTTTTGTATCCCTCCTGCTCCCTTCCTATTCTCTAGTCTAGTTCTTGTCTCTAGACAATAACAATGAGATACCAAACTTTAAGGGAATGCAGCCAAAGCAATCCCAAAGGGAAATTTTATATCTCTAAACACTTTCAGGAATAAAACAGAAAAACAGCAGCTAAACAATTGGGTGGACAGTTAAAAAACTAAAAAGACAAATACATTAAAAACTCTCAAACATCAAAATAGAAATCCTAAAAAAACCAAGAGTGAGAAAATCAAAAGCAAAACTAGCAGCTTACTAGTAAAAATAAATAGATAAATCATTAGCGAATTTGATTTTTAAAAACTAAATTAGCTCTTCCAAAAATGGAAAAGCTACTCATAATCATTGAAAAAGAAACAAAACTTATGAGCTATTTGCCCAATTATATGCCAAGAAAACAGAGTCTAAGTGAAATGTAAGAATATATACAATAATATAAAATGTCAACATTAACAAGAAATAAAGGGTTTTTTAAAAGTTGAACAAGCCATAAATTAATTCCTGAAGTAAAAGCCCCCAAAGCCAGATGGATTATCAGAGTGAATTGTATTAAAGGGTTGAAATTCCAATACTATATTTATTTGTGTGAGGCTGTGCGTCATGGCAAGAGGAGGTCCCAGAGCCATACTGGGACAATCCCAGAACCATACTAGGGTATCACACTGGGAATATTTACAACTTGTAGCTTTGTTGCCTACCTCCTAAGTTGAAGATCAAAGATCAAGGGAGGACTGAGAAAGGCACCTGCATTCATGGTGACATTCCCAGCTAAGGAGGCCCTGGGCTGTGCATTGAGAAGGGAGTAAATTTTGGAATAAGGAGAAGGGGAAAAGCTTGAAACAGTCACAGAGAAGGGTCTTAGCACCAGAATCTAGTCCCTCCAAAGAAGACTAGGAATCCCACACCAAAAAAGACCTATAATATACTCACTTGGAACCAAAGGAGCTAATAAATGGAGCTCAATCTATTGCTTAGATCCAAACCTAGGAATTAGCAAAGTACAATCCAAGAGGACAAGAATCAGGTTTTGTCCTAGAACAGAGCATTCAAATTCCCAGCCTGTCCCTGAAATCCTAGAATAATAAAATACTCCGTACCCCAAGAAAGCAGCAAGAGGATCAGTCCAGACTTTCCCAAGCCCTACCATCAAATCAGAAGTCAGAAAGTAGGTTGGGAGAATAAGCAAACAAAAAAACAATCCCACTGTAAAGAGTTGTTATGTTGGCAGGGAAAGTCAAGACAAACTCAAACTCTAAAGAATGATTCCAAAATAACTTCAATCATTGCCTTAGAGAGAGAAAAAAGTACCAAAACTTGGACTATCTTGGCCCTTTAGTTCTAGTCATCTCAACTGTGGGCATCTCTCTCTCCTCTCCTCTCCAACCTGATCCCTGAGTGACTTTAACTCTACCTCAAGCTGCCCTCTCAAATCCCCAGCTCCTCATGTTACTGATTATATTCTGCCAAGCCTCAGACTTGGATCTCTCCACCATTCGCCCCCTTTGGGGTTTGGGGACTGTCAGGGCCTGAATTATCAGATACATATTTGATGCTCAACGTTATTGGCGCCAAATATGGGACAAAGTCTGTGACTCCGATGGTCCCCAAGGTAAGCCTTCCCCTACCCCATCCCCCAACCTCCTCACTTTAGCTGGTGTCCCACAATCACCTAGGAAAGTACACCTGGGAAAGCCCCAGTGCATGGGGGCCCTCTGCTCAGCAATCTCCCTCTAGACTCAGGACCCATTTGGGCAACTTGGCAGTGAGTCTCTCCGCTACCTATTTCTCTCTCCATAGGACGCCAAATGACAAGGTGAGTGGTTGGAGTGAGGATTTTTTTTTTTAGGCTCACAAGACTTTATTATTTTTTTTTATTTAAATTTTATTTTATTTAATAATAACTTTGTATTGACAGAATCCATGCCAGGGTAATTTTTTACAACATTATCCCTTGCACTCGCTTATGTTTCGTTTTTTCCCCTCCCTCCCTCCACCCCCCCCCAAGATGGCAAGCAGTCCTATATATGTTAAATATGTTGCAGTATATCCTAGATACGATACATATTTGCAGAACCGAACAGTTCTCCCGCAGCACAGGGAGAATTGGATTCAGAAGGTAAAAATAACTCGGGAAGAAAAACAAAAATGCAGATAGTTCACATTCGTTTCCCAGTGTTCTTTCTTTGGGTGTAGCTGCTTTTGTCCGTCATTTATCCATTGAAACTCAGTTAAGTCTCTTTGTCATAGAAATCCACTTCCATCAGAATACATCCTCATACAATATCGTTGTCGAAGTGTATAATCATCTCCTGGTTCTGCTCACTTCACTCAGCATCAGTCCATGTAGGTCTCTCCAAGCCTCTCTGTATTCATCCTGCTGGTCATTCCTTACAGAGCAATAATATTCCATAACATTCATATACCACAATTTACCCAGCCATTCTCCAATTGATGGGCATCCATTCATTTTCCAGTTTCTAGCCACTACAAACAGGGCTGCTACAAACATTTTGGCACATACAGGTCCCTTTCCCTTTTTTAGTATCTCTTTGGGATATAAGCCCAGAAGTAGCAGTGCTGGATCAAAGGGTATGCACAGTTTGATAATTTTTTGGGCATAATTCCAGATTGCTCTCCAGAATGGTTGGATTCGTTCACAGTTCCACCAACAATGCATCAGTGTCCCCGTTTTCCCACATCCCCTCCAACATTCATCATTATTTTTTCCTGTCATCTTAGCCAATCTGACAGGTGTGTAGTGGTATCTCAGAGTTGTCTTAATTTGCATTTCTCTGATCAATAGTGATTTGGAACACTCTTTCATATGAGTGATAATAGTTTCAATTTCATCATCTGAAAATTGTCTGTTCATATCCTTTGACCATTTATCAATTGGAGAATGGCTTGGGCTCACAAGACTTTAAAAAGAGATTCTCTGCCCTCCCTTCTCTACCTGCAGCTGAGTGGATGGAAGAGAAAGAGAAAATGTACCCAATGCATCCTATTTGAGATAGGATGATAAAAGCATGTTGCCTTGAAATTTTTAAGAAATACACTTAAGAGAAAGTTATCTTGAAATATTTAAAATGCAGCCAAGCCAGAAAAACTTCTAAGGGCTGTGGTCAGAACACTGAAAAAGATTTATTAACTTTACTACCTCCCATTAAGCTTTCCATGAGAGATTAGTGGAAAACTAAAGGTGCTAGCTAAATTAGGGTTATAGAAATAAGTTGGATAATTAGTAAGTTTGAAGGTACCACTCTGCAGAATTTTTTTAAGAGAAAATAAGGAATAAGTCATATAAAAGGTTTTTTAAATTTTAAAAAGTCATTGAGAAGATTAATAGCTTCATTGTTTTAGGGCAGTGAAGGAAAGTTAGTTGGCAGAGAGCCCAGAAATGAAGGAGGAGGTAAATAGCAACCTCTTATTAACTCTTCCTTGACTTCCTATTTTGTCCTAAAGTCCCTTTCTACACCATCAGGAAAAGAAAGTATGGTTGCCTTCAGAGTAGATGATGAAAAAAGAAAAATATCCCAGAAAATATTGAGGGACCCTTCCCCAAACCCTGACTACTCCGCACACCCCATTCCCTTCCCCAAGAGACATGAGTATTATTTCAGTTGTGGGGATTGCTAACAAGACCATTACTGCCTATGTCCCTTTGTTAACCCCTCTCATCTAAGGTCAGATTAAGAAAAGAGAGTGCTGGAGAATTATAGGCAAACTTGAATTCTGCCCTACTTGGGAGGAAGCAGGGGCAACTGCTGAGGGGTCCCAATCGCTCAGCCCCAGTAGCTCCCCAACCCCAGTACCTACAGCTGTGGGAGAAGAGTGGATGGACCAGGCTCTGAGGCCCATCACCATTAAAAAAGATCCTGTCACTCCAACCCTTCGACAGAAAAAAAAAGCCTCAAAAGCCTAGTCAGTGTCTCCCAGGCAGGCCTGGCCCTTGCCAAGACCCCCGACTACTGAATGAGAGCCCAGGAGCCTCTGGCCATCCTAGTCTGGCAGTGTGACCTCAGGGAGCCAGCCAGCCTCGACCCTGGCAAGGTCATCTTCTATGTTCCAGAAATGCATTGACTATGTCATTTATAACAAGTTATTTTATCTTTTTTTGCCCCAGTTTTCTGATATGAAAAGAAAAATAATGGTTGTTGAAAGATGAAAATGATATAATAATTGTAAAGTGCTTAACAGTGTGGCATATGCTACATGTTGCATTGTTATTATTTCTCTAATTGAATGTATTTGTTCTATATTTGATCATTTTAAATGTGGTTTTAAAATGCCAAAGATAATAACATCAGTGATTTTTCTATGTGATAATTTGGAAATGCAATTGATGTCACTTGAAGTTTGTGTTATTCTAATATTGTATTTCTAAATTTATGTTGTAGAATTTGGTCAGAAAGGCTGTTAAGAAAGCAAAGTTTTAATCTGAATGCAGTCACACATGAATTGGGATTTTAAAAGGATGTGATCGTTTGACAGTGTAGAAGGTGGTTTAAAGATAGGGCTTCACATGTTAATGAGTCAAACATCAGGTATTTGCTGTAAGTCTGAAGTCCCAGAATCTAGGTAGTTTTCATTTATAAATAAAGGGCTAATGAAATGTTAACTGTTAGAGAAATATCAGGAAAGCTATTCAAGATCTAAGTTGTGATTAGTAAAATTTTGCTATTTTAGGTAAACATTTCTGGGATTCTAAATTTACTGTTATTTGAACTTTGATTACTGGGACAGTTATCTGGATTGTCATAAAGCCAATAGTAGAAAATGGGGATAACATAGAGGATGGCCTCCACAGGATGTTCTTTACTCCATTTCCCCATTATGCTATTTCCTTACTGAAAAGGAAAATTCCAAAAAAATAAATAAACAAACAAATAAATAAATAAATAAAAAGAAAAGGAAAATTCCTATTTGTTTAATCTTAATGTTTGCCTTTTAACAATCTGTGACTACATAATTGGCTGTCATGACTTATGCCTGTATCAAACAGAACTAAGAAGGTTTTCCCCCTGTGATAACTATATCCCTCTCTTTCCTTTTATAGAAAATTTCTATAATCAAGAACTTTTGTAAGTACAATACTAAATCTATTAAATAATAGATTGATACTGGAAACACCCTCTGAGTTACTATCATAGGATGCAAGTATGAACATCTTACAACTTTAACATATATTTACAATTATAATATCGGGATGATCTAAAGAGGGAAATGATTAGACAAGATAATAAAACCAAAATGTAATGTAAATTTTTTCCAATGAAATGGAATAGCAAATTTTGAAAAAAGCAGCAGAATTAGACTCTTTTCTCTAAAAAACTATAATACAGATATGTATGATGAGCTTTCAAATTTATCAATTATGGAAATTCAGGTTTTAAGTATTTATTGGAATAAATTCTAAGATTTTACTGATTAGGGATTAGTAATATTTTACAAATGAACTGTATTGATAATGATACAGAAAGTAAATTTTCCCATTTTGTCTGATTAATTTTAAAAGACAAAAAAATAGGCCATAAATAAGCTTCCAAAGAAAAAGCATGAGAACCTGACAGATTTACTATTATAGCTTTTTTATTTACAAGTTATATGCATGGGTGATTTTACAGCATTAACAATTGTCAAACCTTTTGTTCCAATTTTTCTCCTTCTTTCCCCCACCTCCTCCCCTAGATGGTAGGATGACCAGTATGTGTTAAATATATTAAATTATACATTAAATACAAAATAAGTTTACGTGTCCTAACCGTTATTTTGCTGTACAAAAAGAATCGGACTCTGAAATAGTTAACCTGACAGATTTACAAGTGAATGCTATCAGACATTATATCAAGTGCATGAAACATTTAGGTTTACACTTGGAAATTGGGGGCACCTTGGCATTAAAATTTAGTAATCCTAAAGATATGGTTGGCTTAGTTTTTCCTCATTATGACTTAGAATATGAGTTCACTTGTCCTGACTAATCGGGACAAAGGTCCAGCCTATAGGGAGTGTTACCCCAGACGCTTATATAATCCTGCCTCTCCTTGCCTGACCGCTTGTGGGGAGGGAGATTCCCTTTCTCCCTAGATTATAATAAAATTCCTTTCTGCTTTTACCTTGAGAAACCTTGATTTGAGCCCATGGTCTTTGTCCCACAACATGTTATGGGCCAGAATTCTGTACTTGAAACAAGGATTCTTAGAAAGTGCTAAGTGGAATTGAAGCATGATGATTAATAGTTCTCTAGTTCAGTGGGATTGATTTAATCTTACCACAGATAATGGTTCCCTGGTGATAGAATGATTGGTTTATACTCAGTATACTGAAAAGGATCTCATTCTAATAGCCCATATAAGCCGGGACAAACTCAGCCAGGGTCAGACGGGGAGAAGGCAGAGGACTGAAGCCGGGAGGGAGCTCAAGCTCTCGGAGCCAAGGAGACAGATTCACCCCATCTCACACCACCGTGGTGGCCGGCTGGTCCTCCTGCATTTCCTCCACTGAGACCAAGACCGGGCCCTGGCAAGGGGACAATAAAGGATTTGGACTTGAACACCTGGCTACTGGCCTGGTGATTACTGAAACGAAGGCTGGGCCAGAGACTTCCAGAAAACCCACCAGAACATTACACAAGGAGCATTTTCTCTGGCTGTTCCATAAGCCTGGAGAGCTTTTGCCCCCACAATTTTACCTGTGCTGACTTTGAAGGCTTTCTTTAAATCCTAATAAAATCCCATCTTTTACACTAAAAATTTCCCAAGCCCATGGAGTTATTTCTTAATCATCCTCTATATAGCTGCTTTATACATTTTTGGATCTTGTCTCCCTCATTAAATTGTAGGTTCCTAGAGAGAGACGAACTGCCTCTTTGTCTCCTCAGAGCTTTGCCCAGCGCCCAGCACAAAGTAGATGCTAAATGTTTACAGACTGGGAAATGCTGAGCAAGAAATTATCGCACGTGCCCCGAGTTTCCCTGGAAGCAAGAACCTAAGAAGCAGCCGCGCGAGGGAGCAGCCCGTGCCAAGGCCCGGAGCTGGAGCTGAGCCACCGGCTGGGAGGGGCGCAAGGGCAGGTAAGGCGGACTGTCCAGCGCAGCCCCACGGGAGCGAGCGATCGGTGCTTCAGGTGTACTGGGCGCGTTCGTGCGATCAGAAAGTGTAGGACGGGGCTGCTCCTGGAGCGGCTCCCTAGGCGTCCCTCCAGCGGGCGCCTGGGGCACTTCTGGGGGCCACGCTTCAGGGGGCTCCCGCGGTAACCAAGTGCCAGGCATGTGTCACTGGGGTCAGGGGTACCCCTGCACAAAGCGCAGGCTTTCTCTCTCCTACCGGATCCCACCTCTCTTTCCATCTACCTATCAAACACTCTCCGCCTCGGGGCGGACCCCAAATTGTAATGCCGGAGAAACTGAGGCAGGAGAGAGATGAGAGAGTTTTAATATTTTATCAATGGGAGAGTAAGATTGACTGGACAAGACTCTCATTTGGAATTATCCAGTCAGACAGAGATAAAGATATCCTGGAATTCCTTGGCCCCAAGGAATTCATGTTGGTCCCAGGGCTGGAGGAGTCCAGCATACAACTGACAGCTGCCATACTCCATGGAGGAACCCCAACTTCTTAAATACCTTTTTGGAGACAAAGAAGAGAAAGGGAGGGAAAGTTTTTATCAGGGAGGGGAAGCCATAAAACCCTAAAAAATCCAGAGACAAAGAAGTAAAGATATCGTGGGTTATCTTGGAATATTTTAAGGGATATTGAAAATCCATAAAAGAGTCAGGAGATCTACTCTTTTATCTTGCTAATTTATAAGAGATTGAGACAAAACAGTCAAGGAAACTGAGACAGGGAAACTGAGTCAAGACAGTTAAAGAGAACTGTGGCATAACAATATGACCATCTGCCACCTGCTGGCCCCCAGGAGTGTGCCCTCTTTTCCCCGACTTCCCTAAGCTCTCTGTCAGACAGATGCCGCTGAGCTCTCTGGGAAATGGCGTCTTGAGAATCTAGCGGCTCCCGCTCCCGACCCGGGGGGCAGCGGCAATGAAGACTCCATTTCCCAGAAGAGAATGGGATTGCACCCAGGACCCAATAGGCTCCGAGGAGCTTCAGGCCGCGTCGTGCGCAGGCGCATTTTCCTTGGAAGCCGGAAGTTCTGTCCTTTCCCGCCTCGGGTTGGGGGCTCGCTCCGCTGTGCGGGCGAGAGACGGAGGTTGACGTGAGGTTTTCGCGGCGCCTCCGCGGGCGTCCGGGCTGCGCTGCGAATCCCTCTTCGTGGGTTTGCACTCTGCAGAGGGGTGTCCACCCGGAGAGGACTCCGTGAGTCCCCGAGCCGAGGGGGCGGAGACTGTGAGTGGCGGCGAGCCGCCTGGAGCGCGTGTGCGCATGCTCGGTGCTTCCGCGCACGGGGTTGTCCAGTGTCCGAATAAGTTTGCTCCCCGCGTGTGCGGGGCTCCCGTGGGCCGCAGTCCCTTCCTTTTCTAGGGGAGAATAGGCAGCCTCCCTACCCCGCGGCAGGGTTTGCAAAGGGTGGTCCGTCGGGGCTTACTTGGGAGCTGTCACTCGTGCATGGGGAAGTGACCCCTGGGTAAGGGGGAGCTGCCCGCCTCCGTGTCCATAAATAAGTAGAGTAGGGAGACTGTGGAGTAAGCAAGCCCCGAGAAAGGGCCTGTGATCGGTGTCTGCCTCGGTCTCCTCTTCTGTAAAATGGGGCTGATCATAGGAGTTGAGGTCAAACGAAATGTGTCTGCCCTTTGTACTCCTTAGTGACTGTTGGGCGTTACCATGAACGCCTGTGCGTACCTAGGCCCGTAGACCGGGAAATACACATTTTAAATGGCACATATCGTGCAAACCTCCCTCTTTCATAAAGGGACCAGCTCGGTGGGACACAGTGTCACATTAACCATGACAAAGGAGCGAGCTGGCGGTGGGTTCTTGGTTAATGGATTGGGAATCCCCCAGTTAAATCCGCCAGTTAATCTCAGTGTTGTAGTTCAGGGGTCTGAACCTCCTGCCAGTGAACTTTAAAAACATTTTGATGATAGTTTTTCAATTAAAAAAAAGTTTCCCTTTTCATTCTAAGTATCCTGTCTTATGCATTTGAAAACGGGAATCTGAGAAGAGCTTCTCCAGTTGCCAAAGGGGTCTGTGTCACCCAGAAGTGGTCGTGGAGGGCAGCTCCAGGGGACGTGCTGCCCTTCCTCATCTGCCCTTCCCTTGGGCTGAATGATCCCTCTGTGGCAGGCAGCCTTGTCTTTTTGGGTGGCCTTCAATGGTTAGAATTCATAATGGAAAGAAGTAGGGCATTTCAGTCAGCGTGGGGTGTCCCATGGACCCTAGAACTAGAGGAAGGGCTTATTGGCCTCTGGGTTTAGTTCTTTGGTTATTTGTCAGATTCTTTGTGACCCTACTTTGCATTGTTTTTGGAAAGATACTGGCATGTTTTGCCATTTCTGACTCTGGCTCATGTTATAGATGAGGAAACTGAGGCATGTCGGCATCAGTGACTTGTTCAGGATCACAGGGCTAGTAAATTTGTCTGAAGCCAGAGTGGGACACGGGAAGATGAGTCTTCCTGCCTCTGGGCCCACTACTCTATCCTTTCTCCCCTCTCCTTATTAACTGGAGGATTTGAGGGGCCCACGGTGAACCCCTGAAACATCCTATCTTCCTTCCTACTTTTTTTTTCCTATTGTGAAAAGATGCACCCTACAAAGTTAAGCCATGAAGACCAATTTCTGTTGGCTTTTCCTGGACAGGAGTGGGGAAGAAGGGACAGCTCATTGACTGCACTCTCCCAGCAGCCTCTTGGCAGGCCTTTGCCATCCTCTGAAAAGTCAGATACTTGTCATGGAATTTGTAAAAAATGTTTCTTACTTAACTCATGTCATTTTGTGAAGAAATTTCTAAATTAACAATTTGTTAATCCAGTGTTAGCAAATCAGTAAACACAAAGAACAATTTGACAACTAGGTGGTGCACTGAATAGAACTCTGAACTTGGAAGCCGGGAGACCGGAGTCTTAGTAGACTTAGATAATAGTTGTTTCTAAGCTGCTTAATTTCTTTGCTTCAGTTTTCTCTGTTGCAAAATGAATAATAATCAAGGCACTTAAGTTCCTAGAAGGCTTGTTGTGAAGACCAAATGTGATAATATTTGTAAAGCACTCAGCACAGTACATGGTCCTGAGAAAAATGACTATTTTCATAAAAAGAACCAATTCTATATATAATGGGTCCTAAATATTTTTGATTATTAATGACCAGTTAATAGCAGATTAGTTATTAGTAGGGGTTTTTTCCCTCTTTTTAACTAATTCATTCAAAACCCAGTCTATGTAGGACAGGGTTGACAGATTATTCTCCTCAATCTTGGCTGGTACCTCATCCATCTGAGAGAATGTATTTCTAATTAAAGGCTAAATAGAATCTAATCTTGTTGAATAGATTTGTTGGTATAGATGCTGAAGGCAGAATGATCTGGGAAATCTCCCCTCATTAGAAAAATTCCACCTCATAATATTCATTCTCTCATTAATTGTTAACCAATCATGGTTGTTTTTCACCCTGAGGGATAACCCCTTTTCCAAAGGTGTTAGTTACTTTTAGAGACCTTCATGCAGGGCCTTTGGTTACTGATTTCAGTTTATTGGTTATTTGCAAGTTTGATTTATAAATTGATTATTAATTACCCAGAAACTGTTTCAGACTTTTCATTAGATCTTATGTAATTACTAGCTATTATTACTGGGTTTTGTGTGTTCTGTGTGTGGAGGTAATGGGGTTAAGTGACTTGCTGAGGGTCTCACAGCTAGTAAGTGTCTGAAGCTGTATTTCAATAAAGGTCCTTCAGACTCCAGGACTTGAGCCCTTTCTCCGTCCCTATCTCTGTTCTTTTTGAGAAGCAGTTTCTCACTTCTTTCTCACAACCCTAAATCACCACAGTTTGGTGATTAATGAAGGAGAAGGCAGAGTTACACAGGGGCTTGAGTCAGGTTGACCTGAGTTGATTTCCAGCCTCAGTCTTCTCCTAGCTTTGTTACCTCGGGAAATCACTTCCTCTCCGTTGGCCTCAGTTTCTTTATCTGCGACACAGAGGTGGGTAATAATCATACTTAGCTCTCAGGTTGGTTGTGAGGTAGAAGCAAAACCGTAGTGTAAAATGCTTTTCCAACTTCCTGCTGTGTACAAGTGCTAATTAGGAGTATTTTAATGATGCTATAACTATTTCTTAAATGTGAAGAGTCATGTCATACAGCACATAAGAGACACATCTGGGAATCCCCATCCATTTCATTCCAGTTCACATCTCAGTACTGTGATTTGGACCCTGATGTAAGCAGAGTCTGGGACAGGATCTCAGGCCCTAGAGCCCCTCTCCTTAGCCTTTCCCTGCAGTGCCCGGATTGCTCTGCAGAACCCTTTCACTTCTCTTTGTAGGAATCATGGGATCACCCCTTTCGGTTGTGTGGGGATTTCCCCACTGCTGAGTCTGAAGACTACATGTCAGGATCAGTCTCTCTCATGGCCCCTTTTCTCCCCTCAGCTCTCCCTTCTCAAGACTCTGCCCTTCCCCAAGAGAGGGGCCCAGAGCAGGAGGAAGGAATGACCTCTGATCTCCTGTCAGGTGGAGCCCAGGTGAGTTGGATTTTTTTTCTGTGCTAAATGCTGGTTCATTTCTTACAGCAGATAAATCATCTTCCTTTGCTTTTGGTCTCTTCTCACTCAAGTTCTTCCGAAGGCTCAGAGCCCCAGTTTTTGTCACCTATAAGATGGTCTTCCTCTCACTTCTCCCTCCTCTTCCTCCTCCCCCTCTTCCCCTTTCTCTTCCTCCTCCTCCTCCCCTTCCTCCCCCTGTAAAGGGCCACAGATAGTGGGGGAACTCAGGGTAACCCTACATTGGGCACCAAAATGTAGTGTCCTTCTGGAGATCCCTGTTCGGACGCCAAAATGTAGTGTCTGGACTAGCTCTCTGGAGGATCTCAGGACCAGCCTTGGTCTTAGTGGAGTAGTGAAGGAGGCAGGAGAGCCACCAGGATGGTCAAGGACTAAGTGTCTGTTTCCAATCTTCTCAGCCATTAAATACTTCAGTATGATTACATCATTACCGCACACTTAAGTATGTCCAACTAGAGAGCCATTATCTCATCCATCACACTGAGTAAGTGCTAACTATAAGCACCCTGCTGTGTAAATGCCTCTTACTGTAAGTATCCCTTGCTTCAAGTAGAACACAGTGATCATGCCCTCCTCGACTTCTCAGGAAGGGAGAACACCAAAGGGAGGTGGGGAATCAAACCAGATATTTTCAATAGGTTTCCTCCGTGCTGAAGGGTCTTATACCTTACCCAGAGTTCTCCCACTATCTTCGGCCCTCTACACTCTCCCTCCTCCCTCTCCCTCCTCTTCTTTTTCCCTCTCCTCCTCCCCCTCTCCCTCCTCCTCTTTTTCCTCCTCCTTCCTTTGTTATTACATCATCTTCATTTCATAATATAGACAGGAAGGTCCTGATAAGTGTGAATTATTAGTCCCTTGAAGTGGTCACACATATTTTAAGTGTGTACAGTTATAAGCAATATATATGAATAGAAAGCTTCCTCTTTTCTCCCTTTTTCATTCTTCCCTTTTCCTTCTTAATATTGTTTCATTTCTTTTTAGTTTCAGTTCATCCTTAACTCCTTTTCTAAACACTTAATATAACTTAAAAATTCTAAGGCACTAAGTGATCATTATTAAGTAAATGTTTGGTTCTTATTCCTACTCCCATATTAGTTAAATGAGAACATAAATATTTATTGAGCTATTACTTGAATCAAGGCAACCAATATAAGCAAATTTTCCTTTCTAAAAATTTGAAGGTTCTTGCATGGAATTATTGGAGATAGTAAAGATAATTGGGATCTTCTCTCCATTTCTCCCTCCATTTAGAAGTAAATATTTTAAACTCTGGGAGATGACTATGAATTACTACATAGAATTCCCAATCCCTCTATTTTTGTCCACCTGCATTTTTGATTTCCTTCACAGGCTAATAATACACTATTTCAAATTCTGATTCTTTTTGTACAGCAAAATAACTGTTTGGATATGTACACTTATATTGTATTTGACTTATACTTTAACATATTTAACATGTATTGGTCAACCTGCCATTTAGGGGAGGGGGGTGGAGGGAAGGAGGGGAAAAGTTGGAACAAAAGAATTTGCAACTGTCAAACATGCTGAAAAATTACCCATGCATATATCTTGTAAATAAAAAGCTATAATAAAATATATATATGCATACACACACACACACATAAAGAAGTAAATACTTTAGAAGTGGGTTGAATTTCTAGTGATCTGTGGGTCACATGAGAAAAATGAAAGCTAGCTGAGGGCATATATCTTAAGTTTCTAGAATAAGATTTGTTGAAGGGCTTCTGAAATCACAAATAACTGAGGTATCAATGTTGAGGAAAACTCTTGTTTTAGCTTCTGTTTGTAAATCAATACCCTGCAGTGCTTCTTGCAAGGAACAATAAATTTTTACAAAGCTAGGCCAAAACAAAACAAAACACAGTCCTATCCTTAGAAGCTCCCACTCTAATGGGAGTTAAAAAGCAGGAACAACAAAGAAACTCATTGGAACGTAGTATCCTAGAGAAGAGAGGAACTGATAGGGTGGAAGCTCCTGTTGAAGGAAGTCAGGGAAGCTATGAGACAGAGGCGAGGAGGTCTGGCTTTCTAGGCATGGGGGAAAGCCAGTTCACAGTCAGAGAGTTCAGAGATGAAATAGTGTGTGAGTGTGTATATGAGTATGAATAAGCCAGTATGACTGAATTATAGAGTGCATGGAGGGCAGGGGAGTGCTGCTTCAGCATTCTATATGCCTATTTTCTCATCCCTTTCAGATCTATCTTGGAGTGTCATATGTCCATATTGCTGATGGGCTTAGTGGTAATGTAAAAAGAAAACTGGCAGTATTTTGTTGACAGCGTTCCAGAACTGTTTAGAATAGTCAGTCAACTTTTGCTTTAGTAGACTAAAATTTATGCTTAAAGACTCCTTTCCTAAAGCTTGCAGATTTTGAACCTGGTTTATCAGTATCTAAATATTGAAAAAAGAAACAATTCAAATTACTTGAAGAAATACGAAAGGAAAACTTGGAAGAGTTGAGGATCTCCTAAACAAATCTAAGAAAAACCTAACTAAGAAAGAAGCTAAGCTTCCAAAGAGAACTTTGAAAGGTTGATATGAATTTTTTTGTTGTTGTTCCTTTTTACAATTATTTGATTTTATCCTTTAAGTCATGTCCCATTATCTCTGAACTTAACCTGTCATTAAATGAACGTCAATACTGATTTGGTATTTTATATTCAGTTCTATTGTACTACCTTGTGTTTTATATTTTAATCCACTCTGTAAGTGATTCTACTCTATATCCATATTCTGTGTAACTGCCTAAGCACTTTTCATTTCTGAGAAAGAAAGAACAGGTTAATGAATTAGTCTGGGTTATTTAAAGAAATGCAAAAGAAGTTAAAATAGAAAAGCAACAGGTTAAAAAGAAAACCAAAACTGTTACAGAGAAACATTAAAAAAACTAATCCAGACAGTGATTTATTCATCACCTTGTCCTTGCAGAACAAATTGAGTCCCAGGCTCTTGGTCAGCACAAGAACTTTCAAATTTGGTTTCTCCAGTTATCATGTGGTTAAAAAATGCCAAAAACAAAATGTAGAGATTGAATCACCTTGTTTCTTATTGGTAGAGAGGATCAGGACTTTTTCCAAAATCAGGCAAGAAAGGAGGTGGGTAGTAACATTGTGATTTACCTGAATTTGAATGATTTATAGGAAGTTGAAACTTAATTTCAAAACATGACATATGAGGGCTCAGTGGAATTACTCATGCTATTTTCATATAATAGAACCTAGTAAAAAAAAATAAGTTTTTAAAATTAAAGATAAGCAAAATTGGGACAACAGTCCCACTCAAAACGTATGATTCCTCAACAAATGTATGATTAAACACATGGGAACTAATTTTTCTATCTTTTTACTTTCATTTCTTTCCTCTTGGTTTGTATAAACAGAAAGAGGAATAATAATCTACTTTACTATTTCAGGAATCAATAACATTCAAGGATGTGGCTGTGCATTTTACTCAAGAAGAATGGAGACAATTAAATCCAACCCAGCGGGATCTATACAGAGATGTGATGCTCGAGAACTATAAGAACCTTTCTTCCTTGCGTAAGGACAACCTTCTTCTGTAACTAAAAATATTTCTGTTGTGGTATCATTGTATGAGTATTTGTTTGGGATTATGGAATGGCTTGTAGTGTTTAACTTGGTGCGTAACTGCTGGGTGTGGTGTTCAGGAATGTTTTTTAAAAAATCAGTGTAATATGGAGAGTTACTCAGTCTTTCAAAACTAAAAATTTTCTGTTTCCCATTTTAAAATGATAGGCTTTTCTTTTTACAATAGCTTTGTGAATTCATGGAAGTATACCTTCTCATCCTCTTCCCTCATATCCAGGATTCTACCCTAAATTCTCAAATGTGACAAGTTAAAGACATTAAAGGTTCTCATAGTCTTGGCAAAAAGTTTATGAACTACTTTTCTTTCTGAGTCAAATTACCCCCTGTGAATTATCCTTCACAAATGTGAAGACTAAAAACACAGAGGTGCCTTGTACTTCACTTTGGAGTTTGTAGCACTTTCTTTTTTTTCTTTGGAAAAAATGAGGATTAGGATTGAGGTGAAAGAAGTTGCATCTATATTAGTTTGACTTAGCTTTCAGGGCTAGCTTTTCTTAAAGAAGGGAGTTTAATCCTATATTCAAAGGAAAAACAAATCCAGATAACCAGTACTAATTGATTTAAAGGATATCTCCCCTCCACCCACTTTTTTTTTTTTATATATTGTAGATGGGCTTGAGTATTAGATATATTATATGGTCTCTGTGGTCTTTTCCACCTCTGAGAATGTGTGATATCAGAATTCTAAACTGAGTCTCTGTTCCTCAACAATTTCAATGTCTTTTTCACATGATCAGGTTTGCTAGTTCTTAAGCCACATGTGATATCTCAGCTGGAAAGAGGGGAAGGACCCTGGATATCAGAAACAGAAGTCCCACAGATCGTATGTTCAGGTGAGTAAGTGAACACTAGGCTAATGAGATTCATTTGAAATTTGAGCTATTCAATTGAAAACCTTTGAAATGGAAAAAAATCTCTTTGCATGCAACCTAGGAAAACTATGAAATTAATAAACACACAGAATGTACTTCATGTGCCTTCACTTGAAAAAAAAAATCTCATGAAAAGAAAGCTTCTTTCCTACACATTTCCTAGGAGGCAAAACTGGTAGCATGGGGTCTGATTGTGATAGCCTTTGAATACCTCCCAGAAAAATTTTGAGATCATGTAATTTAGGGCATGTTGGGAAGAAACTGACCTTCTTCAATCAGGGAAATGAATAATATGATGAAGTTGATGTCATAGAAAAGTAAATGCTTGCAGTGTGAACTGAAAGAAAGGCAAGATGTGGACAAAGTTACTCACTAGTTCTCTGTTTTAATGACTCAAGTTTGAAATGATGAAAGCCTCGATTCTGATTCCGATTCCAAATTTCCTTCTGTAATCTTTGTTCATCCTGTGGTATTTCTCCTTCATTACTCCATCATACATTCTGTTCACCTACATCCTGATTTCCCATTTCTTCCCTAACATACACCTATGGATCAACTCTGCTTGTTGTTTTCATTTCTTATTTATTTTTTACTGTACTTGAAGTCTTTATGATTGTCTCTCATAAAGATTGTCTTTCTTTTTTCCTTTGGTAAATAGTAATTTATTTTCTCCAATTACATGTAAAGATAGTTTTCAACCTTCATTTATAAAAGATTTTGAGTTGTAAATATTTCTCCCTTCTTTATCCCCCTTTCTTCTCCCCTGCATGGCAAGCAATCTGAAATAGATGATACATTTGCAATTATATTAAACATATTTTCACATTAGTCATATCGTGAAAGAAGCAACAGAACAAAGGGAAAAACCATGAAGATAAAATTTTTAAAAAGTCAAAATAGTATGCTCTGATCTGCATTCAGATTCTTTGGATGTGGATAGTATTTTCCATCATGAATCCTTTGGAATTGTCTCGGACCATTATATTGCACAGAACTAAGTTCATCATAATTGATCATTGTATAATGTTGCTCTTTTTTTGTACAGTGTTCTCCTTGTTTTACTAGTGCTACTTAGCTTCAGTTCATATAAGTCTTTCCAGGTTTTTCTGACATCTGCCAGCTCATCATTTCTTATAACAATATATTCCATTAACTTCATATACTGTGACTTGTCTGACAGTTTCCCAATTTATGGTCATTATTTCAATTTTCCAGTTCTTCATGAGATACTTTTTAAAAGCCTTTTTGTTCCCCAAATGGTAGGGGCACCTATTCTTTTTTCCTGTTAGCAGCCAGCAAGTATGACATTGTCCCTACTCCCCAAAGAAGAAGGGATGTACTATACTGAGAAATTTCTACAAGTGAGAGCTATTATATGTTTTATTCTTTATCCAATTTAGAAATCTTATTTAAAAAATGAACAGATTTGGGCTCTCGGCATGCCATTTTGCATAGATTGACATCAGGCTTAATTGTCCAGAGTCTCCAGAAATTGCTTGTTTCTCTTTTTTAACATTTGAGCATTTTCCCAAAAATTATTAGCTGTTGTTCTCTGAATGCATCTATCAATCCTATCAGTGTTGTCAAATCTTTTCTTATCTTCTCATATGTCTTTGGCTTTAGGCCTCGCCTGAAAGTGTTTATCATTTTTGTTCATGAGGATTCAGAATTAAGAATTTAATAAAAGTAATTCTCTTTTTTGCACACAGGAGTAGTGAAATTTGATTGCTTTCCCCCCCCAGATTACATTACTCTGAAGACAAGACGTGAAAACCTGGACTGGTCTCCAACACAGGTCTTTTCTCTGAGAGAGTCCTCTAAAGAGATAATCACCAACAGTGATCCCTTTGCTACCCAACTGGAAGAAGCATGGGAATGTGATGTCAGGTCAGAGAAGCAAAAGGGCTTTTGGAATAGACAATCCAAGGCAGTAACAAGAATTCAGAGAAAAACAAATGATGAATTAAATGTTCGTGAATGTAATACACTTGGGAGGAGTTTTAGGCTATTGTCACTTATTGTTCCACTACAGAGAATTTCAGCAGGAAAAAATCTCCAGAAATATGACATATTTGATAAAAATTTCAAAGAGTTTTCAGCCTTAAGTAAAGATAGTAGAATTCCCACTTCTGTTTCTAAGTATAGTAAATGCAGGAAGCCCTTCACTTACCACTCAGATCTTATTCAGATTCATAGAATACCTACTGCACCGAGATCATACAGATGTAATGAATGTGGGAAATCCTTCACTAATAGTTCAGTCCTTAAAAACCACCTGAGAATCCATACCGGAAAGAAATCTTATAAGTGTAATGAATGTGGCAAAGCCTTTAAGCTGAAGCGCTCTGTTTATGAACATCAAAAAATTCATTCTCAGACAAGAGAGAAACCCTATATATGTAGTGACTGTGGGAAAGCCTTTAGTTATAACTCTTTACTCAGGATTCATCAGAGAATTCATAATGGAGAGAAACCATATAAGTGTAATGAATGTGGGAAGACCTTCAAGCACAAGTTCTTGCTTATTGCACATCTGAGAATTCATACTGGGGAAAAAACATACAAGTGTAGTGACTGTGGGAAAGCCTTTGCCTACCGGGCAACACTTATTGATCATCAGAGAATCCATACTGGAGAGAAGCCTTTTAAATGTACTGTATGTGAGAAAACATTCAGCCGTAGATCATCATTGAGTGCTCATCAGAAAATTCATACTGGAGAAAAACCATACAAATGTACTGAATGTGGAAAAGCCTTTGCCCACAAGGGAACATTGACTGGACATCAAATTATTCATACTACAGAGAAACCTTACAAATGTAATGAATGTGGGAAAAGTTTTAACTGGAAGGTCTCGCTTACTGACCATCAGAGAATTCATAGTGGAGAGAAGCTTTTTAAATGTACTGAATGTGGAAAAGCTTTCATCCAGAGGCCATCACTTATTATGCATCGGAAGATTCATAGTGGAGAAAAACCATATAAATGTACTGACTGTGGCAAAGCCTTTATCTACAGGGGAGCACTTAATGAACATCAGAAAATTCATAGTGGAGAGAAACCTTTTAAGTGTACCGAATGTGGGAAAACTTTCAGCCGTAGACAGTTGCTTAACAAGCATCAGACAATTCATTTTAGAGTGAAACTCTTTATCTGTAATGAATGTGGTGAAAGCTTTAATAACAGGTCCAGTCTTAATACTCATGAGAAAATTCACAATAGAAAGAAACCTTTCGAACATCCTAAATGTGGGGAAACATTCCACTATGAGAAATTTCTTAGTCTAAATGAGAAAAATGATACTGATGAAAAAGATTTAGAGTGTAAGGAGTGTGGCAAAATCTTCAAACAGAGGAACTATCTTACTATTCATCAGAGAATTCATACTGGAGAGAAACCTTTTGAATGTACTCTGTGTAAGAAAACTTTCAGACATAAGTCAGGTTTAATTCAGCATAAAAAAATTCATTCTGGAGAGAAACCTTTTAAGTGTACTAGATGTGAGAAAGCTTTCAGCCTCAGTTCATCTCTTGCTCGACATCAGACAATTCATTCTGGAGATAAGCCTTTTGAATGTACTGAGTGTGGGAAAGCCTTTTCCCTCAAGAGATACCTTATTGTACATCAGAGAATCCATACTGGAGAGAAACCTTTTGAATGTGCTCAGTGTGGAAAAGCTTTTTGCCACCGTTCAAATCTTGTTATACACGAAGGAATTCACACTGGGGAGAAACCTTTTAAATGTACTGATTGTGGGAAAACCTTCCGCCAAAGTAGGTCTCTTACCGTACATCAGAGAATTCATACTGGGGAGAAACCTTTTGAATGTACTCAGTGTGGGAAAGCCTTTACCCTCAGAGGAAAACTCACTGTCCATCAGAAAACTCACACTGGATAAAAACTCTCTATCTGCCATGAATGTAGGAAAGCCTTCGGCAATATCTCACTACATTGGAGACATCAAAATCCATACAAAAGAGAAATGTTTTGTGTGTTTTCTGAAGTTGAGAAAGCTTTCAGTCATAGAATATACTTGGTTCTACATCAGGAGATTCATATTGCAGTAAAACCATATAAGTGTAATGAATGTGGTAAGAACCTTCAGGCAGAGGGAATGTACTCTAAAGCAGAGAGTTCACACTGCAGAGTGACCATGTAAATGCAATCAATGTGGGAAATCCTTCACCTACAACTCAATCCTTAGGAAACATCAGTGAATTGACAGAGAGATCCTTTGTAATTTCATTCTTTTCATTTAATTTTGCTTTTGATGAGGGATTCGGGATTAAGTGACTTGCCCAGGATCACACAGCTAATAAATATTAAGTGTCTGAGGCCAGATTTGAAGTCAGGTCCTTGCGACTTCAGGGCCAGTGCTCTATCCTCTGTACTATCTAGCTGCCTTGACCCCTGTAATTTTAACTGATATGGTATAAAAGACTTCCTTTAATTATTTCTCAATCCTTGGAAATTCATAATTGAGAGAATCTCTCCAGAATGAATGTTAGAAAGCCTTAAAATGAATTACTATCTTTTTTCTTTGCTCTTTATTTCCGAGTGTACTATCACATTCAGGTGATAAAAATTGTTTTGTTTTCCCTTCTATTGCTCTGTACCTAAATAGTCTCCATATTTATCCTTCTGCTTTAAGGGGAATTAATATTGTGAAAATCAGTATTTCTTTGTGATCCACCCTTTTGCCGATTTTTGACAGACCCTGTTTCTCAAGGACAGACAATTTCTGAAAGATTTGAGTGAGTAAGAAGGACATTCCTGGTCCAAGGCATCTTTCCTTTAACTTGTCTGGCCTTGGCCGCTTTCTTTTGTTTACCCCTTAAGCAGAAGCCCTCTTGAATTAAGGCTTCCCTCAAAGGAATAACTATGTCCTTGCTTCTCCTAATCGGAATTTGGAGAGCAGCAGCTAGGTGGCACAATGGCTACAGCACTGACCCTGCAGTCAGGAGGACTTGACATTTATTAGCCGTGTGATCCTGAACAAATCATGTAACTACAATTGGATCATCGAAAAGAAAAAATTGGGGTGATCCGGTCTTCTATATCAAAGACAATACAGGAGAGAACCTGATGATTTTTTTTATTTTTATTTTTAAATAACTTTTTATTGACAGAACCCATGCCAGGGTAATTTTTTACAGCATTATCCCTTGCACTCACTTCTGTTCCGATTTTTCCCTTCCCTCCCTCCATCCCCTCCCCAAGATGGCAAGCAGTCCTATACATGTTGAATAGGTTACAGTATATCCTAGATATAATATATGTGTGCAGAACCGAACAGTTCTCTTGTTGCACAGAAAGAATTGGATTCAGAAGGTATAAATAACCCGGGAAGAAAAACAAAAATGCAAGCAATTTATATTAATTTCCCAGTGTTCTTTCTTTGGGTGTAGCTGCTTCTTGATCCTTGATCAATTGAAACTGAATTAGATCTCTTTATCGAAGAGATCCACTTCCATCAGAATACATCCTCAAACAGTATCGTTGTTGAGGTATATAATGATCTCCTGGTTCTGCTCATTTCACATGAACTTCAGTTCATGTAAGTCTCGCCAGTCCTCTCTGTATTCATCCTGCTGGTCATTTCTTACAGAACAATAATATTCCATAACATTCATATACCACAATTTACTCAACCATTCTCCAATTGATGGGCATCCATTCATTTTCCAGCTTCTAGCCACTACAAACAGGGCTGCCACAAACATTTTGGCACATACAGGTCCCTTTCCCTTCTTTAGTATCTCTTTGGGGAGATGACATTTTTTTTTAACCAGGATTGCTAGAGGCAACTGGGTCATATAAAAAACATTCCTTAAGTTCCAGGATGTGTGTAATTAGGTCTGAAAGAAGTTCCATTTTCCCTATTCTTTTCACTTAAGGAGTGGTCCTGTTTTCAATTCTCCTTCCCTGCTTCCCCAGTGAAGAAGTAATTGGAAGGTGCTAAGAACTGGTAACCCATTTCCTCATTTAAATATCCAGCAGTGGTTGCCCTGCTTTTGCCAGAGAAGGTCCAAATGAAGCATTCAGTCTTTTGTCAGTTATGTCTGACTCTTCATAACTTCCTCTGTGGTTCTCTTAGCAAAGATACTGGAGTTGTTTTACCCTTCTCTAGCTCATTTTACAGAGAAGGAAACTAAGGCAGGAAGAGTTAAGTAACTTGTCCAGGGTCATACAGTATGTCTGAGTATGAGACCAGAGTTAAACTCAGGAAGATGATGTTTCCTGACTCTGAGTCCAGCAGTGTGTCCACTTCACTACCTAGATACCCTGATGCCCAAGTGATGTCCTTCTGTCAGACCGATGAGAGGGAAGACAGATCCAGGTTTAAGAGTCCCCGTCTACCGTCACTTAAGTCTTTGGTCCATGACAGGTCACACTGACCAAGTTACTGCTAGGCTGACCAACAAGTTGATCTCTCCAGGGCTTTTGACACAAGTGGAAGCAGCAGAGACCCCTTTATTAATAAACTTGGGGCTCTATTGATACGTGATATCTTGCATGGAAAATGGCCTCTGTTGACCTTTTCATGATATTGCAATTGGAAGTACTTCCTGAATTTACATGCATAAACATATCATTTTTAATATAATACTATCCTACCAGCCTTCTTTGATCTATTTTTTTTTAAGTATAGCCATCCAAAGATGTATTCCATTAAGAGGTTTTATACCAAGGACTGGAGAATAATTAGTAAAGGCAGGAGATTACTTGGCTGATGATTAAGGGACCATGGCAAATTGGAGTTTTCAGGTCTCCGTGACTCATTCAGAGAAATCTCCAGCTTCAGGTAAAGGACGGCAAGAGGCAGGTGAAAGAATCCACAAGGGGATTCACCGTATATTCAAGGTATCTTCATATTCCTTTCTAGGTCCTTGGCCTTCCTTAAATATACTGGATCTGAGCATTTAAAGTTCTCATGTTACTAATCTCCCAGTTCAAAATCTCTCTTTTGCTTATGAACTTTAGGTGACTTTGAAGTACTGTCTTAATGTACCTCCACTGGAAGCCCCTATCTCCACCTTCCCTGTGCCTCAGCCTGAAGTGAGATGTGTTTCCACTCCACTTCATATTGCTTTTGCTCTTTCCCAGAAGCCTTCTCACGCTAGAGATTCCCCTTCCCCCTCATCGCTTTTCGGATTGGTTACGTCCTGTCTAGAACCATTATTTGGGGAGATGACCAGGATATACACTCTCATTTCTCCCTCTGCTCCATTTTTTACTGTACTCATCCTTTCTAGTTCTCTTTTATGTATTCTCTCTACATTAGAATTTAACCTATATGAATAGGCAGTTTTCAGATGAAGAAATTATCTGTAGTTATATGAAAAAATCTTTAAATTTCTGTTGATGAGAGAAATGCAAATTAAAACAATTCTGAGATACTACTTTATCAGATTGACAAATAAGACAGAAAAATGATAAATGTTGAATAAGATGTGGGGAAATTGGAACACTACTGCATTATTGGCTGTTCTGGAGAATAAGTTGGACCTATGTTGGGCTATAAAACTGGATACCCTGTGATCCAGCAATACCACCACTAGGGTCTGCATCCCAAAAGGATCATAAAAAAGGGAAAAGGACCCACATGTGCAAAAATATTTAAAGCACCTCTTTTTGTGGTGACAAAGAATTGGAAACTGAGATACCCATCAATAGATATTATCAATTGAAGAAATTGTACATGAATATAATGGAGTAGTATTGTGTTATGAGAAATAATAATTCATAATATATGAATTATGCTGAGTGAAGTGAGCAAAACCAGGATAACATTGTATATAAAAACAGCAACATTATGTGATGATCAACTATAGTAGATTTAGCTCTTCTCAGCAACACTATGATCCACACCAAATCTAAGGGACCAGTGATAGAAAATGGTACCACATCCAGAGAAAAAACTGGAGTCTGAATGCAGATCCAAACATACTATTTTCATTTTTTTTAATTTATGGATTTTCCGTTTTGTCCTGATTTTTCTTTCACAACATGACTAATAAGGAAATATGTTTAATGTGGTTATGCATGTATATTCTATATCAGATTGTTTGCTGTCTTAGGGAGGAGTTATGGGAGAAAGGGAGAAAAATATGGAGCTTAAAATCTTACTAAGATGGATGCTGAAAACTATCTTTACATGTAATTGAAAAAAACTATTAAGTAAAAAAAAAAAAAAAAAAGATGGCGTTCCTAGGGGATAGAGAATATACCTTTTTTTAATGTATTAGTATTCCCAGTCCTTGGCATAGTTCCTGAAATATAGTAAACACTAAATGCTTTATTTCTGTTTACTGTAATTAGCAATTAAATAACAAATAGCAAGAGTGGAGTAGGTAGAGATCATTGGACATAAAATGACATGTCTACCTTTACTGCTTTAAGTCCTTCTTCCTTCATGAGAATAAGGAAGAAGCAGCTTTGGAGAAATTGGACAGTGAAAGGGTTATTTCTTTCCCTAGCTAGAAGGCAGAGAAGATGAGAATCCTTTCCAAGAGGAAAATTAAGTTACCATGGCAACTGTGATTTCTTGTTAAGATTCCTTTGTGTCTATCCCT
The DNA here is from genome assembly GCF_016432865.1 of Antechinus flavipes. Taxonomy (NCBI): domain Eukaryota; kingdom Metazoa; phylum Chordata; class Mammalia; order Dasyuromorphia; family Dasyuridae; genus Antechinus; species Antechinus flavipes. The sequence continues at coordinate 626,472,930 of NC_067400.1, read as the reverse complement.
GTCATTTTCTGTTTTCACCACTCACTTCCACTTATCTAATTCATCTGTTAGACTAACACAGCAAGTCTCACTGGCAGGGGAAGCAGCAGAGTTGAGGTCTCTTTCATGTATTCAGAAGGAAAAGCTGGGGACCAAATGAGAGGTAGCTTCTACCTTGATAATTCCAAAATGGACGATGTACTCTACACTTCTACTGGAACAACCAAAAAAAGTAAATAAATAAATACAACTACTGCCTGGAACTCGACTCCTGATATCTTCCAGGAATCCCCAGAGAGTTATCCCAGAAGCCCAAGTTTCCAATATATCACTGATTGGCTTATCTGAGATTGCATCTGCTTAAATGTCTCTCTTCTCTTATTTCAATGCATGTATTATATAAGCAGCAGCCATCCAAGATACGAATTCTTGTTCCCATCCCATTTTTTGGCTTCCTCTTTGTGTTCTGAATTAGAGTTTTTTTTTAAATTAATTTTAAAATCTGACCATTCCATTTCTTTCTATTAACCCCAGATTGGCTTGGAGGAGAGGTTGGAGAAAAGAGATAATCAACCCAGCAGCCTGGGAAGCTGTTGTATGTACTTTTAAAAAGCCCAGTTGTTTCCTTTGTTACTCGAGTGTGTTAATAAATCACGTGAATTATCAAATCCTGAGTTTCAGAAGTCATAATAGAAGGCAGATACCTAACTCCTGGGGAAGAAAGGGAGCTTGAGTGACTTGGAGACAGGATTTTTTGGTATTTTGGAATACACTAAGGTTATACTCAGACTTGTGGCAATCTCAGGGCTGGTAGTTGATCTAAATATTTTTGTAGTAGGGTCACTCATAGGTAGCTAGAACACCATCTGGAAGCTCAGGAATCTATTCATTCCCTTTCTGGCTGAATAAGGGACCAGATCTCAGGATAATTTCTTTTCATCAACATGGAGGAAGGTTAAAAGAGCCAGGGATGAGTTGTCAAGATTTCTACTTAACTGTCCTAGTACCATAGACTGCTGTTCACTGAGCACAGTCTGCTTCCCATGTAAGTTTTTAGTCCTCTGGCTAGCTAGAACACCATCTGGAAGCTCAGGAATCTATTCATTCCCTTTCTGGCTGAATAAGGGACCAGATCTCAGGATAATTTCTTTTCATCAACATGGAGGAAGGTTAAAAGAGCCAGGGATGAGTTGTCAAGATTTCTACTTAACTGTCCTAGTACCATAGACTGCTGTTCACTGAGCACAGTCTGCTTCATATGTAAGTTTTTAGTCCTCTGGCTTTGTTTCATGCTCTTCTGATTGGATTTGTAAGCTTGGAGTCCGGTGTGTTTTAACCAGCTTTTGTGAGATGAGCTCCATTTCTGGGTTGTAGAAGTTAACTAAGGCCTTTCAGTGTCTGTCACAGGCGTGTGTGTGAGATCCTGGAGGAGAACAAGATCAGCCCTGTGCTTTCTGGTTAGCATTACTGAGGACCGTGTGGAGAATGGGTTAGAATGGCAAGAGGGGATATGGAGGAGCCAGACTGTCTTAGTCCAAGTGAGAGGAGATGAGGGCTGTTGGCCATGAGATTAGAAAGGAGAATATCACAGTGAGGGGTGCTGGAGATGCCCAGAAATGGCTTAATCAGTTTTTAGGGCCAGCATTCACACCTCTGAAATGGGCAGATGCTACAACTCGGGGCTTGATTCATTGCTTTGTTGATTATCTAGAGCAGAAGTCCGCAAAGTACCATCAAGAGCCAAATCTAGTTACATGTCGGATTTCATAGGGTGCTTCTTAACAGTATTCACATTTTAAAATACAATAAAACTTTAAGAACATAAGAAGAAGACTTAGCTCACTGAACATAAAAAACAGGGGATTGTAAATTGACTCCTGAGCTAAACTTAAGCTGTCAAAATATTTTGGAGATAGTCTGTTTCCCACAATTAAAGTCCAGCAAACAGGTTTTGTCCTGAATTTGGCAAAATAGTAATCCTTTGTGTTCAGGATGATTTGACCCTCTGGCAAAGGGCATTGCCTGGACCTCACAGATGAAGAAATTGAGACAAATAGGGTTAAGTGACTTATCCAGGATCATACAGTTGGTATATGTCTGAAGCTGGATTTGAACTCAGGTCTTTCAGACTCAGGGCCAATACTTTATACACTGTCAAACTGCCCTAAAGCTCATCTTAAATGCTATCTTATCCACAAAGTCTTCCCTGGACTCTCTCAGCTCTAAGAAGGAAGGAAAGAAAGAAAGAAGGAGGAAGGAAGGAAGGAAGAAAGAAAGGAAGGAAGAGATTTAGCTCCCCTTATTTCCCAAGGCTGTTCATCATACAATCCTTGCTCCTTGTCACTGATGGGTATTGAGCTCCTGTTTCCATCACAAAACTCTGATTCTGTGCCCCACGGGCTGGCCCCCCAAAACTTGAGACTATGACTGGCCCCACAGGAGCCAAGGATACCTGAATTGTCCCAAGATGAGTTCACTATGAGAATGATCTCAAGATTTAAGAATGATCCTGTGTTTGGAACCTGATGAAATTAGTAGTTTAATTGTATACTTTCTTGTTTGTATTTGTCTTGTCATTTCACTGTATCTGTATCCCCGTCTTTGCAGAATATCTGTGTCATGTTTTGAGCTAGATTTTGTTACTTTGAAAGATTTAGAATGTAGCCAGCCAGAAAGACTTCTAAGTGCAAAAATGAGAGAACCCTGGGAAAGATTTACTAAGTTTACTAACTCTCATCCTGGGCTTTCTATGGGATTTCAAGATTTCAAGAAAAGAAAAGCTTGTAAGACTTTTTTTTTTTTTCCCATCATCCCCACAGTGGCCAACTTGGGAATGCAGAATTATAGTTAGATAATTAAAATTGTAGAACTGTTAAAAACAGCGTATCCAATTCTGGAAGTTTTGAGATTAATCATTTTGGAGTTTGGCAATTAGTCTTTTTTAAGATTGCAGGAACTCATCCCTTTCTGAAACACCTTAGTAAGTTTTGAAGTAGCACTTTATAGAATTTATTTTAAGGAAAAATAAGAATTAGATCTGTTAAAAAGGGTTTTTTTTTTTTTTTAAGTATTGTTCCAGGGCTGTGAAGGAAAGTTAGTTGGCAGAAGTGAATGGAATGAAGGAAAAAATTGGTCAATAGCAACTTCTTGTTAACACTTCCTTGACTTCCCATTTTGTCCCCATTTCCCTTCTGCACCACTTAGAAAAAAACAATGCTCCTACCTAAAGACCAGGATAGATGCTTACAAAGAGAAAGCACCTCAGAAAGTATTCAGGGACTTTCTCCATAACTCCTCTCATCCAGAGTCACGTGTGTCTCACTTGTGGGAATTGTTAACAGGACAATTCCAGCCTTCTGTTAACCCCTCTTATCTCAGATCAGAATTCTCCATACTGAATTGAAGGGAAATTTGAATTCTACCCCACTTGATTGGTAGAAAGTGGGGGCAGCGATCACAGTGGGGCCCTTTACATCTTGCCCTAGCAGGTCCCTAACCCCGCACCTGCAGCCCCATGTCCAACATTCCCTGAGCCCTATCACCGGGAACTACCATCAGTGGGAAGATCCTGGCACCAGCCCCTAAGAGTGCCTTCTGCTGCATACTTTCAGACATTCAGCAAATACCTGATATTTTACTCATCATGAATACCTTTAAATCACTTTACACACTTTCATCATAGCCATAATTTTCAAATGAAAATTTGCTATTATGTTAAATATTATTATCTATTTTATAACTAAATAAACCTCATTAAATAAGTTTTCAAATATCTAATTTTTATCATATCCTTTTAAAAGGATGTCAACATCCAGATTAAAAATTGCTTTGTCTACAGCATTACAATGACCTCTCAAATTGCACAATATAAATTTAGAAATACAGGACTTTCCTGAAGGAAAGTTATTTGGCAGAAGTGAATGGAATGAAGGAAAAAATCGGTAAATAGCAACCTCTTGTTAACACTTCCTTGATTTCCCATTTTGTCCCCATTTCCCTTCTGCACCATTTAGAAAAAAACAATGCTCCTTCCTAAAGACCAGGATAGATGCTTACAAAGAGAAAGCACCTCAGAAAGTATTCAGGGACTTTCTCCATAACTCCTCTCATCCAGAGTCACATGTGTCTCACTTGTGGGAACTGTTAACAGGACAATTCCAGCCTTCTGTTAACCCCTCTTATCTCAGATCAGAATTCTCCATACTGAATTGAAGGGAAATTTGAATTCTACCCCACTTGATTGGTAGAAAGTGGGGGCAGCGATCACAGTGGGGCCCTTTACATCCTGCCCTAGCAGGTCCCTAACGCCAGCACCTGCAGCCCCATGTCCAACATTCCCTGAGCCCTATCACCGGGAACTACCATCAGTGGGAAGGTCCTGGCACCAGCCCCTAAGCAGTGCCTTCTGCTGCACACTTTCAGACATTCAGCAAATACCTGATATTTTACTCATCATGAATACCTTTAAATCACTTTACACACTTTCATCATAGCCCTAATTTTCAAATGAAAATTTGCTATTATGTTAAATATTATTATCTATTTTATAACTAAATAAACCTCATTAAATAAGTTTTCAAATATCTAATTTTTATCATATCCTTTTAAAAGGATGTCAACATCCAGATTAAAAATTGCTTTGTCTACAGCATTACAATGACCTCTCAAATTGCACAATATAAATTTAGAAATACAGGACTTTCCTGAAGGAAAGTTATTTGGCAGAAGTGAATGGAATGAAGGAAAAAATCGGTAAATAGCAACCTCTTGTTAACACTTCCTTGATTTCCCATTTTGTCCCCATTTCCCTTCTGCACCATTTAGAAAAAAACAATGCTTCTTCCTAAAGACCAGGATAGATGCTTACAAAGAGAAAGCACCTCAGAAAGTATTCAGGGACTTTCTCCATAACACCTCTCATCCAGAGTCACATGTGTCTCACTTGTGGGAACTGTTAACAGGACAATTCCAGCCTTCTGTTAACCCCTCTTATCTCAGATCAGAATTCTCCATACTGAATTGAAGGGAAATTTGAATTCTACCCCACTTGATTGGTAGAAAGTGGGGGCAGCAATCACAGTGGGGCCCTTTACATCCTGCCCTAGCAGGTCCCTAACGCCAGCACCTGCAGCCCCATGTCCAACATTCCCTGAGCCCTATCACGGGAACTACCATCAGTGGGAAGGTCCTGGCACCAGCCCCTAAGCAGTGCCTTCTGCTGCACACTTTCAGACATTCAGCAAATACCTGATATTTTACTCATCATGAATACCTTTAAATCACTTTACACACTTTCATCATAGCCCTAATTTTCAAATGAAAATTTGCTATTATGTTAAATATTATTATCTATTTTATAACTAAATAAACCTCATTAAATAAGTTTTCAAATATCTAATTTTTATCATATCCTTTTAAAAGGATGTCAACATCCAGATTAAAAATTGCTTTGTCTACAGCATTACAATGACCTCTCAAATTGCACAATATAAATTTAGAAATACAGGACTTTCCTGAAGGAAAGTTATTTGGCAGAAGTGAATGGAATGAAGGAAAAAATCGGTAAATAGCAACCTCTTGTTAACACTTCCTTGATTTCCCATTTTGTCCCCATTTCCCTTCTGCACCATTTAGAAAAAAACAATGCTCCTTCCTAAAGACCAGGATAGATGCTTACAAAGAGAAAGCACCTCAGAAAGTATTCAGGGACTTTCTCCATAACTCCTCTCATCCAGAGTCACATGTGTCTCACTTGTGGGAATTGTTAACAGGACAATTCCAGCCTTCTGTTAACCCCTCTTATCTCAGATCAGAATTCTCCATACTGAATTAAAGGGAAATTTGAATTCTACCCCACTTGATTGGTAGAAAGCTGGGGCAGCGATCACAGTGGGGCCCTTTACATCCTGCCCTAGCAGGTCCCTAACCCCAGCACCTGCAGCCCCATGTCCAACATTCCCTGAGCCCTATCACCGGGAACTACCATCAGTGGGAAGGTCCTGGCACCAGCCCCTAAGCAGTGCCTTCTGCTGCACACCCCAAAGTCCAGGCAGTCAGTATCTCCAAGGTGGGCCTGCCATTGGCATGCCCTGCCCAACTGCTACCTACCATGCCGGGCGCACGGACCCAGTCAGCTTCTGCCCTTGGGAAGCCCAGTCTTCTCTGTTCCAGTTGCAGAAAAGTATTAGGTGTGTAACTTAGGGTAAGTTATTTCAGCTCTGCTCCATTTCCTGATTTGTAACGGGAAAGTTAATGATGGTTGTTGTGAGATCAAAATATAATCATTGTAAAATGCCGAACATAGTGACTGACATATGCTAAGCACTGCACTATTATCATTTCTCTAATTAAATGTAATCATTCTGTATTTGATAACTTTAAAATGGTTTTAAAAGGGGGCAGCTAGTGGTGCAGTGAATAGAGCAGCATCCCTGAAGTCAGGAGGATCTGAGTTCAAATCTCACATCAGATACTTTACACTTCCTAGCTGTGTGATGCTGGGCAAGTCACTTAACCCCAATTGCCTCAGCAAGAAAAAAGTAAATAATAAATAAAATGGTTTTAAAATCCCAAAGGTAGTAAAATCAATGGTTTTTATATGTAATAATCTGGAAATGCAATTGATGTCATCTGAAGTTTATTGTATTTCTAAATTTATATAGTGCAATTTGAGAGGTCATTGTAATGCTGTAGACAAAGCAATTTTTAATCTGGATGTTGACATCCTTTTAAAAGGATATGATAAAAATTGGATATTTGAAAACTTATTTAATGAGGTATATTTAGTTATAAAATAGATAATGATATTTAACATAATAGCAAATTTTCATTTGAAAATTAGGGCTATGATGAAAGTGTGTAAAGTGATTTAAAGGTATTCATGATGAGTCAAATATCAGGTATTTGCTGAATGTCTGAAATCTCAGACTATGGGAAGTTTTCATTTATAAGTAAAGAATTAATGAAATATTAACTGTTAGGGAAACATCAGGAAAAATATTCAAGCTCTAACTTGTAGCGAGTGAAATTTTACTTGTTTAGATAAGAATTCCTGGGATTATAAATTTACTCTTTTGAGCTTTGATTAGGGAAATATTATATGAATTGACATAAAGCCAATAGTAGAAAATGGCATGTATACCAATCTGGGGCTTGCGAAGGTACACGTCTGTGCCTGGGAAATGTTGTGAGGACGGTCCTCCTGACTCTATTTCCTCATTGTGCTGTATCCTTGCTGGAAAGGAAAATTCCCTATCTGATTAATCTCAAGCCTTGCCTTTAACAATCTGTGACAACATGATTGGCTGTCAGCTGTGACTCACGCCTGGAATCAAACAGGGTTATGGGAGTTTCCCCTCTGTTCTATCATAACATATATATAATATATAACTATGTTCCTCTTTTTTCATTTATAGCAAATTTCTATAATCAAGAAGTTTTGTAAATATTATACAAAGTCTATTATATTAAATAATAAATAAATATATTAAATAATAGAGTATTACAGGAATGTGAGTTATTATAATAGGATTCAAGTATGAACATCTTACAATTTTAAACTGTATTTATGGTTAAATTATAGAGACAGTATTCTCCAAAGCGTAAAATGATTAGACAAGGTAATAAAACAAAGACATAATGTGAAAGTTTTCTAATTAAATGGAATATTAAGTTTTGAGAAAAACAATAGTATTAGATTTTTCTCGAAGAACAATATAGCGATATATGTGATTGGCTTCCAAATTTATCAGTCATGAAAATTCAGGATTTGAGTATGTTTTGATAATAAATTCTAAGGTTTTATTAATTAAGAATTAATTGAATTTTCCATATAAATTGCATTGATAATGTACAGAAATTGAAAATATTTTCTCATTTTTAAAGGTATCTGATAATTTTAATTTTAAAAGGTATAATTAACAGTCCATAAATGAGTTTCCCAAGAAAAGGCATTAGAAGCAGATTGATTTACAAGTGAATTCTATGAAACATTGATACAAGGACTCTCAAAGTCTCTCTTATGAACTTTAAAATTGATTATAACTTGGGAAACACTGGCAAAGGACTGCCCAGCTTGGCATGGCCTTATCAGGAAAGATACTCTTCTCTATAAGCAGACAGAATTTTATTAGCTCAGAAGAAATGAATTGCTTGAAGTTAGAGAATCCACCTCAAATGCTCATAGGAGCTTCTCTGAAGTTTTAAAATTGGAGAACCGAATTTAAATGGTCATATTAGATTAGATAAAAATCTAGTTACCCTAAGAATAAAACACATTGTCCAAGTAAAAAAGATATCTAGAGACCAGAAAACTACATAAAACATCTGACAGTATCCTTTCTGCCTGGCCTGTCCCTCTATTCCTGCCTTCTCTGTTCCAGCATCGGCTTCCCCACAGGCTAAGAGAATTTTGGTTAGCTGGTGCCTCTCTGTTAGATCAAAACTCCTTAAACTTGGGGTCACATAATTGAATATGAGGGTCTCCAGAAATTTGGCAAGTGAAAGGTTTCTGAAGTACAACAACTAACACTTAATTCAAAATCAAACATCATAATAAAGCTGAGGTGTTTGTGGCAGCCCTTGCCTATGTTGCATTTCGAGGTTGATTGTAGCCTGGGTTCTAAATACACAATATGTGCACTTTACAGAGCTCGTTGTGTTATCACGTCATGCAGTTCTACCAACCACTGCCAGAAACACTTCACTTCACATTCAAGCCTTCTCTTAAAGAAACATAATAGTTCAATTTAGGAAAATAAAGACTTTTAATATTTTCCTACCATCATTCCTCAGTGTGTAGATATCAAATTAGTCTATCTTTGGATTGGATTGTGTTAAAATGTTTGATTTTTAAAATTGCTGCTATCTTACTTCAACAGACAGGTGTTTAATTGTAGCAAGACAAAAGCACTATTTCTCAGTCACTGCTGTAAATGTATGTAAGTGAAAATCAGTTTTTAAAAATTAAGTATAAACAAATGTAATTTCATACACTAAGCCTAGAATTTATTTGAGGAATTTTTAGCAATATTTATTTATATTTTAGGGAAAATAAGTGGCTAAACTTAGAAGGTGTAAAAATACTGATGACAATGAAGCAGGATCTTTACTACCAGGCTGTAGTACATCTAAATTCACAAGAGAAAGAAAATATGTCAAATCATTTTTGCAATATGGATTTATTTATAGTATTGACTGTGGAAAAGCCTCTGCTTAATTTGCGATGAAGTTTTGGCGGTGGGGAACATGGAACCAACGGAACTAATATGACATCTTAATACCAAACATGCAGTGTATTGCAATAAACCAAAGGATAGTTTGAATGACTCGTAGCTTCTTCTAACTTGACGCTCCCCTCTCCATGTAATTCAGCTGAATTCTCCTGACTGGGCCTCTGCTTTCTTCTTATATATCAAAGAGAAGGATTATGGGTTTTCTCCCATAGTGCTCTCTGGCCCTAAGAGCTTCAAGGGAGGTATGAATTCACAAAGTTACAGTTAACTTTGTGAATCTCTCATACTTGTGAACTCCAATGAGTAAAAGTGTGAACACAAGCATTGTATCAATTAGTTCTACTTAGTACCTTGTTTCAGGTTCTGGCCCAAAACATCTTCTTGTAAGATCGGATCAATAATCTATCAACTCCAATGAGTTAGCAGTTTGTAAAGATTCCAACAATCTTGTATTCCCTGCTGCTATTAAAATGTCAGAAATAGTTCCTGGGAAAAAGTATAGGAATAAAATTTCTTTAAATTCCTTTATCAAATGATATTGTTTCCAGAAGAATTTTGGAAATCATTAATGACCAATTCCAGAATTTATTACCAGGTTTAAAGGCAGCCCAAAGTTTGCATGAAACATGAAACAACTAATATTTCTAACATGACACAGTTGTTACCTTATAAAAGATATAAACATATCAATATGAAGGAAGCACTTATGAGGAATTTAAAGCTGGTGCCAATAAATATAGCACTTTTACTCATTGCATTATCTATTGGGTGGTTCTCGTAGCCCAAAAAAAACCACCAGAGGTAAATATTTGGTTCTCGACACTATCAAAATTATTAACTTCATTAAAAACTGTGCCCTTAATAGTTGTTTGTTTACCAACCTTTGCAAAGACATGGACTCCCATTACTATATGTAGAGGGTGAAGTTTAAACAGATTTTTGAAAATGAAAGATAAAATTGTTTTATTTTTGACTGAGGAGAAATCTGATTTTGATAAATTTTTTTATAACGACTGATGGCTTTCAAAACTATGTTATTGGATATTTTTGAAAAATTAAGTGATTTAAACATGTCACTTCAAGGAAAAAATTGTAACATATTTATGTTAAAAGATAAAATGAAAAGTTTTACTCTAAAAGTTAATATATGGAAGAATAGATAGGTGGCAGTTAGGTGGCATAATGGATAGAGCACCAGCCCTGAAGTCAGGAGGACCTGAGTTCAAATGTGGCCTCAGATACTTAACACAACACGTCCTAGATGTGTGATCCTGGGCAAGTCACTTAACCCCAGTTGCCTCAGCAGGGAAAAAAATAAGTAGGAAATGTCTTTTTCTTTAAAAAATATTTTTAATAATAGTTTTTTCTTATTTTCAAATTACATAGTTTTTAACATTCACCCTTGCAAAACCTTGTGTTCCAAATTTTTCTCCCTTCCTTCCCTTTCTCTTCTCCAGACAGCAAATAATCCAATGTAAGTTAAACATGTGCAAATCTTCTAACATTTCCACATTCTTTTTATTTTTAAATTTGTTTTCATATTTCCACATTTATCATCCTGTGCAAGAAAAATCAGATCAAAAAGAAAAAAAGAGAAAGAAAAAAAAAGATGAAAATACTATGTTGTTATCCACATTCATTTCCCATAGCCCTCTGGATGTGGATGGCTCTATCACAAGTCTATTGGAATTGGCCTGAATCATTGTTGAAAAGTGCCAAATTCATCACAGTTGATCATCTCCCAATTTTCTTGTTGTCGTGTATAATGATCTCCTGGTCCTGCTTGTTTCATTCCTCATCAGTTCCTGTAAGTCTCTCCAGGCCTCTCTCAAATCATCCTGTTGGTCATTTCTTACAGAACAATAATATTCCATAACTTTCATGTTCCATAACTTATTCAGCCATTCCCTAAGTGATGGGCATCCACTCAATTTCCAATTCTTTGCCACTACAAAAAGGGCTGCTACATTTTTGTACATGTGGGTCCTTTTCCCTTTTTTATGATATCTTTGAGATAAAATTCAGTAAAGACACTGCTGGATCAAAGGATATGTATGCACAGTTTGATAGCCCTTTAAGCATAGTAGAAAATGTTGGTTTTTTTTTAATGTTTACAGTTACAGATGATTTTATAATTGAAATGATCTTCCTAAGAATTGTAAGAGTTCTGATTGATCATCTACAGTATCTGGAGACAAGAGTTTCAGGAATACTAATCATCAAATTTTGATTCTAAAAAACTAAGGTTCATAAACCATATTCAATTGAAATAAAAAATATCAAGTCGTCTGTCAATAAAAAGTTCAATAAGAATTTGCCAAGATATCAAATGATACAGCTTTAAAATTTGAATTTCCTAAAAAATCTTTCGATTAATTTTGGCATGGGGTTAGGATAGAATTTCCAATAATTTCTGAAATGGCCCTGAACATATTTCTGCCATTTTGTTATATATTTATGTTTAGTGGTGTTCTCAGCATTGATTATAAAATCAAAGTATCAATCAATTCTGAAAAACTTTGAAGATGTTATGTATCCTGTAGTATCAAATAGTTTGCCAAGATTTAATTCTTTATTTAAAAATAAACAAGCACATCCATTTCATTAATGTGCAAATTTGCTTTCATCTTTAATAAATGGTAAAATTATATGTTTGCCAAAGAATTATTTTAAAATAAATTTCTTATAATTACCAGCAAATGTTTGATTTATATATCTATTTATCTATCTACCTGAGTTGCATAAAAATTTCTCAGGAAAAAAGTGGTCATGAATAGAAAAAGTTTAAGAAGCTCTGTGTTAGATGCACATGATCTCATGATTTACATGTCATCAAAATAACATCAGGATTAGTTCAGGTGAGGCCTGTAATCATTTGTTCTGTATGTAACAATGTAATTATGCAAATATGGGGATTGTGAGAAAAACTTTATCACATTGTTTAAATCTGGATCATTTGAAATAAGCCCCTGCTCCTGAGTGGACAGGCTCAGAAGCAGCTGACATCCACGTTGGGACAGGGTCCCAAGGTTCCAGCTGAGGGCTGAGTCTTCTGTCCTACTTTTGCTTTCTTCCCTTTTGTAACATACCCAATCAGTAAGGCCCTGATTCAAATCTATGGCTGATGTTCTCACTCTGACATTCTTGGGTCCCTTTCCTTGCAAACAGTAGTTAGCAATGATCCTGGGACACAGTTCCCTGCTAGATCCCCCCAAGGAATTAACACCCTGGGCCATATCCTGTGGCATATACTTCCTTTCTTTTATTGGCCATAAGGGTAAGGGTTCTTTCAGATCCCCTCCCTTTAGCCAAAATATTTTTGAGGCCTAGCAAACAGGCTATGTCCTGAGTTTGGCATAACAATACTCCTTTGTGTATATATCTCACCCTCTGGCAGTGTTTGTGTGTGTGTGTGTGTGTGTGTGTGTGTGTGTGTGTGTGTGTGTGTGTATACTGTTGTGCCAGTTGTATATGTGTGTGTGTATACTGTTATGCCAGTTTCCTTATACTGTTGTGCCAGTTTCCTTTTATTGCCCTGTCTCAGTTTCCCTAATTGTTCTGCTTCATTCTCCCTAGTTGCAACCCCCCTTCCTATTAGGACCGATATAATTTAGGACTTGCTAGGGTCATAAACGGTAAATGTTTAATCTCAGATAAGGGAAAGATCTAGTTCCGACATCTTGGCTCCTAAATCCTCTTAAATTATCAGAATTTATGGTTCTCACTCCCCACCCTGTCACAACCGGATTGATGGTCCATTCCTGGAAATTCCGGTGCTCAGCAATGTTTGGACTTCACCCCTTGCTGTTGTCTATCCTGATCCCTTGGAGCCATATGTAACTAATTGGAATTTCACATTCCCTGCTGGGTTCTTTGAGAAGGTATTCTGCTCTGCTTCCAGATTATCCCTCTCAGAAACCCAAATAAAATATTAAAAACTCCCTAATCTCTATTTTGCGTCAGTTTCTCTGGCATCTCTCTCTCTCTCTGTCTCTCTCTCTAGATAGATAGATATGTATAGATATGTATAGATGTATGTATGTATGTAAATAAATGGCTCTAGCAGTGTAGAGCTCTCTGTAGAAGGGGGATTTCTGCTGTAGCTACTGTTTTCCTCATTCTGAAATTAATTAAAATTGTGTTTATGACTCTCCTGTCTCTAGCCTGTTCTGTTTTGGTTCTGGCCAACCATAGGTTAGAGGCTGATTTTAGTCCAGTATCCTTGAAGAAAGCGCACGCTTTGTTTATCCTTCTACCCGTCCCTGTCCTCCTACGTTTCCGTCTGTCTATCAAACACTCTCCTTTTCGGGGCGGGATGCCACCTGACCACTTACTACCTGCCACCTGTCACCTGCAGTCTCCCAAGAGTGTGTCCCCTCCTTCCCCCCACTCCCCTAATGTTCAGATCAGACAGGTGCCGCTGAGCTCTCTGGGAAATGGCGTCCTGAGAACCTAGCGGCTTACGCTCCCGGTCAGTCGCAGCGGCAAGGAAGACTCCATTTCCCAGAAGGGAACGGGACCGCACTCAGGACCCAATGGGCTTCGGGGAGCTTAAAGTCGCGTCGTGCGCAGGCGCATTTCCTGTGGAGGCCGGAAGTTCTGCCCTTTCCCACCTCCGGTCGTGGTCTCGCTCCGCTGCGCGAGCGAAAGGCGTAGATTGGTGTGAGGTTTTCGCGGCGCCTCCGCGGACTTACAGGCTACGCTGCGAATCCCTCTTCGTGGGTTTTCTCTCTGCTGGGGTGTGTGTCCACCCGGGGAGGACTTCGTGAGTCCCTGAGTGTGAGCCGAGGGGGCGGAGACAATGGCTGCGAGCTACCTGCAGCGCGTGTGCGCATGCTCAGCGCGTATGCGCATGCTCGGTGCTTCCGCGCACTGGGGTTGTCCAGTGTCCGAATAAGTTTGCTCCCCGCGTGTGCGGGGCTCCCGTGGGCCGCAGTCCCTTCCTTTTCTAGGGGAGAATAGGCAGCCTTCCTGCCCCGCGGTAGGGTTTGCAGAAGGTGGTCCGTGGGGGCTTACTTGGGAGCTGTCACTCGTGCATGGGGAAGTGACCCCTGGGTAAGGGGGAGCTGCCCGCCTCCGTGTCCATAAATAAGTAGAGTAGGGAGACTGTGGAGTAAACAAGGTCCGAGAAAGGGCCTGTGATCGTGTCTGCCTCGGTCTCCTCTTCTGTAAAATGGGGCTGATCATAGGAGCTGAGGTCAAACGAAATGTGTCTGCCCTTTGTACCCCTTAGTGACTGTTGGGTGTTACCATGAACGCCTGTGCGTACCTAGGCCCGTAGACCGGGAAATACACATTTTAAATGGCACATAGCATGCAAGCCTCCCTCTTTCATAAAGGGACCAGCTCGGTGGGACACAGTGTCACATTAACCATGACAAAGGAGCGAGCTGGCGGTGGGTTCCTGGTTAATGGATTGGGACTCCCCCAGTTAAATCCGCCAGTTAATCGGCTCTCAGTGCTGTAGTTCAGGGGTCTGAACCTCCTGCCAGTGAACTTTAAAAACATTTTGATGACAGTTTTTCAATAAAAAAAAAGTTTCCCTTTTCATTCTAAGTATCCTGTCTTATGCATTTGAAAACGGGAATCTGAGAAGAGCTTCTCCAGTTGCCAAAGGGGTCTGTGTCACCCAGAAGTGGTCGTGGAGGGCAGCTCCAGGGGACGTGCTGCCCCTCCTCATCTGCCCTTCCCTTGGGCTGAATGATCCCTCTGTGGCAGGCAGCCTTGTCTTTTTGGGTGGCCTTCAATGGTTAGGATTCATAATGGAAAGAAGTAGGGCATTTCAGTCAGCGTGGGGTGTCCCATGGACCCTAGAACTAGAGGAAGGGCTTATTGGCCTCTGGGTTTAGTTCTTTGGTTATTTGTCAGATTCTTTGTGACCCTATGTTGCATTTTCTTGGAAAGATACTGGCATGTTTTGCCATTTCTGACTCTGGCTCATGTTATAGATGAGGAAACTGAGGCATGTCGGCATCAGTGACTTGTTCAGGATCACAGGGCTAGTAAATTTGTCTGAAGCCAGAGTTGGACACAGGAAGATGAGTCTTCCTGCCTCTGGGCCCACTACTCTATCCTTTTTCCCATCTCCTCAAGAATTTGAGGACTTGAGGGGCCCAGGGTGAACCCCTGAAACATTCTATTTTCCATCCTACTTTTTTTTCTTGTATCTCTACTGATTGTGAAAAATTTACCCTATAAAGTTAGGCCATAGCTTTTCCTGGGCTGCACTCCCCTAGCAGCCTCTTGGCAGGCCTTTGCCATCCTCTGAAAAGTCATGAAAAGTCATACTTGTCATGGAATTTGTAAAAAATGTTTCTTACTTAACTCGTCATTTTGTGAAGAAATTTCTAAATGAACAATTTGTTAATCCAGTGTTAGCAAATCAGTAAACGCAGTGAACAGTTTAACTTGGGTGATTCAATGATTCACGTCTGAACTTGGAAGCAGGGAAACTGGAGTTTGGGCTCTGGCCTTAGACACTTAACTAGTTATGTATAAATTACTTAATCTCTTTGTCACAGTTTTCTCAGTTGTAAAATGAATAATTTTACCTAAGTTCCTAGGCTCGCTTTGAAGACCAAATGTGATATTTGTAAAGTGCTTAGCACAGTACATGGTTCTGAGAAAAATGACTGTTTTCTTTTAATATTAAGAGCCAATTTTATATATATAACAAGTCCTAAAGATTATCTTTTTGAATTTTAATAACTAGTTAGCAGCAGGTTAGTTATTAGTAGGTTGTTGTTTGGTTTTTTTTTTTCCTGTTTTTGCTTCCTCATTTAAAACCCAGTCTGTGGAGGACAGGGTTAACAATGAGATTATTCTCCTCAATCTTGGCTAGTACCTCATCCATTTGGGGGAATTGATTTCTGATTAAAGGGTAAATAGATTCCAATCTAAGTGAATAGATGCTCAAGACAGAACGGTCTAAATAGGGGGCCAGTTCATTGTCCCTCAGACTGTTGGAGGGTCAGACAAGGCCTTTAAATAAAGAAACTTCATAGCCCTGGGTGAGGGGAATAAATATCCTCAGCTGCCGCATCTGGCCCGAAGGCCATAGTTTGAGGACCCCTGGAATATGATATGGTCTCTCTTGTCATGAGATCCCTCTGAAATGATCTAAGTCCCCTAACCCCTTATTAGAAAAATCCTACCTCATTATAATAGTCATTGGCTCATTAATATTTAACTAGTCAAGAGTTGTTTTTCATCCTCAGGGATACCCCCTTTTCCAAAGGTTTTTAAGCTTTTAGAGACCTCCATGCAGGGCCTTTGGTTACTGATTTCAATTTATTGGTTATTTGCAAGTTTGATTAATTAGTTGATTATTAATTACCCAGAAACTGTGTCTCAGAACTTTTCATTAGATCTTATATAATTACTAGCTATTATTACTGGGTTTTGTGTGTTTGGGTGTGGAGGTAATGGGCTTAAGTGACTTGCTCAGGGTCTCACAGCTAGTAAGTATCTGAAGCTGTATTTTAATAAAGGTCCTTCAATCTCCAGGGCTTGTGCCCCATCCACTTAAGCCCTTTCTCTGTCCCTACCTCTGTTCTTTTTGAGAAGCTCCTGTTTTCACAGTTTGGTGACTAATGAAGGAGAAGGCACTTACACAGGGGCTGGAGCTCTGGGCTTGAGTCAGGATGACCCGAGTTGATTTCCAGCCTCAGTCTTTTCCTAGCTTTGTTACCTCAGGAAATCACTTCCTCTCCGTTGGCCTCAGTTTCTTTATCTGCGACACAGAGGTGGGTAATAATCATACTTAGCTCTCAGGTTGGTTGTGAGGTAGAAGCAAAACCGTAGTGTAAAATGCTTTTCCAACTTCCTGCTGTGTCCAAGTGCTAATTAGGAGTATTTTAATGATGCTATAACTGTTTCTTAAATGTGAAGAGTCATATCACATAGCACATAAGGGACACATCTGGGAATCCCCATCCATTTCAAACCTCAGTACTGGAGTTTGGGCCCTGATGTAAGCAGAGTCCGGGACAGGGTCTCAGGCCCTGGAGCCTCCCTCCTTAGCTTTTCCCTGCAGTACCGATTGCTCTGCAGCCCTCTTTGACCTCTCTTTGTAGGGATCGTGTGACTGCTCCTCTTGGTTGTGGGGATTTCCTTACTGCTAAGTCTAAAGGATCAGTTTCCCTCATGGCCTCTTTTCTCCCCTCAGCTCTCCCTTCTCAAGACTCTGCCCTTGCCCAAGAGAAGGGCCCAGAGAAGGAAGAAGGAATGACCTCTGACCTTCTGTCGGACAGGGCCCAGGTGAGTTGGATTTTTTTCTCTCCTAAATCCTGGTTCATTTCTTAGAGCAAATAAATCACCTTCTGTAGAGGGCCACAGATGGGGGGAACTCTGGGTTAGGTGTAAGACCCTTCAGCCCAGAGGGAACCTGCTGCCAATGTCTAGTTCAGATCCCCATCTCCCCTAAGGGCTCTAGGCCTTCCTGGGAAGTCAGAGGGGTGACAACCTGTGTTGAGATGGAAGCAGTGATACCAGATGGCAAACTAGGTACGATAGCAAGTTGTTTATGTGGTCCCACATGCTCAGTATATAGTTAGCCTATGTGCAATGCTTTGGTTATATAAGGATATTAGGGTTTATAAGAGCTGAGAGAATTTGGAATAAGCAGACTCCTATTTGACCATCCATGAGTCCCGCTTCATCACTCCTCTTCTAAGACCTAGGACTCGGGCCAGTACTGAGATCCTCTAGAGAGCTTGTCCAGACACAACAACCTTCCTTTCCCTTTGGTCTCTTACCCATGAAGGGTCCAGAACCCCAGTTTTTCCCATCTAGGACAGGGCTTTTTAATCTTTTTCCTCTCATGACTCCTTTTTGCCTGAAAAATTTTCATGTTGACCCTAAGTATGTGAAATAGATATACACATCAAACATTGATAGATAAATCATAATTTTGGCACCTTCACATTCAGTTACATGACTACATATGAGGTTGCAACCCGTGGTTTAAGAAGCTTTGACCTAGAAGATGGTCCTTTTATGACAGAGGTTGTCAGGCTCGTGAATTTTGAAAACAGAACAGAAGCTCATCCAGTGCTACCCCATTTGGGGCATTTGGGGCCTGAAGAAACTGAGACCAAAAGCTGAAATGTCTGATCTCAGAAGGGGAAGAACTGAAATTCGACCCAATGTCTCTCTCTTTAAAAAAAAAAAAAAAAAGATCGCTATCCTTTGTTTTTACATCATCTTCATTTCACAGTCTAGACAGGGAAGTCCTCATAAGTATGAATTATGAGTCCCTTGAAATAGTCACATCTATTTGAATTTGCACAGTTATTTTAAACAATAAATGGGAATAGAAATCCTCCTTTTTCCATTCTTCCCTTTTCTTCATCTTTCTCCTTCTTAATTTCATTTCTTTTTAGCCTCAGTTCATCCTTAACTCCTTTTCTAAATATCTTGAGCTATCCATATAGCACTTATAAAACTCAAAAATTCTAAATCACTAAATGATGATTATTTATTAAATGTTTAGTTCTTATTCCTGTTTTTATGTTATTCTTAGTTGAAGGAGTACAAAAATACTTATTGATATGTTTAACTGAAACAAGACAACCAATAGAAGCAGAATTTCCTTTCTTTATAAAAATTTTAGGGTTCACATAGGAAATTGTTGGAGATAGCAAAGGTGATTGGGATCTTCTTTCCATTTTCCCCACCATTTAGAAGTAAGTACTTTGGAAATGGGTTTGATGAAGTCCTGAATAGTGTTTTGGACCAAGAGAAACTAAAAATTGATCCCTAAGGCAAGCAGGGAAAAGTCTCTGATAGAGATCAATTTAGCTCCATGGTCTTATACTCTGGGGAGGTGATCCAGTCTGAAATCCTGCCTCGAGCAGTGTCACCTTGCCATGCCCTGTCAGAAGTCCCAGTCATGTCTGAGGTTAAATTTTCCCTATAAAATCTACTTATGGGCCATCCTATGGCTGCTGCCTTCCTTACGGTCAGCCCACCACCGTACTCTACCTCATGGTGTCTTTCCCTTTCTCCTTCCCCCATGATATCTCTCCTGACTTCACTATGCTTCCCAACTCCCACTTCTCCAGTAGCTAGCTAACTCTTTTGGGGTGTTAGATCTCTTTTAGGAACTTGTCTTTCTTATACTCTCCCACTCTATGTCATGTTTACCATTCCTGTTATCTGCTGTCTTTCTTCATTTTGTCTGTACTCTCATCCCTAAATAAATCTACCTTTTTGCCAACAAGAATGGCCACTGAATTCTTCACATGAGTGAACCCAGCTTTTGGTACCAGACCCCACATCTTCAGCCCCATCAGGTTGATTTCCTGGTGATCTGTTGGTTACATGAGAAAAATTAAAGGTAGCTGAGAGCACATATCTGAATCTTAAATAAAGTGAGATTTATTGAAGGGCATTTGAAGTTACAACCTGGCCATGGATGTTTGTAATGTTCTTCTCTAAAATGTAATGTTCTCTGGGAGCAGGTTTCTTGGGAGGTTTCTGGGAGCAGCCTTCCTTTCACTTCAGTAATCACAAGTAATCACAGGGATTAAAAGTCCAAATTCTTTATTGTCTCCTTCAAAGTCTTGCCTCTTCCTGGGGCCCAATTAGCTTTCATAGAGGCCTGTCTCTCTCCTTGGTTCCGAGAGCTCCTGCCACTAGTCCTTTGCCTCTGCCAGCTTCTGCCTCTAGCTTCCTCCTAATGTCTCCAAATCCAAAGGTTTGTGCTTGAGTCTCCAGCCACAACAAAGGTGGAAGATGGAAATGAATCTGTCTCAGCCTCTCAGAGCTTCTAGTGATCTTCTCCTTCTCTGGCCCTTTGTGCTCCTCCTTATATGTCCCACACTGAGTATACACCAATCATTATATCACTAGGAAATTATTATTTGTTGTAGGAGTAAATCGATGCTAAACTAGATTTAACCATAGCTCCTCAATTCCACTTACTTAGCACCTTGTAAGAATCCTAACAGATGTTGAGGAAAAGAATATGACTTCTGCTTATAAACCAATACCTCTCAATGCTTCTCACAAGGAACCGTAAAGATTGCAAAGGCTCTTAAGGAGCTCCCATTTTAGGGGGAGTTAATAACTAGGTCCAACAAAGAAACTCACTGGAACCTAGTCTCCCAGGGAAGGGAGGTACAGGGAGGTGAGATTGGGGCTGTCTCTTTGCCTAGAAGGAAGCTCCTGTAGCAGAAGGGATTTGAGAGAAGTTTTGAAGGAAGCCAGGGAAGCTATGAGGCAGAGGAGAGGAGGGCAGGCTTTCTAGGTGTGGGGGAGAGCCATAGAGTTGTGTGTGTGTGTAGGCTCGTGTGGCTGAATCATGGAGTACATGGAGGAAAGTGCTTTTTCAGCATTCTGTATAGCTACTTTCTCATCACTTTCAGATCTGTCTTGGACTGTCCATATTGAGAGTACCTTTACGAACCTGCAAAAAGGTAGACATATTAAACAAATCACCTACAGATGAAAACACAATAGAAAATATAATCAGAAAAGTGGATTAAGAGAAAGCATCAAACTTAAATGGAAATAAAATAACTTAAAGAATTCATGGATCAGAAAATGAATTACAGAAACAATAGATAATTTTGTTCAAGAAATTAACAGGATGATAACTAAAACTTGTAGGATGCTGACAAAACATACCTGGGGAAATGTATATGCTAAGCACTTTTCATTAATCAGAGGAAGAACAAATTAATGAATTAGTATAGTTTTAAGAAATGCAAAACAAGACAAACTAGAAAAGCAACGGATTAAAAAAATAACAAACCAAAACTCTTACAAGGAAATATTAAAAAATCAATTTAGCAATTCAACGTGACTGCCAGAACAAACTGTGTCCAATGCTAAGCACGAGAACCTTTGTAGGAATTGAATCACCTTGTTCCTTATTGATGAAGAGGATCAGGACTTTTTCCAAAATCAGGCAACATTGGGGAAAAGGCGGCAGTAGCCTAGTTATTTCCTTGAATTTGAGTGACTTAAAAGAAGTCGAAACTGCAAAATGTTGGATGAGGGCAAAATGGAGTTACTGATGCTATTTTGATATAATAGAACATAGTCAAAAGATAGCAGTTTTGAAAATTTAAGATAAGCAAAATTGGGAGAACCATCCCATTCAAAATATATTGTAGAACTACCAAAAGCAAAACAAAAAACCCAGTTTGATTTAAAAAAAAAATAAAGAAAACCAAATTGCCAAAATGAAAAAAAATCCTTATTAAAAACTTAGAAAATTTGACTAATTATATGGCAGGAAAATATGCTACCTTATAAGATATAAATATTTCTAAAAATATCTTTCCTAGTCTTAGAATACTTTTTAAAAATGCAATATAATAAAGAGAAATTGAACACTCTAAAGAATATTCCCCAGAAACACAGATTTGCAAATAATTTTTAATTTTAATTAATTTAATTAATTTGTTTTTTAAATAATTTAATTTATTTATTTAAAAATAAATTTTAGCCCCTCTTCAAGAAACATTCAGTTACCTATTGTTTAGGCTTATATACATGATTATGGCCAATATGTTGATTGTTTTGCTTTTCTATAATTTTGTTACGTGGGCCAGCTTTTATTTAATCAGAAGAGAGTTAGGACTTTGAGAGGAGAATGGGGATAGTAATACCAAAAGAAATCTCTTCCTTGTTGTAGTACTAATAATGTTAGTACAGATAGTACTTCTCTTAACAATTTTTTGTTTATAAGTACTTTACTTAGATTGTTTGAGTTTTGTCTCTCTGGGATGAGTGTCTCTAGGAGTTTGAATGAACTTTCATTTTCCAACTGCAGGACAGGGTTGTTTCCTGAGTGAGTAGATGCTGTTTAAAATAATACAGCTCTGATGCTAGATACCATTAGTGATTTAAGGTCATCAGTTCCCTAAGGAGTTTATGGATAGATTTCAAGAAATCTGTGAAAACTCTCACTTTTTAAAATTTACTAACCATTACCTGAAAGTTATTATTTTCTTCAGTTATTTAGAGACATAATTCTCTTAAGTTATGGTATATGCATATAACAGAATATTATTGTTTTAAAAGAAATGATGAGCAGGCTGATTTCAGAAAAGCCTGAAAAGACTTATATGAATTGACCAACTACGAGAGACTTAGCTCTTCCCAACAATGCAATGATCCAAGACATTATCTTTAGACTTTGAATGGAAAACGCCATCTGTATTCAGAGCGAGAACTATGGAGACTAAATGTGGATTGAAGCATACTATTTTTACTTTTAAAAAATAGCTTTTGGGTGGGGGGAAGGAGGAGAAAAATTGGAATAAAAAAAAAAAGATTTAAAAATAGCTTTTTCTTTCTTGTGGTTTTTGCCTTTTGTTCTGATTGTTCTTCCCCAACATGAGTCACATGGAAATATGTTTAAAATGATTGTACATATTTATTTATTTCAGATTGTTTGTTGTCTTGGGTAGGGGAAGTAAGGGAAGGAAGGACAACAAAATTTGCAATTAAAAATCTAATAAAACTGAGTGCTTAAGGGGCAGCTAGATAGTGCAGTGTTAGAGTACTAGCCCTGAAATCAGGAGGACCTGAGTTCAAAGCGGGCCTCAGACTCTTAACACTTCCTAGCTGTGTGACCCTAAGCAAGTCTCTTAATCCCAAATGCCACAGCCAAAAAAAAAAAAGTGAATGTTTAAAACAATCTTTTCATATAATTGAAAAAAGAAAATGCCTTTAAATTTAATAAACAGACATTCTTAAAAAAAAAACACACAGATCATGCTATCTTTATAAAAAAGAAAAATATAGTATATTTTGATCCCCTTTTAATGTCTGTAGTTCTTTCTCTGGATGTGAATGGCATTTTCCATTCCAAGTGCACTGGAATTGTCTTGGATCTTTGCATTGCTGAGAAGAGCCAAGTCTCTTATAGTTGATCATCACATAATCTTGCTGTTACTATATACAGTGTTTTCTGGTTCTGCTAATTTCACTGATCATCAGTTCATGTAAGTCAAAGCATACTATTTTCACCATTTTTAAAATTTGTTTTTTCTTCCTCATGTTTTTTCTTTTAATTCTGATTTTTCTTTTACAACATGACAAATATGGAAATAAGTTTAAAGTGATTGTACATATATATACTTGTATATAATATACAGATTACTTGTTATTTTGAGGAGGAGAGAGGTAACAAAGGGAGGAAGAAAAATTTTGAAATCAGAATTTTATAAATGAAATTGGGAAAATAAAATATTATTGAGGGGAAAAAAAAGGTCAAAGACACATACACACAAAAGGCAGTTCTTAGCTTCCCTAGGTTCCAACAGCCAGCCAAAAGGGTCCATAACTACAGAAAGTTGAGAAAATCTCTGTTCTAGGTGAACTTAATGACAAAACTGTCTATATGCTCTTCCATATAGTCTAACATCCGGCACATAGTTACTGGCATCTCAACAAAAATATAAAGCATAATGAAACCCTCAACACTGTGAGAACCAGTCCATCTACATTTTACTAACTTTATTTCACTCTTCTTGGTCTATATAAACAGAAAGAGAAGCAATCATCTGTACAATGTCAGGAATCATTAACATTCAAGGATGTGGCTGTGGACTTTACTCAAGAAGAATGGAGACAACTGAACCCAACCCAGCGGGATCTGTACAGGGATGTGATGCTTGAGAACTATAAGAACTTTACTTCCTTGGGTAAGGACAACTTTCCTTGATAACTACAAATCTTTGGGATTACGGAATGTCTTTTGTGCTTAGCTTGGTGATACTGGAATATTCAAAAATTAACACAATGTAAAGAGTTGCTCCTTTCAAAACTAAAGATTTTCTGTTTCCTGTTTTAAAGTGATAGGCTTTTCTTTTTACAACAGCTTTGTGAATTCATGAAATTATACCTTCATATCCTCTTCCCTCACATTCAAGATTTTACCCTAAACTCTTATATGTGACAAATTGAAGACATTAACGTTTCCCATTATCTTGGTAAAAAGTTTTTTAAATGAACAACTTTTTTTTCTGACCCAAATTACTTCCCCTGTGAATATCCTCCAGAGATGTGAAAAATAAAAACAAAGAGGTATTTTATATTCCACTTTTTCTTTTCATGGGAAGAAACAAGGATGAGGATTGAATTGAAAGAAGTGATATCTATGTTAATTTGGCTTAGCTATTAGGATTAGCTTTTAGAAGGGAGTTTAATTCTATAACCAAGTGAAAAATAAATCCAGTTCAAGCAGTACTGATTCAAAGATTATCCCTTTTCAGTGGTCATGTTGTAGATGGGATTGAGTATAACGTAGATGACTTCTGTGGTCCTTTCCAACTCTGAAGAGTGTGTGATGCTCAGAATTCTAAACTGAGTCTGTATTCCTAATGATTTTCATCTCTTTTCACATGATCAGGATTGCCAGTTTTTAAGCCACGTGTGATATCTCAGCTGGAGAGAGGGGAAGGACCCTGGATAAAAGATACAGAAGTCCTACAGATCACATGTCCAGGTGCGTCAATGGAGATCACGCTAATGAGATTCATTCTAAGTTGACCTACTTAATTGAACATAGTTTGAAATGGAAAGAATCTATTCTCAAACAACTTAGATTGAGAAAAAAAGTCTAAGGTTACTAAACATACAGAAAGTACTTCATGTGCCTTCACTAATTTAAAAAAAAAAATCTCATCTAAAGAAAGCTCCTTCTCCAAATGCCTCCTGCAAGGCAGAACTCATAGCATGGGATCTGGTTGGAGGAACCTTTGAATAGGTTCTAAAATAATCTTGAGATCATATAATTTGGGGCCTTTTGGCAACTAATTGACCCTCTTCAGTCGGGGAAATGAATAATATGATGAAGTTGATGTCATAGTAAAGTGTGTGCTTATAGTGTGAACTGGAAGAAAGGCAAGGTGTGGAGAAGGTTTAGAGAGTAGTTCTCTAAACTAGAACTCTGGTTTAGTTATTTTGGTGTGAGATGGTGAAAGCCTGGATTCTGCTTCCAATTTTCCCTAATCTCTGTTTGTCTTGTGATATTTTCCTTCTCTACTCTTACCATACTCTCACTTGACATATATCCTGGTTTACCATTTTTTTTACCTCTGTGGATCAACTCTGTTTATTGTTTTTACCTTATATTTGAAGTGTCTCTCTTTTTTTTCTGTAAATATTTTAATTTTCCAATTATATGTGAAGGTAGTTTTCATCATTCATTTTCTATAAGATTTTAAGTTCCAAATTTTCTTTTCTTCTCCCCTCCCTAATGGCAAGCAATCAGATATAGACTGTCTATGTGCAATCATGTGAAAAACATATTTCCACATTAGTTACATTGTGATAGAAGACACAAAACAAAAGGAAAAAAACCATGGGAAAAAATACAATGAAAGTAATTTGTTTTGATTTGCATTCCGTGGATATGGATAGCATTTCCTATCATCCCATCAGTTCATACAAGTAAAAAATCTCAGCTTTTGCTTCCTACTGAATAGGGGCAGCTTTTCTTTTTCCTGTTAACAGCCATGTAGTACAACATGGTCTCTACTTCCAAAAAAAGAAAATATGTACTATAATGAGAAGTTTCATAGAGGGCAGTAGAGAGAATAGACCACTGCATGTGAGTCAGTAAAATCTGTGAATAAAGAAAAGGTAGAGAATTAATCAAAGGTTTTTGTCTTTTACTTCATTACTTTTACTCCCTAGAATGATGTTTATGATGCATAGAATAGATTTAAAATCATAGAGTCCTAGGGACCTTAGCATTTATCTAATATAACTCCCTATCCAATGCAGCATTTTGTTTGAACATCCTCATTTCTGCTTGGAATGCTTCCCAGGGGACAGGGTCATTGTTTTGTGGAATAGTTCCCAACACTAAACACTAGAGATATGCAGAACATAATGCTTAGACTATTAGGCTTGGAGTAGGAAAATCTTGGCTCAAATCCCTCCTCTTACATTTATGATATGTGTTGTTATGGCCAAGTCACTATGACCCTTAATTTCCTCATCTCAAAATGGTTAAAAATACCTGTAGCACCCACTCTATATGGTGACTGTGAGACCCAAATAAAGGTATTTAAGCGATGTATTTCATAAATTTTAAGCTATCAAAGATGAAAAATATACTAAGACTTTTTGATATACACTGTGTGTGTTGTGAGCTGCTATATATTTTTATTCTTCATCCAATTTAGAAGTCATATAAAGAAATGAACAAGTTTGATCTCCCAATATGCCTTTCAAACGTTACCCATACTAGCTGGGCATTTCTGAGCAAGTCAGTTAATCTTATAAAGCTCTGGGTTCTCTAGGGCTATGATTTATAGAGAAAGGGCTGGCACATATTAGTAGCTATTCCTTCACATAGGCTCTCTCTTTATAAATCACATCCACAGCCAATTGATATTCTAAATAATTTGCTCTTATTTAATCTTTGCTCAGTCTTAAGAACCAACACTTTTCCCTTTTTTTGCATCTCTCAAAGTATTAATAGATTCCTGATTTTTTTTTTGCATAGTTTGTCATAAGCCTAAAGTTTTTAGCAATCTGTTTGTTTCTCCTTTCTCAACATTTAAGCATTTCCCCCCAAATTACCGACAGTTGTTCTCTGAATGTATCTATCAGTACAATGAGTGTGGCCACATCATTTCCTATTTCTTCCCATGTCTTGGGCTTTAGGTCCCTCTTAAAAGTATCTATTCTTTGATCATTATTTTTGCTCATAAGGAGTGAGAATCAAGAAGTTAATAAAAGCAATTTCTTCTCTTACAATACAGAGAGTAATACATTTTGATTGCTTTTTCCCCCCCAGATTCCAGTACTCTGAAGACAAACTGTAAAAACTTGGATTGGACACCAAAATCGGTCATTTCTCTAGAAGAGCTCTCTAAGGAGATAATAACCAACATTGATCCCTTTACTTCTAAATTGGAAGACCCGTGGAAGTGTGATGTCAGGTCAGAGAAGCAGAATAACGTCTCGAATAGACAGTCCAAAGCAGTAACTAGAATTCAGAGAAAAACTATTGATGAGTTAAATGCTCATGATTGTACATTTGGGAGAAAGTTTAGTCTAGTATCACTCATCGATCCAGAGAGAGTTCCAACAGGAAAAAGTCTCCAGAAATATGATATACTTGATAAAAACTTCAAAGAGTTTTCAGACTTAAATAAAGATAATACAATTTCCTCTTCTATTTGTAAATATAGTAAATGCAAGAAGTTCTTAAATTCCCACTCAGATGTTATTCAAATTCAGACTGCACAAAGAGCCTGTGACTGTAATGAATGTGGGAAATTCTTCTCTAACAATTCAGTTCTTAGAAACCACCTAAGCAACCACACAGGAAAGAAACCTTGTAAGTATAATGAATGTGACAAAGCCTTTAAGCTGAAGCGCTCTGTTTATGAACATCAGGAAATTCATTCTCAGACAGGAGAGAAACCCTATATATGTAGTGACTGTGGGAAAGCCTTTAGTTATAAGTCTGTACTCTGGATTCATCAGAGAACTCATAAGTGGGAGAAACCCTATAGATGTAATGAGTGTGGGAAAACCTTCAAGCACCGGTACTTGTGTACTGAACATCTGAGAATTCATACCGGAGAGAAGCCTTATAATTGTACTGACTGTGGGAAAACATTTACCCACAGAACATCACTATTTGCACATCAAAAAATTCATGTTGGAGAAAAACCTTATAAATGTACCGACTGTGGGAAAGCTTTTGTCTACCGGGCAACACTTACTGATCATCAGAGAATCCATACTGGAGAGAAGCCTTTTAAATGCACCTTATGTGAGAAAACATTCAGCCGTAGATCATCATTGAGTGTTCATCAGAAAATTCATACTGGAGAAAAACCATACAAATGTACTGAATGTGGAAAAGCCTTTGCCCACAAAGGAACGTTTACTGAACATCAGATTATTCATACTGCCGAGAAACCTTACAAATGTAATGAATGTGGGAAAACTTTTAGCCGGAAAGCCTACCTTACGGACCATCAGAGAATTCATACTGGAGAGAAGCTCTTCAAATGTACTGAATGTGAGAAAGCTTTCAGCCTGAGGCCATCACTTATTATGCATCGGAAGATTCATAGTGGAGAAAAACCATATAAATGTACTGACTGTGACAAAGCCTTTATCTACAGGGGAGCACTTAATGAACATCAGAGAATTCACAGTGGGGAAAAACCCTTTAAATGTACTCAATGTGGGAAAGCCTTTAGCAGCAAGGGGAAACTTCGCAAACACCAGAGAATTCATTTGAGCGTGAAACCCTTTATTTGTAACGAATGTGGTAAAAGCTTTATTAAGAGATCTACTCTTAATAATCATGAGAGAATTCATATTAGGAAGAAACCTTTTGAACATCCTAAATGTGGAGAAACATTTTTCTATAAGAAACTCCTTACTGAACATGAGAGAAATGATACTGATGAAAAAGATTTAGAGTGTAAGGAGTGTGGCAAAATCTTCAAGCAGAGGAACTATCTTACTATTCATCAGATGGTTCATACTGGAGAGAAACCTTTTCAATGTATTCTGTGTAAGAAAACTTTCAGCCATAAGGCAGCTTATAGTCGGCATAAAAAAATTCATACTGGAGAGAAACCTTTTAAATGTACCCGATGTGAGAAAGCTTTCAGCCTCAGTTCATCTCTTGCTCGACATCAGACAATTCATACTGAAGATAAGCCTTTTGAATGTACTGAATGTGGCAAAACCTTTTCCCTCAAGAGATACCTTATGGTACATCAGAGAATCCATACTGGAGAGAAACCTTTTCAGTGTGCTCAGTGTGGAAAAGCTTTTTGCCACCGTTCAAATCTTGCTATACACAAAGGAATTCATACTGGGGAGAAACCTTTTAAATGTCCTGAATGTGGAAAAACATTCCGCCAAAGTAAGTCTCTTATTGTACATCAGAGAGTTCATACTGGAGAGAAGCCTTTTGAATGTACTCAGTGTGGAAAAGCCTATACCCTCAGAGGAAACCTTACTGTCCATCAGAAAAGTCACACTGGATAGAAACCCTTTATCTGTCAAAAAACGTGGGAAAGCCTTCAGCAATATCTGAGCTACATTGGAGACATCAGAGAATTCATACTAAAGAGAAATTCTTCAGATATACTGATTATAGAAAACCATCAACCAGACAAAGACAACTTAATTGATATCAAAAAATTAAGAAGAAAAAAACATTTTGCATGTCCCGAAGGTGGGAAAGCTTTCAATTATAGGATGTACTTTGTTCAACTTCAGGGTATTCATATTGCATGAATTCATATTGCAGCAGATCATGTAAGTGTAATGAATGTGGTGAAAACCTTAGGGTAGCATTGTCTAAAGCAGAGAGCTCACATTGCAGAAGGTCCATCTAAATGTAATGAATGTAGGAAATCCTTTACCAAGAGCTCGATCCTAAGGAAACTGAATTCACAGAGGGGAGCCTATAACTTAATTGACGTGGGAAAAGCCACTCCTTAGTTACATTTCAGTTTGGGGAAGCATCAGAACATTCATGGTTGAGAGTATCCCTCCAAAATGGATGTGGATAGAGGTGCCATCTTATTTCTTTGCTTTTTCTAGGTGAATGTCACACCTTCAAATGATAAAAATTGTCTTGTTTTACCTTCCACTGCTCCTACCTAAGTATTTGCCATATTTACCTTTCTACTTTGAGGGAAATTAATGTTGTGAATAACCAGTATTTCTATATGACCCATCCTTTTGCTGATTTTGACAGATGGAGTCTGTCCATTTTTCAAGGACAGGCAGTTTCTGAAGAGCTAAGCCCCTTGTTTTTGTTTAGCCCTTAAACAAAAGCCGCCTTGAGCTAAGTTTCTTTCCAAGAGATGACTCACGTCAACTCAGGTCCTTGGTTTTCCTAATCAAAATTTGGAGTGATCTTGTCTTTAATAGTAAAAACAATATAGGAGAAAATCTGATTGAGATGACATTTTTCTAGCCATGATTGCATGACTATTCTCCCTAGGGCATTTCCGTTTTCCCTAACTACAAACTATTCTTTCACCTAAGGATTGGACCTGTCCTTAATTCTCCTCCTCTCCCCCACTGTAGAAGTAATTGGGAGGAGCTGAGAACTATTAACTCATTTCCTCATTTAAATGTCCAGCAGTGGTTGCCCTGCCTTTGCCAGGGAAGGTCCAAATGAAGCATTCAGTCTTTTCAGTTATGTCTGCCTCTTTATAACTTCCTCTGGTTTTCTTAGCAAAGATGCTGAAGTTGTTTTACCCTTTTCTACCTCATTTTAGAGGAGGAAACTGAGGTAAGAAGAATTAAGTGACTTGCCCAGAGTCATACAGTGTGTCTGAGTATCTGAGGCCAGAGTTAAACTCAGGAAGATGAGCTTTCCTGACCCTAGGTCCAGCAGTGTGTCTACTTCACCACCTAGCTACTGATGCCCAAGTGATGTGCTTCTGTCAAACCGATGAGAAGGAAGACAGACCCAGGTTTGAGTTCCTGTCTATGACAGGTCCCACCGATCCAGCACACTGGTTACCGCTAGGCCGATCAGTAAGTTGATCTCTCCAAAGCTTTTGACACAAATGGAGGAGGGACTCAAAAGTTCAATATCCTCTTAATAAATAATATCTTGCTTGGAAAATGGCCTCTGTTTACTCTTTTTTGAAATGACAATTGAGACAACTGCCTGAATTTATATACACAAAACATACCATTTTCATATGGTAGTACTGTAGAATACATAGTATTACCATATCAGTTCTCTTACCTATCTTCTTTTTAGAAAAAATATAGCCATCCAAAGATGAATTCTACTCATCAGTTTCATACCAGGGACTCAAGAACAATAAAGTCAGGAGACTACTTGGTTGACAATTAAGGGACCATGGCAAATTGGATGTTTAAGGTCAAAGTGACTCACTCAGAGAAATCTACAGCCTCAGGTAAAAGATGGTAAGGGCCAGGTGAAAGAATCCATAAGAGCTTCACCATATGTCCAAGGTATCTCAATATTCCTTTCTAGGTTCGGGGCCTTCCTTTAGATATACTCATTACTAATCTCTCAGTTTAAAATCTCTTTTGCTTATAAACTGTAGGTGACTTAGAAGTACTATCTTAATGTGTCTTCTGCATGCATGACCACTGGAAGCCACTGTCTCTTCCTTCATTCCTGCACCTCAGCCTTAAGTGGGATGTGTCTCTATTCAGATTCATAATTGGTTTTTCTCTTCCTCAGTAGCCTTCTCACACTGCCTCTTTTCCTGAAATCTTCTCTTCTGATTAGTTAGGTTTTGCCTAGAGCCATTATTTGAGGATGTAACAAGATATACATGCTCAGTTCTCTTTCTGCTCTATTTTTCATTCTTCTGATGACTCTGCCTTTTTTATTTTTTGAGGTATTAGTATTCCTATTGCTTGGCATAATTTCTGAAACAAAGTAAGCACAAATGCTTTTTTCTGTTAAATTTAGCAATTAAATAACAAAAAAAACCAAAGTAGAATGCATAAAGATCATTGGATATAAAACAACCTGATTAACTCTACTGTCTTTAGGAGTAGAAATCATTTCTGCTTTAAAGTCCCCTCTTCAAGGGATTGAGGAAAAAGCAACTTTGGAAAAGTTGGACAATGAAAGGGTTGCTTCCTTCCCTTAATAGGGAGAGAAGATAGAAATCCTTTTTCCAAGAGGGTGTCTGATTAAGGAAATTATGGTTCTGATTCACACCTACAAAAAGACACATTTGAGAATTCGCAGCTACATATTTTATTAATTTGCAGAAAAGGTAAATGCACAGACAATTTGTGACAACAATAGCTAGTAAATTTTAATCCTAATATGATTATAGCAATACCAATATAGATATAAGATATATAAACATAAGAATATATAAATATAAGAAGTAATAGAAATATGGATAGATATAGATATAAGAAGTTATAAAAATATAGATTAAGATATAGTATAAAAATAATAGATATAATATGGATATAAGAAAGGAGAAAATATTAATCTGGGGAAGCACCAACTCCTGAGTCTTTCAATTGGGGAATTGTGAGATACAGCTTTCAGGATCCAGATTGGGAGCAAGTGTCTTTCTATGGATAAGATTCCAGAGTTCTCAGAACAGAAACCTAATAAACCATTCCAAACAAAGAAGGCTGACTTCCAAAAAAGAGGCTGTCAACTATACTGTGTGTTATCCATCAAGAAAATAGCCAAATCTCACAATGGATTTTACATGGGATGTTTGTTCTCAGATATCTGGGTAAGTGCCCAAGGCAGCAGATATTTTGTGTTTATATAGGATTTACTATGTCTTCAAGATCCAGATTCACTGGGGGACACAATAGTCTATGTAAAAAGTCTGCACTGAAATATGGAAGAACCAGATTCATTTCCCATTCAGAGAGAAATCGGGGTATCATGCCAATTACGGTTCCCCATTCTTGTTTTTATTCTCTTTAATATATCCAAGAAAAACAAGATTACAAAAAGAAAGTCAACCAACCAGAAAGGGAGATCTGGAATCGTAAGAAGGAAACAACTTGAAAATCAGCATTGGACAAAAGAAAGACAACAATCTTCTAAGAGACTAAGAAATAAAACAAAATGTGAAATATAAAAAAATAGAAGAGAATGTGAAACAGCTCATTAGAAAACAACTGATCTGGAGAACAGATCAAGAAGAGAAAACAAAATCATCAGAAAGCTATGACCAAAAAAAGAAT
Source organism: Antechinus flavipes (assembly GCF_016432865.1). NCBI lineage: Eukaryota > Metazoa > Chordata > Mammalia > Dasyuromorphia > Dasyuridae > Antechinus > Antechinus flavipes. The sequence continues at coordinate 626,440,036 of NC_067400.1, read as the reverse complement.
ATTAGCACAATAATACAAGAAATAATTAGAATAAATAGTCCTGCAGTGTTTGAACAAAAGTAGAAAGAGAAAAAAAAATCCATTGATTATCACCTGAAAAAGATCTTTTTTTTAATATTTTATTTAATAATAACTTTATATTGACAGAATCCATGCAGGGTAATTTTTTTACAACATTATCCCTTTCATTCGCTTCTGTTCTGATTTTTCCCCTCCCTCCCTCCACTCCCTCCCCTAGATCAAGCAGTCCTATATATGTTAGATATGTTGCAGTATATCCTAGATATGTTTGCAGAACCGAACAGTTCTCTTGTTGCACAGGGAAAATAACCCGGGAAGAAGAACAAAAATGCAAATAGTTCATATTCGTTTCCCAGTGTTCTTTCTTTGTGTGTAGCTGCTTCTGCCCATCATTTATCAATTGAAACTCAGGTCTCTTTGTCAAAGAAATCTGAAAGAGATCTTTTGAGGAAAACTTACAGGAATCTCATATCTGGATTCTGAAACTTCCAGCTCAAAAAGAAAACATTATGAGTAATAAGAAAAACTATTCAAATGTGGTAGAGTCAAAATTAGAATCATTAAGCCATGCTAAAGGATGGCAAGTCTTGAAACACTATTGAAGAGCAAAAGAACTAGAATAGTGACTAAAATATACCTATCAAAGTTTATCCTGAATAATAAAAAAAACAGGACATTGAATGAATTGCCAGACTTTCAGGATTTGGGGTATTTCAAAAGAAATATTAGGGTAAAATTGAGTATGATGTGATTCTAAAAAGCAAAACCATGTAAGTAAAAATAAAAAGAATAATACAAATGAGGTGTGAGAGAAAGAACTGATACAGAGGAATTAAATGGAGGAAGATAGCTGGTAGCTCTGGATCCTAACTCATTGAGAATGGGTTAAAAAAAATAATTCATTTCTTTCTCTGTATTGGGGAGGCAAGGGTTAAAAATCTTCTAAATTCAGAAAGAAACTAAGAGGTTAAGGAATTAGGGAAGAAGGAAAGGATAATGGAGGGATTCAATGTAAGATTAAGTAATAGGAGGACAAAGTAGTGGGGGAAAGTAAAGCAGAGGAGTCAGGATGGATGTATACACAAAAAGATTAAGAGTAAAATTTATATTTTGTGTAAAAAAAAAAGTAAGTAAGCATGATCTCAGATCATGTTAAAGCTAAATTAGATTTAATCAAAAGAGAAAAAATAGGTTACTATAATCAACCATATTAATTTTTTTTAGACTTTAACTAGACAGTAAAAGGTTGGAATATTGCTGTGGTGTAGGCAATGATGAGCTAATAGATTTAGAAAAATATGGAAAGATTTGGATATATGAAGATGTTATCCACCTTTAGAGAAACAGGATAAACACACATGGTATGATCTTACATAGATGAATATGAATCTATATACATAAATGTAACATACCTACTAAGCATATGTGTATATGTATATATATGTGTGTCTATATATGTATGTGTGTGTATCGGTGCTTAATTATAGCATTCTTAGGAGAGAGGGAAAGGAAGGAAAAAAAAATAAAAAGTGCGTAGCAGAGAACAAAAGAAAACCTACAAGGGAACAAAGAACAGATGGACAGCTTTGACCACAATATGAAGAATTTATTATATAGACTTTTTTTAATTCACTTATTTATTTTTATGTTTTATTTATTTTTATTTTTTTAAGACTTTAAAAAATAAAAAAATAGCTTTTTATTTTCAAAATATATGCGAAGATAGTTTTCAAGATTCACCCCTGCAAAAAACATTTTCTTCCAAATTTCCTTCCCCTTCTCCCACCCCTTGTAAGATTAATCTAGGTTTGGAATTTGCATTCAGAGAGATAGTCTTAAGGAGGAGATGGATACAAGTTTATCACTGCTCAGAGCCTTGCTTTAAAGATGAAATTCATAGCACAAAAGTAATACACAATTAACAAACAGTGGCTACCATACAGACACTGTCACAAACAACATACAATACTGGTGATGTATGAAGCATTAACATCTGAATTCCTTGGCTGGGAGAACAATCACAGCTATTCAGAATCTCAGGTGGGAACCATTGCTAGGCAACCTGTGCAGTGCTTCCTAGCTAGATCTTCCAATTCCCTTTTCACTAAGGGCTTGTTTATTGGCTGAAAACAAAGAAGGCACTGTGCTAATACACACATACACACACACACACACACACACACACACACACACACAAATTATTCTCATATATATACACACACACACACACACACACACATACACACACACACTAATTATTCTCATTTGATACGTGACTTGAGATATAGCAGCTTCCCAGGTACAGGATACTCCATTACAGGATCACTAAGGAGAATATTTGTTCATTCCTTTAGAAGGATTGTTTATTAAAGGAACTGGACAGGTTTCCAGGTAAAAACAGGCCTCTAATAAAGAATACTCAAAGCAACAGAAGATTGGTCATCCCTAATGTTCTTCCCTCAAATTCCATCAGAAAACTGCAAGGATATTCTCATGTTCTCGGCAAATAAATTACACAAAAGGCATGGCAAGACTTAAGTCTCCTTACTCACTAGAATTCCCTCCCCTAGACAATAAGCAGTCCAATATATGTTAAACATGTGCAATTCCTTCTAGACTTTCTTAAAATGGAAATTTATAACACCATATTTTGAATTCTATTATATCCTGCTGTGCACATGGTAATATTTTTTTTCCTATTTTGTATTGAAGTTTAAAATAATTTTTTTTATATATAATAACTTTTTATTGACAGAATCCATGCCAGGGTAATTTTTTTTACAACATTATCCCTTGCACTCGCTTCTGTTCCGATTTTTCCCCTCCTTCCTTCCACTCCCTCCCCTAGATGGCAGGCAGTCCTATATATGTTAGATATATTGCAGTATATCCTAGATACAATATATGTTTGCAGAACCGAACAGTTCTCTTGTTGCACAGGGAGAATTGGATTCAGAAGGTAAAAATAACCTGAGAAGAAAAACAAAAATGCAAATAGTTCACATTCATTTCCCAGTGTTCTTTCTTTGGATGTAGCTGCTTCTGTCCATCATTTATTAATTGAATAAAATAAATTTTAAAAAATTATCAATTTAATGAATGCAGAAAACCTTCAGATCGATTCAATACTAGTTCAAGAGAGCATGAGAATATATGTTGAAGAAAAACCCTTTGAATTTAAAGAATGGGGTGAAAACAATACCAGCTCAACACATAAAAAACACCTTCGTAAGCACCTTTCTAAATTTCAAAGTACCAGTCCAATGTTTTTAATTGTTTATTAGGAAAAAAAAGAAAACTGACAAATCAACTATAGGAAAATGTGGGCAGGTACTTAAAAATTCATCAGACATCAGAGATTTCATGCTGGATATCCACTCTGAAGATATAGGCAAAGCTAGATGAAGAATTCTCATTGCTAAGTACTGGGGATCAGTCAACCAGGTACAAAGTTATTTGGTGCTTTAAGAGATAAAAATATAATCTTTTATGTATTCAGGATTACATGTTATCTTTCTTCTAGCAGCAGTAACATGGTGTTAGACAGTACAGCAATTAGACAGACAGTATGAGATCAGAACTACCATTTAAACTACAAAGTTTCCTAAAGAATCGCTTTAATGAAGTACTATTATGTTTTAAGAATATTTTTTTAAATTTGAATGTCTTTAGAATAAATTGTTAATGGATAGTGGAGAAACTGTCCTGTGAAAATAAAATGTATTACCTTGACTCTAGATGTGAATGGGTCCAGTTTATACCTACTGTAATAGCTGGAAAAATCCACAAAAATTATTTGTTCTACTTCATGACTATGTAAAAGAGAACAATTATAAATTTTATTTTTAGTTTAGCAAGTTTAGCAAGCAGACATTGTAGGAAATTTTATTTATGGGTAGAAAAAGCATAACTATATTGGAGAAAGCCAATTCTGCATAAAGGCAGCCCAGGACAGAGGGTTGAGTTCTCACTAAACTGAAGCAGCAGTGAGATTTGACAGCTCCCTGGATATCTGACTAGCCTTATTTTTTTTTTTGACTGAGGCAATTGGGATTAAATGACTTGCCCAGGGTCACACAGCTAGTAAGTGTTAAGTGTCTGAGGTCAAATCTGAACTCAGGTCCTCTTGATTTCAGGGTTGGTGCTCTATCCATTACACCAACTAGCTGCCCCCTGACTAGTCTTTTTGAAGAAATGCATTGGTCATTTCCTGTTGTGAGGAGGAAGCTAGAAAAGGTGCCCTAAAAATTGTCTTCTTCAAATGAATTTCAAAAAAATCTATAAAGACTTCCATGAACTGTTGTTGCTCTGTGAAGTGGGCAGAACCAGATGGTCACTGTACATAGTAACAGCAACATTGTTTGATAATTGAAAGAGTATCTTGTATTTCTTCTCAGAATTACAATGATCCAAGACAATTCCAAAAGACTCATGCTGGAAGGTGCTATCCACATCCAAAGAAAGAACTATAAAGTCTGAATGCAGATTGAAAATACTATTTTTATTTTTTATGATTTTCTCTTTTTGTTCTGTTTCTTCTTAAACAACATGATTAATGTGGAAATATATTTAATATAAATTGTACATATATAATCTTTATCAGATTGCTTGTCATCTTGGGAAGAGAGAGGGAGGAAAATTTGGAACTCAAAATCTTATAAGAAATGAATGTTGAAAACTACCTTTTACATGTAAATTGGAAAAATAAAATACCATTTAAAAAAATAATTTTAAAAGCCTGCTTCATCCAACTTTAGCATGCTTACCATGGCAAATGAAAATTCTATCTTGTAGTCAAAGCACACACAAAAATAAACAAAACCTTTTGCAAATACTATTCTACTCATCATCAGAACTTGGAACGTGTGCACCCTTATCCACAAGATGAAATCCAGTAGATCCGAAAGACAAACAACTCTTGTATCACATTCACATAGTAACCTTGAATGAAAGAAGGCTAAAAATGAAGGATAACTTGCCAACGTCAGAATTACACAAGGTCAGAATACACATTTTTCTGAAGGGGCCATAGATTTTGCAATAGAACTAATCTAGGCAACGAACTTGAATGGCTACCAAAAGGAGTGAACAACAGGCTCGTGATAATATGATTACCACTTGCAGAAAAGCACACCACATCATCAGTGTGTATTCTCCCCCTGTGATGAACCTTGATGAAGTCAAAGAAAAATTTTATGAAGACTTGGATATTCTCATCATCAATATGCTAAAAGAAGAGAAAACTCTAATGCAAGAGTGGGCACAAGACATGGCAGGAAGATCTTGGGAGGGATGGAACTGGAAACAGCAAAAGTAATGGTCACTTATTGCTGAGGATTGAGCATCTCATGACCTCAATACCAACACTGTTTTTCATTTACCTAAATGCAATCAAACTTCCTAGATGAACCTTCACAGCAAACATTGGGATTTAATAGACTATATCATCATAAAGAAAAGAGACAGGATGTGAAAGAGATGTTGGAGGGACAACTCAGCCAACACACAGTGGAGCAGAAAAGGCAAAGGTAGCTTTCAGAGATTTGGTGAACAGCACTGCATTTACTCACCTGGGCTAGAAAACTCACAAATATCAAGATTGCTTGGATGAAAATGTTGGGAAAATTCAGAAGCTGATAAATGAAAAATGAGAACCTCTCAGGGTAGTTCAGCCATCTCAAAGAAGGCAGCATTCAGCTCCATCAAATGTGAAGTGCAAGCAAAGCTTGGGGAGATGCGGGGTTCTTGACTAGTAAGAAGCCAGATCAAACTTAGTTTTACACTGAGAGTAGCAATCCAAAATTTCATGACGCCCTGAAAGCTCTTTATGAGACAAAGATTTACTGTTGATCTCAGCTACTCGGTGCTGATGGAGCCACATTGATTAGTGATAAGGATATGATCCTGGAGAGGCAGGCTGAACACTTCCAGATTGTCATCATTCGATACTGAAGCCAATGATCAATTCCCCTAGGTTGAAGTCAACGCCATCTTAGTTGAAGTTCCAACTGAAAAAGAGGTTTTGAATCCCATTGGGCTCCTCTTGTTTGGCAAGTCCAGGAGTAGGACAAAGTCAAAATGACCGGTGATGTCTTGGGATGCAGTGGATGATCTTCGATGTCTAACTAGGTTGTAGGCACTCCACACTGCCTGCTTCAGTTGCCTTCATGGCCCCTGAGCAAATTGTTCCCATCCATCCATTCCACCAGAGGAAGTTTTCACATGTTTGGATAGACCCCCTCTAACTTACTGTCAGTAACCCTCAGCCTGGGGTAGCCCATCAGCCAAAATGGTTTACCTGCACATGCTGCAGGTTCTTGGAGCCACAGGTGGGAGTTAGGTGGGTCAGGTAGACACCAGATGGAAAACAGCCCTGAAAGGCTCAGCAGCCCTGAGTACCCCAGAGGTAGTAGTCTTCCCTAAACACTCCCTGTACCCCTTCTGATGATCCCAGTGGGGTTTTTCTCCTAGTCAGTGCCAGAAAGATTCCTACCAGGTCAATCCTTCATCTGGAAGAAGGTTAATACGGCTTCAGCAAGAGCTGAGAAAAGATTGATATGGTGTTTGCCGCCCAACAACTCCAGGAGAAAGGCCGGTACTGGAACAGAGATCTAAGCAGGGGCTTTAAGGCTGACTTGGGCTTGTGGGAAATCACAGCAAAATGTGGCTGCCACCCAGAGCTCATCACTATTGAATGCCAGTTCCACGATGGCACGCTTGCATGGGTTCTGGGCAATGGAAGATGCTCTCGCGCTGTTTCAGACACAGTGGAATGGAGCAAGACTGTGTGCTCGCTCCCATGCCTCTGTGTGATGTTACCAGTGTCATCAGACAACTTCAAAGAGGGTAAAATCAACATCAAGCTCAGCTACTGAGCCAATGGCAGGCTGTTTAACTTAAAAACTTTTGGCCAGGACCAAAGTGGAGACAGAGTTTGGGGCATGTCGGGTTTGTTTCACTTTTGTTTCTGATGTGTTTCTGATGTGGCTGATACGGACTTTGCCAGAGCCAGCTTCGTGTTTGGGGGGGGCCAGAAGAGAGTGTAGGAAAGAAGAGGTGTTAGATTACTTACTAACCGAAGGAGGGCCTGTGCTGACTGCAGTGTCTCACACCTATGAGCCACATGCCAGGAAACTTAATTATTTCTATTTGAATTGTCTCAGAAGGAGTCTGAAGATCACTTGGCAAGATAGCTGGACACTGAGGTCCTCTCTCAAGATAACTGTCAAGCAATTAAAGTCATTTCAGAGAGAGCAGCTCCGATGAGCTGATCACATACATTTGTCTAAAAGACTTTTTTACTGGGAATGTAGAAATACAGTGTTAGTGGAATTGTGAACAGATCCAACCATTCTGGAAAACAATTTGAAACTCTGCTCAAAAAGTTATCACACTGTGCATACCCTTTGACCCAGCAATGTTACTACAGGGCTTATGTCCTAAAAAGATCGTAAAGAAGGGAAAGGGACCTGTATGTGCCAGAATGTTTATGACAGCCCTCTTTGTAGTGGCTAGAAGCTGGAAAATGAATGGATGCCCATCAATTGAAGAATGGCTGAACAAGTTATGATATATGAATGTTATGGAATATTATTGTAAGAAAGGATCAGCAGGATGATTTCAGAGAGGCCTGGGGAGACTTACATGAACTGATGCTGAGTGAAATGAGCAGAACCAGGAGATTATTGTACATAGCAACAAGACTACAATGATCAATTCTGATAGATGTGGCTCTCTCCAACAATGAGATGATTCAAACCAGTTCCAATGGTCTTGTGATGAAGAGAATCAGCTACACCCAGAGAGAGGGAAATGAATGTGGATCATAGTATAGCATTCTCACTCTTTTTGTTTTCTTGCACTTCAATTGCATTTACTTTCTTTTTTTATCTGATCTTTTTTTGTGCAGCAAGAGAACTATATAAATATGTTTATACATATTGGATTTAACATATATTATAACATGTTTAACATGTATTGGATTACTTGCCATCTAGGGGAGGGGGAGGGGGAAGGAAGATCTGATTGACCAGAGTTGGACACAGTGTATCTTGATTCCAGTATAGTGATGTCATTTTGGTCCTCTTCAAGAAAGAAGGACAACCAATCAGCCAACCTTGGACACAGAAGACAGCAAGTGAGTTTGTTAAGGTAACAAATGTTGATGATCAGAGTCCCCAAAATGATTAGGAATGAAACCTTATGAAAGTTACTTTTTTTTAGACTTTAAGTTTTTCTGCTAATATTTTATCCATTCCAAAGACAAATTCAAAGATGGCGAGGCATGAGAAAGCATGAGAGACACAAGGAGAAGGACTTTCTTCCAGTGGTTTTTATGACAATAAAATGTTACTGTATTTCTTCACTTCAGCACACCCCAATCTCTTTTCACTGAATAGGGCTCCACAAAATCAAGAATGTCAGCTTCTTGAAGCAAGGGCTTTAATTTTATCTTCCTATTCTCAACATCGTTTCCTTGGTGTCCTTTTTTTCCCCTCTCCTCAGACACTTTTTGTTTATTTGCACATTTTACTGTACTATTTAATAGTGTTTTTTTCAGTCCTGAACCTTATACATGATAGCACTTCCTCTGTTTGCTTTCTGATGCTTGTTCTGTAATCTCACATTCTCTTCCCCATACTATATTTTCTTCCTCTATATTCAGTTTTAATTTCTGTTTGCCTCCGATCCTCCTTCATTCGGTTTCTTCCTTCTTGAGAAGTAGTAATATCCTCATTCCTACATGTACAATTTCCAGTCCTCATCCTTCTGGACTATCTCTTTAGCCCTCTTACTTTTCCTTCCTTTCCACCTTCCTTTCCTTCCTTCCACCCGCATTTTTCTTTTGCCACAAATTGTCACTTGAGACCTCTAGGATTTTGGCCACCCTGACCACTCTTGTATCTTTTTTTATAATTTATAAATATAAATAATAGGTTTATATTATTTAAAATATATTTTAAAAATAAAAATTTTAAAAATTATAACTTTATATACAGCAATTACCATAAACATCAATAATCCAAGGTCTTCAGATAAAGATGACTTTATGCCGATTTCATTAAGCTCTAAAATACTGCAAAGTCTGCTAAATGAGATCCATAGTTTCTCAAAAAACCTTGGTCTAATTATCTAAATGAACAAAAACAATGGATGAACAGGTTGTATTCAGACAGGTTTGGCAGCAATATGGTCAGACCTCTGCCTTAGGAAGGTCAGTTTGACAGCTGGGTGGAAAAAGAATTGGATGGGGGAAAACCCTGAGTCAAGGAGATGAACCCAAAGACTGCTGATGGACAAAGGGTGGGATGACGAGGGCCCGCCTCATGGGGGCTCATTGCTAAGGGATTAAGAGGTGCTCGCAGGAGATCCTGTGAAGGCAGAGTGGATGGGATTTGACAGCTGATTGTACATATGGAGGGAAGGTGAGAGAAAATGAAGTTAAGGGTGGGAGGTTGTGAGCCTGTGTGACCAGTTGGATGGTAACGCCATTGCTAGTTACAGGAAATTTAAGAAAAGGGAAGAGGCTGGAAAAAATAGAGTTGTTTTGAACATATGAAATTTGATTTGTCTATGGGATATCCAATTCCAGATGTTTAGTGGGATGTTGAAGGTAATGAGAGTGGAGTTCAGAAGAAAGATTAGAGCTAGACAAACAGCTCGGAGAATTATCTGTATAGAGATGAGAACTGGAGTTTGGTGGAAGGTAATTACATGAATCTTGATTGGGTGGTGAATATAAACTGAATAAACCTCAAAGGAGAAGTTCCTAAGTGGTAGGAGGAGAGTCTGGAAGTGTAATGTTGAGCAGAGGGTATACTGGTGCACCCACTGACCCAGTAAGAAGTAAGAGGAAAAGTGCAACCCTCATGGAACTGAGAGCCAAGGAAGTTTCATCATCAGGAGAGAGAGAGAAATTCAAGTGAATGTGAGAAGAGGGAAAGAATGAGAAAGGAAAAGTTTAAAAATGAAATCATGTTAATTACTTGTGAAGCAGGCACTCCAGAGAGCTCAGTGTAAGGAAGGTAGTTTTAGAGTCGGAACTGGGAAAGGTGGGTTTGGATTGGGAGGTTTGGGAATAAATAGAAAGCCATAAGCCACAGAAAATGGGCTTTGTGCAGTGACAGTCTTGGGTTAAGAATTACTGGGAGAGGGAGAAGTGTTCATTATTGATAATGCATTCAGGTAGATTATCCTTGTCCCTAAGATGCCAGATGTGGAAACAGAACCAGTTAGACCTTCTCACAGAGGAAAGGAAGGACCTTCGGTTCAGTGGGTACAGAGAAGGTGTGAATTTCAAAGGTGGTTGATTTTGTAAGATGAGGAGTTTCTGGGCGACATGATGAAGTCTGAGAAGTGCAGCTGGATGGGAAATAATAAGAAAACTATCCTGTACACCCTCCTTGAATGGAGAATCTAGGAGGAACTCTCCAGTTCGAGTTCTCTGTATTAAGGTTTCTTTTGGTTTAGATAAAAGTGAGAATCCTGGGGCATCTGTTCCCCTTACCCTTTCTTCCATATTTGTATCGAATTTAGCTTTGTTCCTGGTAGATAATAGGGACTTCCTAAGGGCTTTTCTCCCTTCCCTTTTTCTTCTTTGTGTACTCTTAGTTTCATGTATCTCTCTCAAACAAACACTCAGACATGCAACACCATACAATAATAAAGCAGTGTCTATCACTAAGAAAATTAACAAATAATATAGAGAGTTACTGAAAAGCAACATATACAGAAGCACATGAATGCAGAAAGCATGAGAGACAATGAACATATGGAAAGGCAAAAAGCATCCAGTGTCACTGCCACGGGCAAATAAGCAATAACACTGTTAATGTTACTTAACTAATTAATTAATGTTAATAATATTATTAAAAGCATAATATATTATTGCTATGGGTCAATAGCATTCAGAAGAAAATCGATTTGGATATTCTGAAGTATATAGTATGTATATGTAGTATATATCCTAGCTGTGGTGAAACAAAAAACAATTACAATCACACACATTCTGGTTCTTTTTCTCTGTGGTGCTCATGTCTGCAATCCTCCCTGGGTATAGCCATATTGCTTTTGTCTCTCTCTCTCTCTCTCTCTCTCTCTCTCTCTCTCTCTCTCTCTCTCTCTCTCTCTCTCTCTTTTTATATATACATATATACATATACATTATTATATATACTTATTATATATAATATATATATACAGAGAGAAAGAGACAGAGAAAGTCTATAAATATAGATTTGTCATTGAAATAGCTTGCGCTGTATCCATCCACCGTTAGCTGCGCATTAAGGTCGTTGCCCGGGAGACCGGGCCAACCATTTTGGACCGATTACGTAATGCTGTATGTCTGTTGCAATGCGGTATTATTCCAGAATTCTGGGGCTGGGTTTTTTTCCCCCAAAAAGACTTCTCCATTTTACAGTCCCCCCGGGGAAGAATGCGAACGCTCCCCACGGGGGAGAGTGAAAACCCCGTGGGGCAAATGCTCTGAGGCAAAGCTAAGCCCCCTGACACGTGCAGCTCCTCGCCGCCCAGAACTAACGCGGCAGAGACGGCTTTGAGAAGGGGGGAGGGGGGAAGAGGGCGCTAGCGATCTATTGTCTTTCTGGGGGAGCGCCATCTCCCTGTTTTGTGTGAGGGGCCAGGTCCGGCGGTGCCGGAGGGTTTTAGTCCCAAAGAATATGAGCTTAGTGGCTCCGTGAGGGCAGACAGAATCAAGGCCGATTTTCCAGGCGGAGCATCTCGGAGTCGGAGCTTTCCTGCCTCCAAGATGGAGCCTGCTTTGTAAGCACCTGCACGTGTCCCCAGCTTAGCACAAAGTCAGCGCAGAGGAGGGGCCGGATGTTCATTAATGATGAGGCGGAGGAGGCTCGGACCCCGTCCCCACGCGCTTTACGCGGGACCAGAGAGCCGCCCCGCCCCGCCTATGGGCGAGAGGATCAAACTCGGAGGAGAAAAAAAGGGGGTGAAGCGGCCCTGCGGAGCTCCTTTACAGCACGATGGCGGCGGCGGGATACCTGCGGCGCCGGACTTAGATTTGGGGCGTGACTCGGCGAAGGCACTCTGGGAAATGACTAAGAACCATTACATACAGTCCCCAGTCCCTTTATTTTTGCCCCCCTGCATTTTCATCTCCTTCACAAATAAATAGTGCAGCAAAGTCTGATCCTTTTTGCGCAGCAAAATAACTGTTAGGACTCGTATGCTTATATTGTATTTAATTTATACTTCAGCATATTTAACATTTATTGATCAACCTGCCATGGGGGGGAGGGGGGGAGGGAAGGAGGGGGAAAATGGGAACAAAAGGTTTGGCGATTGTCAGTGCTGTCAAATTACCCGTGCATAGAACTGCTAAATAAAAAGCTATAATTAAAAAAAAAAGATTTGGGGTGAGAAAAGAGAACCTGAATCGAGAGGCTTATTTGTGAATTTGGGGACCCTCAGAGGAGGATGAAGCATTTTGGTTTCTAGTTGGCAGTGCCGTGGGGGGCGGGGACGGGAAGGGGGCACTTAAAAAAATATTCCTGTCAAATCGGTTAGATGCTCTCTGCCTCAATGGCGCTCTCTGCTTCCTGCTGTCTCCAGGTCAGGGGTCCACACACACTCCTCACATACTACACACACACACACATTACACACACACACTCCTCACACACACACTCCTCACACACATTACACACACATACTCTTCATACACCTTACACACACACATACATGCATTACATACACCTTACACACACACACTCATACTACACACACAATTACACACACATTACATACACATTACACACACACTCCTCACACACATTACACACACATACTCTTCATACACCTCACACACACACACACATACATTACATACACCTTACACACACACACACATACTACACACACAATTACACACACACACATTACATACACCTTACACACACACTCCTCACACACATTACACACACATACACACACACACACATTACACACACACCACACATACATTACATACACCTTACACACACACACCACATACATACACATTACACACACTCTCCTCATACACCTTACACACACATTACATACACCTTACACACACATTACATACACATTACACACACACCACACACATTACATACACATTACACACACCACACACATTACATACACCTTACACACATTATATACACATTACACACACATTACATACACACATTACATATACCTTACACACACACACACATACATTACATACACCTTACACACATTATATACACATTACACACACATTACATACACACATTACATATACCTTACACACACACCACACACATTACATACACCTTACATGCACCTTACATACACATTACACACACCACACACATTACATACACCTTACACACATTATATACACATTACACACACACCACACACATTACATACACATTACACACACCACACACACATTACATACACCTTACACACATTATATACACATTACACACACATTACATACACACATTACATATACCTTACACACACACCACACACACATTACATACACCTTACACACATTATATACACATTACACACACACCACACACATTACATACACATTACACACACACATTACACACACACATACATTACATATACCTCACACACACCCCCACACATACATTACATCACACACTGAGCAGACCCCGCTCGGCCCCTCCCTTTCCCGCCGCCTCCGCACTGCGGCAGATCTCGGCAGAGCCCCCTCCCCCTCCCTCTGACAGCGCCGTGGCTGAGCGGCTGAGGCGCTGCCTCCCTGAGACTGGTCCCTGGTAAAAAAGGGCGGCGGCTGCGGGGGCCGCACTGCCGCGAACGGCCGAATGCTGGCCGGGGAAGGGGGTGCGGGAGCAGGGACCCCCGCCCGATGGGGGCTCGGGCCGGCCGCAGTGCGGCCGCTCAGCGAGGAGGAGGGGGCTGGAGCAGGGGGCCCCCCAGCCCCTTCTCATTCTAAGGAAGGGCTCCTGTGACAGGAGAAAGGAGAGCCAGGGCTAAGGGGCGCTGGGCCCCAGCCCTGGGGATCGGCCTCCTCAGATAGCCCAGCGGTTAGTCCTGGGTGCGGCGGCCGGAAGCCCGAGGTCCCACCCTTATGGCGCCCCAGAAAGGCCGACGCCTGCCGGGTCTCCTAGGGTCAGATAACCCAGCAAGCCCCCGTCTGGAAGCCCTTTTTTCGTTACCGCATGTTCGTATCACCAGCTTCCCCTCCCCCCCAAGTCCCCAAATCTAGCTTATTGTTAGGGTGATTTACCCACGGGGTCCAGCCGTCTCCTTCCCATGAGTTCTCTTAAAATTCCTCAGGTCAGGGGCAGTAGCTAGAGCACCAGCCCTCAAGTCAGGAGGACCTGAGTTCAAATCCGGTCTCAGACACTAACACTAGGTGTGACCCTGGGCAAGTCACTTACCCCCAAGTGCCTCGGCAAGAAAAAAAAAAATTCCTCAGGTCAGTCTGAAGCATCAAACAGAAATTCAAACCCGAAAAGCCCAGGCTCCTCACCCCCATCCCGTTCTTCTTGCCCACAAGTTATCAGTAAGATCAAATTACTTTTAAAATCCCTTCCAACACTCAGTGATACGTTCCCAGACCCCCCAGCAGGAAAATGTGGTACATTGGGCATAATTCAACCCAGGGTCAATTCATTACATCATGGAGGATCTTAAATACAGCTGACTTCACATTCATCCTGCTCCAGTCTCAGAAAAAAAACAAACCAAAAACTTGTCATTTTAGATCATTTCTCTTCCCACTTTTATTCTTTAATATTAATGACTTTATATTAATAATTCCTTAATAAATTCTTTAATTTGAGCTACTTCATTAAATAACATTTTTAGGAGATTTACTAACAGATTTTGGGGAATTTCAGACATTAGTTCAGGTCTTGTCCCAACATATTTGCTGTATTAACATCTACTATCGCCTGATGGCAGGTAACAAGGAGGAATAAAGGACATGGAGATCTTTATCTCTCAATGGACCAAATACTATTGTAGCTGATACCAAAATATCTTGACTTTCCAATATGAAGCATCTGATGGATGTCTGATGAGTGATGAACTACATGCTGTCATTTCTTCTTTTCCTAATCATAATCGTAAGGGTTTGCCTTCCATATGGCTTAGCTGATCATTACCACGTTGCCATGATGTATATTCATAGTATTTTAAAGTTTACAAAGATGCTTACAGAGATGCTTCCTCAGAGTGGAGCTGGTGCTAAAGGCTTTCCCACACTGGTTGCAAGAAAAGGGTTTCTTCCCAGTATGAACTCTCTTATGTTCGGTAAGGTGGCAACTCTGACGAAAGGCCTTCCCGCACTCGTTACACTCGAAGGGTTTTTCTCCAGTGTGAATTCTCTGATGTCCTCGGAGGTTTGAGTTGCTGATGAAGGCTTTCCCACATTCATTGCATTCGTAGGGTTTCTCTCCGGTGTGAATTCTCTGATGGTGAATAAAGGAAGTCTTGTGGCTAAAGTGCTTGCCGCACTCATTACAATGAAAGGGTTTCTCCCCGGTATGAATTTTCTGATGCGCAGTAAGGTGCCCTCTCTGACTGAAGGCTTTTCCACATTCATTACACTCAAATGGTTTCTCTCCAGTATGGATTCTGTTATGATTCCAAAGGCTTGATTTGTTGCTGAAGGCTTTTCCACATTCGTTACATTCATAGGGTTTCTCTCCAGTATGAATCCTCTGATGATTAATAAAAGACGTCCTATGGCTGAAGTGTTTCCCACATTCATTACATTCAAAGGGTTTCTCTCCAGTGTGAATCCTCTGGTGTTCGGTAAGCTGCCACTTGTGATTGAAGGCTTTCCCACACACATTACATTCAAAGGGTTTTTCTCCGGTGTGAATTCTCTGATGCTCAATTAGGTGACAAAACTGGCTGAAAGTTTTCCCACATTCATTACATTCAAAGGGTTTCTCACCAGTATGAATTCTCTCGTGTAGAGTAAGGTTGGAATGCTGGCTGAAGGCTTTTCCACATTCATTACATTCAAAAGGTTTCTCTCCGGTATGAACTCTCTGGTGCATAGTAAGGCATACCCTATGACTAAAAACTTTCCCACATTCAGTACATTCAAAAGGTTTCTCACCGGTATGAATCCTCTGATGCTGTTTAAGGGCTCCCCTCTGACTGAAGGTTTTCCCACACTCATTACATGTATAGGGCTTCTCTCCGGTATGAATTCTTTGATGTAATGTAAGGTACACCTTACGGCTAAAAGCTTTCCCACATTCAGTGCACTCAAAAGGCTTTTCTCCAGTATGAATTCTCTGATGCTCAGTAAGGGGTCTCCTCTGGTTGAAAGTTTTCCCGCATTCATCACATTTATAGGGTTTTTCTCCAGTATGAATCCGCTGATGATTCCGTAGGATGGAGTTATTGGTAAAGGCTTTTCCACACTGATTACAGATGTAGGGTTTCTCTCCAGTATGAATTCTCTGGTGTTCAGTTCGGTGTCCCCTCTGGCTGAAAGCTTTCCCACATTCATTACATTTATAGGGTTTCTCCCCAGTATGAGTTCTTTGATGGAGAGTAAGGCATACCCTAAGGCTAAAAGCTTTCCCACATTCAGTACACGCAAAGGGTTTTTCTCCAGTGTGAATTCTCTGATGATCTATAAGGTGTCCCTTCTGGCTGAAGGCTTTCCCACATTCATTACACTCAAAGGGTTTCTCTCCTGTGTGGATTTTGTGATACTGAATGAGATCAGAGTGGTAACTGAAGGGTTTCCTACCTGTGTTATATTTACAAAGCTTCTTCCCTAAGGGGACTCTATTCTGTTTATTTAGATCAGAAAGCTGTCTGAAGCTCTTTTCAAGCCTGTCATATTTATGGATAATTTTTCCTGCAGGAACTTTCTGCTGCAGAACAAGGATTGACTCTGGGCTAAACCTTCTCACCAATGTATAACATTGCTGAGCACTTAACTCATTAGAGGTTTTCCTGTGAATGGCTGTTATTTCCCTGGCCTCTTTGTCCCCACTGCTGTTCTTCTGCTTCTCCAACCTGACATCAAATTCCCAAGGTTCTCCCAACTTGGAATCCCAGGGACTGTTTTTGGTTAATTTTTCTTTGCACGATCTTCCCACAGAGTTGCCTTGCTTCGAAGGTGAGTTCGTGGTTTCAAATCTTCTTTGAACAAGAGACTCTGAAAGGGGAGAAAAAAGCATTTATACCTATCCTAAAAGGACAGGAAAGTGCTTTCTGTCAAGTTCTTGATTCTCTTTCCTCTAAGAAGAAGAATAACAATTAACTGGAAAAGAATGGAAAAAAATAAAGGAGTGGAATAAATGTCTTTAAGATGAAAATGAAACCCAAGCTGGATGAGGAGACCTAGTCTCTCTTGTACTCCAGGCCTGAGTTACCAAATGCCTTTTGAGAATGTCGAACTAGATGTGCTGTAGGCTACTCAGAGCTCATTTTCTTCTCTCCTAAACTCATTTCTATCATTGTTGAGGGCACCCAAGTCCACCATCTCTTTCTCCACATATCTGATTAGTCGCCAAATCTTGCTGTTTCTACCTCCACATCATCTCTAGCTTGTATCCCCTTCTCTCCCCTCACACAGATACTACCTTAGTTCAGTTCCCGTGTCTCCCCTGATTTTTTGTAATAACCTCCTAATAAGAGGCCTAATAGGTCTCCCTAACACTTCTGTTCTTAGATGCCAAAATGACTGCTCAAAAGACAAAGTCTGGCCAGATCATTACTCAATAAAGCCCAGTGGCTCCCCACTGGATCACATATCACCTTCTCTATGTAAACCCTTCACAACTTGGCTTCAACATACTTTGCCAGCCTCATCATACATATACTTCCCTTTATGGATTCTAGTCCGATTGGTCTTTCTGATGCTCCTCAGACACAACAATGCATCTGCTATTTTTGCTCTTTCCATCATCTGTCCCTCACACCTGGAACGCCTTCCCTTCTCACCTCTTCTCCTTAGAATCCTGCTCAAAAACCACCTCCTATTTGAAGGAATTATTAGTGTCCCCCACCCCCCCATTAGTTTGTACATGACAGATGGTGTGGACTAGTGGCTAGAGCTGCTCCTGGAATCAGGAAGGGAGGAGGTTCAAGTCCTCCTTCTGAGACACATCCTGGCCAGGTTACTCAGGCAACAGCATCTGCCTTCTCAGGTCTCCAGGCAACAAACAGTAAAATTGCAAAGCAAGAGACAAATAAACCTGCGTTAGTAGGAGAGCCCTCACTGGAAGTTTCCTATACTAATGATATACAGGGCAGTTGTTTTACACACACACACACACACACACACACGTGCATACATACAAGTACACGTACACATACGTGCTCCTGGAAGTACAGCAGACACACACAGGCCCAATCATGAGACTGGTTGACTTCAACCACCTCTGTTAATTCTCTTTTCAAACTAGGCTGGTTCTTCCCCCTTAATTAAGCAGCCCTGGAAGTCCCCTGCTCCCAGTGACTCGCAAAGTTAAGTCTGGACTTAGGGTAGACGCCAGAATTCCAGAATTCAAGGGTTCCATTGCCCCAGCCTCCCCGGGCAGCAGGGAATAATACAAGAGTAAGTACCTTGCCCAGCCGAGCATTGTTATTTCATGGTTATATATGTGTAAAGCTCATCTTTCCAACAAGACAAAACCCTCAAGGGCAGGGAAATCTCTAATTCCTTAAAATGCCTCCCAAGGTCTAGGTCAGCGTTACCTGACTAATAACCAGTCAATAAACACTGATCAAATAATTGTATTAGGTAGCAGAAATATGAGACAAAAAAATAAAAGTAGCCTTTTCTCTCAAGGAATTAAGACAATAAAATAACTGCTGGGTTTACCTTCTGAATCCAATTCTCCCTGTGCAACAAGAGAACTGTTCAGTTCTGCAAACATATATTGTATCTAGGATATACTGCAACATATCTAACATATATAGGACTGCTTGCCATCTAGGGGAGGGGGTGGAGGGAGGGAGGGGAAAAATCGGAACAGAAACGAGTGCAAGGGATAATGTTGTAAAAAAATTACCCTGGCATGGATTCTGTCAATATAAAGTTATTATTAAATAAAATTAAATAAAATATTAAAAAAAAAAAAAGACAAGACCTTCCCCCAATAAAAAAGATTTCAATTCTGAAGGTTCAGATGATGGTTAGTATTGTTAGCAATAAAGTATTTTTTTAATTAAAAAATAAATAAATAAAAATAAAAAATAAAATAACTTCTGGGGGGAAGGATCTGAATTATTGAAAGAAAAATTTGAGGGCGCAGGAAGATCTTTGTGCTGGGAAACCTTATTCCTTCTTTCTCTAAAGTGAAAGCCTTTGAGATGTTTTTATTCCATATTGACGTCCGGCTAGCTCAGCTCTGAGTCAGCAAATGACTCATACCCACGGTTCTCACTCACTCACCGGGACAAGTGACTTGGGGGATCTCAGCCTCCGGGGTCCAGGGTCCTTCTCCTCGTTCCAACTGGGATATCATATCTGGTTTAAAAACAGGAAGCCCTGAAAGGAATGAAAAGGGTTGGCAGTGGAAGAGCAAGCTCAGTCACAGATTCTCAGAGTAGGAAGGTCTTTGCAGGGTACCTTGCCATGTACCCTTTTGGGGTAAGACATTCCCAGAATTTGAATTCTGGAAGATTTAAGAACTCTGTTCAAGAACAGCCCTGAAGTCAGGAGGACCTGAGTCCAAATCTGGTCTCAGGCACTTAATGCTTCCAGTGTGACCCTGGTCAAGTCATTTAATCCCAATTGCCTCAGCAAAAAAAAAAAAAAAGGAACCCAGAGACCAACCATGATTTCAAAGGCCCCGTGATGGAAATTTCTGCTCACCTCACGGGCAGAATGAAGCTAAAGATTCAAAGAGGTGAATATCAAGCACAGGGGAGCGCCATGAAAACCCTAAGAAACCCTTCTCTGAAACCTGTTTTTCAATGCATAAAGTAAAATCTGACCCTCGCATAAAAAGGCCTGATCTAGGGGATGATGGTTTGAACAAAAGTGGGGGCTCTGCCGGGGGCTACAGGGTTAGAATCAGAGCTGTGGAAACCCCATGGGATATGAGAAAGGGGAACTGGAGGAGGATGCTGAGGTGATAAGCCTGCAGACGCAAGCATCAGATAGATAGGAGGTAGGTTTGAGAAGAACAGGGGAAGTGGGAGAGGGAGAATTTCCACTCGGATTTCTGGGTTGTTTCTGAGAAGTCTACGAGACCTTCATTCAAGAGCTAGAGGCAATAAGTGTCTGGAGCATTGGTAATGCAGTTCTGGGAGTCATAAGTACAAAGATGGTAACTGAATCCATCGGAGCTCATGTAAACAGTAAGGGAGAAAGTACAGTCGGAGAAAATGAGAGATTCTTGGATAGAATCTCGGGGAAACTCGTAAGAGGAAAGAAAAAGAAGATAATTTAGTGAAGGATCGGACAGGTGGAGAGGGAACCAGGAAAACACTGTGTCCCAAAAGTCATAGAAAGCAGGAGCAGCCAAAGTCAGAAGCGGAAGAGAAGTCAAGAAGGATGAGGACTAAGAAAAGGTGGGCTTGTCCTTCTGGCTTCCCTTCTCTCATCATCACTCCCTTCTGGAATATGTAACTGGTTCCTTCCCTCCCTACAAACATACCTACGTCTCCCTCATTTCTTTTTTTTTTCCCGAATAAAAACCCCCTTTATTAAGAATATCATTTATAATTTTCCAACAATTTATTTACCTTGTGGATTACATTTAGAAATATTTCCCTAGAGTGCTATTTCCCAACTACAGTCCATCTTCTACATAACATCTGCCAGAGGTTCCCCCCACAATGCAACATGCCTGTTTAATCAAAAAATTCTTAAACCCTTAATAGATCCACCCAACACCCTACTAATTAGTGATTAAGGGTTTGTTTTGAGGCAGTTTAACAAAGCTGGAAAATAGCAGTGTTTCTATTGGGCTTATATCCCAAAGAAATACTAAAGAAGGGAAAGGGACCTGTATGTGCCAAAATGTTTGTGGCAGCCCTGTTTGTAGTGGCTAGAAGCTGGAAAATGAATGGATGCCCATCCATTGGAGAATGGCTGGGTAAATTGTGGTATATGAACGTTATGGAATATTATTGCTCTGTAAGAAATGACCAGTAGGATGAATACAGAGAGGACTGGCGAGACTTACATGAACTGATGCTGAGTGAAATGAGCAGAACCAGGAGATCATTATACACTTCGACAACGATATTGTATGAGGATGTATTCTGATGGAAGCGGATTTCTTTGACAAAGAGACCTGAGTTTCAATTGATAAATGACGGACAAAAGCAGCTACACCCAAAGAAAGAACACTGGGAAACGAATGTGAACTATCTGCATTTTTGTTTTTCTTCCCGGGTTATTTATACCTTCTGAATCCAATTCTCCCTATGCAACAAGAGAACTGTTCGGTTCTGCAAACATATATTGTATCTAGGATATACTGCAACATATCCAACATATAAAGGACTGCTTGCCATCTAGGGGAGGGGGTGGAGGGAGGGAGGGAAAAAAAAAATCAGAACAGAAACGAGTGTCAATATAAAGTAATTATTAAATAAAAATTAAATTAAAAAAAAAAACAAACAAACAAAGCTGGAAAATTCCAAATTATCCACAATAAGGATATTCATCTTTCAAGAAGGTGTTTTCTGACCTTCCAGATTTAGTTGGTCTATTAAGTTTTGGTTCCAAAAATGAACTTGAGGCAATTTTAGTATAAGAGGTAATGTAATGATAAACTCCATAGAAAGAATGCTAGCTTTTCAATACTAAGATGAATCTTAGAAGTTGATCTCCCTCATTATGAAAGAAAGAAAATTCATTTGACTTCGCCATCGCGTCTATATTTTTTCTCCCTTAAATAACCAAACTCCTAGGAAGAAAAAAAAAAATTGTCTCTGTTCACTCATCTCCCATTCATTTCTGAGCTTCTTGTAAACTGGTTTTTGTCCCTCCCGCTTGACTGAAGCTGCCCTCTGCAAGGTCACCATCAGTTCTTCACTACTAACCTTGGCCTTCAAAATTCTAAAAGATGAATGTTTAATTTTTTCCCATGTAATTGGAAAAAAACATTTTTTTTAAAAAAAGAAAGGACTTTTATGAAGCAGTGAGGATCCAATTTGTAATGGACCCGATAGGCTCAACTGTTTGACTTCATTCAAGAGCAGAGAAGGTTAATGGGTAAATCAGGGCAGGGATCTGACAAAACATGAGAAGAAAAAATACAAGAAGGAAAGGGATTCAAGCGTCATGTACAATTCCGGCAGGGGTCCTCAAACTTTTTAAATAGGGGGCCAGTTCACTGTCCCTCAGACTGTTGGGGGGCCGGACTATAGTCAAAACAAAAACTTTGTTTTGTAGGCCTTTAAATAAAGAAACTTTATAGCCCTGGGGGAGGGGGGTAAACGTCCTCAGCTGCCACATCTGGCCCGCGGGCCGTAGTTCGAGGACCTCTGAATTATAGGGTCCAGACTTGGAAGGGGAAGAGAAGGATGAATTGAGAGAACAGGAAGGAGAGGAGTGATTATAAGTTGTAGTGAAAAGGTGGGAAATGATTAGAAAAAGGAAAGGAGAGGAAAAGATGAAAGATGGTAGGAATTACACTTATTCATTCGATAAACATTTATTAAGTGCCTGCTTTGTGCCAGGCACAAGGCTATTTTTGACCTTGGGTCAATGTCAAAAACAAAACAGACCCTTCCTTCAAAGAGCTTATGTTCCATTAGGAGGAAAAATGTAAAATGTATATAAAGTAATTTGGGTGGTGGAAGGGACACAAGTTCAGAATTGTGGATCAAGGAAATCAGACTTCTGAGTAACAGTGAAACTTAAAGTAGGACTATTCCTATTGAAGCGATGGGGCAGGTCTCGGGAGTTTAGGACAATATGGAGCTGGGTGTTTGACGGGGCAGCCGTATGTACACTGAATGCATGACAGCAGTCTGGGGTGAAAAGGAAGAAAATGATCCAAGTCTTCCTTGGAAATGATCCTTGACAAAAGAAGCAAGTCTCTAAGTCACTCATAATTAGAGAAATTCAAATTAAAACAATTCTGAAGTTCTACTTCTCACCCATAAAATATGCAAAACTGACAAAACCAGAAAAAGACAAAGGCTGTGTTCAAACGGCCATATCGGTGAACTGCTGATGGACCATGAATTGGCCCAGCCATTCTGGAAAGTCATTTGGAAGTACGCTTAAAAAGTTATTAAACTCTGCCTATCCAGTGATATGATTACTAGGTCTATTCCCCAAAGAGATCAAAGAAAGAGGAAAAGGACCCATAGGTTTAAAAATATTGAAAGCAGCTCTTTTTAAAACTAAGATGATTATCCGCCAAGTTATGGCCCATGCATGTGATGGTGGACCATTGTGTCGCAAGAAAGAAAATATGAAAAGGAGCTGGGCCGACGGATCCAGGGCAATGTTAGCAGAATCGGGAGAACAATGAATAGAACAGAATGATAAAGACAAACAAATGTGAAGGGTTAAAGGACTCCGATTAATGTGATCACCAACTACAATTTCATCATTAAACATGTCACCTCCGGGCAGAGAGGTGAAGGGATCCGAGTAGAGAATGGAGAGGAGAGAAGACCAATGGAAATGGTTAACACTATGCATGTTTGTAAAAGGATTTTGTTTTTTCTTTGTTAACCGAAGTGTAGGAAAGTGAGAGGGAGAGAAAATCAATCTTGTTGGTTGGGGGGGAAAAAAAGAAATTTAATTTAAAAAAAGGAGAGTCTGGAATAACCTGTTCATGAGACTCTTTGACATGTCCATTTCCTTCTCTACAGTTTCAAAGCACATAATAATACGGTTTGGATTTTTTTGCCAGGAATCAGCATTGGACTCACGGCCCTACGTTTTGCTAACTCCACTCTCTTTTCTCTTTTGAAAATGAATCATTTTCAGAAATGCTCAGAAAGACTTAACGTGAACTGATGCTCAACACAATGAGTAACAAGATTATTCTCCACTGGGATGGACTTGGCTCTTCTGAACAATGTGGCGATTGAAAGCAATTCTATGTTTGTGGCAGCCTTGTTTGTAGTGGCTAGAAGCTGGAAAATGAATGGATGCCCATCCATTGGAGAATGGCTGGGTAAACTGTGGTAGATGAATGTTATGGAATATTGTTGTTCTGTAAGAAATGACCAGCAGGATGAATACAGAGAACTTGGAGAGACTTACATGAACTGATGCTGAGTGAAATGAGCAGGGCCAGGAGATCATTATACACTTCAACAACGATATTGTATGAGGATGTATTCTGATGGAAGAGGATTTCTTTGACAAAGAGACCTAACTGAGTTTCAGTTGATCAAAGATGGACAGAAGCAGCTACACCCAAAGAAAGAACACTGGGAAACGAATGTGAACTATCTGCATTTTTGTTTTTCTTCCCCGGTTATTTTTACCTTCTGAATGCAATTCTCCCTGTGCAGCAAGAGAACTGTTGGGTTCTGCAAACATATATTGTATCTAGGATATACTGTAACCCATTTAACATGTATAGGACTGCTTGCCATCTAGGGGAGGGGGTGCAGGGAGGGAGAGGGAAAATCGGAACAGAAGCGAGTGCAAGGGATAATGTTGTAAAAAAAATTACCCTGGCATGGACTCTGTCAATAAAGTTATTATAAAATTAAATTAAATTAAAAAAAAAAAAGAAAACAATTCTAATAGACTTGGGATGGAAAACGCCAAATGCATCCAGAAAGAGAACTATGGAGAACAATGTGGGTCGAAGCAGAGTATTTTCACTTTTTTGTTTGCTTGCTTTTTCGCTTTCCCATAGTTTTTTCCCCTCTTGGTCTGATTTTTCTTGCACGACATGACAACTATGGAAATAGATTTAAAAGGACTGCATCTATTTAACCAATTTATACAGTTTTGCTGTCTTGGGGAGGAGAGAGGGAAGAGAATAAAGGAAAAAAATTTAGAACACAAAGTTTTACAAAAATGAATATTGAAAATTATTTTTACCTGTATTTGGAAAAATAAAATATGACTAAAAATGAAGATCAAATAAGTTAAAACTTATTGCAAATCCTCAATTGCTCTAGAAAGGCTAGCTATCATAATTGTTATTATGATCATGATTATTCCTTTCTGATTTACTTTTTTCCCTGAGGCAATTGGGGTTGACTTGCTCAGGGTCACACAACTAGGAAGTGGTAAGCGGCTGAAGTCATATTTGCACTCAGACCCTCCTGACTTCAGGGAAATGCTCTGTCCACTACACCAACTGGCTGCCCCTTCTTTTCATTTTCCTGCCAGTTCCTTTTTGTTCAGGGAAAAAAAGGAAGGCTAGAACAGGAACAGGAAGTATAAAAGTCTTCAGAACTCTGGGTTGATATCCCAGCAAGCAGGGGAGAATGGTAACCTTGATTTCACTCCGAAGGGGAATGAGTTCATCTGACCCACGGCCTCGGAAACTACGGGGACCCTTCACGTCATCTGCACTGGGGCTTTAGGATGGACTCTGAGGAAACAGAAACGGGAGTTTTTCTCTACGAGAAGCCAGAGCCCAGCCGAGGGGCCCAAAGGTGCTCCTGCCCCGGGGGCGGAGTCTGAGCCAGGGAAAGCCTCCTTACCCAGAGAAGCAAAGTTGTGGTAGTTCTCCAGCATCACGTCCCTGTAGAGGTCCCTCTGGGCAGGGGCCAGCCGCCTCCACTCTTCTCGGGTAAAGTCCACAGCCACGTCCCTGAAGGTCACCGACTGCAGGAACAGCAAGCAGCCTTCCTTAGCCAGAGGCCCTTCCGGGCTGGCATGCAAGAGGAGCTTAATAAATGCTGGCGGACTGACTGACCCACTGGCCTGGTCACAGAAGGCACAAGCTGGCGGCAGGAGGAGGAATGGGTTTGCTCGGGGCCCTAGGCAGGAAAATGCCAAGCCCTACTCAACATTTCACAGGACCACAGAATGTGAGAGTTAAATGGGACCTCGGAGGCCGCGTGGCCCAAACAGTAGAACAGACATGTCCCAACGTGTGGGAGGAGCCTTCACCCTATAAAGCACACAGAGGCATCCAAGTGGGACGGCGGTGAGATGGCTGGACTTGGGCTGCGTGACCCTGGACAGGTCAATCAACCTCACCCAGCCTTCATTTTCTCATCTGTAAAGTGGGGTAATAACAGCACCATCCTCACAGGGTTGTTGTGAGGAACAAATGTAAGCACTTTGCAGACTTTAAATACTATTATATATGTGTGTGCTATTCAAATCCTATATAATATATAATAACTATGATCCGCCAGCCTCTACTTGAAGTCCTAGGATGAGGAAAAACTCACCACCTTTCCAGGCAGTCCCTTCCATGGTGGACAGACCTAATGCTTGGGAAATTCCTGACCCCAGCTTTGCCCATTTGGGCCCCAAGAAGCAATTCTAACCTCGCCCTCCCACCCTCTGTGTGTAGGGCTACTAAGTATTAGAGATAGCATTCCTCCCCTATTAATTATTGGAGACAGTGCTCCTCCCCTACTAAATATTGGAGACAGCGCTCCTCCCCTATTAATAATGGGAGACAGCTCTCCTCCCCTACTAAATATTGGAAATAGAACTCCTTCCCTATTAATTATGGGAGACAGCACTCCTTCCCTATTATTGGAGACAATGCTCCTCTCCTATTATTGGGGACAACTCTCTTCCTTATTAATTATTGGAGACAGCTCTTCTCCCCTACTAAATATTGGAGACAGTGCTCCTCCCCTATTAAATATTGGAAACAGAGCTCCTCCCCTACTAAATATTGGAGACAGCATTCCTCCCCTATTAATGGAAACAGCTCTCCTCCCTATTATTGAAGACAGCTCTTCTCCCCTACTAAATACTGGAGACAGTGCTCCTCCCCTATTAATAATGGGAGACAGCGCTCCTCCCCTATTAATGGAGACAGCTCTCCTCCCCTACTAAATATTGGAAATAGAACTCCTTCCCTATTAATTATGGGAGACAGCACTCCTTCCCTATTATTGGAGACAATGCTCCTCTCCTATTATTGGGGACAACTCTCCTCCTTATTAATTATTGGAGACAGCTCTTCTCCCCTACTAAATACTGGAGACAGTGCTCCTCCCTTACTAAATATTGGAAACAGAGCTCCTCCCCTACTAAATATTGGAGACAGTGCTCCTCCCTTACTAAATATTGGAGACAGCGCTCCTCTCTTACTAAATATTGGAGACAGTGCTCCTCCCTTACTAAATATTAGAGACAGTGCTCCTCCCCTATTAATTATGGGAGACAGCGCTCCTCCCATATTATTGGAGACAGTGCTCCTCCCCTATTAATGGATACAGCTCTCTTTCCCTACTAAATATTGGAAACAGAACTCCTCCCCTATTAATTATTGGAGACAGCTCTTCTCCCCTACTAAATACTGGAGACAGTGCTCCTCCCTTACTAAATATTGGAGACAGCGCTCCTCCCTTACTAAATACTGGAGACAGAGCTCCTCCCCTACTAAATATTGGAAACAGAGCTCCTCCCCTACTAAATATTGGAGACAGTGCTCCTCCCTTACTAAATATTGGAGACAGCGCTCCTCTCTTACTAAATATTGGAGACAGTGCTCCTCCCTTACTAAATATTAGAGACAGTGCTCCTCCCCTATTAATTATGGGAGACAGAGCTCCTCCCATATTATTGGAGACAGTGCTCCTCCCCTATTAATGGATACAGCTCTCTTTCCCTACTAAATATTGGAAACAGAACTCCTCCCCTATTAATTATTGGAGACAGCTCTTCTCCCCTACTAAATACTGGAGACAGTGCTCCTCCCTTACTAAATATTGGAGACAGCGCTCCTCCCTTACTAAATATTGGAGACAGAGCTCCTTCCCTACTAAATATTAGAGATAGTGCTCCCCCTATTAATGGATACAGCTCTCTTTCCCTACTAAATATTGGAAACAGAACTCCTCCCCTATTAATTATTGGAGACAGCTCTTCTCCCCTACTAAATACTGGAGACAGTGCTCCTCCCCTATTATTGGGGACAGCTCTCCTCCCTATTAATTATGGGAGACAGCGCTCCTCCCCTATTATTGGAGATAGTGCTCCTACTAAATATTGGAGACAGCACTCCTCCCCTATTAATGGAAACAGCTCTCCTCCCTATTATTGAAGACAGCTCTTCTCCCCTACTAAATATTGGAGACAGTGCTCCTCCCCTATTAACAATGGGAGACAGCGCTCCTTCCCTATTATGGGAGACAATGCTCCTCCCCTACTAAATATTGAAGACAGCGCTCCGCCCCTATTAATTATTAGAGACAGCACTCCTCTCCTTTATATGTTCTTTCCTCCTGGCTAAACACAACTAGCTCCTTTGCCCCATCTTCCTGCGACTAATGGGCTCCAGGCCTTCAGTCATTCTAGCTACCCACCCCTGGACCTCTCCAGATGTCCTTGGAGACAGAGCTTGGAGACCTCCCCAATGTCCTTTTTAATCTGCGGTCCCCAGAATCATCACAAGATCCTGACAAAGGCAGAGCATTACGAGACGCTTCTCATGGCGGCCCAAGACGGCCCTGGCTTTGTGGCTGCCATACCGACTCACACTGAGCTCCTGCCATTTGTCAGACCAACTGCTTCCTCTCTAAGTCTGATATTTGTGAAGCTGATTCTTGTGTCCACATGCAAGATTTGCATTTATTTCTCTTAAATGTCTTCTGCTTAGATGCTCAGGCCTGAATCTGGGAACCTCCTTTTAGCTCCTAACAGTTATCCAGCATGTCGGCTCCAGCTTTGTTACCCCGGACTCCGAGGGGTCTACCTCCTCCGCTTTTATCTGGGTCATTGATAAAACTGCCAAACGCCATGGCTCACAGTAGTAATTCTATGGAGACCTCTGGCCACAATGACATGGAACCTTTACAATCTACTCTTTGGGGTCAACCATCCATCTGGCCCTGAATCCCTCTCATTGTACGAGCTCTGAGCCATATCTGCCCATCTAATCCCGGAATCAACGGGCCAAGATGGAAGCGTTTGTGTGGGGGGGACCCGGCCGAGCATCCCGTGAAGCGTCACTGCTGAAAGGGAGGAACTTTTGCTATTTCCTTCTGTATTGGTTATCTGTCAGACTCAGGACACCCTGGTGTTTCGGGATCTGGATGAACAAAAAGCGACCCCCGTCTCACTACCGACCAAAGTGGGTCCTTAATCATGGCATGCCAGAGGTCCTTGGCAGAGGCCGGCTTTCCTGCCGACGCATCCGCCCTGAGACACCAGAGGAAGCTCCTGCCTCTGGTCCTGAGGTCGCCCATCACTGGGCAGGGCCTTATCTCCCATTAAGTGGCAAGGAGATTTCAGGGCCTTTGAAGGAAAAATCCACTATCCCGAGTGGGTCAGGGCTTTAACCAATCAACCCCAGCAGGACAAGAATTCTCTATTAAACATGAAAAGTGCTGGCCCAGCCTCTTGTGGAAGACTTCAAGGGACGGGGGTAACCTTGACTCCTAAATGTGCCCAGCAGCTTACAATTACGACTTTGCCAATTCCTTCGAAATGACTCCGCCCTTGGCTCTCAGGTCTCTTGTGAGCCTCACATTTTCCCTGTCTAGGTTGAGAATACCAGAAAAGACTTTTTTTTTTTTTTGCCTTTTAGTCCATAGATTAATTTCTATGTATTTGTATCTCCTTTGTAAATGAATTAGATTTTTAAAAAATATTTTTTAAAGTGTCAGAAGAAATGATATAATAAAATACATTGTAAACCTGAATGTACTAAATAAATGTGTTATTTCTATGAATGTTCACTAATCCCCTTCTCCCAGCTGCCAACGCTGACGCCGCTTCCCCCTAAATTTACGCTTTTCGATAGTCCTTCCTTATGTCCACGTCTCTGGAGCGCAATGTAAGTTCCTTAGGGGCAGGGGCTTTTTCATTTTTTTATTTATATTCCCATCCCCCAGAATAAGGTAAAACACAGAAAATGTTAACACTAGCAAACAAGTGGAAAGATCTATGTAAAAATAATATATTTCTAAAGCACCGACTTTGTGCCTAAGTAAGTGCTATACAAATATCATCTCATTTCATCCTCACAACAACCCAGGAAGGTCGGTGCTATTATTATGCCCATTTTACAGATGATGCGTTAAGTGATTTGCTCTGAGTCCCACAGCTATTAAGCATCTGAAACCGGACTTCAACTCGGGTCTTGTTGACGCTTGGGTCCATTCTCTACCCACTGGGCCACCTGTCGATGTCTACTATGAACAGGAAGCACTGGAACTGGAATGGCTGGCTTTTTCATTGCTGTTTGGATGGGGTTCTTAACTGAAAAACTAATCAATATAAAATAAAAGAAAGGGGAGGAAGAGACCCCATCCTTTCCTCAAAGAACACGCTACTTTCCACCATTGAGAGGCAATGGGCCACATGGGCTCCCCCATCGCAGCTGCTGGAGTGGAAGGTTTTTCAGGTATTTGTCTCATTTGTCTGGTTTTTCAGGTATTATTGGGTAACTGGGATTACCAGGAAGTTAATACAAGGTACAAAGAAAAACTCATTAATACAACATTTTTTAAAATACTCTTTGAAGAAGCTTATTGTTAAATGTCTTATACCACAGCACTCTGCTCAGTCCCGAGAGGAGTAAGTTTCATCGTGGGACCACCTCGGGTACAGATGGTGAACAAGGGTCCAAGGAGAGGGAGGAACAACATGCAGTAGTGAAAGAACAGTGAGCTGAGAGGGGAGAGATCCTGCTCTTGGGCCAGATTCTCTGACTGGAGAAACCGGCAAAGACAGTTCACTCTGGGCTGAGCCATATGTGCTGTGTCCCTTAGGAGAATGGGAGGGCCACGGAAGCAGGGAGTATCTGACTGTTGTGTTCATATGCCCTCCCTTTAGCATTTAATTAATGGGCATTTGTTTATTCATTCTTAGACTGGGTCCGTGTAGGATCAAGCACTCGAAAAACCGTTAAAGTCCTATATAAACGTCAGCTATTATTCTTCTTTGTCAAATGAGAATTTGGCGACGCCCAATGTGCCTTCCAGCCTGAATTCGACACAACCACCCATCAGAACAGACTAAGTCTGGGCGAGGGGACTGACCCCCCCAAGGTTGCTGGAGGTGACTCAGCAAAGGAAGGAAATGTGTCCATGCTCTTGAGAACAGAGTTGTCAGGAAAGCAAAAGCTCCAACTCACCTGCGACCTGGCTGTCAGAAGTCGGGAGGTCATGCCTTCCTCTTCCTCCTCTTCCTCCTCCTCTATGTTCCTTCCTTGGGACAAGGCGGAGTCTTGAGAAGGCAGAGATAAGGGGGGAGAGAAAGCGCTCACGATGGAGACCAGGAGCGACTTCCAACTGAGCACAGCGGGATCTCCTGGGGGCCCGTAGGAGCCTTATTTCTGGGTTTTGTTCCCTTGTCTGGTTTTTTAAGTATTATTGATAAAATAATGGTACTTGATAAAAAGCATCGGCCTGGACCAACAGCCACTCCCAAATCCATCACTCCTCATACCCTTGTGAGGGGAGAAAAAGGCAAGTTGTGGGCTGGGTGATTGTGTGGTTAAAGATTTAGTTGAGTGAGTGGACCCACCTAGTCTTACCAGAGCCCAGAAGGGAGACCGAGGCCCCCGGTGTAGGGCCACAGGGCTCTGTCCTTGATTTATTCAGCATTTTTATCATTGGCAGGTTTATCAAACATCTGGGGGAAATGTCTAAAGCTGGGAGTCAAATGTATTTGATATTTACTACATAAATCTGGTGAGTTAAAAATATATAAAGTCTGCTCTGAAGGAGCTTACGTTCTGGTTAACAGGATGTTTCACAAAGTCAAGAAGTGGGGACGGGGGCTGGCTCTGGGGTTTCACTGGCACAAGGAAACTCCCTTTATCGGTTCCGTACGGACGCCATCTTCCCATGGTCCCCCTCCATCTGCCTTGGTCTGACTAGGGCTGGAGAACCAGCTGTGTCCATGGAGCCCCATTCCAGGAAAGCCCTTGGCCGGGTGAGCCATGAACGGGAGCGAGGGTGACGGGGCCGGTGAGAGGGAAACCCCCCATGTGCAATGGAAGCAATCCTGCTCCAGCTCCGGGAGGGCCATTTTGACATCTTCTTCTGGATGGCAGCCGTCCCTCCCCCGCACCAGCCTGTTGCCCCGAGCTCCTTAATTCTTACCTCTCTCAAGCATTTGGAGCAGATTTTCCATGGCCTCCTGGCCTGATTTCCCAAGTGCTCTGCAGCCAGGTGGCGAATGGTTCTGTCTGCTACAAGACCGGCCGCCTTTCGGCAGCCCCGAAGGTGCAGCCAGGGGTCTTCGGAGCTGTGTCTCCTTCTACCTCCCCAGGGATGCAGCCCTTCCCCATTTGGGGTCCCCCTTCACCTTCCTGCAGACCCAAAAAAAGTCGCATTAGTTGGAACAATCATTGTGGGCTCAGCTTTCTGCAGGGAATTTAGCGGGGAACTGGATGAGAAAAAGACATGACAGGGTTTAAAACTGGACTTATGATCAGGAAGGCCCAAGTTCAAATCCTGCATATCGGCTATGCTCTCGGCAAGCCCCTTAACCTCTCTGGGCCTCAGTTTCCCCATCTGTAAAACGGAGATGAGAGGCAGTGTGGCAGACATGGAGAGCCTCAGGGTCGGCATGATCCAAGTTCAAACCCCGACTGACTGACAGGAACTGAGCTAATCCCCAGGCAGCTCTTACAAGATCATAGAGGCTGCCCCAAGTAGAGGCGTTTCCTCGCCGGAGAACTCCCTGTGTCAATGACGGGACCGCCTGGCTCTTCCTCATCTACCCCAATGGCAATATCCTTATCTCCCCCAGGAGGATCCAGTGAGATAACGGTGCTTCCCAAAGCTTAAAAGCACATAAATGTCAGAATTAACATCCCACCAGCTGGGTCAATAGGACCCTAGCGATCAGACAGCCTTGGATGGAGCAGGGATGATGGTCACTCATTCCTGGGGCCCTCCAAGGATGTGTAGACATGACTTAGGTGGTTCCATTTACCACTTTGTATCTCCCCCACTCGCCCCTGCCAGGAACATATCCCTAAGGCACAAGAGCCTGCGAGTCTGGGCCTGGGTCTCCGGTGGACCTTTAATTTAGTCTTACCCAGTCCTTGGAAGCTCGGACCCGGCTCACCTGTCATGGTTGGCCATTAGCCCCGGGAGTGCTCTCCCGCCTTTGCTCCCTAGACTAGACTAGACTCTGATCTCCTTGAGGGCAGAAAATCCTTCCTTTGTATGAACAGACAATTCTCAGACGAAGAAATTGAAACTATTTCTAGCCATATGAAAAGATGCTGCAAGTTATTATTAATCAGAGAAATGCAAATTAAGACAACTCTGAGATACCACTACACAGATTGGCTAGAATGACAGGGAAAGATAATGCGGAATGCTGGAGGCGATGTGGGAAAACAGGGTCATTAATACATTGTTGGTGGAGTTGTGAACACATCCAGCCATTCTGGAGAGCAATTTGGAATTATGCTCAAAAAGTTATCAAACTGTGCATACCCTTTGACCCAGCAGTGTTTTTATTGGGCTTATATCCCAAAGAGATCATAAAGGAGGGAAAGGGACCTGTATGTGCCAGAATGTTTGTGGCAGCCCTGTTTGTAGTGGCTAGAAGCTAGAAAATGAATGGATGCCCATCAGTTGGAGAATGGCTGGGTAAATTGTGGTCTATGAATGTTATGGAATATTATTGTTCTGTAAGGAATGACCAGCAGGATGAATTCAGAGAGGACTGGCGAGACCTACATGGACTGATGCTAAGTGAGATGAGCAGAACCAGGAGATCATTATATACTTCAACAACAATACTATATGATGATCAATTCTGATGGATGTGGCTCTTCAGCAATGGGATGAACCAAATCAGTTCCAATGGAGCAGTAATGAACTGAACCAGCCACACCCAGGGAAAGAATTCTGGGAGATGACTAAGAACCACTACATAGAATTCCCAATCCCTCTATTTTTGTCTTCCTGCATTTTTGATTTCCTTCACAGGCTAATTGTACACTATTTCAAAGTCTGATTCTTTTTGAACAGCAAAAGAACTGTTAGGACATGTATTTATTGTATTTAACTTATACTTTTACATATTTAACATGTATTGGTCAACCTGCCAAATGGGGGAGGGGATGGGGGGAAAGAGGGGAAAAATGAGAACAAAAGGTTTGGCAATTGTTAATGCTGTAAAATTACCCATGCATATAACTTGTAAATAAAAAGCTATTAAGAAAGAAAGAATGAAAGAAAGAAAGAAAGAAAGAAAGAAAGAAAGAAAGAAAGAAAGAAAGAAAGAAAGAAAGAAAGAAAGAAAGAGAAAGAAAGAAAGAAAGAAAGAAAGAGAGAGAGAGAGAGAGAAAGAAAGAAAGAAAGAAAGAAAGAAAGAAAGAAGAAAGAAAGAAAGAAAGAAAGAAAGAAAGAAAGAAAGAAAGAAAGAAAGAAAGAGAAAGAAAGAAAGAAAGAAAGAAAGAGAGAGAAAGAAAGAAAGAAAGAAAGAAAGAGAAAGAAAGAAAGAAAGAAAGAGAAAAGAAAGAAAGAAAGAAAGAAAGAAGAGAAAGAAAGAAAGAAAGAAAGAAAGAAAGAAAGAAAGAAAGAAAGAAAGAAAGAAAGAAAGAAAGAAAGAAAATCCTTCATATCCTTGCGGCCCGGCACAGTGAGGGGCACTTTGTGCCCCTCAAAGTAGGCGCTTAAGAATCCTTGTAAGATCACAGGTGGGCACAATCATTGGTTGCCAGCTGGGTCCAGAGCTTCCCCAACCTCACATGGACAGCAAGGGAAAAGCCAAAAAGAGACCCTCCCTGGGGGGTTCCTTCTTCTGCTGGTGAGCTGAACAGCTCCCATGGTTCAATGACCCTTTGTAGTCTAAGTTTCCTAGATCTCTATCGATGTAGTCCAGGATTCTCTCCCCCAATACCAATTAACTTTTAAACAGTATCCCATGAGCCTCCCCAAACCAACCAGCCTTCACAAACTGGCCCTGTGCCCGCATGTTGGAAAAGCCCTCCCTCTACGGGAACCCTGGTGTCCAGACTCCACTCGAGCTGGTGGCCAAGCTGCTGAGAGCTTTCCTGGCTAAGGTTTTCTCCCATTTTATCTTGTCTTTATTTGGTTTCTCCTGCCAACTGCAATTCCGCTGTGTAGGAGATCAGGCAGACTTGCAGTTGGCAGAGGAAACCAGCTGGCATCCCTGGAACCCCTGCCAACTGTAACTCAGTTGTGTGGGTCAGACAGACTTGCAGTTGGCAGAGGAAACCAAGTGGCATTCCTAGATCTCCTGCCAACTGTAACTCAGTTGTGTGGGTCAGACAGACAGATAAAACTTGCAGAGGAAACCAACTGGCATCCTCTCAGAACCCCTGCCAACTGTGATTCTGTGGCATAGTAGGTCGGACAGAATTGCAGTTGGCAGAAGAAACCAACTGGCATCTCCTGGAACCCCTGCCAACTGAGATTCTGTTGCATAGTAGGTCGGACAGAATCGCAGTTGGCAGAAGAAACCAACTGGCATTCCTAGATCTCCTGCCAACTGTAGCTCAGTTGTGTGGGTCAGACAGACAGATAAAACTTGCAGAGGAAACCAACTGGCATCCTCCCAGAACCCCTGCCAACTGTGATTCTGTGGCATAGTAGATCAGACAGACAGATAAGAGTTGCAGAGGAAACCAACTGGCATCCTCTCAGAATCCCTGCCAACTGCGATTCTGTTGCATAGTAGGTCAGACAGACAGATAAAACTTGCAGAGGAAACCAACTGGCATCCTCTCAGAACCCCTGCCAACTGAGATTCTGTTGCATAGTAGGTCAGACAGAATCACAGTTGGCAGAAGAAACCAACTGGCATCTCCCGGAACTCCTGCCAACTGTGATTCTGTGGCATAGTAGGTCGGACAGAATCACAGTTGGCAGAGGAAACCAACTGGCATCCTCCCAGAACCCCTGCCAACTGAGATTCTGTTGCATAGTAGGTCAGACAGAATCACAGTTGGCAGAGGAAACCAACTGGCATCCTCCCAGAACCCCTGCCAACTGCGATTCTGTTGCATAGTAGGTCAGACAGACAGATAAAACTTGCAGAGGAAACCAACTGGCATCCTCTCAGAACCCCTGCCAACTGAGATTCTGTTGCATAGTAGGTCAGACAGAATCACAGTTGGCAGAGGAAACCAACTGGCATCTCCCGGAACCCCTGCCAACTGTGATTCTGTGGCATAGTAGGTCGGACAGAATCACAGTTGGCAGAGGAAACCAACTGGCATCCTCCCAGAACCCCTGCCAACTGAGATTCTGTTGCATAGTAGGTCAGACAGACAGATAAAATTTGCAGAGGAAACCAACTGGCATCCTCTCAGAACCCCTGCCAACTGAGATTCTGTTGCATAGTAGGTCAGACAGAATCACAGTTGGCAGAGGAAACCAACTGGCATCTCCCGGAACCCCTGCCAACTGTGATTCTGTGGCATAGTAGGTCGGACAGAATCACAGTTGGCAGAGGAAACCAACTGGCATCCTCCCAGAACCCCTGCCAACTGAGATTCTGTTGCATAGTAGGTCAGACAGAATCACAGTTGGCAGAGGAAACCAACTGGCATCCTCCCAGAACCCCTGCCAACTGCGATTCTGTTGCATAGTAGGTCAGACAGAATCACAGTTGGCAGAGGAAACCAACTGGCATCTCCCGGAACCCCTGCCAACTGTGATTCTGTGGCATAGTAGGTCAGACAGAATCACAGTTGGCAGAGGAAACCAACTGGCATCCTCCCAGAACCCCTGCCAACTGCAATTCTGTGGCATAGTAGGTCAGACAGACAGATAAAACTTGCAGAGGAAACCAACTGGCATCCTCTCAGAACCCCTGCCAACTGCGATTCTGTTGCATAGTAGATCAGACAGACAGATAAGAGTTGCAGAGGAAACCAACTGGCATCCTCTCAGAACCCCTGCCAACTGCGATTCTGTTGCATAGTAGGTCAGACAGAATCACAGTTGGCAGAGGAAACCAACTGGCATTCTTAGACCTCCTGCCAACTGTAACTCAGTTGTGTGGGTCAGACAGACAGATAAAACTTGCAGAGGAAACCAACTGGCATCCTCCCAGAACCCCTGCCAACTGCGATTCTGTTGCATAGTAGGTCAGACAGAATTGCAGTTGGCAGAAGAAACCAACTGGCATCTCCCGGAACCCCTGCCAACTGTGATTCTGTTGCATAGTAGGTCGGACAGAATTGCAGTTGGCAGAAGAAACCAACTGGCATCTCCTGGAACCCCTGCCAACTGCGATTCTGTTGCATAGTAGATCAGACAGACAGATAAGAGTTGCAGAGGAAACCAACTGGCATCCTCTCAGAACCCCTGCCAACTGAGATTCTGTTGCATAGTAGGTCAGACAGAATCACAGTTGGCAGAGGAAACCAACTGGCATCCTCTCAGAACCCCTGCCAACTGCGATTCTGTTGCATAGTAAGTCGGACAGAATCGCAGTTGGCAGAGGAAACCAACTGGCATCTCCTGGAACCCTTGCCAACTGCTATTCTATTGCATAGTAGGTCAGACAGACAGATAAGAGTTGCAGAAGAAACCAACTTGGCATCTCCTGGAACCCCTGCCAACTGTGATTCTGTGGCATAGTAGGTCGGACAGAATCGCAGTTGGCAGAGGAAGCCAAATGGCATCCCCCGGAGCCCCTGCCAACTGAGATTCTATTGCATAGTAGGTCGGACAGAATCGCAGTTGGCAGAGGAAACCAACTGGCATCTCCCGGAACCCCTGCCAACTGTGATTCTGTTGCATAGTAGGTCGGACAGAATCGCAGTTGGCAGACAAGAGTTGGAGAGGGAACCAACTGGCATCCCCCGGAGCCCCTGCCAATCTGTCTGACCCACACAACTGAGTTGCAGTTGGCAGGGGCTCCGGGGGATGCCAGTTGGTTCCCTCTCCAGCTCTTTATCTGCCAACTGCGAGTCTGTGACCCACCACACAACTGCACTGATATTTTAGAGTGATCTTAAAATAAGGATAAAATCTGCACTAGCGTGAAACCAGTCTCCCAGCCTAGAGGTTTGTTTTTCCAACAGAGCAGCCCTCACGCTCTGGAGATTTCTTTTTTCCCCGTTTTTCGCGTTTTTATTTAAAGTTCTGAGTTCCAAATCCCACCCCTCCTCTTTCAGAGATTACTTTTTTTAATGGACAAAAAGCGATTTTCTCTTTCCAGTCTGACTGCCCCCATTAAAAGAGACAGAGGGAGACCTTTTAAACCAACCAGCCCACACAGTCCCGCAGAACCAACGGCCACCGGCCAGTTCTCCTGCACCTGCGGACCGGGCGTGGGGGCGGGGAAGGGTCCCAGGACTTGGGGCCTAAGAGAATTTCCTCACGATGGACACTCTGGGGCCTCGGGGCTTGCCCGAGTCTGGCCCGCGGCTCAGCCGCTCGGGGCCCCGAGTTCAAGTCCATCGCGTGCCGCCCGAGCCCCGAGTTCAAGTCCACCGCGTGCGGGCCACGGGACGCGGGCCTCCCAGGCCTGAAAGTGACAAGCTGCAGTGTATGACGGCCACTCGCTGCTGCGATCACCGGGCTCCCAGAGGGTCCAAGCTACTGGCCCAGAGCCTCGCAGACCTCGGCCCTTGGTGGGACTCGAACCCAGGCTCTGCCTCTCTCTTTCTCTCTCCTTTCCAAAGGCCTTAGCAAGTGCGAGTGTTGACACCATTTTGCAGATGGGTAAATGGAGGCGCGGGGGGATGGGTGACTAGAGTCAGAGAGAGTATTCGAACCTAAGTTTCCAGGAGGCTGCGTCTCCACCCCGCCCCAACCCCAAGGCTCCCCTCCTCCCTCCCCCCTCCCCCGCAGCGCGGCCGCGGCCCCCGCCCCGCCCCTCCTTCAGCCCGGGGCACACACCCTCGCGCCCCCCTCGTGGCACACGCCCACTCACTTACTTACGTCCGCGCACACGCGCACTGCGCCCTTCGCCCCATCCCCCCGCTCGCTCACCTGCACCGCCGAGCCACCAGCAGAACAAAGGCCCGAACGGTCTGCCTTCCAGTAAGTGCGCCTGCGCGCCCCACAGACTAAGAACTACAACTTCCAGAGGGCAACGGGGCCCCGGGAGCCTGTAAATATACTGGAGGAGCCTCGGAGCCCGATGTCTTCGGGGAACCGTAGTCTCCTGTTGCAAAGCCCGTCAAAAGGACAAGTCAATGGGCCTCCCTGAGCACCCCGCGGACTTCAGTTCCCAGAGGGTTCCAGCCCACTAACCGCTTTCTTTCTTTTAACCCTTTGTAACCTGGCTTCCCAGCTCAGACTCAGCTCTCCCCGCTTGGTTACCCCCCATGGCCTCAAAAGGCTTTTTTTCAGTCTTCATCCTTCCAGACTTTTCTGCAGCCTTTGACGCTGTCAGTCACCCTCTTCCTCGCTGTTCTGCTCTCCAGGTTTTCGTGGCCCTCCCCCTGCTCCTTCCCTGTCCCTTAAAAAGGAGGCAGCCACGTGCTGCAGTCACTGCAGGCAGGGAGACCCGAGTTCAAATCCTACCTTAGATCCTGCGCAGGTGCTGCTGGGATATGGACAGCTCATTGCAGGCAGGGAGACCCGAGTTCAGATCCTGCCTCAGATCCTGCGCAGGTGCTGCTGGGATATGGACAGCTCATTGCAGTCAGGGAGACCCGAGTTCAAATCCTGCCTCGGATCCTGCGCAGGTGCTGTAGGGATATGTACAGCTCACTGCAGGCAGGGAGACCCGAGTTCAGATCCTGCATCAGATCCTGCATCAGATCCTGCGCAGGTGCTGCTGGGATATGGACAGCTCGCTGCAGTCAGGGACACCCGAGTTCAAATCCTGCCTCAGATCCTGCGCAGGTGCTGCTGGGATATGTACAGCTCACTGCAGGCAGGGAGACCCGAGTTCAGATCCTGCGCAGGTGCTGCAGGGAAATGTACAGCTCACTGCAGTCAGGGAGACCCGAGTTCAGATCCTGCATCAGTTCCTGCATCAGATCCTGCGCAGGTGCTGCTGGGAAATGTACAGCTCGCTGCAGTCAGGGACACCCGAGTTCAGATCCTGCATCAGTTCCTGCCTCAGATCCTGCGCAGGTGCTGCAGGGATATGGACAGCTCGCTGCAGTCAGGGAGACCCGAGTTCAAATCCTGCCTCAGATCCTGCGCAGGTGCTGCTGGGATATGTACAGCTCACTGCAGGCAGGGAGACCCGAGTTCAGATCCTGCATCAGATCCTGCGCAGGTGCTGCAGGGAAATGTACAGCTCACTGCAGGCAGGGAGACCCGAGTTCAGATCCTGCATCAGTTCCTGCCTCAGATCCTGCGCAGGTGCTGCAGGGATATGTACAGCTCACTGCAGGAAGGGAGACCCGAGTTCAGATCCTGCGCAGGTGCTGCAGGGAAATGTACAGCTCACTGCAGTCAGGGAGACCCGAGTTCAGATCCTGCATCAGTTCCTGCATCAGATCCTGCGCAGGTGCTGCTGGGATATGGACAGCTCGCTGCAGTCAGGGACACCCGAGTTCAGATCCTGCATCAGTTCCTGCATCAGATCCTGCGCAGGTGCTGCTGGGATATGGACAGCTCGCTGCAGTCAGGGACACCCGAGTTCAAATCCTGCCTCAGATCCTGCGCAGGTGCTGCTGGGATATGTACAGCTCACTGCAGGCAGGGAGACCCGAGTTCAGATTCTGCATCAGATCCTGCGCAGGTGCTGCAGGGAAATGTACAGCTCACTGCAGTCAGGGAGACCCGAGTTCAGATCCTGCATCAGTTCCTGCCTCAGATCCTGCGCAGGTGCTGCAGGGATATGTACAGCTCA
This sequence comes from Antechinus flavipes, assembly GCF_016432865.1. Lineage (NCBI taxonomy): Eukaryota > Metazoa > Chordata > Mammalia > Dasyuromorphia > Dasyuridae > Antechinus > Antechinus flavipes. Next base: position 626,399,172 of record NC_067400.1, on the reverse strand, counting down.
CTGCAGGAAGGGAGACCCGAGTTCAGATCCTGCATCATCAGTTCCTGCCTCAGATCCTGCGCAGGTGCTGCTGGGATATGGACAGCTCGCTGCAGTCAGGGAGACCCGAGTTCAAATCCTGCCTCAGATCCTGCGCAGGTGCTGCTGGGATAGGGACAGCTCGCTGCAGTCAGGGAGACCCAAGTTCAAATCCTGCTTCAGATCCATGTACAGCTCATTGCAGGCAGGGAGACTTGTATCAGATACTGGACATATCACTGAACATGGCTGAGACTGTTGCCCCCTCTGGCCCTCCATTCTCATCCACCCGTCTGTGGGGTATCACCATGTAGACGTGTCCAAGGCACCACAAACAGCCGGCTCCAGATGGAAGCCTTGTATTTCCCTCTCAAAGGGAGATGAGTAGAACCGGGAGAACATCGTACACAGTAACAGGAATACTGTACAACGATCAGCTGTGAATGGCAGCTATTCTCAACAATACGTTGATCCAAGTCAATTCCAAAGAACGCGTGATGAAAAATACCGTCCACATCCAGAGAAAGAACTGCTGGAATCTGAATGATATTGAAGCATTCTGTTGTTTTCTTCCTTTATGTTTTTTTTGGGGGGAGGGAGGGTTAGTCTGTGTATTTTTCTACTATAGAACTAATATGGAAATGGCACATGTATAACCTATATCAAATGTCTCCGCAGAGAGGAAAGGACGGAGAGAATTTGGAACTCAAAACTTTTTCAAATGAACATTAAAATTGGTTTTTCATATAATTAAAGATTATTCTTATTATTATTTTTGCTGAGGCAATTGGGGTTAAGTGATTTGCCCAAGGTCCCGCAGCTAGGAAGAGTTAAGTGTCTGAGGCCGGATTTGAACTCAGGTCCTCCTGACTTCAGGGCTAGTGCTCTATCTCCTGCACCACCAGCTGCCCCAAAAATTAATTTAAAAAATATTCATGCTCATAAGGACTGGGTTCCTGGCCATGTCTGTTATACATACAATAAAATTTCTTCTCATCAGTCTTCCTACAATAATTGTCCTTCACACTCAAACAGGACCAAATAAGATCACTATGTTGGGGTCAATGTAATGGGTCCATCTGTGGCTGATAGATCAAATAGAGTCCAGAAACGAACATCTGGAATGGAAATCTCTCTAAATTTGTGCATCTCATACTTCTGTTGGGATATACCGTTCCGCTTTGCTCCTAAAACACAGCGTCTTCTTGGACGCCATGCTGGTGTCCTGTACCGGTGGCTCCCCTATCTCACAACCAATTCCAAAGATCTTCAAAGAGCCCTTGAGAGTGTCCTTGTATTGCTTCTACTGTCTCCCTGGGAGTGCTCGCCTTATGTGAGTTCTCCATAACATAATCTCTTAGGCAGATGGACTTTTGGCATTCAGTCAACGTGGCTGGTCCATCAAAGACGAGTTTTGGGTTGTAGCTAGTTGAGATATACCATATGTCTCTGGGCCACAAGTAGCCTGGACCTTATAAAAGCACTTTGGGTGGTTACTCTCCGTGTAAAATTGAATTTGATTTTCTTTCCTACTGAGTCAAGAATCCTTTATCTAAGCTTCACTCGCACTTTATTTTTGATAGAATTAAATGTTGCCTTTTAAGAGACAGATTAACTATCCTGCTGGTAAACCCCATATTTTATATATATTTTTTGTTTTTTTATATTTTTGTATTTTTTATTTTAAAAAATATTTTTGTTTAGCAGTTTGTGAACTACGAGTCTCCTCCCTCCCTCTCAATTTAATAATAATAATTTAATGATTTATTCTATTATTACATTATTATTAAATTAATTTAATTAATAATATATTTATTAATAATTTAATAATCTCTAATAATTTAATTCTTTCTTAGTAAAAGAACTTAAAGGCAAAAATCTCTTTTAACTTTCATTAGAGAGTTTTTTAGGTAACTGGCTAGTTGGCTAAAAGAGGTATTAGTGATTGTACTATAGAATATTTCTAGTCTCTTATTTAGCAAAGTGAAAGTAAAGAAAATGGCGAGGAAAATGTTAATTTATGCTTTAAGAATTAAAATCATGGCCAAATAATTTTTACAAATTCATTTAATTGCTCTGGAGTTTATAAATGTAAACAGATTAATTATAAAATAGTCCCACATTACCCAGTTGGGGACCTCTCTTTAAGGGAAAGAATTTAGTGGGCAAATCAAGGTAGATTCATCCATCTCTGAATTGAAGAAACCTACTCAGGTTTGGAATTTGGGGGTGTGGGCCATGAGGGGCTGATGTTCATGAAGGACCCAAAGGCAAAGATTCACCAGAATAGGTACTTCTTTTTGGGCCCCTAAGGAAATGCAGAATGAACCTTATTGATAGGTCTTGATGATCCTCAGGAGGGTCTACACAAAATACAGAATCCCATTGTTTGACAAATAAGCTAAAGACCAAATCTTGGAAAATCTATGGTAACCTTTCAAGAGGTTCTATCAACCACTACACACCCGTCAGATTGGCTAAGATGACAGGAAAAAGTAATGATGAATGTTGGAGGGGATGCGGGAAAACTGGGACACTGATGCATTGTTGGTGGAGTTGCGAACGAATCCAACCATTCTGGAGAGCAATCTGGAATTATGCCCCAAAAGTTATCAAACTGTGCACACCCTTTGATCCAGCAGTGTTTCTACTGGGCTTATACCCCAAAGAGTGTTAAAGAAGGGAAAGGGACCTGTATGTGCCAAAATGTTTGTGGCAGCCCTGTTTGTAATGGCTAGAAGCTGGAAAATGAATGGATGCCCATCCATTGGAGAATGGCTGGGTAAATTGTGGTATATGAATGTTATGGAATATTATTGCTCTGTAAGGAATGACCAGCAGGATGAATACAGAGAAGCTTGGAGAGACTTACATGAACTGATGCTGAGTGAAATGAGCAGAACCAGGAGATCATTATATACTCAACAATACTGTTTGAGGATATATTCTGATGGAAGTGGATCTCTTCGACAAAGAGAAGATCTAACTCAGTTTCAATTAATCAAGAATGGACAGAAGCAGCTACACTCAAAGAAAGAACAATGGGAAATGAATGTAAACTGCTTGCATTTTTGTTTTTCTTCCCGGGTTATTTCTACCTTCTGAATCCAGTTCTCTCTGTGCCACAAGAGAACTGTTCGGTTCTGCAAACATATATTGTATCTAGGATATACTGCGACATATCTAACATATATAGGACTGCTTGCCATCTGGGGGGGGAAGGAGGAGGGAAAAAATCGGGACAGAAGCTAGTGCAAGGGATAATGTTGTTTTTTTTTTCAATCTACAATCAACAAATATTTATTAAGTACTTTCTAAAAGTCAGACATTGTGCCTAAGTGCTGAGGATACAAAATGAAAAATAAAAAGCAAAAACTTCCTTTGCCTCAAGAAGCTCACATTTTAATGATAGAGGATACATGTGTTTAAGTTGATACATACAATATCTTCCTTCCTTCCTTCCTTCTTTCCTTCCTTCCTTCCTTCTTTCCTTCCTTCCTTCCTTCTTTCTTTCCTTCCTTCCTTCCTTCTTTCCTTTTTTCCTTCCTTCCTTCTTTCTTTCTCTCCATCTCCCTTTCCCCCCCTCTCTCTCCCTCTTTCTCCCCTTCCCCTCTCCCTCTCATCTATCTATCTATCTATCTATCTATCTATCTATCTATATACAGAGAGCAGATGGAAGTTAATGTATGAGAATATTAATATAGACAAGCCATTCATGGATACAAACCTCAACTTCATCATGCCTAAATTAAGATTCTTTGTTGTCATGGGAAAAAAAAATCATTGAATTTCAAGTAAGTAGCTTAGATGTCAAAATGTTTCCCAATCTAGAATGCCATCTATAAGAATGCCAACAAGTGGTTATCCAGCTTTATTTAAGGACCTTTCATGAAAAGAATACAATATTAGATCAAAATTTTACTTTTGCACCCCTCCAAATTTAATCGTTTCATGTACATCAATAAGTGCATATCTTATTTTAGATATCAGAATATTTTCTATGCGCATCTAATGTGCGTAATGTACACATGAAGTGATGCTGAGTGAAATGAGCAGAACCAGGAGATCATTATATACTCAACAAGGATACTGTATGAGGATGTATTCTGATGGAAGTGAATTTCTTCAACAAAGAGAAGATCTAACTCAGTTTCAATTAATCAAGGATGGACAGAAGCAGCTACACCCAAAGAAAGAACACTGGGAAACAAATGTGAACTATTTGCATTTTTGCAAACAGTAGTAATCCAAAAACCAAAAAATCTTAGATTGCCTATTTAGCATCTAAAGGATGAAGCTATTGCTACCTCCAAATCTTCTATGTCTTTATAAAGGCAAAGGCAATATTATTCGATGGATTTCTCCATTTGTAATCAAAGCTTCTACTAAAGTTTGGAGGGTTGAATTGTGGTATGACCAAAGCTGTCAGAAATTCCATAGTTCTGGAGAACTTATATATGCTGATATGTCTGGAGTGTGTGTTCAAGCAAAGGATTTGTAGGGAAACTACTGGAAACGACCATTCTGAAGCAGTCAGCAACATTGTAGAGTAAAAGCAATGAATTGTCATAGAATTGCTATTATCAAAAGAATACAATTCAGCATGGCTGATGGTCAATGCTTTTACAAAAATAGTCAATTTTTGTTTGGTACCCTGCTTAAACTCTACTAGAGCTTGCAAGATGACTTTACTCATGTAAATCTTTTACATTTATTCCTTTTGCAAGTCAAGTGAGATTGAGCCCCTCCATTTGCATGACAGTTTTAATCTCCTTTGTTGTCTATTACTCCCAATGTTATATTTAGCTAGAGCAAACAATTGATTTCACCTATCATCCATTGTAGAGTTGTGTTATAAAGACTTGGTTTGGTCCTCCATGTTGAACACCCTTCAAACTCATACTGTGTTTTTGCTTTTTATTCTTTCCTTTATTATGGTGTCCGTAGTAGGTTGTTATAGGACTTTGGAGTACTGGAGGTTGAAAAAAACTCATATCACCTTTTAATAATATCCAGAATATCCTAAAAGATGCAGGAAGATAAGGATAAATCCCCAGAAGTCTCTGCAAGTATAAAATCAGGTTTTATTGACTAAATGAATCCACTAGAGACTAATAATGGCAGAGAAAAGGGCCCTAGTTATGCTTTATATTCCGCCTGAGTGATTTTCTTGCCATACAGCCTAATTGCCATTGTAACTCTGGACCACTGAGTGTTGTTTACTTCCCTGACTTTGCATACTTTGAAACGAAGACTATATGGTAGAGTCAACACTCATAGCACTAGATCTATGACCCTAAATCTGGTACAATCTTGATTGGTGTATGAGTCCAATTGTCTATTATCTATCCCAGCCATGTTTTACATTCCAACTCAGACATCTTACCATCAATACTGCCACCAGTTGTGCACATCCCTACCTTCACACCTTTGATTTCCTGCTCTGCAGGTATAAAAAATACAATACTTCCAATCATACTAGAAAGATCATGTGAATCAACTTGCATATATTTGCACTCACTATTCCAAGACTTTGTAATTCAAAATACTCCTTCTTGGCCACCACTTACCTCTATTTTGTTTCCCTTCATCAAAATGTAAGCAACTTAAAGTTAAAGCCTTTATTGCTTGTGCATTTTCTCTTTAACACTTAACCTAATCCTTGGGCATATAGTATATACATGCTTAACATACTTAAAAAGTGGTTTTTCATTCACTCATTCATTTATTTATTAATTTATTCACTGATGTCAAGTGATAATGCCCTTCTCCGTCATTCATTTAGTAAGCCTGTTGGCCCACATGCTACTCCCCCACTTCTCCATGCATTTTTTTCTTCTATTTTATCAATACCTGTCCCACCATGCACACATTGACCTAGACTTATACTCACTGGAACCATATTCATATTCAGTATTTCCTATAGAGCAAAACAAACTCTTAGTGAAGGAAATTACAGAGCCATATACTCAGGACTTTTTCAAGGAAGCGGTAGAGTGGGAAGAGAGAGAGGAATTAGTTCACCCCCTTAAAATCTAGACTTACCAAAAGCATTTGTTGCTTTAAACCTTGACTTTGCCTACATAGAATTTTAATTTTAAATCAGATGATGGAATTCTGAGTATAAGCTTCTTACATTGACTTCCCTTTAGGATCATTTCTAGCTCATAAATCTGTCTGCTCAAATTCTGCTATCAGCTTGTTGGATCATGCCACTAACCTTTACCTGTACTGAGAATTCTCTGATTTTCTGCTCCCAGATCTTTAAGAAGGGAGGACATCCATCAGCACTATCAGATCCCAAATATCCTAGAACAAAATAGAACACTATACTTTGTAACTCTAACATTTGATGATTATCCAAGTCACTAAAGACCATTTTCAGTTCCACAAAAAATAATGTTGTGCAATAAATTGCTCAGAAGATGACATATGACTGCCAGATATTTTTTAATGGAACAAGAAGCTCAGTAACTACCTAATGGTTAGATCCCTACAGGCTCAATTGAATTTATACTTAATCCCAGTTTTTTTTTTTTTTTTTAGGATAATCCCAGTTTTTTAGGATAAAGAGAAAGGCAAATCAGGTGCTTTTGTAAATAAAGAATAAGTGATATAGAAATGTTTTTTAAAAGGTCAGCTCATGCACTAATGCCTCATTAAACATACAGGTAGTTTATTACTTATAATTTCAATTACTCATTTCCAACCTACAAAATATAACTAGATGGGAAATATTGTATGTAATAGTTAATACTGGAAATTTGTCATATAATTAGGCACATTTACTCTGAGCAACTTGGGTTGAGGTATTGGGATTGACAATGCACCTGTGCATTGATTAGTTATTACTATGATATTTCCAGGGTCTTTTTATTATTTTGGGGGAAAGTAGTATTCAGGTCTTCCTTCATCCTTCTTCCCCAACTAGTTTTTTCCCTCTGAGATTATTTTTCATTTACACCTTACACATTTTGTCTGTACATTTTACATGTTATCTCTTCTCTTAAAATATGTACTTCTTGAGGGCAGGGACCAAATTTTTGTCTTTTTTTTTGATATTTTTAGTGCTTAGTATTGTTACTAATATATAGTAAATTCTTAAGAAAGCTTCTTGACTGAATTAAAAAATTACAAAATGGAGTGTTAGTAAGCTATACGTGTAGAGTATGTATATATGCATAAACACATGCATACTTTGGAGTTTCTTCTTTGGCAGCTTCTTTTTTTAAATTTTTTAATAACTTTTTATTGATAGAACGCATGCCAGGGTCATTTTTTACAGCATTATCCCTTGCATTCACTTCTGTTCCGATTTTTCCCCTCCCTCCCTCCACCCCTTCCTCCAGATGGCAAGCAGTCCTTTACATGTTGAATGGGTTACAATATCCTAGATACAATATATGTGTGCAGAACCAAACAGTTTTCTTGTTGCACAGAGAGAATTGAATTCAGAAGGTAGAAATAACCCGGGAAGAAAAACAAAAATGCAAGCAGGTTATATTCATCTCCCAGTGTTCTTTCTTTGGGTGTAGCTGCTTCTGTCCATCTTTGATCCATTAAGGCTCTCTTTATCGAAGAGATCCACTTCCATCAGAATACATCCTCAAACAGTATCGTTGTTGAGGTATATAATGATCTCCCGGTTCTGCTCATTTCACTCAGCATCAGTTCATGTAAGTCTCGCCAGTCTTCTCTGTATTCATCCTGCTGGTCGTTCCTTACAGAACAATAATATTCCATAACGTTCATATACCACAATTTACCCAGCCATTCTCCAACTGATGGGCATCCATTCATTTTCCAGCTTCTAGCCACTACAAACAGGGCTGCCACAAACATTTTGGCACATACAGGTCCCTTTCCCTTCTTTAGTATCTCTTTGGGGTATAAGCCCAGTAGAGACACTCCTGGATCAAAGGGTATGCACAGTTTGATAACTTTTTGAGCATAGTTCCAAATTGCTCTCCAGAATGGCTGGATGTGTTCACAATTCCACCAACAATGTATCAGTGTCCCTGTTTTCCCACATCCCCTCCAACATTCCACATTATCTTTCCCTGTCATTCTAGCCAATCTGACAGGTGTGTAGTGGTATCTCAGAGTTGCCTTATTTGCATATCTCTGATTAATAATGATTTGGAGCATATTTTCATATGTCTATAAATAGTTTCAATTTCTTGATCTGAGAATTGTCTGTTCATATCCTTTGACCATTTATCAATTGGAGAATGACTTGATTTCTTATAGATTAGAGTCAATTCTCTATATATTTTGGAAATGAGGCCTTTATCAGAACCTTTGATTGTAAAAATGTTTTCCCAGTTTATTGTTAAGGGATAATGTTGTAAAAAATTTACCCTGAAGTGGATTCTGTCAATAAAAAGTTATTATAAAATAAAAAAATAAAAATAAAAATTTTTAAAAAAAGAAATAAAAGAGGTTCTATCAAGCTGACAAGCAGATCCCTGGATTGGGCTGATAAACAGATGTCAAAAATCTCCTTTGATCCATGGGCCAGTAGAAAGGCCACTGACAATAAACAAAAAACAGACTTATTGGTCAAATGCTCATGGCCACCTGGCCATGTCGGGCAATGGGAGAGATAATGAGGTCTGGAGGGACAACAAATCTATCTGGGGGACTTTCCATGACCACAGACGGGGTCATCTTAGCAAGGAAAAACAAGAGAGGTCCATAGTTAGCTTCCTATGATTAATGAACTTACAATCTGCAGTTCACACTCTGGGGCCTAATATATAACACTTATAATATTACCCCTATGGAATCATATCAGAATGATTGATAATGATTGGCATAAGATAGGGGGCCCAATTAATCATCTATCACAAGCCCAACAAGTATTTTGACTCCAGCACTAGTAAGTAGATCAGAATTAAGTATATTTGAAAGGGAACCAGAGCTCAAGCGACTGCCAAAAGATGGAAAGAATGAGAAAGGAAAATATTTAGGATGAATGGAAGTGATTTATGGTGCAAGTGTTCCAGAGAGAAGGAGTGGATAGATATGGAGTAAAAAAAAAAAACTTTGAGGGTTGTACAATGTTCAGAGATAAGGAAGAGTGAGCCATGAGGGGTGAAGTAGAGGCAGAATGACCATTAAGACGGGATGAGAAAAATGGAAAAGTACAGTATTTGAAGATAGGGAACAAACCAGATATGAGCATAATATGTGACTTGCAAATACCCCCAAAAAGAGAACCATAAAAAATATAATTACAAAGGAGAGCTGAAATTAATAACTCCATGTTTAGAGCTTATGTGGTAAAAGCAATTTCTCCCCTCTGCTCTCACGCAAGTTAGTTTGCTTTTCCCTTAACTGACATTGAGACCATTCTCACAAGTTGACAGGCTTAGGGAAGGAAGAAAGGCTCAGATTATTGATATTATTCCCTCAGTCCTTGATTATATAACAGCACGTGGCTTTCACCTGGCTAGGAAAGTGAAGGCCAGCTCTTGCCAAGGAGCTTTGTTCAGGGGAATCAACTCAAGGTATTCTTAATGTCAACACTGCTGAATGAGCTTCTCATTTTGTTCTATTTTCAAATCTAAGGAGACTGGCTCCTTATACCTATAGTTACTTATCATTATTATTATTTTTTTTTTGTACCAGTCTTGAAGTCAGGAGGATCTGAGTTCAAATGTGACTTCAGACACTTTATACTTCCTAGCTGTGTGACCCTGGGCAGGTCACTTAACCCTAATTACCTCAGGAAAAAAAATTAAAGAGAAACTTGGTTGTTGTTTTTTATTCTTGATGAAGACCAAAATGATATTATTATGTTAGCGTCGAGTTACAGTGTGTCCTACTGTGGCTGATCAGACTACAGCTCAAGCTCTCTTGAACTCAAAATGGTCTGCCACAAGTTGGACACAAAAAGTCCCTATAAACAAACAATTAGGGATAATCAAGACACATAGGAAATGGTCAAAGAATATGAACAATTTTCAGATGAAGGAATTAAAGCCATTTATAGTCATGTGAAAAATTGCCCTAAATCACTTTTTTTTCCCAGATTAGAAATTTTTTTTATTGTTTTATTTTTTCTGGTTAAAAATGTCTATTATTTTTTTTAAAAATACAGTTCTTTATGAGTCATATTGAGAGAGAAAAATCAGAACCAAAGGGAAACTCAGAACAGGAAAAAAAAATCTAAATCATTATTGATTAGGGAAATGCAAATTAAGATAACTGAGGTGTGTAGTGTGTACCATTATATACCTCTCAGATTGGCTAAGATGACAGGAAGTGATAATGATGAATGTTGGAGGGGATGTGGGAAAACTGGGATACGGATACATTATTGGTGGAACTGTGAATGGATCCAGCTATTCTGGAGAGTGATTTGGAACTATGCTCAAAAAGTGATCAAACTGTGCATCCCCTTGGATCCAGCAGGGTTTCTACTGGGCTTATACCCCAAAGAGATACTAAAGAAGGGAAAGGGACCTGTATGTGCCAAAATGTTTGTGGCAGCCCTGTTTGTAGTGGCTAGAAAGTGGAAACTGAATGGATGCCCATCAGTTGGAAAATGGCTGAATAAATTGTGGTATATGAATGTTATGGAATATTATTGTTCTGTAAGAAATGACCAGCAGGATGAATACAGAGAGGACTGGAGAGACTTACATTAACTTGTGCTGAGTGAAGTGGACAGAACCAGGAGATCATTGTACACAAGATTATAGAGGATCAGTTATGATGGATGTGGCTCTTTTCAACAGTGGGGGGATTTGAGGCAATTTCAATAGCCTTGTGATGGAGAGAGCCATCTGCACCCAGAGAGGCCTGTGGGAACTGAGTATGGAAAATAACATAGCATTTTCACCTCTGTTCTCGCCGTTTGCTTCCTTGCTTTTTCCTCTCACTTTTTCCCCCTTTTGATCTGGTTTTTCTTGTGCAGCATAATAAGTGTGAAAATACATTTAGAAGTCCTCATCACCTATAGTGATTACTTGCTGTCTAGGGGAGAGAAGAAGGAAAAAAATTTGGAACACAAGATTTTGCAAGGGTGAATGTTGAAAAGTATCTTTGCTTGAATTCTGAAAAATAAAATTATTATTAAAAAATAAAACAAAAACTTTTTTTTAAATACACATAGGGATAAAAATATAAATGCAATTTAAAGAAACAAAAATGAAGATGGAAGAACCAAGATGAAATAGCACAGAAGCAATCTCTGTTTCCCTCCTATGGATGACTCATTGTGGGATAAAACCATAGAAGTGAGAGATGGCAAAAATGGGGCAAAGGAAGGAAAGCAGGTAAAAAAAACTGGGATGATATAGAAAAACAAGGAACCAATTAATCAATATTTATTAAGCTCCTGGCATATTAACTCCTAAAATGTCTTGGCCAGAAAAAGGGTCACTGAGACATCAAAAGGAAGGGATTGAAAACAATTAAAGGAGGATGGGACCCAATGAAGATAAATTCCCCAATCCTTTTTTTTTAACTCCTTCACTCCACTTTGGCTGGATCTCAACATGATTATAAACCTTACACCTATCATTCCTTGGAACTGTACCATAAAACTTGTTTTTAAATGATTTATTGCAAATTTAATGTTAAATGTCAATATAATGAAAACTCCTTCACAAATATGTAATTTAAATTCTTTTCAATATATAAAAAGACCTAACTATTCAGCGTGCCTTCTTCTCAAGTTTTTCTTCATTCTTATTTACTTTTCCTCTTGCAAGATTGTAATTAGGGTATACTCTTTTTTAGTTCTTTTTTTTGTTTGCTATGCATTATTTACCATCTCAGGCAATTACAAACAATGTAACCCCAGCATTTAGTCTTTATTTGCCCAATCCACTGGAGAAGGAAATAGCAAACTATGCCAGTATCTTTGCCAAGAAAATCCCGGAGAGGGTCATGAAGAGTCAGACCAGACTGAACAACAATAATTTATTTAAACAGTAGAACATTTTACATTTCAGTTATAACAGGACAGTGATAACGAACATTTCCCAAATTTTGAAATTTCTGACAACACCGTCAAGGAATATTGCAAATAATGAAATTATTGAGTCGATGGACATGGTTATATTTATAACATTTATGACATGCAGATTGCTCTCCATAAAAAAAGATTCACAAATAGACCTGATTTTCCACAATCCGGCCGGCATCAAGTTACACTGTTTTTACTTTTTGGGGGGATGGCGGGAGGAGGCAAACTTGGTGGCAGTAAAGCAGTATCCATCATAGTTTTGAATTTCTTAGAATTCTTAGTTTTTCCCCTTTCAAATGATGCCTTTTTAATATTCTTTGACCATCTCTCCATTGTTACTGGTTTATTTTAGATGTCAATTTTTTGCCTGTCATTTTTTTATATTTTCCTAGTCTTTTTTTTTTTTCTATTTGAGGAATGGAAAAATTCTTTCACAATTAAGACCTTATTTGATTTTCTTCCTTATAGGTAAAGTTATTTTCTGGAACTTATTGTAATATTCTCTTTAATGATTTTTTAAAAACAGTCATAATAGTTTTATATTTGTTCTAATATTTCTAGATAGGTTAACTGCCAAATATTTAATGGATTTTATTATTATAAATAGTGTGGGGGGTTGTATGTGTGCGTTGTTCCCCATCCTCACCTTGATTTCTACTGCTAGAAAATAAGAGTTAATTTATGCATTAATCTGCTCATCTGTAACCTTGCTGACTCTATATACTATCTCCACTGATTTTTTATTTGAAACAAATGGATTTCTTATATATGCTCCCATGCTATTTGCAAAGAATGCTATTTCAACCTCTTCATTTTCACATTAATCCCTTTAATCTATTTATTATCCCTCTAATTAAACTTGCTAGAACTCCCAATTTGACATCAAATGAAAGTGGAGAGAATCAGGATTCTTGTTTTGTAGCTATTTTCACCATGTGCGCTTCTTGTTGGCTTATGCTGGCTCTTGGATTAAAACACTTATTTCAATGGACCTGTTACATGTACATGTTAATTTTCCCAGTGTACTTAAGTACAAAAATACTCCATAAAATCTGACAATATAAATAGCAACATGATAAAATTACTATTGCTAACAAGTAGAAGAAATTACTGGTACAGTACACATTGGGCTAGATCAGCTCTAAGCTTTTTCGACTCTCAGACATGGTAAATGATGTCAAGTGGTTCAATATCAGAAATGGATATAGTTTTGTCAGTGAAAATAATATTAAAGAAACGGCATTACCATCTGCCTTGCTGTTCTACCCTAAGAACCACTGGAGTTTTCCATCTAACTTGCACCTAAAATATCTTAAATAAGTCTATTTCCCCCATTAGAATATAAGCTCGAGCACAGGAATCATCTTGATTTTCTATCTGTAACTTATTGCACAACACAAACACATTGTTTTACCATAGAAAGTGCTTAAATGCTTTTTCACTCATTAACTCACTTAACCATTTATTCATATCAAATAAGGCAATAACTACAGTGTCAGTCTTTTCCCCCATCAAGTACAGTCAATGGTTTTCTGTAAGCGATGGATTTTCTGATGTAGGCGAAGGTAAGATTTCCTACTGAAAACTTTCCCACACTCATTACATTCAAAGGGCTTCACGGTAGCATGGATTTTCTCGTGTTCTGTAAGATTTCCCCTCTGGCTGAAGGATTTCCCACATTCATTACATTTAAAGGGTTTCTCTCCAGTATGAATTCTTTGATGTTTGGTAAGGTGTCCTCTCTGGCTGAAGGATTTCCCACATTCATTACACTCGTAGGGTTTCTCTCCTGTATGAATTCTTTTATGATCAATAAGGTGTCCACTGCGGCTATAGGATTTCCCACATTCATTACATTCGAAGGGCTTCTCTCCAGTATGGATTCTCTGATGCAGGGTAAGGCAAAAGTTGTTGCTAAGAGACTTCCCACATTCGTTACATTCAAAGGGTTTCTCCCCAGTGTGGATTCTCTTATGTTCAGTAAGCTGTCCGCTCCAGCAAAAGGCCTTCCCACACTCGTGACACTCAAAGGGTTTCTCTCCCGTGTGCACTCTCCTGTGCTCGGTAAGGTGTCCGCTCCGGCTGAAGGCTTTCCCACACTCACTGCACACAAAGGGTTTCTCCCCAGTATGGATTCTCTTATGTTCAGTAAGATGTGCGCTGCGGCTAAAAGACTTCCCACATTCATGACACTCGAAGGGCTTTTCTCCGGTATGAGTTCTCTGATGCTCAGTGAGATTTCCTCTCTGGCTGAAGGCTCTCCCACACTCGCTGCAAAGAAAGGGTTTCTCAGCAGCACGAACTTTCTTATTATTTGAAAAGGATGAAGTGTTTCTAAAGACTTTCTGAAATTTACTGCCATTAGATGTTTTTTCCTCAACATATTTTCCATCATATTTATTGAGACCTGAATGATAACAGAATGACTTCCTACATTGATTGTATTTGCAAATCTTCTCAAAAATAATTCCATGATGCTTCATTTGATCTGAATATTGTTTAAAGTTTTCTATAGGTTTATCATATTTATGCAGAGTTCCTTCTGTATCGGCTCTCTGCTGGACAAAAAGGATTGGTCCCAGGCTGAAGTTTGTTTCAAATGTATTACATTCATCGATCTTAATCTCGGTAGAGCCTTTTCTAGGGTTGACTGTCCCTTGATGGGACTGTCTTTTCTGGTAAGATTTTTGTTGATTTAATTTGAGATTACATTCCCAGACTTCTCCTAGCTTGGAAATCCAGGTACCATTCTTCCCGAGTGCTTCCTCGAAGGGCTCTTCTACAGAAATGTTCTGGGGTAAAGGTGACTCTGTGCTTTTACAACCAATTTCCCAACTAAAGAACTCTGAAAAAAGGGGGGAAAAATCAATATTAATTTTTCTTTGTGCAAAGAGAAAGGAAATTCCTTTATGGTAAATTTTAGACTGTCTTCTCTAAAAAGGAAAATTATTAACATAGAAAGTACAGAACAAACGTTGCTGAGATTCAAACAAAATTCCAGATATGTAAGAAGATAATAGCAACCTGGAGATGCTTTAAGTACTAGTATCTAAGAAAAATTATTACACTTAAAAAGAGCTGAAAGAACATCTTGATGCCATTAAAGAACCCCTGCTGTTAATCGTTGAGAAAATGACAAAGAATACAGAAGGAGAAACAAGTTGATTCAGGAAACCAAAGACTAGGAAGCTCAATCTTTGACAAAAATCTGGAATTCATTAGCAAACTTTTCTTTTTTAAACATATCAAGGACTTTCAAAAAGATCCTCATTTTCTTAAATGATTAGATTTCTAAACTGGCTGATTAGCCAGAGTAGCTATCATTTATTTAAATTTCAGGTGAGTTTTTTATATCATCTTTTAATATATCTTTTTGGACATGACAACTGCCCCTTCCTTTGTAAGATAATGGTACAAGTAGGCAGTGAGCTTAATCACTTCATTCTTAAAAAGGGTACAGGTGCAGTGGATAGCACCTGAAGGCAGGAGGGCCTGGGTTCCAATCTGACCTCAGACACTTAACATTTCCTAGCTGTGTGACCCTAAGCAAATCGTTTATCCCCAACTGACACACACACACACACATACACAAAGCAGCCATGTTTTACTTAAAAAGACTTAGGAGAGAGGTTATTTTTAAATATTTAAAAACCTGCCAAGTAGAATAATTTCATTACAGATACAATTCTCCTTAAGAGGAAAGAACTAGTTGCTCATGTGAAATGATGGAAACATTAGAGGGGGTAGGAGATGTGACAAAGAAAGAGAAGAACATTAGACCAAATCTGACTAAAACACTGTTTTTGGAAAGTAAATTTTAATGGATTTGAGGGGAAGGCTAGATAAGATCCCGGGGCCTAAATCTGATGGGGAAGTCAGCCTATGTGGGATGGTAGATGCTCAAGAAAGAAATTCTGAAGACAAAAAGGGTAACAATTCAGTAAGGTAAAATGGGAGTTGTTTTTAAATAATCTATTTAGATGAAAAGGGAATGCACCCACCCACTTGAGATTTGGGAGAAAAAAAGTACAAAACATGGAAGCAAAGTCAGGTAACAAAGGATGAATATACCATAGATGCATAGAATACAGTCTCATCAAAATAATAGGAGCAAAAAGCTCTGAAACAGCTGAATATGATAAGAGAAGCTTAGCTTCATAAAAATAGGGGAGGTTTTCTTTTTCTGAATCTCTACTGGTTCAGTACTTTCTCCTGAGGTCACAATGGGGGTGGAAGACCAATAAGAGAGAGAGCACCAAACTGCTCAGAGCTTAGTCTTCACTTTTTTTCAAAGAAGGAAAATGACCTTTTAATCAAAAATGATAAAATAAAAAGACCCAGGAAATAAATGTTTTCTAATGTCCTTGGCACTGAACAATGGTTTGATGCTAGAAACTTAAATGGTTTTCAAACCAAAATGAACTAAATAAGGTGTTTGTACATCAGCTTAGCACCCCTCCACCTCTGGTCAAACTGGATTACTTGCCACCCAGACCTTCTGCCCTTAGCATCTTCCCTGCAGCAGGTCCTTACAGAATACTAGGCCATCACTGGAGCTAAATTCTCCTACATACCATCTTCCCAATTAAAATGTGAACGCCTTTAGAGCAGTTCATTTGGCTTATCTGCATGTTCAGTACTTTGTCTACAGTAAAAGTTCTTTAAGATATTTTCATTTATTTGTTCATTTGTTTATTCATAAAATATTTTCATTTATTTGTTCATTTGTTTATTCATATGGGACGTTGCAGAGAGAAGAAGAAATGACTCTTGAGAAATGATCCCTGTCAAGTCTAAGGTTCTGTGAGTGTGAGGAAAACACTTTGCAAACTGTAAAATGTTTAATTTGTGCAATTAAGGCTTTTATGGAAATCAAAGATTACTAGAAGGCTCAACATGATTCACAAAGTAATGTACCTAAAAAATTAATTAAATTAAAAAAAAAAGATCATTGGAAGGAGTATTTTCCATAGAATACTGAAACTAGAAGCCAGATTGCAAGATTTTAACATCAGAATGGGATCTGAAGAAATGGAAAAGGCTTGGAGAGTTTGAGAATATAAAAAATGAAGGCAATTGGAAGGCAGATTGAAAAAAAAAAACCAACCCAGCAACATCAAGAAAACATAGGGAAACACACATTTACATATGTGTATATATCTATATACATTTGCACACATACATACATATGTATATATCTTTATATATACTCACACACATACATACATGCATATACACATACATTTATATCACATATATTACATGTGCATATATGCTCAAAATATATATCTGAAACCAAATCATTAAATAAAATACATATGGGAAAAGAAAAGGAAAGGAAAATTTGACAAGTTTAAGGATTCAAGATAAAAAAAAAAATCATGGGAAAGGGTGGGAAGGAATAGGATCCAGAGTGAAGGTGAAAGAGTTACTAGTAAGTGCATGGGGATAGCTATAACAACTCTTAGACTCAAGCCCCAGCCATCCTTTTATGGGCCCATTTCCACATCTAAGACATTGGGGAGTTGGACAAGGTGCTATCTAAGGCCCTTTTTGGATCTACCATTCTGGGAATATGTGAGGAGGTTCTTGCTATTAAGTCTTGCAATGACTCCTAATATCTTGGTATTCATTCACTTACCTGGACAGGTATCTCTTGGGAGTTTTTTTCCCAATTTCCACGGTATGACTCCTCTCTCTAAATGGGAAATCACCTCTGGTTTGGAAACTGGAAGCCCTGTTCAATAGGAAAACAGTAGGAAAATGCATTGACCAGAGCCATCTCTGCATTCAACCCTAGTCCCCTTCCTCTTCAGGAATAACAACCCAAAAAAAAGGTCCACAGAGGGCTGGAGAGGACCTCATAAAATACCTAAGAAATAAATAAAGGTGAGTCACAGTGTCCTCAAAAACTTAATCCTTGATACGAAGATGGGAATCTCTCAAGTCTCTAATTTTCTGCTCTGGGGTCTTAAATAAGGAACCTCTGACCTGGAGAACAAAGAATGGGAAAGATGCAGCCTCAAGGATGATACCAGAAACCTCCTAATTACTCAGTTATATAAAATAAAAACCTTTCTCCTAGGAACAAGGAGCAGAAGCAACTTCCCTTACTCCAAAATGGTTGGGGATTGTCCCACATTACAGGCCAAAGTCAGCTAAGGATTTCAGACACTGCCACAGCTTCTGGCCAAGGGACCAGTCCTTACCCAGGGAGACCAGGTTCCTGTAGTTCTCCAGCATCACATCTCGGTATAATTCCCTCTGGGCGGAGTTCAGTTGTCCCCACTCATCCTGGGTAAAGTCCACAGCCACATCCTTGAACGTCACTGATTCCTGAGAAGAACAAACACGTTCCTGTTCAGCCAAGGATCTTCTCTCACGAAGATCTTGAGAAGACAAAAAGCCAACTCGTTGTATGGGCTACAGTCCACAATACTCAGGATTCAGAATATTTCTAGTCAAATATCTCCTGAAGGTGTTTTTAACTTTGCTTTAGACTTGCTGGTACGTTGATGATCTCGCGCTCTTAATAGCACCCTATAAATGGGAATCCAAGTGAGTCCGATGTTTTCCTTTCATTTGAACATCGATTGCATTTTGTTTTCTTACTCATTTTCTTTCCTTTTTGAGCTTATTTTTCTTGTGCAGCAAGAGAATTGTATAAACATGTTTACACATAATGGATTTAACATATATTTTAACATATATAACATACATTGGATTGCTTGCAATCTAGGGGAGAGGGGCAGGGGAAGGAGGGGAAAATCGGAAACACAAGGCTATGCAAGGGTCAATGTCGAAAAATGATCCATGCATATGTTTTGAAAATAAAAAGCTTTAACAATTCAAACAAAAACAAAAACAAAAAATAATAATTTGAATGTGAAGAGACAAATCTCTATTTCTTTGCCTCCACTAAGTTCTTACTGCTAAAAAATTGGAAAGCAGGAAAGTGCTATCTTCCCAAAACTATATCTCCTAAGCAGGATCCCCCGTCCTTTCACAGTCACACAGCTAGAATCTGTTACTTCAACATACGAAGGAAATAACTGTATAGATCAGAAGACCACAAAGACCACAACATAATGGACTTAAAGCCTGAGGAGGTCCAAGCCAAAGAGAGACCCCGTATTTGTATCAGGGTTCACAGGAGCACCTTTCATACTAGCAAAGAACTGAAAACAAAGCGGGTGCCCATCAACTGAGGAACGGCTGAACAAACGGTGGCCATGGACAACATGGAATTTTATTTTAGATTAAGAACTAATATAAGAGATTCAGAACAAACACAGGAAGATTCAAAAAACGACAACCAGGTGGAGAACCATGAGAACATTCTACCCGGTGAGAATGGTAACATAAATGGAAAGGACAAGAGAATACAGCTGAATTCGGAGTAGCTGAAAGCACCAGTTTGGTCCTAGACAAGGGATGAGACAACGCTCTTTCCTCTCACTGGAGATGGAAAACTCTGGGGGCACAACGCTTCACACACTGACAGACTCAGGCTTGGGAGGAGTCGTTTTGACTTAACTTCGCTTCTTTGTCACAAGGAAGAGTCCAAAGCTACATGGAGGAGATAGAACCAAAAGCCTGCCTAGAGAGCAAGAGACAGATGGGGGATCCAAGGCTGGTAAACTATGAAAGGCAAAAAGACCCAAGAGACGAGCAGTGTGTATAAGTCAGACAGATTTGTAATGCGATAAGAGAGGGCATATAGCCAGAGAGAGAATATAGTCAGCGAGGATGGTCTGAGAGTGAACAAAAGGGAT
This sequence comes from Antechinus flavipes, assembly GCF_016432865.1. Lineage (NCBI taxonomy): Eukaryota > Metazoa > Chordata > Mammalia > Dasyuromorphia > Dasyuridae > Antechinus > Antechinus flavipes. The sequence goes on along the minus strand of NC_067400.1, from coordinate 626,379,399 downwards.
TGGAGATTATGGGGAAGAAGAAGAACAGAGTTAGGGCTGGAAGGCAAAGGGAAAGGCAGAAGGACAAACGATTAGGATCACGTCCAGAAATCCCCTGCCAACAACCCTGGAGATCCTCGTAGGTGACTTGGAGTCAGAGAAGACACGATCTCTGCTGGGTTAAAGGCAGGAGAGGAGCTGACTGAGGGACGGAGAAGTCGGGGCAAGCTTAAGTCCCCCCCCATGATGGCAGGAGTGCAGGAACCCGAGGAAGAGCGCTCTGGCTATGGCTGGGCAGGAGCCACCAGGAGCTGCAGCACGTTACACACTGGGACAGAGGAGAAAGCACCTTGTAGCTGTCTAGTCATTTACTCGCTGTCTCCTCATTAGACTGGGGACGCCCTGAGAAGTAATTCTGCCCTAACCCTACTACTTAGCAGTGCATGGCCCACAGGAGGTCACCGAATAAATGCCCACTGTTTGCTTCAAAGATCGACCGATCACACAACCAGCCTTCTACCCCAAGGTCAATGAGGAAGTTCTGGTCCAAAAGTATTCATGGCAGCTCTCTGTGCGGTAAAACCACAAACCCAGGGGGAATTAATGAACAAGAATATAACGGAATTTTATTTTGTCACTAGGAATAGTGAGTATGTTAGGTTGTAGAATTATGGGAAGATGAGAATGGATTGATTTAAAACAAGAAATTAGAACAAGGAAAGACGATGTAAAGACTGCAAAAAGTAAATGAAGGCAGAACACGGAAATCGGAGCAAATGCGATGATACTGGCTCAGTCTGAATTCAAAATAACTAAGGCGGGAGACAGCCAGGTGCTGTGGAAAGACTGCTGAATTTAAGAGTCTGAGGGCAGCTCGGGGCAGCTCAGCGATGCAGTGCATAGAGCGCTGTCCTGAAGTCAGAAGGATCTGTGTTCAAATCTGACCTAAGACACTTAACACTCTGGGCAAGTCACTTAATCCCAACTGCCTGACCAAAATAAAAAACTCTGAGGACTTTTGGGCAAGATCCAAGGCTTCTCTGGGCCTCAGTTTCTCCAAACATAAAGTGGGGAGGAGGTTGGCTTGGATGACCCCGAGGTCCCCCTGAGGAGCCCCCCTCCGTTCCCCAGTCTTGTGGGGCGGGCGCCAGGGAGGCTCTGCTGGGAAATGGCCGGCATGAAAGCTTTCCTCCAGCACGCTTGGGACATCCCCGCTACAAGCGGGCCCTCGCAGCCTCGGACACGTCCCACTCCCAGCCCCCCAGTCCTTTCCATAAGCAATGCACAGCCTCCTCCGCGGCATTCCCTAGTGGCTGTTCTTCGTCTGGCTCCTAAGCCATTTGGGGCCTTCTTGGCAGAGCTCCTGGAGTGTTTGGCCATTTCCTCCTCCTGCTCATTTTGCACATGAGGAGACAGAGCCAGACGGTGTGAAATGTCTCACCTAGCTAGAAAGTGTCTGAGGCCGGATCTGAAATCACAAAAACGAGTCGTCCTGACTCCAGGCCTGGCGCGCTACCCATTGTGCCACCTAGCCGCCCATTCCTGCCTTAACCCATGACAACAATTTCTGAGCTAATGCCCTAGATACGGTCTCCTGTTTAACCCATCACTGCTCCCTCCATGATTCCCCCATACTTCTGCCCAGAATGTGGGGGCTGAGGATCCGCTCTTTGCTGAAGTGGAAATGAATGTTCTCCATGGCCTTCCACAATGGGGATCACCCCAACCGACGCTTCTCTTGCCACGACCAGCGGGGCTAGTCCAGTCCAGTCCCAGATGAGATGGTAACTCATGGAAGTCAAATCAACGTTCTTCACGAATCCCTCCCCGTGCAAACGCACATTGATATTTATTTTCCTTTTCAGGACACCAACTCATCTCGGAGCTTTAAAAACAGGGGGAAGGGAAGGGAGAAGACAGCACGGAGCGGGCAGAGAGGCTGCCGCCCGCACCTTGGCCGCCATGTCCCCTGAGATGCTGGGGGAGCCCGCCCGCCCGAGCCCCAGAAGGAGTGCCCTCGGCCAGCAGACTCCAGACTGGCCACTGCTGTGGCCCCAGCTGCTGAAGGCCCAAACATAGGGTTCTCGCTACCCGAGAGCTGGCAGAAACTGAGAAGGATTTTTATCAGAAGTTATATGACACATTATCATCTCACTCAAAAAACTCTGAGACTGGCTACGTGACTCACAGCTCAAATCTCCCAGACACACCATCTCCCCATTAGGATATGAGCTCCCTGAGAACAAGAACCGTTTCACTTTTCTATTCTGATCTGCTGCTTTGTACAAAATAACTGTTTCTTAATAGATGCTCACTCCCTCATTCATGCATTTCACTCGGTACCATCAGTCTGGTGAAGATGAGAGTTCTTTGTCCAAAAAGACAGTCGCTTATCCATCTTTTGGATGGCCACGATACCCATCTCGGCAATGAGCATGTAGGAGATCAGGACGCCTTTGTGAATTAGTTGGGGTCAGGGAGAACGAACACTAGGCAAGTAGCAAGTATGGCTCTGATCTCTTGGGTTACAACAAATGAGAAATGAAGGTCTCCTTCTCTGAGGTTCTGGTTATCATTGAAAGAAAGAGGAAATTCCAACTCACCTGGCACACGGCTGTTACCATCATGGGAACCATGCCTTTCTCTTCCATACTTCTTTCTTCTACAAGAGGAAATCCTTCAAAAGTCAGACCATGAAAGACAACAAAAGCTTTAGAAAGACCAGACACATGAAGACAGACCCATAGTTTTAGACTTGTAGAGGTCTTAGAGACTTACTAGTCCAATCCCCTGATTTTACAGATGAGGAAACTGAAGTTCAGAGAGAGAAAATGATTTGCCTCGGTTTACAACACTTATAACTGAGGAAAGACTTGAGTCCAGGTCCTTGGACTCTCACCTTGTGCCTTGAAATGCTCATACTTAAATCTACAAGAAACAGTGAAAGGATCAGATTTTCAGTTTGAAGGAATCTCAGGAAAAATCCTTTTCTATTTTAGGGGTCTGTGATCTGAAGAGATTTAATGATTTATCCAAATGCTTACTAGCATTTAGCAGAAAAGCCAGGCTTCAAATACAGAGCTTCCATCCATGTTCCATACAGACTGGGTGAATCCATACACCTCCCACTCCCAGGAGGAAAGAAAAGGGTCACAACTTTGCTATTTGTAGAGGCTGAAGGCACACACAGTCATAAAGGGTGGCCACAGACCACCGATGTTCGGCTCTCCTCTTCTTCTGGGATCAGGACTCAGCCCAAAGCAGCAAACATAAAACCTATCCTCCCCAAGACTTCCTCAGTCCCCAAAATGGAAACTGAGAAGCAGGGAGTGAACCTGGACAGAGGCTTGTCTGCCAGGAGAAATGTTCCCATCAATCCATCTATCCATCCATCCATCCATCCACCCAATCATCCATCCATCTTTCTATCTCACCCATCCATCTATCTATTCATCCATCCATCCTTTATCTACCTAACCCACACATCTATTCATCCATTCATCCATCTATGCCTCCTTCGATCTAACTAACCCCATCTATCCATCCATCCATTCTTCTATCTAACTAACCCACCCATCTATCCATCCATCCATTCATCCATCTACCTAACCCACCCATCTATCCATCCATCCATCCTTCTCTCAATCTCACCCATCCATCTATCCCTCCATGCATCCTTCTGACTACATAACCCACACATCTATCCATCCATCCATCCATCCTTCTAAATAACCCACCCATTTATTCATCCATCCAATCATGCATCCATCCATCCATCCATCCATCTACCTAATCTACCCATCTATCCATCCATCCATCCTTCTATGTACCTAACTCACACATCCATTTATCCATCCATCCATCCATTCTTCTATCTAAGTAACTCACCCATTTTCCATCCATCCAATCATCCATCCATCCATCCATCCATCCACCTAATCCACACATCTATCCATCCATTCATCCTTCTATCTATCTCACCTATTCATCTATCCATCCATCCATCCTTCTATCTACCTAAGCCACCCATCTATCCATATATACATACATACATAAATACATCCTTCTACTTAACTAACCCACCCATCTATCCATCCATCCATCCTTCTATGTACCTAACCCACACATCCATCTATCCATCCATCCATCTATCCTTCTATCTAAGTAACTCACCCATCTATCCATCCATCCAATCATCCATCCATACATCCATCCACCCACCTAACCCACTCATCTATCCATCCATTCATCCTTCTATCTATCTCACTAACCATCTATCGAACCATCTATCCTTCTATCTACCTAACCCACCCATCTATCCATCCATCTACCAAACCTACTCATCTATCCATCCATCCATCCTTCTGTCTATTTCACCCACCCATATATCCATCCATCCATCCTTCTATCTAACTCACCTACCCATCTATCTATCCATCCATCCATCCATCCATCAAACTAACCCACCCATCTATACATCCATCCATTCCTCCATCTATCTCACCAACAAATCTATCCATCTACCCATCCATGTACTTAACCCACCCACCTATCCCTCCATCCATCCTTTTATCTATCTCAGCCACCCATCTATCCATCCATCCTTCTACCTACCCAACCCGCCATCTATCCATCCATTCAACCTTCTATCTAACTAACACATCCATCTATTTATCCATCCAACCATCCATCCACCCTTCTATCTAACCCACCAAACTATCCATCCATCCAATCAACCATCCATCCATCCATCTATCTACCTAACCCACCTATCTATCCATGTATCCATCCTTCTATCTATCTCACCAACCAATCTATCGATCCATCCATCCTCTATTGACCTAACACGTCCATCTATCCATCCATCCATTCATCTATCTATTCATCTACCTAACTCACTCATCTATCCATCCATCCATCCTTCTATCTATCTCACCCACCCATCTACCTAACCCATCCACCCATCTATCCATCCATCCATCCTTCTATCTATCTCACCAATCAATCTATCGATCCATCCATCCTCTATTGACCTAACACGTCCATCTATCCATCCATCCATTCATCTATCTATTCATCTACCTAACTCACTCATCTATCCATCCATCCATCCTTCTATCTATCTCACCCACCCATCTATCCATCTACCCATCCATGTATCTATCCATCTATCCATCCATCCATCTACCTAACCCACCAAACTATCCATACATCCATCCTTCTATCTATCTCACCAAACCCATCAATACATACAGCCATCCATCTACTTAAACCACCCATCCATGTATCTATCCATCAATCCATCCTTCTATCTATCTCACCCATCCACCCATCCATCTACCTAACCCACTCATCTATCCATCCATCCATCCTTCTATCTATCTCACCCACCCATCTATACATCCATCCATCCATCTAATTAAACCACCCACCTATCTATCCATCCATCCTTTTATCTATCTCATGCACTCATCAATCCATCCATCCATCCATCCATCCATCCACCTAACCCACCCATCGATCCATCCATCCATCCTTCTATCTATCTCACCCCCATCTATCCATCCATCCATCCTTTTATCTACCTAACCCATCCATCTACCTAACCCACCCATCTATCCATCCATCCATTCTTCAATCTATCTTACCCACCCATCTAATCCATCCATCCATCCTTGTATCTATCTCACCCACCCATCTAGCCATCCATCCATCCATCCATCTACCTAACTTCCCATGAATCCATCCATCCATCTTTCCATCTCACCCACCCATCTAATCCATCCATCCTTCCTTCTATTTATCTAACACACCCATCTATCCATCCATCCATCCTTCTATCCATCCATCTACGTCACCCACTCATCTATCTATCCATCCATCCATCTTTTTATCTATCTCAACCACACAACTATCCATCCATCTACCTAACCCACCCATCTATGCATCCATCCATCCATCTACCTAACCCATCCATCTAACTAACCCACCCATCTATCCATCCATCCAGCCTTCTATCTATCTCACCCACTCACCCATCCATCTATCTATCCATGCATTCTTCTATCTCACACACCCATCCACCCATCCATCCATCCATCTACCTAACCTCCCATCAATCCATCCATCCATCCTTCTATGTAACTAACCCACCCATTTATCCATCCATCCAATCATCCATCCACCCACCCACCCATCCATCCCACCATCTCTGCAGGAGGGCCTTTGAAATAATGTTGTCTGAATGGGGGCTGCTGTGGAAGGGAGTGAAGGTAAGAGAAGAAAAAAATGAGGAAAGAGAAGAGGAAAAGGAGAAGGGAACAGTGGGAAGGAGGAGCCGGGGAAGAGTGAGAAGTGAAGTTAGGTGGGGAAAAGCCGTGCTCCTCTGACCTGCTTCTGCGTCCTCTGAGGCGCGGGGCGGTGCAGGGGACAGAGCGCTGGAGCGGGAGGCTAGGGGAACCGAGTTCGAATCCAGCCTGAGACACTTTGCTGCTGAGGGACCTTGGGCTGTCACTTAGCCGGGCCCGCCTGCTTAGCTTCCTCCTGTTGGGAGGCCCCAGAGAGGGAATGCTGGTAAAGAGCAATGTAAATGCGAGTGGCTATTTAGAGGCAGAGAAGGAGGAACGTGGGGAGCTGCCAGAGAACAGGAGCCAGGTCGTGCCCTTCTCTGTGGCCCCCCAGCTTAGCGCAGCGCCGGGTTTATGGCAGGGGCTAAATCAATGCTTTTTGACTGAGGAGAGGAAGGGAGAAGAAAAAGGAGAGGAGAAAGGGCGGGAGGCCGCTCGGGCCGGGACCGCGGGGCGGCAGGGGGAAAAACCACCCAGACCAACCCTTAACTGGAAGACAGCCATAAGGAAAGGAAGTCCCGCCCGGATTACCCCTGTTTCCGGGAACCTTCACACCACCCCTCGTTTGATTTGGCATCAGTTTCTATGGCAACCGACTGGTTCTCCTTCCCTCCCCCACCTCGGCTCTACAGTGATTTCTGGAAAAAGTCCTGGGCCACAAACAGCCGCTGCTGCGCATGCCCAGAATAGAGCCTAGGGCAAGGCTCAGGTGAAAACTTAAAACTTGCATCCGAAGGAGAGGAGCTGAAGGCTCCCGGGATGCGGCCTCAGGGGAGCCCGGGAATCCCAGTGCAGCTCACTTGCATAGACGGTCGTGAAGTCTTCCCTTTGGTCTCTGGGTCTCAGTTTTCCCTTTTGTAAAATTAGGCGTTTGGGGCTCAGTTTCTCCCAGTGCCCCGGTGAAAGCCTGGCTGGAGGAGGAGGGGAGCTCGGAAAAGTAGGATCTTGGTGGGTTATTAGCTTCTTCTCTCACCAGTTGGACCCAAGCCCCCGCCATATTTCCCTGTTATGGGCCAGAATTCTGTACTTGAAGCAAGGATTCTTACAAGGGGCTAACTCAGTGGGATTGGTGAGACAATGGTTACCTCGTTAGCCCGCTGCTTACTAGTTCTCTAGTTCAGTATGACTGAATTAATCTTACAACAAATAAGGTTCCCAGACATATAATGATTGGCTTATACTCAGTTTGATGAATGGATTTAATTGTAATAGAGTATTTAAGAGGTAAGAGTCAGATTTAGAGGGGGACTGGAACAGTCTCGGGGAAGACAGAAGACTGGAGACCATCGTGGTGGTCTTTCTTCCCCTCCCCCCCAAGGAACCAAGACACATTCTGGAGGACCTCCAGAAAGCTAGCCGGGCCCCAGGCTGTGAAGGAGATAATAATTTGGACTTTATCCCTGGCTATTCTCGGGGTGGTTACTCTGCTGAAACAAAGGCTGGTCCAAAGACCTTCAGAAAACCAACCAGAACATTACATTCCCCTTACATTCTCCTTAAAGACACATCACGGAACAGAGTTTTAAGAGTTGTCAGTATCAGAGGCAATCTAATTCATTTGAGTTAGAACTTCCGGTTCTTTAGGTATCAGATGCCCCAGGGGAGGGGATTCCTGCAGTTACATGGCTTCTCAGAGAAGATGATTAAAGAAAAGAGGGCTCTGGAGTCGATGGGAGACAGATCTCAAGCTCACGACATGCTCAGATTGAGAGGAATAGATGCCTCCCCTTCTGCACATATCTGAAGAAGGGATCCTGAAACTCTAAAAATCCTTGAAGGAGAAATTCTCCTTGGACTCTGCCTCAGTGAGGGACCCCAACCGAGGGAAAGGAGACAAACAGTTTCATTGTGTTACCTAGGTGGGCTTGGTTCAGTCCTGAGCAAAAGAATTCCAACCCTATTGAATGAAAGAAACTCAATTCTATTGAAATTCCAGCTCAAGCTGAAATCCAGCTTGTAGATGAGCCAACTTGGGACTCTACCCATTAGGCCCCCTTCAACTTGTAGCCAAAGCTCCTATTATAAAAGAGCCAATCTAAAATCCTCTCTTTGCAGAGATTCTAAACATGCCATGCTATGCCATGCTAGGTTATGCCATGCTATGCCAAGGAAGCCTCTGCCCATTGGAATAATATTCTTTTCCAGTGTTATCCTCTCTTTATCCTCATCTATTTCCCTAACAAGACTTTATGCCTCTCTGTCAGGATTTCTAACCTTACTTCCCAACCAAACCTCTTTTATCCATCTATGTTGGAATCCTTACAAAGTGTTAAGTCATTGGAATTGATAGAGACAATAATTATCTAATTTAGCCTGGTTCAGTAGGATTGATCTGATCTTACAAGGAGATGTTATGGGCCAGAAGAAACAAGGTACTAAGTGGAGCTGATAGAAACAAGGCTTTAGAGAGCTCACATAAGCAAGAAGCTCTTAGGGTCAGAGAGCACTCTGGGAGGAAACCCACAATCCCACTCTCTGATCCCACAAACCTACTCTCAGAGATAGAGTCAGATTCATTCCATCTTCTGTTGAGTTCTTGTTCTTCTTTAAAATAATAATATATTTCTCTCTGGGAGAAGTGCAGGTTTCTAGGGGGAGGTTTTCTGGGGGCAGTCTTAGTTGCAGTTGAAAGTCATAATCACCCAAATGCAGCCAGCTGGTAAAAATGCAAACGTTTATTTTCTCCTTCCAAAATAGCCCAGTTAGTTGAGGCCTATCTTGGTTCCAAGAGCTCTTGCAGATTATCCTCTGCTTCTACCTCTGCTTTCTTCAGCCACCAGCCAGCCAAGTGGAAAAATGGAATGAATCTCTCTTGCCTTGGAGAGAGGGCTTCTGGTGTAATTCAGCTGAAATCTGACCGACAGCCTCTGTCTGTCTCTTATATATGAGAGAGGAATTGTGGGATACGAGAGAGAGGGATTATAGGTTTTCTCCCATAGTGCTCTCTGGCCCTAAAAGCTTCAAGGGAGGTATGAATTCACAAAGTTACACAGTTAACTTTGTGAATCTCCCATACTTGTGAACTCCATTGAGTAAAGGTGTAAACACAAGCATTGTATCAATTAGTTCTGCTTAGTACCTTGTTCCAGGTTCTGGCCCCAAACATCTTGTAAGATCAGATCAATAATCTATCAACTCTAATGAGTCAGCTAGCAGTTTGTAAAGATTCCAACAACCTTCCACCTTTGTGCTGGCTGGAGGCTGAAGAAAGTAGAGGCAAAGGACAAGTTGCAAAAGCTCTAGGAACGAATGAAAACTGAGGCCTCTATTAAAACTATCCGGGCCCAAGGAAGGAGAAAATAAATATTTGCATTTTATCAGCTGGCATTTGGGGTGATTATTGATCTGAATTGATACTAGGGCTACCTCCCCAAGAAACCTGCTCCCAGAGAGAACCATCTTATTATTTTAAAGAAGAAAAACACCACAAACAGGTTTTCAGGCCTGTAAAAGCCTTTACAGAGAATTTCTGCACCACAGAAGGGGGTTCCCCAAACTGTACCCTTTCGCCGAATCCCAAAGGGTTGCAGGGGAGCCAAACCTCTCCATTTGTTTCCCTGAACCCCGAGCCTGCCACCAGACCTTATCATTTAACTCCCTGACCACCAGAAACCCTAATCTCATTTTGGTTCCCTAAATCTAGATCTTATCACTTGGTTCCCTATACAAGGGAACCCCAAAACCTCAACCTCATCATATCCAGAGCTGCGGTGCCACAGTTGCTTGTCTTTGTCTTACAAAATGATGGACAATTGTTTTATTTTCTAAATTCGTGCTGATGAGTCTTCTGAATCTAAGTATTTCGTTTATGATGTAAATAACTAACTATGCTTGCCAGCCAATTTGTTAATCCCTTATTTAGGCGGATCTTAAATAGGAGCCACGCCAATACTTGGTTTAAGACACTTTCCTAGGAACTCCAGGCTTGGAGAAATGCATGATTCCATTTTTTTGGGAAATAAATTCAGGGACAAACCTGGACCTTGGGTTCTAGAGCCAGACTGCTCCCCTGTTGGGGGTGGGAATGATTTACAACAAAGTGCAAAGCGATCGTTGAATTATTAACTGTGGGAATCAAAAAGGGCCCCCGAAGACTGATCCCCACAATCCAACCTCCGGGTACCACATGAGAAATCTCAGAAGATTTCTCCCCTTTTTGCTAGTTAGCTTAGTTTCCAAATATGGGCATGCGCGGAAGCTGCTCTACGGCTACTCCTTTTCTCAGATCTTGGACCAGCTTTGAGCCTCTGTGAGATGAGCCAGCCCGGGGGGGGGGGGGGGGGGGGGGGGGGGGGAATCAGGAACGGAAGCGCCTTCGGGCGGGACTTCCGCCTCCCTGATGTCAATCTTCCTCTCGGGTGCGGCGGCCTGCGCCAGTCAGGTAGCTTCTGCCGCAACGCCCCCGCCATCCTGCCCCCGCCCTCCCCCAACTGAGGCTCAGGCTCTTCCCGGCTTAGCTTTTTCTCCTGGCCGGCCTTCCTCTCCGCGCATGCTCAGAACAGGAGCCGCAGGCAACCTGCTCCTTAGCAACCAGGAGAGCCGGTCCCTGCGGGGGAGCGCAGACAGCCCAGAAAAGGACAGATGCGGCTGTACTTCCGGCCGCCCTCCCCGCCGCCCCCTTCTCCTCCATCCCCCTCACAGATCTATGCCCAGGAATATAAACTGCTGCATCTTTGTTTTTCTTTCCGAGTTGTTTTTTACCTTCTGAACCCAATTCTCCCCGTGCAACAAGGCACACATAGATTGTATCTGGGCTATACTGCGACATAGCTAACGTACATGGGCCTGCTTGCCGTCTGGGGGAGGGGAAGGAGGGGGGAGGGGAAAAATGGGAACAGGAGCGAGTGCAAGGGATAATGATGTGAAAAATCACCCTGGCATGGGCTCTGTCAATATAAAGTTATTTAAAAAAACAATCTATTCCAGTATCAGTTTCTAGGCTTTGGTCCTGGAGGGAAGAAGTTCCCTCGGAGACTTCTGGGAAATGTAGGGTTACATTTCTGGAAAAGAAAGATGGGATGTGGAGTTAGAACGGGGATCGAATCCCAATCTGCTTTCATTCCGTGTGACCTGATGGCTCACAGTCCCTCACTCTCTTAGCCCACTGGGGGTTTGACGTAATAGTCTCTTCATTCTAAGGCAGTGAAGTCCCAGTCGCAAAGGGAAATCAAGGCAAGAGCCGAGCCAGAAAGGGGGTAATGAGTGAAAGTGGCTACAGGGACAAGAAGGGACCTCCCCCATTCTGAGTATGCCCCAACCCCAACCTTCCAGATGCTCCCCTTTTTGTTTGGGAGGAAGGTTTCCCCAGGGACTCCTCTCCATCCTTTGTGTCAGGACCTGGGCACTGGCTAGTGGTGTTCCATGGTCCCCCGAGGTGCAGTGTTCCACGTGATGGTCCATGGTTTTCCATGTTCTTCCCTGGTGGTTTTCCCCATTTTCCATGACAGTATTCCATGGTGGTATTCCCTGGTCTTCCATGGCAGTGTTCCACGTGATAGTCCATGGTTTTCCATGTTCTTCCCTGGTGGTTTTCCCCGTTTTCCATGACAGTATTCCATGGTGGTATTCCCTGGTCTTCCATGGCAGTGTTCCACGTGATGGTCCATGGTTTTCCATGTTCTTCCCTGGTGGTTTTCCCCGTTTTCCATGGCGGAGTTCCATGCTGCTGTTCCAGGCAGCAAAGTTTCTGCCACCCTAGAATGGGGCAGTCAGAGGGACATTGATGAAAACTGTTTGGGGAACTTGGATGCAAATCCCAAGGGTATTATTGCCTATACCTAGTACTACTGGTGTAACGTCCCGGCTTCAGTTTCTTCATCGGTAAAATGGGAAATGAGACATCCCTTCTGTGTGCATGGGTGCCAGACCCCCTTTCCCAAACTAACTAATCAGAGACATCTTCAGGTCCAAAGAGAAAGCATTTATTTAGTCTCTGCAGGGAGAGGCCCAGACACCCCCAGGAGGCATCCCAGCCCTCGCCAAGTGATCATGGCACCTGACCAGCTTTCGGCTTTGGGGGAGGGGCGGTTAAATGGGAAAAGACCCAAGCCTTTTCATTGGATAGACTAAAAGGTGGTAACCTCCTTGACCAGGGGTCACCAAGACAGGGTCTGCTCCCTGTGGGTCACCTCACTTCCTGTAACTTCTTGAGGGTCTGACCTTTAGAGACCATGTGATTCCCTGCAACCCAGGGTTCAAGACCTCATCTTCCAGCTCTGGGAATGGGGATCATGTGACTTAGTCTCAAAGGGAGAAAACTTCATCCAATCAGTCCCACTGGCTTCCATCTACTCTCCTCAGGCTTTGAGCCTAAGATCCCTTCTTCTGTGAAGAGGAAAGGTTCCCTGGCTCTTCAGTGTGGAGGAGAGCATTCAGCTGGCCCTTCCCTTCCCAGGAGCAGCAGGGCAGTTGATTATCCCATTATCTGGGTTATAGCTTTCTAATATTTGGGTGTTGTCTCTTGGAGGGCAGACTGCCTTTTCCCTTGCCTTGTATCTCTAGAGGTTAGCCCGGTGCCTGTTTGCTTTTTACGGGGAGATGTGGGAACTACTGATTTCGCCCCTTATCTAGGAAATGCTGGTCTCCATCCTATTTCCTCTCTTATTCCCAGCTTTTTCCCCTGAGGATTCTGCCCTTTTACAAGAGGCGCTTATTCAGGGGGAGAAAGTGGGTGCTGTGATCCCAACAGCCGGTGTCTGGTGAGTTGGATTTTCTTTTTGCAGATCGATGGCTAGGTTGTTGCTGAAAGTGTGGACGCATGTTTCTCACATGCCCAAAGCCCAAGAAAGCAGAGCCTTGTGCTGGATGATGCATTTCTGCATCCCAGCCCTTGGGGTCCCTTTTCTCTAAAGACAAGGCTGTTTCTCAGTGTTTTTCCCTACTCAGTGCTTGGCTCTGAGCTAGATTCTGTGTGGTTCAGAGATGGTGAGGGGGTCACCACTTAATAAAAAAAGCTGGAGAGATCTCCAGAAGCAAAGCAAAGTTTATTATACTTTCTCCATCGAGGGGCGTCTCACCCTTCGACCACACAATCAAAGGGAGGAAGCACCGTAGGGGGCAGGGTCAACGCTTTTAATCCCTAACGCAAATACCCCCTCCCACCACTGAGCCTCATCCTTATTGGCTGAGGGTCTCACATTCTAAACTCGGGAACTACCCAAGAAATTGAACTTGACCAATAAGTACATAGTTGCCCATATTTGACTGAAATAGGGAGACACTGATGTCATGGGAGGATCACAAGAAGAGGGCTTAAGTATGCCCTTGATGCAATGCTTTAAGTCCTTCAGGCCTACTCAAACTCTGAACTAGATGAAGCCTTACTCGATTTTCACAACTGTCTTGAAAGATCTCACCTCATCTGGTTCAATTCTCTGATCACTCTTTTTGTCAGAGAGCTCAGGTTCCTTGGCGGGGACTGGGCGAGAGAAGGTGAGCGTGTGTTAATCATGCATTTTTCTGTCATTTTTAAAGTATCAAAATGAAAAGTCCAGGCATTAAATACTCCTTAGAAATTCAGAAAAAAATGATCAATGATGCACAAAAGCAGCTACACTCAAAGAAAGAACACTGGGAAATGAATATAAACTGCTTGCATTTTTGTTTTTCTTCCCAGGCTATTTTTACCTTCTGAGTCCAATTCTTCATGTGCAACAAGAGAACTGTTCAGTTCTGCACACGTATATTGTATCTAGGATATACTGTGACATATCTAACATGTATAGGACTTCTTGCCATCTGGGGGAGGGGAAAAGTCAGAACAGAAGTGAGTGCAAGGGATAATGTTGTAAAAAATTCCCCAGGCATGGGTTCTGTCAATAAAAAAGTTATAATTATTCAAAAAAAAAAAAAAAAGAGCATCAATAAAACTTTTTTTTTAAGTTCAGAAAAAACTTTTGATAATTTAAAATTGGGCATCAATAAACATGAGCATTTCCATATATGCAAGATAGAAGAAAAGAGACTCGCATATGAAATCATGGCTCTACTATGCACAGCTGTATTTTCTTTCTGGTTAATGACCACTTTGTTGAGGGGTGAGGATGATGTGGGAAAGATTCGTTTCTAGATTCCCACCCTCTCCTAGTTAATAATGTAAATTACCCTTTAACTCACAAATCCTGGTCCCTTTGAATTCTGATAGAAGATCCGGACCTGTCCCAGCCCCACCCGAATCTGAGCCAACTTTGGGGCTACACCCAAAGCCCCTCGAGCTAAGTCTCCTATTATAAAAAGGCCACTGCTGGAAACCCCTCTTTGCAGAGATTCCAAACATGGCTGCCATGTGAGGACCCTCTGTCCACTTTGTAATGCCGGAGAAACTGAGGCAGGAGAGAGATTAGAGAGTTTTTAATATTTTATTAATGGGAGAGTAAGATTGACTGGACAGGACTCTCATCTCAGATTATCCAGTCAGACAGAGATAAGTATACTGGGACCAAGGAATCCATATTGGTCCCAGGGCTGGAGGACCCAAAGAATCCAGCGTCCAGCATATAGCTGCCAGCCGCCATTCTCCAGCCATGAATGGAGGACCCCAACTTCTTAAATACCTTTTTGGAGACAAAGAAGAGAAAGGGAGGGAAAGTTTTTTTTATCAGGGAGGGGAAGCCATAAAACCTAAAAATTCCAGAGACAAAGAAGTAAAGATATCATGGGTTAATCTTGGAATATTCTAAAGGATATTGTAAATCCCTAAAAGAGTCAGGAGATCTACTCTTTTATCTTGCTAATTTATAACCGGAGAGCGAATAATCCTTAGTTTTACTGGGTCAGAGACAGAACAGTTAAGGTAACTGAGACAGGGAAACTGAGTCAGGACAGTTAAAGAAAACTGTGGCATAACAACTGGACCCTCTGTCCGTTGCCCTCCTTATCTTTATCTTCACCTATCTCCTTACTTCCAAAGCCAATAATAAACCTCTTTTATCAATCTAGCTCAATCTAGCTCTCCGGGCCAATAAATGCTTTTATTGGGAACTCCCCCTGCTACTAGACCCCAATTATCGCCATATCATTGCACCGAATCCAAGGGGGTTGCAGGGGAGTTTTGCTTGACTCCCTGTACCCCAAACCTGCCACTAGAACTCAACTAAACCTTAATTTCATTTAGGTACCCCAAATCTAGACCTCAACAAGGATACCAATGGGGGTCCCCAGGCTGGTGTCACAGGTTTTGCAAAAGAATTCACAGTCTCTGTCTGCAAGCAAGGTTTTTGGCAAAAATGGGTTTATTTCACTGAGAAATGGTTTCTCTTCTTGGGCCGCTTCCTCATTAGGATAGAGAAGTTTGGGAGAGTCTTGTTTTTTATTTAGCTTTCTATGGTTTGGGGCTAGGGAGTGATTAGGGGTTAATTTCCAAATCAATAAGGAGTGGTGATTGTTTCCCAGGTCAACGTGATTCCCAGATCAATTGGAGGTGGAAGGGAAGGAACCAGATAGGAGGGTAGGGATGGGTTGAGATTCTGGTAGGGATCATTTTTAGGAATTTCCCCACCTTTTACAAAGATCAGGGGGAAACAGAGTCTTATTGATGATGTCTACATTTTGGTTCCAGTCAGGGAATTTAAAATATGATGAGGTCTAGATTTAGCGTGGTCAGGGAACCAAATGATAAGATTAGGGTTCCTGGTGGTCAGGGAGTTAAATGATAAGGTCTAGTGGCAGGTTTGGGGTTCAGAGAACCAAATGGAGAGGTTTGGCTCCCCTAAATCCCCTTGGGATTCGGTGCATGGGTAGGGAATTGTGGGAACCCCCCTTCTAGTGGCGCAGAGGTTCTTCGTAAAGGAATTTACGAACCCGAAAAAGCTAGACTGATAAAAAGAAGTTTATGATAGGCATTGGGAAGCCAGCCTTTGCTCTGCATGAATAGAAAGGCTGAATTGCTTAGTGGCAAAGTCCGGACAGGGAAGTAAAGTAATGGAGGAGTCCTGGCAGAGAAGTAAAGGTTCTAGTAGAGAAATCCCGACGGCGGGGCATAAAGTCTCGTTAGGGAAATAGGTGAGGATAAAGAGAGGGTGGCACTGGAGGAGAACGTCACCCCAGCGGGCCGAGGCTTGCTATGCCAAGGATGGCATGTTAGCTCCTCTGCAAAGAGAGGGTTGAAGATTGGCTCTTTTTATCAGCCTCGGCTACAAGCTGGGGGTTGCTCTTGACGGGGCTGGGTCCAGCTTGAGCTGAATTGGAGAGAAGATCTTCAACTGGGTTGGAATTCTCCAGCTCAGGACTCAACCAGCCCCACCTAGATAAGGCACTTTATCTGATTCCCTGGGGGGGCTCTCACTGAGGCAGGGTTCAAGGAGAATCTCTCTTTCAAGGAGCTTCCAGTGCTTTACCTCATGGCTCATTCCCAAAGCCAGAGAGAGAGAAAGAGTTTGGGGGCTCCCCTGGTCACTGTTTCATCCACATCACTTCCCAGGTTGTTGTGAAGATCAAATGAGATGTTTATTTTAAGGTTCAAGCACAGTGCCTGGTACATAGAAAGCACCATATAAACATTAGTTATTACTATAGTTATTTCTTCTTGATAGAAACAGTTGGGACGCAGAAATGTCTCATCCAGAGGGGAGAGCGAGAGGCAAAATTGTCGGGGTAGAGACACTACTGAGACAAGGGTAGACCTGGCGTCTGCAAATAAAGGCGGTAGATTTCTTGGTCTCTGTCAGCTGTGAGTAAAATCCAGCTTGGGGGGATAAGAGATGGGGTGCAGGAGATGTGACCCCACACTCCTTGTTCTTCCGGAAAGTGGTGAGGGTGGGAGTGGGTTAGATATTTGAGAAGAAAGAAGTCAGGACGAAAGGTGGGCGAGGAGTCGCAACAGAGGCAGCCTGTGCCCGTGCAGAGCCCCGGGTTGGCACGAGAGTGCCGTGGTTCACATTCTCTCTCTCTTTTTTTTAAAAATATTTTATTTTATAATAACTTTTTATTGACAGAACTTATGCCAGGGTAATTTTTTTTACAACATTATCCCTTGCACTCATTTCTGTTCCGATTTTTCCCCTCCCCTAGATGGCAAGCAGTCCTATATATGTTAGATATGTTGCAGTGTATCCTAGATACAATATATGTTTGCAGAACTGAACAGTTCTCTTGTTGCACAGGGAAAATTGGATTCAGAAGATAAAAGTAACCTGGGAAGAAAAATAAAAATGCAAATAGTTCACATTCGTTTCCCAGTGTTCTTTCTTTGGGTGTAGCTGCTTCTGTCCATCATTGATCAATTGAAACTGAGTTAGGTCTCTTTGTCAAAGAAATCCACTTCCATCAGAATACATCCTCATACAGTATCGTTGTCGAAGTGTATAATGATCTCCTGGTTCTGCTCATTTCACTTAGCATCAGTTCCTGTAAGTCTCTCCAAGCCTCTCTGTATTCATCCCGCTGGTCATTTCTTACAGAGCAATAATATTCCATAACGTTCATATACCACAATTTACCCGGCCATTCTCCAATGGATGGGCATCCATTCATTTTCCAGTTTCTAGCCACTACAAATAGGGCTGCCACAAACATTTTGGCACATACAGGTCCCTTTCCCTTCTTTAGTATTTCTTTGGGATATAAGCCCAGTAGAAACACTGCTGGATCAAAGGGTATGCACAATTTGATGACTTTTTGGGCATAATTCCAGATTGCTCTCCAGAATGGTTGGATTCGTTCACAACTCCACCAATAATGCATCAGTGCCCCAGTTTTCCCGCATCCCCTCCAACATTCATCATTATTTTTTCCTGTCATTTTAGCCAATCTGACAGTTGTGCAGTGGTATCTCAGAGTTGTCTTAATTTGTATTTCTCTGATCAATAATGACTTGGAACACTCTTTCATATGAGTAGTAATTTCATCATCTGAGAATTGTCTGTTCCTATCCTTTGACCATTTATCAATTGGAGAATGGCTTGATTTCTTATAAATTAGAGTCAGTTCTCTATATCTTTTGGAAATGAGGCCTTTATCAGAACCTTTAACTGTGAAGATGTTTTCCCAGTTTGTTGCTTCCCTTCTAATCTTGTCTGCATTAGTTTTGTTTGTACAAAGGCTTTTTAATTTGATATAATCAAAATTTTCTATTTTGTGATCAGTAATAGTCTCTAGTTCATCTTTGGTCACAAATTTTTTTCTCCTCCGCAAGTCTGAGAGATAAACTATTCTATGTTCCTCTAATTTATTTATAATCTCGTTCTTTATGCCTAGGTCATGGACCCATTTTGATCTTATCTTGGTATATGGTGTTAAGTGTGGGTCCATGCCTAGTTTCTGCCATACTAATTTCCAGTTATCCCAGCAGTTTTTATCAAATAATGAATTCTTATCCCAAAAGTTAGGATCTTTGGGTTTGTCAAACACTAGATTGCTATAGTTGACTATTCTGTCTTGTGAACCTAACCTTTTCCACTGATCCACTAATCTATTTCTTAGCCAATACCAAATGGTTTTGGTGACTGCTGCTTTATAATATAATTTTAGATCAGGTACAGCTAGGCCCGTGGTTCACATTCTCTCTGCCCCCTGCCCGCTTTTGCTGTCAGATCTCGGGCAAATTAAGTTTCTGGGCTTCCTTCTCATCTTCTGTGGACTTAGACGGGACCAAACGGCTTCTAGGACCCCCTCCGGCTCCAGTTCTGCGATCCTGTGAAGAGGGCCGGTACTGATAAGTCCACGTCCAGGCTGCGTCTGGGCCAGGTATTCCTTGAGACCTGCTCTGTGAGGGCCAACAAAGCAGTGGCTCTCAAATGAACGAAGGGCATAATCTTGATGGAAAATGCATGTGACAGCAATAAGACTTCTTGGCAAATACTGACAAACATCCCAACTATTTACAGTTCTGCTGGGGTCCATGAGCACCACAATTCTGCCTTGGTAAGTCCCTTGGTGTTGGCAGTGGAGTGGAAACTGAAATGTCCAAGTAGGTTTATGCATTAGCCCTGGAAGGGATGTGGCGGAGCTGGTGTTAATGGCATACGAGCTTCAAGGTTCTAGGAACCCTGGCTCTCAGATTAATAAAGGGAGATGGCGAAGACGTCTTCCTGGCGGCCTCAGCTCAGAGTCTCGGTATTCACTGGCCCAGCTCTGGGGACATAACACAGAAGGGAACCATCCCTTGTCGTCTAGCAGCTTTCGGTACCCAGGGTAGACATGTTCATGTTGCTTTATATATGTACTTGATAAAGGCCATTTTACAAGAAGAGGGCGTAGCCTCTGGAGTATAAATATGCAATTACAAGTTAAACACACAGTGATAGAAAAATGAATAAACCGAACCACTCAAGAGTTGTGTTAGTATCAGGAAAGGCTTCACATGAGAAAGGGGCATCTGAACGGACCCTGGAATGAAAGGAAATGTTCCCCGAGGTTGGGTGGCCATTCCTGCCCATGCCAAATCACAGAAGTAGGATGAAGAGGGTCATGGATGAGGATCGGTTGGACTGAAGCACAGAGTGGGACCTGTAATAAGGTCAGAAAGGGAAGGTTGGATCAAATCTGAAAGGGATATAAATGGCAAGTTGGTATTTGTTCCCTGAGATAATAGGGAGATCCTGGAACTTTGAAAGCAGGGAAACTGTTGAGGGATGAGATACCCTAATAGTGATGGGGATCCCCAAGCCAGTTCGGTGAAAGAATTCGCAGTTCCAGTCTCCAGGTGAGGTTTGGCAAATTGGGTTTATTTTCACTGAGCAGCTCTCTGAGTGGGCCACTTCCTGATTAAGAAGATAGCAAAGATTGGGCTACAGAGTCTTGATTTTATTTAGCTTTCTGTGACTTGGGGCTAGGGGTTTAATTTTCTTTTTTTAATTTATTTATAATTATAACTTTTTATTGACAGTACATATGCATGGGTAATTTTTAAACACGTTATCCCTTGCACTCACTTCTGTTCCAACTTTTCCCTTCACTCCCTCTGTCCCCTCCCCTAGGTGGCAAGCAGTCTTATATATGTTAAATATGTCACAGTATATCCTAGCTACAATATATGTGTGCAGAACTGAACAGTTCTCTTGTTGCACAGGGAGAATTGGATTCAGAAGGTAGAAATAACCTGGGAAAAACACAAAAATGCAAATAGTTTACATTCATTTCCCAGTGTTCCTTCTCTGGGTGTAGCTGCTTCTGTCCATCATTGATCAATTGGAACTGAATGAGAGCTTCTCTTTGTCGAAGATATTAGGGGTTTAATTTTCAAATCAATAAGGGTAGTGATTCCCAGATCTCTTGGAGGTGGGAGTTTCCCTGGGGGAACCAGTAGGAATCTGGGGGCGCTCCCAGAGGCCAGAGAGATTCAGGGTTTTTCCAAGCCAGGCCCCCCCAAAAATCGAGGGGACACAGAGTCCTATTACATTAAAACAACACAGTGAAATCTGTGCTTGGTGTTGCTTTGGCAGTTCTATGGAGAATGAATTAGAGGGAAGAGGTCCAACACAAGCTGTCTATGTAAGAGGTAATGAGGGCCTGAGCCTGGATGATGGCTCTGTGAATAAAGAAAAAGAGGCAGGATGTAAGATGTGGAGGCCAAACAGCAGAGTCTGGCATCGGGTGGGGATGGGAGAGAGTTAAACGACTCCTAGGCTGTGAAATGAGGTGATTCCCCCAGGACAGTCATGATCCTAAGGGAAATTCATGTTAGAGATAAGTTTATTCAGAGCTGGGCTGGATGAGAAATAATGAGTTCCTATTTGAAAAAAGGCCGAGTTTGGGCTGACTCGTGGACATCCTGGTTGAAGTGTTCGACAGGCAATTGGTGATTAGAGACAAAGTAGGGCTTGGCCTGTGGGTTTGGGATTCGTTTGCACAGAGGATAATTAGGCTCGTGTAGAAACATGAGAGAAGGACCCAGCAGTTCATAGGAAGGAGTGTAAACATCCAATTAAAAGTTAAGCACATAATAATGGCAAAATGAATAAAGTGAATCTTTTGGGGATGAGTTCACTGGAATTAATATTATTAGCTATGCCAAGGGCCTATCAGAGGATGCTTGTCTCATAGAAATTTCTTTACAAGCTAAGTTCTCTTTTGCCACAATGAGTCTAGGGTGAAAATACCCTTCTCAATAAAGTCCTGCTGAAATTAGGCAAGGACCCACACTTAACATCATATACCAAGATAAGATCGAAATGGGTCCATGACTTAGGCATAAAGAACGAGATTATAAATAAATTAGAGGAACATAGGATAGTTTATCTCTCAGACTTGTGGAGGAGAAAGAAATTTGTGACCAAAGATGAACTAGAGACTATTACTGATCACAAAATAGAAAATTTTGATTATATCAAATTAAAAAGCCTTTGTACAAACAAAACGAATGCAAACAAGATTAGAAGGGAAGCAACAAACTGGGAAAACATCTTCACAGTTAAAGGTTCTGATAAAGGCCTCATTTCCAAAATATAGAGAGAACTGACTCTAATTTATAAGAAATCAAGCCATTCTCCAATTGATAAATGGTCAAAGGATAGGAACAGACAATTTTCAGATGATGAAATTGAAACTATTACCACTCACATGAAAGAGTGTTCCAAATCATTATTGATCAGAGAAATGCAAATTAAGACAACTCTGAGATACCACTACACACCTGTCAGATTGGCTAAGATGACAGGAAAAAATAATGATGAATGTTGGAGGGGATGTGGGAAAACTGGGACACTGATGCATTGTTGGTGGAGTTGTGAACGAATCCAACCATTCTGGAGAGCAATCTGGAATTATGCCCAAAAAATTATCAAATTGTGCATACCCTTTGATCCAGCAGTGTTTCTATTGGGCTTATACCCCAAAGAGATACTAAAAAAGGGAAAGGGACCTGTATGTGCCAAAATGTTTGTAGCAGCCCTGTTTGTAGTGGCTAGAAGCTGGAAAATGAATGGATGCCCATCAATTGGAGAATGGCTGGGTAAATTGTGGTACATGAATGTTATGGAATATTATTGTTCTGTAAGAAATGACCAGCAGGATGAATACAGAGAGAACTGGAGAGACTTACATGAACTTATGCTGAGTGAAATGAGCAGAACCAGGAGGTCACTTTACACTTCAACAATGATATTGTATGAGGATGTATTCTGATGGAAGTGGATTTCTTTGACAAAGACTCAATTTCAATCGATAAATGTTGGACAGAAGCAGCTATACCCAAAGAAAGAACACTGGGAAACGAATGTGAACTATTTGTATTTTTTTTTCCTCCCAAGTTATTTTTACCTCCTGAATCCAATTCTCCCTGTGCAACAAGAGAACTGCTCGGTTCTGCAAACATATATTGTATCTAGGATATACTGCAACATATCTAACATATATAGGACTGTTTGCCATCTAGGGGAGGGGGTGGAGGGAGGGAGGGGAAAATTCGGAACAGAAGTGAGTTCAAGGGATAATGTTGTAAAAAAAATTACCCTGGCATGGATTATGTCAATATAAAGTTATTATAAAATAAAATAAAATAAAATATTAAAAAAAAAGAAAGAAAGTCCTGCTTCCCGAGAATTCTGGGCACCTGCCTCAAAGCTTGCTTTATTATAACAAACTGAAGAATGGAATATTTTTCTAATAGAGAAAGGAAAGAAAGTCCCGTCTCCTCCAGGATCTAGTACAAAATCCTCTGGTGTCCAAAGCCTTCATGCCCCGGCCCTTTACAAGTTCTGACACCTCTAAGATCCCCCTCTTAGAGTCCTACAGATCCTCCCTTCACCCTCATCTCTTCAATGCAATGACTTTCCTCCCTCTTATTCCTCCAATAAGACACTCCATCTCCTGACTCTGGACATTTCTACTGGTGTTCTCCATCTGTGCAATGTCTCCCTCCTCATCTCAGCCCTCTGGCTTTCTCCACGCCCCAGCTAAGATCCCCCCTGCTATAGTGAGCCTTCTTGATTCCCCTTAACTCTGGCAGCCATCACTTCTGCTAAGAGGCTGTGGGGGATGAGGGATAGACCCCCTTCCCCAAATTAGCTAATCAGAGACATCTTCAGGGACAAAGAGAGAGCTTATTTAGTCTCTGCAGGGAGAAATACCAGGAAGCATCCCAGGCCCTGCCATGTGCTGCACCCAACCAGCAGGACCAGAACCCTCGGTTAAATAGGGAAAGGCCCGAGTCCTTTCATCCCCATTGATGGTCACCAGTGTTGTCCTTCCTGTGGGTTATGTCACTTCCTGTAACTTCACTGGCTGAGGTCCTAACCTTCTGGCTCTGGGAATCCTGTGGATAACTTAATATTTTACACACACACACACACACACACACACACACACACACTCCCTCCAGAGTCTTGATTAGTCATTGGAATTCCAAGTCTTTCAGAGTTTATCTTTAGTGTTGTTGTTATTGTATAAATTGTTCCCTTAGTTCTGCTCATTTCAGTCTGTATCAGCTCATACATGATTTCTATTTCTCTGAAATCAATCCTTCTGTCATTTCTTGGGGCCCATTAATGTTACATAACATTTATATACCATAATTTGTTCTGCCTTTCTCCTGGAAAAATAGACATATTTAAAGCAGATAAATAAGAAAACTACATAATGCTTAAAGGCAATATATACAGGAAAATAATACTAATATTGTGTCGATATGCACTGATGATATTTATTTAAATATGACACAAAGGAAAATTTAACATTTCATAGGGAAACATACAACAAAACTACTGAGTTCATTTTTATCAACAAGTGTTGGAGTCCAGCTCGTGGAGTGAATTATGGGTGGGAAAACATACTGGGAGCCAGGCGAAAAAGTCCGGATTATGAACTCTTCAAAGTTTACTGATCAGAGAGACACATGTATTCTTCAAATGCTGATAGACTTGATATAAAGTACACTCTTGGAAGTTTCTAGAGTTTTTTCCTAACACACAAGATCTACTGAGATATAAATGATTACGCCTCAGATCTTGGTTAATTAGACAGAGATGCAAATAGTAAGATATACATCAGAGTAAAGTTTATCATACCATTGTCTCAAGTATCTTTCTCCCAAATGCCTTTGGTCTCTATTGTGGACTCTGTTTCTTGTCCTGAGTTCCAAAGTTTGCTTTTAATCCAACAAGTAGAGTTTGCATTTGGCTTCGGTAGATTATTAATTTATTATATTGACATTAGATTGCTATTTCAATAAGAAAAGGGAGTTTTGGTGAGCCAAGTTACTGTACGATTCAAGACCTGGAATGGATTCTTACCTCCTGGCCCTCTACAAACAAGTGGTAGCCCACGGGAGTGGTCTGATCAGTTCAGCTAAGCATTAAGGCCTTCCTGAATCTGAATATACTTAAAAGTTTGAGATTTCAGTCTTTTAAAAATACTCATTTTGGAATTCTCAGACTCTGAACACTGTAAGAATCGCTCTTTCTGTAACTGGCCGATGGTCCCCGGTTGAATGGGATTATGTTGGATGTATCAGGAGTCAATGACATTCAAGGATGTGGCGGTGGTGGACTTCACTTGGGAAGAATGGCGGCCCCTGGACCCTGCTCAGGGGAACTTATACAAAGAAGTGATGCTGGAGAATTATAGAAATCTCGTCTCCCTGGGTAAGGATAGCTCTTCTCTGTGATTTAGAATTTTCCCGTAGAGATGATGGAGGAGGGGGGATTGGAATTCTCAATTGCTGGAGCCTGTGGAGAGTTTCTTTAATACTTGGCTGACTCATTGGTGTTCACTAATGCTTGTAATACAATTGCTCTCTAGACCCTTTGAGATCAGGTGATTGGTTGCTTCTGTTTCTGTTCCCAGATGCTTTGTTTTGTACACCTGGAAATCACAGCTTTATAGTTCTGCCCCTGTGGCTGCAATTTCCTCCTTCATTGTTTCACTAGGTCAGAAATCTTTGGCTAAAACACCAGAGCAGAGTCCTGAAGATATAAAATGTTCTTTTTCCCTTATTCTTTTTTAAACCAAGTTTTACTGATATAATTTGGATTTTTCAGAATCATCATCGTTTTAGTTCATCATCAGTATCCCTTCACTATCCTTTCTAGAGAGTCATCCCCTATAGCAAACAATGTTTTTAAAGACAGAAAAAGAAGAGGAAAAAAAATAGCATAACTGGTGAATACACTGAAAAAGTCTAAAAATCTATGCAACGTATGAATGCTTATGTCATTTCAATTTTATTATTTGTGCTTCCAAAGAGAGCATGTTGTCCTTTCTTTATCAAGGATTAAGTCATATAAACCATTTTTCTTTTTGATTCTAATTTCACTCAATAATACATTTCCCAAATTTGCATGGAACAGAATTCTATAGAAGTCTTTTCTATTGTCCACTGGACTTTTCCTAGTCCATTTTTTCCTATTATGGAAAAAAACTTCAATATTTAAAATAACAACTTACATCCATACAGAGCAGTAAGGTTTATAAAACATTGTATATTTTACCTAGTTTGATCCTTACTGATATGAACTATCCTCCTGATCTTGGCCGAGGTGAACTTGGTTAGAGAAACCCTAAAATCTCAACCCCTCCTGACCTCTGGGAGGGGCCCCACCCTCCTGTCCTAGGGGAAACTCCCATACCACGCTTTCCATCTACAATTCAATTGGAGATCTTGGCCTAGGGCATAATCACCACCTTTTACTGAGTTGAAAATTAGTCCCTCACATTCATCTGGTGATCACTCCCCAGCTTCAGGCCCCCCAAACCCAATATAATAAAAGGCTGAACCCCAAACCTTTGCTAATTTCTATTCAGAAAAGCCCACTGACGAAGTTATATATATATATATATATAGCAATATATATATATATATATATATATATATATATATATATATATATATATATATATATTTTGCCACAAACCTAGCCGAATTGGGATTGTGAATTCTTTCACAAAGAACCTGCGGCACTGACTAGGGCATCTTTCATCCTCATTTCTTACACCTCATCACAATGTCCAGCACATAGTAGGAGCTTTATAAATATTTGTTAATTAATTGGTTTGAATGATTACAACAATCCTGTGGTAAGTAATGTTTTTTTCTCCCATTGTAAGTGACCAGCCAGAGTCTTTGAGGGGGCACTGACTTAGCTTAGTTACCATCAAGTAGAATTTGAAGCTAGCTCTTTGCTGCCTTCCAGGACAGCATTCTTCCTCCTTTACCACCCTCCCTCTCCTGGGAATTAAGCTTGGATTCTGAAGTATCTTTCCCCATGAACAGGGCTTCCTGTTTCCAAACCAGCTGTGATCTTCCATCTGGAGAGAGAAGAAGTCCCATAGGTACCGAAGGGTAGAGACTCAGGATTCCCACGTCTGGGTGAGTAGTGAGAAACAGGCAGCTGCCGGGCCTGCCCAGCCTTTCATTTGGAAAGCTCCTTTCGGATGTTGCGGGAGAGCTCTCCTCAGTCTCCCGGACCCCTCCCTCCTGAACTTGTCTCATGAGCTTCCTCCTTCAGGTCCTAGGGAGTCCTCCCTTCAAGTAACCAGTCACAGAACATTGTATGAGGAAGGGACGTCCTAACGTCCAGTCCTGTGGCTTAGAGGTGAATAAAGAGGCCTGAAGAATCGGCTCAGCCCCCCAAGGTCCCAAAGCTGACAAATGGCAGGACTGTGCTTTGAACCGCTGGTCATGATGCCTTGACTGACATCACTGACTGTTTCCCTTCTGTGCTTACCTCCACCTCAGAGGATGTTTTTCCTATTTACAGACAATAAGCCCTCTCTCTGTACCAGAGAGCACCTTTCTGGTATTTTCTTCCTACTCCTAAATCCTTATTCCCTTATTCCCACTTCATATTTTCTGTTCCTTCTGCTTTCAAATATATATGTTTAGCTTTCTCATATCTGTATCTGTCTAGATCTCTATATCTATAGATATATCTATAATATATCTATATTATGAATAATACATATTTCTATCTCTATCCCTAGATAGATGAAAATAGACATAGATATGGAGATGGATAGAAATCTTAAATCTTTGCTGTTTCACCTTTTGAACCTTCCCTTCATTGATAAATTCCTTAAACACATCATTTATATTCATCCCTCTCTCAACATAAAGTCCTGCAGTTGGAATTGGGGGAGGGGGGGGCCTAATCTATGGAAAATGCTTTTAAAGATCACCTTTAATTTGAGTAACAGTAATAACAATGGCCTAAATGTATGAATCTCCTGAAATTTAAAAGACATTCAAAAAACCCTACCCACGGATTGGGAAGGCAACTTCTTTTATTCTCCTTTAACTGCCTTTGTGCTATCAAGATTATTTTTCTCCTTGGAGCTTATTGTGGTCTAGGGTGTCAGATTTTGGTCTAAATCCTACTGCTGGACTGAAATAACATCTTGGACATCATCTGCCACAATAAACTACAAATAATATGATCTTTAATAAGGATAAATAAATAAACCAAGTCAGCTTCACAAGTCCAAGTTATGAGATGGGTAGGAAGCAGTTCACCTGAAACTAATGTTGGAGTTGTACCAAACTATACAATCCAGAAGGAGAAAACAGGGGTCAAGTGTCAGCCAAGAAGGCCAGGGTGCCCTTGGGCTCCATTTATAAAGATGCTGTGTTGTGTTCCTGGGGGCAGAGCCAAGGTGGGGGAGTGAAACCTAGAAAATGCTGGAGCCTCTGAACAGAGTCTGGAACAACAGAGCCTAAAAAGAGATGGTGTTATGCCACAGTTTTCTTTAACTGTCCTGACTCAGTTTCCCTGTCTCAGTTACCTTAACTGTTCTGTCTCTGACCCAGTAAAACTAAGGATTATTCACTCTCAGGTTGTAAATTAGCAAGATAAAAGAGTAGCTCTCCTGACTCTTTTATGGATTTACAATATTCCTTTAGAATATTCCAAGACCAACCCATGATATCTTTACTTCTTTGTCTCTGGAATTTTTAGGTTTTATGGCTTCCCCTCCCTGATAAAAAAACTTTCCCTCCCTTTCTCTTTGTCTCCAAAAATGTATTTAAGAAGTTGGGGTTCCTCCATTCATTGCTGGAGAATGGCATCTGGCAGCTGTATGCTGATGCTGGACGCTGGATTCTTTGGGTCCTCCAGCCCTGGGACCAATATGGATTCTTTGGTCCCAGTATACTTATCTCTGTCTGACTGGATAATCTGAGACGAGAGTCCTGTCCAGTCAATCTTACTCTCCCATTAATAAAAATATTAAAAACTCTCTAATCTCTCTCCTGCCTCAGTTTCTCCGGCATTACAATTTGGAGGTCCCACCGAGATAATAGAAACTGAGAACTGGATTAGAGATTAGAGACCTCTCCGTCTCCACCTAGGCCTGAGCGGGGCTCAGGACCTGGGTCTGTTCCTTGAGAAAAGCACTCTGCTACCCCAGAGCCTCCTAGGAAAAGGAAATGGTTCTTCAGCCTCAGTCCGGCCTACAGTGGACAACGAAATCGATTCGGCATTTGATTCGGCATTCGGGAGAGTAAGTCTGTCTGGTTTTGGTTCTGGTTCTGGTCTGTTCTGTTGTTGCAACCTGTGGTCTCAGAATAAATGCCGACGGGTTTACAAATTCTGAGACGGGTATTTTCTGGGACGCTGGAGAATATCCTCTGGGCATGTTTGTTTAATGTTGTAACTGTGTAGTCTGTGTCATATGTTCCATGTTCTGTGTGGTTTGTCTGTTATGTTGTTGGTTGGAAAACGTTGCAACTGTGCATAGTAAATTGGAGCTCCATGTTTGTTTGTGTGTGTCTGTGTTAAAAGTTAGCAAGCTTGTAAGAGATAAGGATTCAGCCTCTGTGTTGCAGGCTTAGAAAATGTCAAGAAGTTTGAAAAATCTTTCTCTCTCTCTCTCTCTCTGGCTGACTGCAGCAGCCTGTGAGAAAAAGGGAGAAAAGGGAGAGAAAGGAAGAAAAAAAGGAAAGGAAAAAATAGATTGAAAGGGATTTGAAAGTTCGGAAAGTTAAAAAATATATATATATAGAAGAGCAGGTGATTTAGGAAGGACTGATTTGTAGGGAAATTAGAGGTTTGCATGGTTTTAGGAAGGTGAAAGACTTTTGGGAGTAGGTGAAGAGGTGGGGGAAGGAGTCACCCACCCCCACTGCCTTCTGCTACTTTACCAAAGGAGCATCTGGGAAGGAAAGTTCTTTAAGGAGATTGTTTAAGTATGTAGTCATGGGGAAAGAGAAAGTTGGAAATGGGTGGATTTGGGAAGAAACCTGATATTGGGAAACTGATGGGTTAAATCTTGAAAGGATCCCCATGTAGGAAATTGAGTGGGGAACCTGAGGGAAGTTTTTTCTAGGGGGTCAGGAGTGGGGGAAGGATGGCCATATGGAATCTTCTCCGCCCCTCACCCCGCTGAATATGTTCCTGCCGTTTTCTTTTCTTAACTGATTACAGCCAGTGCAGCAAACTGTGATTTTTAAGGACATACTTTTAGGTAATTGAATATTTGTTTCTTCATAAAGTTTTTTTGGTTAAGAGATATGGTCGTAAATGTGATCCATACTTTGGTACGAATATTTCTAAGAGTTTAATTGCTATGTTAAAAAAAACCTTTTTGAATTCTTTTATGTGGAATTGGGTGTTTTGTATAAGTTTAAATTGATTGTATTGGGTCATCCTGAGGTTATTTAAAGGGCCTCTGAACATAATAGTTTTTTTCCTTTGTCCTTTTGAAAATGTTTGTTATGGACAATATGCAATTTGGGATGTTTTTCTATGTATTGGGTATGACTTATAAGGATATGATAAATAATTGTTTAAGATTTATCCGAAATTTGACATCTGTTATTGGAGTTTTTGGGCTTAGAGTTAATTAGTTAATGCTATTTGGGAGTTTTAAAGCTCCACCCTCTGACAGTTACTGGGACAATTGATTGATAAGCTGTTAAAACTCAACTGCTTATGTTATGTTATAGTTATGTTCTTGCATTTTTCCTTCTGTAACTGATCTCTCTCTGATCAGAGCAATGGTCAATAGAACTGTTAATGCAATTCAATTATGTCAAGCCTTGCTATTTTCAGTCTGGTCATATGTAATCATTGTATCCTAAATGCTTGGGCAACTTGAGTATTTCGCCTGGTCATCCGTCTGTTACTAGATTTTTGTGTTTTGTTTAAGGTTTCTACATAAGTGGACAATTAACAGGGGTCTGTAAGACTGTACCCATTTGCTTGGCTTGTAAAGCAAACTCATTTCCTCACATAGGAAACTGCTGGCCAATTTATTTTGGCCTCCTCGTATTTTGCAACAGTCTGGTGAACTGAGTCTTTCTATCTGAGACTGATCCAATCTTTATGTGTTAGATTTGTGTTTTTGTTTTAGATTTTGGTCAAATTACAGATATTGACTTGCTTCTGGAACCTGGATCAGCTTTGATCAGCCTTGATTGTCAGCATGACACACCCACTCTGCAAGGAATGAGAGCCTCCTGTCATTTCACAGCCTGAAGCAGCAGTTTTAAAAATGAGACCATGGACTGGACCCTGCATCGAGTGTACTTTGGACTGATATGAGGGACTTTGGGAATGGTTGATGACTGTTAAACCTTGCCTGGATCATCTATTACTGTGTGTTTTAAGATTTGATATGGATTTGTTAAAACTGTGTAATTATTGCTGTTATGTTTGAGGGCTTTTTAGGCCTTTTTAGGAAATGCTACTGTATTAGTCTGTTATGTATAGGGATTTTGATTTGCTCTTGGGATTTATATGGGGAATGGTCATTTGATAATTCCTTTCCGTGAGAAAAAAAAAGGGAGGTAGAGATAGAACATTGGGGAAACTGATATATTTTTTTTTCAAAATACCTGAAAGAATGGGAACCCCTAGCTCCTATTCACTTTGCCTTAGGCATTTCTGTCCCACCCCCTATCTCACTAGTTCAGATTGAATTTGGATGCTTTAGTTTTAGAATCCCTTATTTTGTTAAAAGTGCCCTGGCAGACTCAGTTTTGGGGATTATTTTTTTTAGAAAAGTTTTAGAAATCAGACACCTGTCGTGACACTGGCAGTCTCTGATCTATTTTTCCATTCCTGTAACCCCAGTTCATTAAGTATTTCAGCATTTCAAAGGACCTTGAAGTTTGGCTTGAGGCACCTAAAAAGTTTGGAGTTTGCCTGCCTTGATGGTCTAACTGTGCATAATCTGCTCAGAAATCTGTATTCTAATAGCAGTCCTGTTTCTCTGGGTGGGGACGGGTGGAGTACTACAAGCCTCATCCTTCCCCATGGAGAGGGCTGCCTCTCTGAATGGGCCTTGGACCCTGCTGCTTTGTAAGCAGAGACTGAGTTAAGTGCACAAATGACCAGACCTAACTGTCCGTCTCAAACTGGATTCTCTGGCTGAGATGGTGCTCCAGAACTGGAAAGGACCTGACATGCTTGCAACAAGGGAGCCTTTGTACAGCTGTTAACTCTGGGGTTATCAGGGAGAGACTTGCTCTTGCCATATGAGTCCTTACATTTTTTCTAGTTTTATTTTTGACTCATTTGCTTTACATAAGGTGGGTCAAAGACCTCCTGGGTATCTAGAGGAAGGTGCTAAGATTCAAAGGTTTGAATATTTAGGAGAAAGAGTGTGGAATGTTATGCCACAGTTTTCTTTAACTGTCCTGACTCAGTTTCCCTGTCTCAGTTACCTTAACTGTTCTGTCTCTGACCCAGTAAAACTAAGGATTATTCGCTCTCAGGTTGTAAATTAGCAAGATAAAAGAGTAGCTCTCCTGACTCTTTTATGGATTTACAATATTCCTTTAGAATATTCCAAGACCAACCCATGATATCTTTACTTCTTTGTCTCTGGAATTTTTAGGTTTTATGGCTTCCCCTCCCTGATAAAAAAACTTTCCCTCCCTTTCTCTTTGTCTCCAAAAATGTATTTAAGAAGTTGGGGTTCCTCCATTCATTGCTGGAGAATGGCATCTGGCAGCTGTATGCTGGACGCTGGATTCTTTGGGTCCTCCAGCCCTGGGACCAATATGGATTCTTTGGTCCCAGTATACTTATCTCTGTCTGACTGGATAATCTGAGACGAGAGTCCTGTCCAGTCAATCTTACTCTCCCATTAATAAAAATATTAAAAACTCTCTAATCTCTCTCCTGCCTCAGTTTCTCCGGCATTACAATGGAAGAAAACAGCCTTCCAGCTCAAGAGCGGTCAGAAGGTCTTCAAGAAAAGTCAGTCTCACTGGGGTGAAAAGCGTGCTCAGCCCAGCTCAGGTGTGCCCAGTGGGAGGGTCCTAATCCCAGCAGATGAACAACCAAGACTCTCAGTGACTCAGTAAATCAGTGGCAGAGCAGACCAGTGGAGAAGCCCCCAGACTCGCAGGAAGGCAAATTGCCAGCTTGGGAAACTAGGTAACCTCAGGTGGGACTAGGTCAGGCCACCTCTGCTGTGAGCAAGGCACCAAACACAAGGGGCTCCTGCGCTCAAAGCTGCACAGAAGGCTTGGGACCATCAGCTGGAGAAAGGCTGAATACGTGATGGCACATGAATGTTGTGGAATATTGTTGTTCTGAACAACAATAAAATCCACTAAAGAAAACAGTACCTTTAAAAGTATACTTAAATGGAAAAAGAGAAAAGAGATACAAAAACTAACTGAAGAAAATCATACATTAAAAATTAGAACTAGGCAATTGGAAGCTACTTGCTTTTTGAGACATCAAGAATCAGTCAAAGTAAAAAGAATGAAAAACTGGAAGAAAATGTAAACTACATTGGAAAAATAGCTGATCTGGAAAATAAATCTAGGAGAGACAATTGAAAATTTATTGAACTATCTGAAAAAATATTGACCTATTTGAACTCCATGACCAAAAAACGATCAGCAGGATGATTTCAGAGAGGGCTGGAGAGACTTACAGGAACTGATGCTGAGGGGAGTGAGTGGAACCAGGAGGTCGTTGTACAATACAACACAATATTATATGCTGATCAATTCTGACGGACATGGCTCTTTTCAATAATAAGATTCAGGCCAGTTCGAATGATCTTGTGATGAAGAGAGCCATCTATACCAGAGAGAGGGCTGTGGGAACTGAGGATGGATCACAACATAGTGTTCTCACTTCTTTTGTTGTTTTTTGCTTGAATGTTATTTTCTTTCTCATTTTTTTCCTTTTTGATCTGATTTTTCTTGTACAGCAAGATAATTGTATAAATATGTTTGCCTATATTGGATTTACATATATTCTTACCATGTTTAACATATATTGAATTACTTGCCATCTAGGGGAGAGGGTGAAGAGAAAGAGGAGGAAATTGGAACACAAGGTTTTGCAAGAGTCAGTGATGACAAATTATCCTTGCATATATTTTAAAAATAAAAAGCTTCAATAAAAATTAAAAAAAATAAATTACAAACCTAAAAAAAAGAGTTATCCTTATAGAAATCTTAAATTCATTTCTCTTCCAAGGGGTTTAAACTAAAGGATTGTGTTATGAAGCTGAGCAACCATTTAAAATTATGAGGAAGATGGAATTTAACAGAGGAAGGAGAATAGAACTTTATTTTTCCAAATACATATAAAGATAATTTTCAACATTCATTTTTGCAAGATATGTTCCAAATTTTTCTCCTTCCCTCCCTCTCTTACTTCCCCCTATATCAGAGCAGTCACTCTGATATAGCTTAAATATGTGCAATCCTTTTAAACATATTTCCATAATCCTACCAAGTCTTTATGAGTCACTGTGACTCCTCTGGGTTTAGGTTTTGGTTTTTGGTTTTGGAAGGTTTTTGGCATTGAAAGCTCTGTTGCATTTTCTATCGGGTGAATAAAAGCTTTATGTAATACAAAAAAAGAGAAGAAGAAGGAGAAGAAAGAAGAAGAGAAGGAAGAGGAAGAGGAGGAGGAGCAGCAGCAGCAGCAGCATGGAACAGCACTCCTGGCAACCTAGAGACAGAGCTTGTTTTAAAAGTCATGAAATAGAGGGAGGGAAAAAAAAAAAAGAAGAAGTAAGAAACAGGAAAAAACCTTGACACTGAATGCTACTACAGGGAAGACCAAAGCACCAATTCAAAAGAGGACAAAATGCTCACATGAGAAACCTCAAAGGGGAATAGAAATTGGTCTCAAGTCCAAAGAGCCTTCTTGGAAGAGCTCATAGAGGATTTTAAAAGTCAAAAGAGTTAAAGAGTTAAAAGAAAAGTAGAAGGAAAAAATGGAAAAAGAATGAGAAGTATGTAAGATAGTCAATAGTTTGGAAAAGGAAAGGCAAAAATTGATTGAAGAAAACAATTCCTTAAAAAATGCAAAAAAAAAAAAATCCACTAAAGAAAACAGTACCTTTAAAAGTATACTTAAATGGAAAAAGAGAAAAGAGATACAAAAACTAATTGAAGAAAATCATACATTAAAAATTAGAACTAGGCAATTGGAAGCTACTTGCTTTTTGAGACATCAAGAATCAGTCAAACTAAAAAGAATGAAAAACTGGAAGAAAATGTAAACTACATTGGAAAAATAGCTGATCTGGAAAATAAATCTAGGAGAGACAATTGAAAATTTATTGAACTATCTGAAAGAATATTAAACTATTTGAACTCCATGACCAAAAAAGAAACCAGGATTGCAGTCTTCCAGAGATCATCAAGGAAAACTGTCCCGATATGTATACTAGTAACAGAGGGCAAAATAGTCATTGAAATCAGATAGGAAAGAGGTCCCACAAAGAAAACTCCAAGAAATATCACTGCATAAACTCCACAAAAAATAGTGCAGTCTGCAAGAAAACAACAATTCAAGTATTCAGGAGTCACAGTCAGGATTATCCAGGATTTGGCAGCATTTACAATAAAGAATCAGAGGGCTTGGATAGACTATATTAAGGAAGGCAGAAGATTTTGGATTATAACCAATAATCAACTACCCGGTGAGACTGAGCAAAATCTTTCAGGGAAAGAAGTAAATCTTCAATGAAGTAGGGGACTTTTCAATCATTTCTATTGAACAGACCACAATTAGACAGAAAATTTGGTCTTCAAATACAGGACTCCAACATAAAAAGGTAAACTGGAAAGAAAAAAAACAAATCACGTTAAATGGAAAAATGATACTGGTAAATCTTGAGAACTGTATCTTTTACCAGGGCAGTTAGAGAGGGCATACATAGACAGAGGGTGTGGGTATAAATTGACTCTGATATGATGATATTAAAGAAAAAGACGAGGGGTAGAAAAAGATTGTACTGGAAGAAGAAAAAGGGGGAGGAAATGAGGTAAATTATATCACATGGAGAAGCACAAAAGGCCTATTATAGTAGAGGGGGGAAAAGACAGGGAGATGAGCATTGTCTGAATCTTACTCTCATCAATTTTAGCTCAAAGAGAATAATATATAACTCAGTTGAGTATAGAAATTTATCTTACCCTATAGGGAAGTAAGAGGAGAAAGAGGAAAGAAAAGGGAGGGACTGGATAAAAGGCAGGGCAGAAACACAAGAAGAAAGGGGTAAGAGAAAGGAGGAGGGGTGATAGAAGAGAAGGCAGAGACAGGGAGGGGTTGATCAGAAACAAAACACTACTAAGGGAGGGGGATAGGGTGGAAAGAGGAAAAAAGTATATACACAAAGGAGAAAATAGGATGGAGGGAAATAGATGGCTTGTAATCATAACTGTGAATGTAAATGGAATAAATTCTGCCATAAAACTGAAGTTGATAGCAGAGTGAATTAAAAACCAGAATCCTACAGTATGTTGTTTATAAGAAACACATTTGAAACAGAGATATACACAGAGTAAAGATAATAGGTTGCAGCAGAATATATTATGCCAGGAAAAGCCAAAAGAAAAAAAAAAGACCAATTTCCCTAATGAATGTTGATGCAAAAATCTTATATAAGATATTGACAAAAAGATTACAGCAATTTATCGCCAGGATAATAAGCTATGACCAAATGGAATTTGTACCAGGAATGCAGGGCTCGTTAAATATAAGGAAAATTATTAGCATAATTGGCCACATCAATAACAAAACTAACAAATCATATGATAATCTCAAAGCTTTTGATAAAATACATCCATTCCTATTAAGAATACTAGAGTGCATAGGAATAAATGGAGTTTCTCTTTAAATAACAAGCAGTCTCTATTCAAAATCATCAGCAACATTATTTATAATGAGGAGAAGCACTGCGGAAAGGTCAGGGGTGAAAGAAGACTGCTCATTATCATCACTATTATTTAATGTTATGCTAGAAATGTTGGTTTGAGATGGAAGGAATTAGAGTAGGCGATGAGACAACAAAACTATCGCTTTTTGCAGATGATATGATGGTATACTTAAAGAATCAAGGAAAAACTATTTGAAACAATGAACAACTTTAGCAAAATTATAGGTATAAAATAAACTCATACAATCGGCATTTCTATATGTTACCAACAAAACCCAGCAGCAAAGATAGAAACAACTGTAGACAAAATGAAATATTTGAGTGTCTATCTGCCAAGACAAACCCAGTAACTATATCAACATAATTACAAAACACTTCACACAAATAAAATCAAATCTAAACAATTGGAAAAATATCAGTTGCTCATGCGTAGGCTCGAAATTTTATCTCAGTTAGTCTACTTATTCAGTACCATACTGATCAAACTGCCAAAAAAAATTATTTTATAGAGCTAAAAAAAATATCAAAATTCATCTGGAAAAAGATGTTATGTCCAGGAACATAGGGAAGTGATAGTCCCAGTAAACTTTGCCCTTAGCAGAACTTAACTATCATCCAGTTTGTTTGGAAAGATAT
Source organism: Antechinus flavipes (assembly GCF_016432865.1). Classification (NCBI taxonomy): domain Eukaryota; kingdom Metazoa; phylum Chordata; class Mammalia; order Dasyuromorphia; family Dasyuridae; genus Antechinus; species Antechinus flavipes. The sequence continues at coordinate 626,342,425 of NC_067400.1, read as the reverse complement.
CAAGAATCACATTTCCTGTAAGATTTGAAGAGTTTATGACCAAACAAGAGATGGAAGGTCCACGGGAGGCAAAATGGAAATTTTTGATGATATAAAATTTAAAAGTTTTTGCACAAACAACAGTATAGCTAAAATGAGAGGAAAAGCAGGAAACTGGGTGAATATCTTTGTAGCAAGTTTCTCTGATAAAGGTCTCATTTCTCAGATATGTAAGCAACTACCCCAAAGTTAAAGAATAAGAGCCGTTTCTCAATTGATAAAGGATCGAGGGATATGAATAGGCAGTTTTCAGAAAGAAATCAAAGGTATCAATAGTCATATAAAAATATTCTAAACAACTGATAATTAGAAAAATACAAAATAAAACAATTCTGAGGTACCAGAGGTTGGCTGAGATGACAGAAAAGGATGGCAAATGCTTGAGAAGATATGGAAAAATAGGGATACTAATACCCTGTGGGTGTATGAGCTAGTCCAATCATTCTGGAAAGTAATTTGAAACTAAGCCCCCAAAACTATTAAACAGCAAATCCTTTGACCTAGCAAACTGCTACCAGATCTATATCCCGAAGAGATTAAAGAAAAGAGAAGGTACCCATATAGGCACAATAATATTTATAGCAGCTTTTCTTGTGAAAGCAAAGAATTAGACATTGAGGTGGCAAGGCCCCTCAATTGGGGAAGGGTTGTGGTTGAGGAACAAGTTGTGGTTCATGAATGAGGTATAATATTATTGTGCTATAAGAAAAGATGAAAGGGATGGTTTCACTAAAACCTGGGAAGACAAGAATTGATACAAAATGAATTGAGTTGAATGAGAACAATTTACAATATTTACAGATACTTACAATATCTGTTTATGATAATATTGTAAAGATAATCATCTGTAAAAGATATGTAAAAGACTATAAAATAATTCTGCTTTGAATGTAACTTTGGCTTGGCACTGTTTCAAAGAACTCATGATGAAAAATTCTTATCTGTCTCCAGATAGATTCAGTGTAGACTGAAGCTTATTTTTTTCTTTTCCCCTCAAAATATGACTAATGTGAAAATTAGTTTTACATTAATTCATATTCTACTTGCTTTTACATTTCTTGCCTTCTCACTTAGGGAGAGGATATGGACTGAAAATAAAATAAAATTGAATAAAAAAACAAGCAAAATTGTCTGTCTTGAGAAATACTAGGTGCCCCCTTCAAGCAAATGGTGGCGACAACTTGTCAGGTCTGTTATAGAGGGCATCCTTTTATAGAGATGGTAGAGACCAACTGGCTTCTAGGTTCCCCTTTAGCCCCCAAATTTTATGATACATGGTGAGGAAATTCAAAAACTTCTCATATTTTCTTTGGTATCATTAGGTCATTATAATCAGTTCCAATTGTGGCATCTTCATCATTATTATTGGCTTTTGTTATCTTTCTCAAAGCATAGGATTGAGGTAAAACATTAGAGTTATTTTGATGTTTCCTTTATTAATATTTTGGAATGAGATTGTTTTTGGTCCATGATGGATTTTATTAATCCACATTTTCTTTTTTTACTGCTTCTAAGTCATTTATCAGTTTGTAGAACTTTGGTAAAAATCAGTTTCATGGTTACCAGTCTCTAGTTTCTAGGACCAAACTTTTCTCTTTTTTGAAAATTGTGTTATTTAAGTAAAAATTACTAATATTTACTTGCCATTTACAGTTTTGTAATCTACTTAGTACTTGATATCTAAAACTCTTTAAAGCAGGTAGGTGCTCTTGTTATTTCATTATATTATCTCAAGCATCAAATTATACCTAATTATATCCACTCTACCCAGAATGTTATTCATGTTACTTGTGAGTAGAAATAGAAACTAGAATTATTCTAATAGCTTACTTTCTGCCAGCATAAAGAATAGTGAAGATTGATCCTTTTTTTTTTTCTTTCAGAGTTCCTTAGTCAAGCGACCATGTATGAAGCAATGAAGTCAACTCCAAAGAATGATATTTCTCTGGAAAAATCATGTAAAAAGAAACTTAAGACAGATGGTCCCTGGGATAACAAAGAGGGAGAAACCTGGGAGTGTGATATTAGACTACAGCAACAGAGGAGTAACCAGGAAAGACAATCCAGGAAACAGACGATTGTATGCAAAAAAAGTTTGTGCTAAGGTTAATTCTAATGAATCTTGTGTATTTGGAGGTTTCAGTTTGGGGTCAAACCTTATTCCACAAGAGAAAATTCATAAAGTAAAAAGGTTTTAGAAATGTGGCTCATATGGAAAGCATTTCAAAAAATATATAGATCCCAGAAAATATGATAAGACTCTTTTCCAGGAAGAAGCTTTGCAGGAAGGAAGTCATTAAGTTACCCTTCAGACCTTATTCAACCTCATCGAAAACATACTAAAGGAAAACCATACAAATGTGAGAAAGCCTCCAGCAATAGTAAATCTCATACAAATTGTCAGAAAATTCATCTTGGACAGAAAACCTATGGATGCTATGAATGTGGGAAATCTTCTAGCTGCAGGAACTATATTACTATACATCAAAGAATTCATACTGGGGAGAAACCCTTTAAATGCAAGGAATGTGGTGAATCTTTTCCCTGGCATAGACAGCTTACTGAACATAAGAGAATTCATACTGGAACAAAGAAGCCCTTTGAATGTAATCAATGTGGTAAAGTCTAAGTTCTGACCTTACTCAACATGAGAAAATTCATACCGGAGAGAAACCCTTCGAATGTTATGCATGTGGGGAATCTTTTACCTGGCCTTCACAACTTACTGAACTGAACACCAGAGAATTCATACTGGAGCAAAGAAACCCTTTGAATGCAATCAGTGTGGGAAAGCTTTCAATCGAAGTGCACACCTTATTGTACACCAGAGAACACATACTGGAGAAAAACCCTTTGACTGTTATGCATATGGGAAATCTTTCAGTCGTAGTGAAAACCTTACTCGACATGAGAGAATTCATACCAGAGAGAAATCCTTTGAGTGCAAACAATGTGGGAAAAACTTTAGTTGCAGAAGTGATGTTAAAATACATCAGAAAATTCACACTGGAGAAAATTACCTTTTTAATGTAATGAATACGGCGGGTCCTTTTATCTAGCATACTTAATTTATTAAACAGGATGTAGACAACTCATTTGATTGTAGTAAATGTGGGAGGTCTTTTAGCTACAGAATATGGTTTACTGTAAATAAAGATTTGTACCAAATATTAAGTTTTTAAATGTAACCAGTATAGAAAGATCTTTAACTGCTCCTGTTTCCTTGCTTGCTTGAGAATATCCACACAAATGAGAATATTAGCATTGTGAGTAATTCAGTGTCCTAAGATCATGGATTTAGGGCTGGATGTGACTTTAGAGTAGGATTATGGACCTTTTTGGAAATGTGATGAAGCCTATGGATCTCTTTTCAGAATAATGTTTTGAATGTATAAAATGAAATACATAAGATTACAAGGAAACTATATTCAAATAGTTATCAAAAGTTACAGACCCAGGTTTAGAACCTCTGCTTTTTAAGTCCAATCCCTTTATTTACAAATGATGACCCACAAAATTGAAATGAGCTGTGTGAGGTTACATATGAATTAAGTGACAGAGATATGATTTGAAAAGAATTCCTCTGGCTCTTGATCCAGTGCTTTTCCTCCTCCTCCTGTGTTGTCCATTTATTTTCATCTGAATCTGACCAGTTAACTCTTTTACCACATCACTTCATCCTACTTTTGCATAAAAGTTTTCATTAAAAGAACCCATCATTGCATTTAATAGGTCCTTCCAATTGTAGGCATTTCTGTTCTGCAGTTTTTCTTTATTTCAAGCTTTAATCTCTTTCTAGAGAGTTCATTACTCCTACAATGTTTTGCAAATAAACCCTGAGAGCAAAATGATTTTGTTGACTTGCAACATACCTTAAAAGGTTTTTTTTTACATTTTTAAATTTTAAAAAATATGCAGCAATCCTCCTTTTGCTATAGTGACTTGTTTTACACAATTTGGCATTGCAGTTATAAGACTTTGACCCATTCTTTAATCCATCATGAAACTATTCTTTTTCACATTGGAGATCAACCATACCTATAATGAATATTTTCCCAAGCCTACCATTATTTAAGTATTATTTAAGTTATATGAATTCCCAGATGATTTGAAACAGGTTTATCTCCATCTTTTGGGAGAAATATATTAATCTTATATTTTGCATGATCCCAGATATTATATTCAATCTCCATTTGAGAATTCTGTAATTCTAGAACTGTTCTGCTTCTCAGTGTATTAATATATTTATCAGGGTTCATCATTCTCAGTAGGTTATAATTCTAAGTGTTCTAGAAATTGTAATGATGGGTATCTCACAGGATTACCTGGACTTATTCAGAAAATGGTTTGGCAAGTTGTGCTTTATGAATGTAATAGAATACTATTGTTCTCTAAGAAATGATGAGCAGGCAAATTTCAGAAAAGCCTGGATACATGAAGTGCTACTGAGTAAAGAGAGCCCAATCAGGAGAACATTGTACGCAGTGTGATGATAAACTATGATGGATTTAGCTCTTCTCAGGAATACATTGATCCAAGATAGTTCCAAAAGACTCGTGATTGAAAAGGCTATCTATATCTAGAGAAAGAACTATGGATTCTGAATACAGATTGAAGTACACTATTTTCACTTTTTTTTCCCCTTCCTTATGGTTTTCCTTTTTATTTTGATTCTTCCTATAGCCGACTGCTTATTATCTTGGGGAAGGGTAGGACAGGAGGAGGAAGGAAATTTGGAACTCAAAAATCTTACAATATTGAATGTTGAGAATTATCTTTACCTGTAATTAGAAAAAAATAAAATACCATTCAGTGTAATTGTCTTGGATCATCGTATTCCTGAGTAGAACTAAGTCATTCATAGTTGATTATTGCCCAATTTTGCTATTACTGTGTTTTCCTTGGCATCAGTTCTTACCAGCCTTTCCAGGTTTTTCTGATATGTCTGCTCATCATTTATTGGAGATTCTTAAGGAGAGTCTGGAGGACTACTTGTAGGTCATGTTAGAAAGGATTCTTTTGTGAGCTGGATTTTATGACTGCCAAGGTCTCTCCCCAGTCTCAGAGGAGATGTCTGAGCTCTCTGGGCCTCAGGTTCAGTGGAGCTGGACTGATTGATTAGACTCTGAGTTCTTCTAGCTCTTTGACTCTATGAACCTTTCAGCATTAGTCTTTTGGATAAATTTGGATAAACATAATTATGTGTATTTACCATGTAGGAATTTTTCCAAGTCACTGGTAAAAAAAAGTTGAGTAGCACAGACCTAAGGATCTGCCCTTTGTGAACATTAGAGCCTCCATTTAAGTTGACACAATTATGAGCCAATGGAATCCATCTTGAAGAAAGGGTTCCTTTAGTTAATTTACTGGGGATCCTAAATTCCTTGATGAAAAATGATAGGGAGCCTTTATTCAGCCCTGAAAGAAACGGTGGCTTTTAAAGATGCAAAGGTCTGGTATTGTCGGCCTGAGGGGGCTCCCACAAGGGCAACACTCCGGGGAAGGGACCATGGGCAACTGTCAATATGAAGGTAACTCCCGGGAGAGGCTGGCCATATCGTACTCATGTTTTCTCCACCTCACTACAGGTGGGCGTGGTCCATGAGGAGGAATGGCCACGTTGCCTTTGGTTCTCTGCCCCTGACCTTGGTATATTCTTCTCCATCCCTGTTACTGTGCATCACAGAACGGACTGTGGCCGGCCTTCACATCCCCCCGACTGCACTTTTAAAAGGCTTACGCTCCAGTGACACTCTAGGTGTCCCAGAGAGCCGGGAGAGGCCCTGGTGGCCATCTGGCAGATGAGGGTACGCGGAAGGTCCCATCTGTCCACAAGTCTGGGATGACCACCAGTCCCGTGACATTTGGCTTTTATCCGCATTGCGGGGTACCTCTTAATAGTAATCGTAGATTTAGTGCTTCAAGGTTTGCAAAGTGCTTTACATATGAGATCCCATTTGATTCTCACAAAGTTCCTATGCCCCCCATTTTGCAGGGGAAGAAACTGAGGCAGAGAGCAGTTAAATGCGTGCCGGGGTCGGAAGAGCAATAACGTCTGATGTGGTGTTGCACAAGAACGGGAAACATACAAATAAAAGTGACTTTGGGCGGCCCTAACACCATGGGGAACCGGAGAGCCCCCTCCCCAATATCCCTCTTTGCAGGGCTCTGCCTGACTTGCAGATCTAGGCATGCGCAAAGACGCTCTCGACCACTGAACTACCTTTCCTAGAAAATTTCAGGGAGACAGTCTTTGTTAGGGTTTGGGCTCGAATGGTAGCGGGAAATGTCCGAGCTCTCGAAAGGACTTGTGCCTCCCTAGCTGTCTTTCTCCCTTAGCTTGGGACCACAGGGCGAGGGGTAGGTGAGTGTGGGGGCAGCTCCCAGGCGTCCTGCCCCCGCCTTCTGCCAGAGCCCAGACTAGAGCAGAGACCGTGGAGGCTCCGCCTCCTCCCCGTTCTCTTCCCTCTGCCTCCCACCTTCATTTCTCCACCCCTTTCCCCTCCTCTTCTTCCTTTCTCTTTCCTTTTCTACTGGGCGGGTTGGTTTCTATCTTTCCCCCAAACCGAAACTGAAAGCGCTCCCTCTGGTTCTCCGCAGGACCAGTTAACGCCCCGGCAATGGGCGTCTCCTCCTCCTCCTAGGCTGCCCTCCCCGATTTCCGCATCCTCCTCACGTCATCCTCCACCCCCGCGTACTGCGGCCCTGGTCTGCGTCAATTAAAGTCACTGGCTGCCCTGGGCTCACTGACGTCACCGCGCCGCCCCCGCTCCCTCCTAGCTCTGTGCTGCGGCTTGTGTCCCTACGCAGCTGTCTGGCAGACTGGGAGCGGCTGGCCCCCTCCATCGGGCACGGCCGAGTCAGGCCCCATTCCCTTTCCCAAACTGTGTCAGTCCGAGCTCTCGGTGTCTGCGCAGTTCCCCAGGCTCGGGGGCCTTGATTCCTCCCTCGCACATGCGCAGATCTGACTGCGCCATTTCTTGGTTCCGGGACCTGCAGGTTCCAGTGTACAATACGCCAGAATCTACAAGTCTATAAACCTTGTCGGCTTCTTACGCCTCACCTCCTCCCACGTACACTTTGATCCCGGCCATCAGCATCCTGGCTGTGCTAGGGATGAGACCCTCCATCTTGTGCCAAGGGCGCTGTCCCTCCACCCCTCCCCCCAAGTCCTAGCGGAAATGCAGTCTTTTTACCGGAAGCGCCCATAGATTCTTCTACTGCCTTATTCCCTGTGATGTCGTATAATTAATTCATTGTTGGTCCTTAGTTCTTTACATTTTATGTATCCCATTAGACCGAGCTCCTCCAGGGTGGGGACTGGCGTTTGCCTCAGTGCACACAGTGGGTGCTTAATAAAAAAAAAAAAATCAACTTCCCCTCCTTTTTTCTTTGCTGTCTTCCCTTCCTCTTCCATTTCACCTCTTCCCTCCATCTCTTCTTTCCCTTCGTTTCCACTAACTTTACTTCCTCCCTTTCTCTTCCCTTTTTCTTCTTACTCATCCCCCATTTCCTGTCATTCTTCTGCCTCTTTTCCTCCTCCCCTTCCATTTCTCTCTACCTTTTCTCCTCCTCTCCCCTTCTTCCTCCCCCTTTTTCCTCCCCTCCTCCTCCTTCCCTAGAGTTCCTTTCTTCCTTCTCTTTCTCTTCCATTCCTCTCTTCCTGTTCTCTCCTCCATTCCCCTCTCTCCTTTCCCTCTTCCCTTAGGCTCTCTCTGCCTCCTCTCCCCTCTCCCATTATTCCCTTCCTTTTCTCTGCCCCTTTCCCACCCTCCCTGCCATGCCAGGGGCCAGCCCAGCAGCTCTATCTAAGTCTCCCTAGGGTTCTAGAAGGGCTCTGGCCTGGCACACCTTGGGGCCACAAGAAGTGGGCATTTGGGTCTCTGGACATTGTTCAATGGGGCTGCCTTTGCCAGCCCCTCCTCCAGCAAACTGTCAGTGGAGTCAGGGGCTTCCTGCAAAGAACTCCAGATGTGGCGACTGGGGCCTCCTGGCTCTGCCATTTGCTGCCTGTACCTGCCTCAATAGCTTGCCTTTTGGGGCCTCCATTTTTTCCTCTTTAAGTTTCGAATCTGGGTGCTCCTGTTGCAGATACATAGGCATTTCCCATTGGCCCCCTTCTTGGTTCTGAGGTGTTGGTGATGGCCCTTTCCTGGTATGCTGGGGAAAGGGGGCACGGGAAGCCTTTGTCTTCTGCTCTCAGCTCCCTTCATGGGCATTTCTAATGCCTCCCGACTCTAACCCTAACCCTAACCCTAAATGCCTCCCGACTCCCGACTCCCGCCTCCCGCCTCCCGCCTCCCGACTCCCTAACCCTAAATGCCTCCCGACTCTAACCCTAAATGCCTCCCGACTCTAACCCTAAATGCGCGCCTCCCGACTCCCGACTCCCGATTCTGCCTCCCGACTCTAACCCTAACCCTAACCCTAAATGCCCGCCTCCCGACTCTGCCTCCCGACTCTAACCCTAACCCTAACCCTAACCCTAACCCTAAATGCCTCCCGACTCTAACCCTAACCCTAAATGCCTCCCGACTCCCGCCTCCCGACTCCCGACTCTAACCCTAACCCTAACCCTAAATTCGCGCCTCCCGCCTCCCGACTCTAACCCTAACCCTAAATGCGCCTCCCGCCTCCCGACTCTAACCCTAACCCTAACCCTAACCCTAAATGCCTCCCGACTCTAACCCTAACCCTAAATGCGCGCTGCCTCCCGACTCTAACCCTAAATGCCTCCCGACTCCCGACTCTGCCTCCCGACTCCCGACTCCCGACTCTAACCCTAACCC